>NW_024465837.1:0-652853 GCF_017591425.1 Ochotona curzoniae
TGACCCTTCTGGTTGAGAGGCGGGGGCAGAGACCCAGGCCTTGGGCGGCCAGTGCACCAAGTGGTGCCAGGCTCTGCCTGCTGGCCGCCCAGCGGCGAGCTCTGGGGTTTTGAGGATATGAAATAGGTGCTCTGGGACACCCAAAAGTAAGACCAGCGGTAGTGTAGGTGAGACACTAATTTCTGGTGATCCCCAGGAATCGGGACATGAAACCTTAATGAAAGTGCGGGACTGAGAGATGAATGTTCGGACTAAGCAAACCTTAGCCCACTAGTATGACTGGAACACAGGGTGCAACACAGGACATGCCCGGCTTGGATTTGGCTCCAACTGGTTCACATTAAGCACAAAGTTGAGCCACAGAGTCTAAGGCAGAGGTCATGACAGGTGGACGGGGCTGCGGCAGGGTCTGGATACAGCTATCCTCTCCCTTGGCACAAATGTGGATTGGGAAAAGAGGTACCGGGCCGGGCCGGACACTAACACGTTCTGGTGCTCTGGAGTACCAGGGTGGATGTGGGACGGACTAGGCTAGGTCCCAACCTCAACTTAGCCATGTACAAGCCATATGGGGGCATGGATGACCATGGCCAAGCTGCAACACTCTACAGCAAGAACCAGAACGGGATGATGGCCAGTTAGGAAAGACCACTGTTCCTACAAGGACAAGAGGCGAACTGGCACATGGACCCACTGACATGCGCGAAACCTGGCACATGGAGGGGTTCTGATGGAGGAGCCCAGGCAACTCCTCTGGCAAGACACAGACCCTGCAGGTCAGCACAAGGAACTTGCAAGGCAACAGCCAAGAGGTCATTGAAAGTGTCCCACTGGCATGCATTTGGCTTGGGTCGGGGGCAGACCAGGCTGAATCTGTTCATGTCATCCACTGGTAAATCTGACCGCCAGAACAGAATGTGGGTCGAACCAGGTCCGGTCGTAACAAAAGTAACACGCAGGCTGGAATGCCAAGGTGAGGTAGCCTGAGCCGGATGC
This sequence comes from Ochotona curzoniae, assembly GCF_017591425.1. Taxonomy (NCBI): domain Eukaryota; kingdom Metazoa; phylum Chordata; class Mammalia; order Lagomorpha; family Ochotonidae; genus Ochotona; species Ochotona curzoniae. The sequence goes on from NW_024465837.1 coordinate 997, forward strand.
AGCCGCAGCACCCAACCAACACAAGTGAGAACCAGGAAGGGAGGCGGCAGAGCTGACAGGAGAAAAAGGGGAGGCTCCCTAGCTGAACAGCAAGTTACACTGAGGAGCGGGAGCTGGGTGGGGGGTAGACTAGACCAGGCAGGGACACAGCGCCTGTGCACCTCATGGGGACCAGATTGGGTGATAACCAGGCTAGGCTGACCAATCCCATTGGAGTAAGCTACAACCAGAGTTGGTGAGGGTTGTCGGGCTTAGTTGTAGCAACAGAAGGGTAACGGGGACAGACTGGGCTAGTATGCCATATATACTGGCAAGCCAGGGTAGGAGGTGGGCCTGGTTGAGGCTACTGTGGGCCGCCCTGACTGGGCTGCAACTCCTACTAGTTCGTGCGAGGGACAAATGCGTCCAGGGTGGAACCAGGCGGGACTGTAAGAAGACACGGGTGGAGACAGAACCGGCCCAGCAACTGCAGCCGCCAGCTGTCCGGGGCAGTGGACTGTGACGGACCCTATGCTACTAAAACAGCAGGAATCTGGACTGGGAATACCTCAAAATTTCTTCGAGGATCTTCCCATTCGAGACACCGGACTCGGAGTCCTAACCAGGGAAAGACAGGACAAATCAAGCAACAACCTCAGCCATCTGATGGCAGCAGAGACTGGGCAAATGGAGACCCTAGACGGGACTGTGTCAATCAACGAACTCTTCAATGACCACATCATGATTGGGGTGGCGAGACAGGCAACGACCCATGGATAGTGAACTATTGGAACCACTTGATCGAGTATCTCGAAGCGCACCCCACTCCCGGGACTTGGGGTGGGCGGGAGATTGGGTGGGGCTTCTTCCTCTATATCCCCCTTTAGACCTTGACCCTTTTTTACCCCAATTAAATTTGTAAGGATTGTCAAAATTAAATAAAAAAAAAAAAAAAAAGCTGCCACTAACTTTAAATCTCAAATATGGGTGGCAGGAATATACTAATTTAAGCCATTAAAGCTACCTCTTGGATCTGCATTGATGGAAAGCTGGAGTCAAGAGCCAGAGCCCAAGAGTGAACCTGGGCCCTCCCATAAGGCATGCAAGCTTTAGGGAAAGACAAATTACTCAATCTAAGCGAATATCATTTGGACCAATTCAAACTACCTAGAGCAATGAAAGTGAAACTCTAGGATGAATCAGAAAATCATGAATGTTGAGTATATACCTAATGATGTTTAAGGAGTCGTTCCTTTCTAGAAGTATTTATTGAAAGAACATTGGTAAAAAGAAAAAGACAGAAAAACAAAAATCTACCCTCCTCTGGTTCACTCCAAATATGCATAAGGGTAGGGTTTGGACAGGAAGAAGTCACAAATCTGGAGTTTATTCTAAATCACCAGTGTAAGCCAAGGCTGTAACACTAAGGTCATCTCCTAATGTTTTCCCAGGCTCATTAGCAAGAGGCTCAACAGGGCATAGAGCAGTCAGGACTCAAATCAGATTCCATATGGCACGACAGAACCCAGAGGGACAAGAGTAATATATTTTATGCATATGTAATGGCATAATAATTACATTTTTCTAAAGACTTCCAATAAGAACAGTTACTAAGCCTTTATGGCTGAACTGGTGTGATGCATGGGAATTGTAAATTAAGAGAGTGGAGGAGTTGCATGCTAACTATTGCAGCTAGGAGATGAGGTAATCTGAGGATGTATATATGATTCTTTATTTTTGTTTATGCTCCACATTTTTCCATTGAAAAGTACAGTATGCTGCATTGTTTCCTATCTAACAAAGGCAAAATATAGAAGTAGAGGAGAAAGAGGCGAAGAGCAAAGTGTAAGAGGAGAATGAAAACTTCATCTACACACTCATAACAAAATCATCCATAACACTGTCCTCCAGCAGAGAATCTCAGGAACTCTTCCAAGATCCAACAAAAGATCCACAGGAGGGTAAAGAAAACCCACAGCTTACGCCAACAGAATGAAATAAACACATCTCTAAGTATCATTTTCTTTCTTTCATTCTCACCATCTCTCTACAAATCTAAGTAAATCACAGAAAGCTTTAGAAAATTTAAATGCAATTTAAATTTATAAAAATCAGTATCTTAAACAAATATTTCAATAGGATTCAAGCCTTGAGTTCAAGTGAACAAAAAACAGAATGAATTACACAATTTCTCCCAAGTAAGCATAGTTCAATATACAAAAATCACCGTCCTCACGAAACGACTCCCTGACCACTGGTAACGATTCTTCTTTCCTAAGGCTTACTGAACAGGGTGAAAACAAACTCCCAATATCACAATATCTAATTTACCTCTGGCTTTCAAAACTGCCAATGCAAGAGAGAGGTGGTGTTGGGTGGAGGAGATGTGGTCCTTGGCTGGCTCTCTGCCAGCGCACTGACCTCCCGTGTAGATATGCTTTGTTGAATTGTGGCTGCTCCACTAGTGGATGTATCTCCCTCCTAACACACCACAAAGTGAACACAGACACTGTTTTCATGAGACATGAGTTCAGGAATGAACCTGAGTGATGAGAATTCTGACACTCACAAGAGCTGGAGCGGTGGCTTGTGGCTTGAGCTGGCTGGAACTTGTTCTCAAACATCGCCAAGTGTCGGCACTTGCAGTGACTTGACACCCGTGGCAACAGTTCAGGAGTTCCACAGGCAGAGCCCGCACATCTCCCTCTAGAACAGAGTCCGGGAGGTTCAGCATCCTCTGCCCCACCACAGATGTGACATGTTCCGATGCGAGGGAGGGCCACACTAGCATCTGTCCTGCAAGCAGGACTGCCTGGACCACCAACATGTCGCGTTTCAGAATGGAGCAGAGGGCAAATCCCATTTGATGCAGTAGGACTCTTCACTCCTCTCTTGACCACACCCCCTCTGTGACACTCTCCTGCATCTGCGCACAAATATCACTATCATCCACAGTGGCAGGAGTGAAAAAAAAGAAAGAAAGAAGAACTTTCTCTAATAAACCTATTCATAATCCCTGTCACTACCAGGTGCACCTTCTCCATGTTGTCCTTGACTTAAGACAAGTAAAGTGTATGGGTTCTTCTCATCATGATGTAACCTCCTTTGACCAAATCCCCTGCATCCAAAGTGACCCAAGAGCACTGGTAAGTGAGGGAGCTGCACAATCCACGAGGACATGCATACATTGCTCTGAGCTGCGAGCATTCTAGAAAGTGACATCCCTGCCCCAAGGCAGCCTAGCTGATGTCCAGAGTCCAGGGCCTTATCTGCTCCTGGTCCTCCTGAGCCAGGCGCCGAGGTCTTCTTGACTAGAGCCAGCCGCTTCCAGCCAGGGCTGCCATCTCATTGCAAGATGCTGAGAGAGGCAGCTGGGGCTCCTTCCCTGGGGAGCCCTAGAGAGAAGAAGGGACGCAGAGGCTCACAAGAGGGTACAGGTTGGTGTATGTAGACGCAAAACTTGTTGTCAACGTTGTAAAACTTGACCACTTCGAATTCCACATCCACGAAGATTCCCACGCGGCGCAGGTCAGGGATGGCACGCAGCTCAGGTGGCTCGAGGGAGTGGGCATGGATCTCTCCCGCCTGCTTGCTGATGATCCAGAAGCCTTGCTCGCAGGACACATCACCCTTGCACTGTCTGTCCACGGATTCCTGGCACACCCCCAGTGCCCACTCGTGGCCTTCTACTTCCACCTCCCAGTAATGGCAGCCCATGGAGAAGGAGGGGCCGCCCAGCACGCTGACCAGCTGAGGGACTCTGCTGGCATCTGGCTCCGTGTTGTGGCTGATTGTGCCACACTGCACGCTCTTCAGATCGCAGGAGAGCAGCAGCAGCGAGTGGGCTGTGCTTGGGTCCAGGCGCACATCCTCCCGCATGCTCCGCACCTCATCCGTGAGATACAGTTCCATCTCTAATAGACCCCAGTGCTGCTTCAAGCTATTGCACGGCTCACACAGCTCTAGAGCACGTACTGGATTACCCCGGAGCTGTGCCTTACACGAGGGGCACTCTATCAGGAAGTCCTCTCTCATCGAATCAGAAGGCTGAATGCAATGCTGACAGAAAACGTGGGAGCATGGGAGCTGAACGGGATCTGAGAAGAACTGTTGGCAGATCGAACAGGTGAACGCCTCTTTCAGGCTTTGGGCCATGGTTCCTGATGGGGCCTTGCAAGCTGAGGCTTCCCAAGTGTCAGGGGACTGGCTCCACACGACCTGCAGTTCTCAGTTCCTACAAGCAGCCAGGAGCCCTTCTTGCACAGCCTGCTCCTCTGTGATCCAGATCCTTCTAAGTAGAAGGAAAAATGGGGAAAAAAGATAGCACTGAGAAAGGAGCATACAAGCAATTCCTCGGGTCACTCCAGATTCATGGCATGCCATCATCTGTTCACAAATGACCAAGTTACCTGGGAAACGCACCTTGGAGACAGTCTTGGCTGAGAAGGAAGCTGACTGGTTGGGCTGGCTTGTGTTCTTACCTTTGTGGCGGGCTGGTCGGCGGGCAGTTGTCTGCTGCCACTGGAGCTTCTCTGTTGATGCTGAGCCCAGGTCACTCTTTCACGAGACCTGGGGCTATGTGGTCTCCACCCAGCAGATGCCTCCACTGATCCCCTGCACTGCACAAATAAAGCAAACACAACAATGATATCCTCATCCACATCCATCTATAACACAAAGTCACCCACATCATTGTCCTCCCAGAAGAGTGACTCTCAGGAAATCTTCCAAGATCCACAAAATGCAAAGCACAACCCAGGGGATCAGAGAATCAGAATCTCTCTGTCTCTGTCTCCCCTCAACCTCGACAAGTCTGACTTTTCCAGATAGCTGCAGAAAGCTTAGGAAAAATTGGCATGAAGATTACATTTTTGAAAAAATACATGTTTTAAACCATTATTGGAAAAAGGTTCAAACCTTGAGTTCAATCCTATCAATGCTTCTCAAGTAAACACGCCTCAACACACAAAGATCATTTCCCCCCCCAAAACCACCCTGACTGCCTGCACCCTTCTTTCAAAAGGCTCACTGTACTTGGTGTTCCCAGCCTGACATCATTTGCCTGTTCCACCTCTACATAGAGGTTGGAAACCCCAGAAAAGACGCAAATGCCCATCCATCCCTACTAAGTGCTTTTGCAGTGTTCATGAATCTGAAATATTAGTATGGAACAAAAATGACATTTTTTTAATCAATAGAATTGTTGAAACCGTTAAGGCCTTTGCTTTAGAACCTAAGGTAAAGTCTAGAAAATTTTAAGGTAAAGCTAAGGAAAAACACAAGAGAAACAAGACATAAAAGCAGCACACACAGCACTATTCAGTCAACTACGTGCACGTCTGAAAAGTGACATGAAGTGAAGCTGTACAACTTGAGAGGAGGTCTGAGAGGAGCAAAGACCCAAAGAAAGAGAACACAAGACTGGCTCCTTCTCACCTCCAATGTGTGAGAAAATCACATTGTAGCCAGAGAGGTGGGAGCGTGACGTGACACAGACAGAAGGGACCACTGACCTGGACGTGGAGACGTCTTCTCCCTGCTGGTGCGGAGGGCCTGAAGCCTCCCTCTCTCACTCTGGGCCGCTCTCTCTCAGGACCTGGAGCTCGGATTCTCTGGTCTTATAAGTGTGCTGAGGCTCCAGACTCCACCCACCGTGGTGTCCTGGGTCCTGCCCTCCACACCCTGATGCTTAAATTCCATCGGGTCTCAACTGCATCATCCTGATTTGGAGTGTGGTGGAGTGAGTCACATGGAAAATGTCAGCCTAGGGAATCCTAAAGCTCAGACCCAAGGAGCCAGTCTACTGCTATTTTGTTCCGACCAGCAGAGCCAGGAACGTGGACAGGGAGCGTGTTTGGGCATGAAGCACCAACAGGAGACCCATAATGGTAGAAGTATCTACCAATCTCTGTATTGCTGCTTCACCTTTGCTTATAATCTCATCCTCCACCACCCTCCACCACCATCTTAATTTAGCCAGAAAATTGGATACAGATGAGTCCAATTAGGCTAGATGTTTTAGCATCAAGCCCAGTTCCTGTTCCTGCCCATCCCAACGAGCACTAACCAACTTATTAGCCCATACCAGGTCCTCCTTTTTTGCTTTTAAAGCAAGCTTGAATGCACCTGTCTTATGTTGTGGACTGTCACGTCAATAGCCTTACCCATCATTGGGAATCTCCATAGCATGACGGAGCCCCTGTGTTAGGTTGGTCACTGCCTGGTCCATCTTACCTGTCACTGGCTGCCATTCAGCCATTGCCTGCTGCAGCTGAACTAAATGTACTTGGGAAGGTTGGTAACCCTGTTCCACGGCTAGGAGTATCTTTAGCTCAGTAGCAATGAGCAGACAATAGTTCCAGGAGTTGAGAAACATTTTGCACTTGCACAGGTGTTACATATATAAAGACATGATGGGGAACAAGAGGCCCTGGCCATATCCCGCAACATCTACTGCTCCTCTGCCAACAAATCAACGTTCTTAGGTTTCACACAGATTGGTTGTGTAATTCCTTGCAGCTTTCTCCCTATACCTTTTCCAAGAATGTTGCTGTACCTCTCCATCTGCTACATAGCTAATTTCTGACCAGATAATAATACCGTCCCATCTGTTGCAAAGTATCCCTTGTCCATCGATTAACTGGCAGGCCCAGCACTACATAGGGAATAACAAAACCACCATTTCCTTCCTTATCTCTCCAGGCCAGTGGGCTGGAACTAAGGGACTTTGGGTCATTCCCAATCCTTGAAGGGTGGTCATGGTGGGTGTAATAGGCCAATCTGGGGGCCAATATTTCTCTGAAGTAAGAGTGGTGTCGGCACCAGTGTTTAGAAGCCCAGTAGATTTCTTTCCTTCTATACTCAACTCCAAGGTAGCGTGGCCAATAACCAGAGGTATCACCAGTGGAACCAAACCCTCCTTTCCTCCGTCCAGCCCTGCAAGCATTATCTGTCTTCACCATGGGGAGCAGCATTAACTGTGCTATTCGTGCCCTGACCCCTGGGGCAAAACTGCAACTGCAGAAAGAACACTGGCTAAAACTTTAATTTTCCCTGTATAGTCTGCATCACTCACTCCTGGGGTAATGTGAACTCCTTTCAAGGCTGTGCTGCTTATTCCAAGCAGAAACCCTACAGTGTCAGGGGCTGGCAGCTGATAAATTCCTGTAGGAATAGCCTAGACCCCCATTTGGGGTGTCAATATGATGAAGGCAGTGGTGTGGAGGTCCAATACCCTGCTGCCTAGGCTCCCTCAGACAAGGTCATGAATGGCCTTTGTGCCTGAGGGACAAACTGAATCACCGCCCCTACATTGGTGCTCCCGTTTCCTGGCATAATGGCTGACCAAAGATGTTCATCTTGGACCTGCATTCATTTGCCCAATGTTTCCCATGTTGGCATCAGGGGCACGCTCCTGGGGCTGCCTGTTCATTCTAACAGGGGCCTGTACACAATCCTGGAATGGGCAGTTCTGGTGGGTATGCCCTAGCCAGCCACATTTGAAACATCCCTGTTTCGGGTGGGACCCTGAGCCTACTATGGTGGTGCCACCACACAATGTTTCTGTAGTGACTACACCCATTATAAGGTCCATACAAAGTTTAACAGACGTGTTAAGGGGTTTATGCTTCCATGGTCTAATTGCCTCCTGGCACCATTTGTTGGCATTTTCATACGCTAGTTGCTTTACAAAATGCATGACCTGTTCTGCATCACCAAGTACTCTACCCACAGCTGCAAGCAGGCAAACTACGAACGCCTGGTAGGGCTCGTCCGGGCCTTGAACAATTTTGAAGAGATGTGCATGGAGCAAGCCCTTAGGTGATAATAGGCTTCCAGGCCCTTACTGCAGCAGCTGTGATCTGAGCATAACCCCCGGGGTCATAATTAAGCTGATTCTGTACATCTGTAAAACTGCCCTCACCTGTCAACATATCATGATTTCTCTTAGGAAGGCCTACCTGTGCATTTAGCAGAGCCGTGTCAAGGCAAAGGTCGTTGAACTCTGACTTCCACGTTAAAAAATCGCCCCCATCTAGCGTGTTCCTACAGAGCTGTTTCCAATCAGCCAGGGACAAATTGGTAGGTGCCCAGGCTTCAATCCTGGAAATGATGAAGGGGGCCAATGGGCCATATATGGCAACAGTGTCCCTCAGGCTTTTTATGTCCTTAAAGGACAGTGCCAGGTGCTGCCTGATTCTCTGCCCTTGCTGATCTTCTACCTCAACCGTTGGGAAGGCAAAGCGCCCAGCAAGGGCTGATGCTGCAGGGTCTCCTGCTCCTGTGCTTGCTGTACCGCACATTCCACACCTGAAATGGAAGTTGAAAGCAGGGGTCCAGTGCAAGCCCTGGCAGTGCGTCTGCCATGTTCCTTCTTCAGCTGAAGGGAGAAACGCTGAAGTTGTTCCTATAAATCTTTCACAGCTGCACCCAGACTTAACGGTGCCAATGGAACAGGCAGCACAGAGGGCTCTGTGCCTGGCCAAAAGATTTTTCTTTTCACACAATATGGGCACATGCTCTACAGGTGGAGGATCCTCGATAAACTCACTTCCATCCCTTCCCCTTTCCTCATCCTCAGAAGAGGACCATGAATCTTCTTCGCACAGTTTCTCCACACTTTGGTTTGGGGTTCCTGGTCCTTTTTTACCCCGGTTTGCAGCTCTCTCCCCTTTGAACAAATGATTTTAAAGAAATTGAGGGGATGACAAAGCACTTTTTAACCAAGTGCCAGAGAAAAATGTGGCAACAAGGAGAGCAAACCATGGGAATATTTCACAGTTTCAACAAATGTCTGTGCAGTCTTAGGCTTAATGTCAGTGCCATGTAACTGCAGTAGATCTCTGATTCCCTTAGTCACCTGCACTTTGCCAAATTCTTGTGCCATGACAACTTTTAACTTATGCTCTGCAAAATATTTTTTACTCTAGGCTTGCCTCTGGAGTTCCAGGGGTCCCTCAGGTTGTCCCTCATGCCCCAGGACAGGGAGATGGTCTGGGGATGAAGTTACTTATGCCCCTGCAAAAATTTTCAATTTTAAGCTTACCTTTGTAGGTCCAGGGGTCCCTTCGATTGTCCTTCGTGCTGTGCCCCAACTTAGGTGCGTTTGCTCAACCAGCAGAGTCAGTAATGTGGACAGGGAGAGGGTCTGGGGATGAAGCCCCTACAGGAGACCAGTGACAGCAGAAATCTCTGCAAAGTCTCTTTATTGCTGCTTCACCTCTCCTTATATACTCTTCCCACCCAAGTCAATTTAGCCAGAAAATTGGATACAGATGAGTCCAATTAGTCCAGGTGTTTTTAGCTACAAGCCCAGTTCTGGTTCCTGTCCATCCCAATGAGTGGCAATCAACTCGTTAGTCCACAATACCATTGGAACCACAACCCCACTTTGCACAACTCCACTTCCCTACCCACTGGATCCCAGAGCCAGTCCAGAGACACAGCCCTGAAACATCATCAGGTCTTAGCTAGTGGCACCTGGCTCTCAGCCTCTCTGATACAATGGTGACTCAACAGGCTCTCATTGTCATGCAGATGTCCTGGATCTCCTCTGCAGGGTGGTTCTTCTCAGGACAGGTGGATAGGATTTGGGGGAGGCTGTTGCTCTGTCATCAGGATTCATCCTATCTTTTTTACTCTCCAGCATTTTCCTAGCAATAAACCACCTGACCTCTGCAATGAGCAATCAGCCCAATTGCTCTTAGAGAGTAGGGTGCCTGCTCATTGCAGCAGGCAAACACAGTGCTGTGTGCTTGCTTTTAGGTTTTGTTTACCTTTTAACCTGATGATATCTTCTTTCTCATACACTAAACTGTTGGAGCACAGGCCTCAAGTTGTTTTTATTGGATCACAATATCTGATTTATTTCTTTATGCCTTTCAAAACTGCCAATGCAAGAGAGGTGGTGTTGGGTGGAGGAGATGTGGTTCTTGGCTGGCTCTCTGCCAGCGCACTGACATCCCGTGTGGATATGTTTTATTGAGTTGTGGCTGCTCCACTTGTGGATGTATCTCCCTCCTAATGACCAGGTCCAACTTCTGTTTGAGCCTGTTCCTTTTCTTTTCCTTCTTTCTTTGTTTTTTCTTTCTTTCTTTTTCATATTGAATACAAAGTCTCATACAGTTTTGAAGAACCTAGGCATTTTCTGCCTTGTGTGATTTCTGCCTTAATGGCTTGGCTGGGTGCTATGTGAACCCAGGCCTGACAACCTAAGTGACACCCACTAGGACACCACGAAAGTCACATAGGCAGACCACTCCTCAAGAAGGAGGTACCTGGTGGTTGATAAGATTCACCGCTCTATAGTCCATCAATTTATACCTTTTGAAAGCTGCTTCCTTCAAACCCACCAATGGAAGCCTGCTAAATCATGACTGTATTATTAATAGCCAAAAATGTATATAAGAACCCTGTGCTGTTCCACCTGGGGACTCATCTCACTCTTTTCTGCCCTGCTTTTTGTGCAGCAGCCTTGGCTGCAGTGGCCCCTCCCCCTCCAGCCTTGCTGAGCTGGCTGGGAGGTGAGGGTGGAGTGGCTGAGAATCCTGGGTTAATCTGAACAAACTGGGCTTTATGCCTTAGCACCAACTTCAGACTCAATGATTTTCTGGGGATCTGACAACCCAGCACAACATTTGGGGTTTCAAAACTCTCCATGAAGAAAAGAGGTGGTGCTTGGCTATCCCTGTGCCTGTGTGCTGGCATTCCCTTTGGTTGTGCATTTTGGAGTGGATGCCTCATTATTTGGGATGCAGCTCCTTGATCACGGCCAGGTCAACCATCTGCAGTAGGCTGGAGAACAGACTCCCGCACCCATGTCAGAGATCCAAGAGAAGTTTCTGGCTTCCGGTTTTGCATCTCTCTCTCTCTCTCTCTCTCTCTCTCTCTCACACACACACACACACTCACATACACTATCTGTCTTCCTCTTACTTTTTGTGTATCTCTCTAACATCCTCCACTCCTCACGCTGTAACTCCTGCAAGTAACATTAATACAACTTTAAAAACAAGTATGAATTGCTTTTGCCTTCCTAGTAAATGCAATTGAAAGAGTGAGTGCAACACTCACCTATGGTGTTTCAGACTGCATTAGCTCTGTGTTGGCAGAGACCATGCTCGGGGAACAGGGTGGAGCCCACCCAAGGCCAACCCTTGAGAAAAGAATGGGGTTCCAAAAACCCAACAGAGATCCAAAGAGAACCAAAGCAAAGAGGAGTCTGCAACACCTTGGAGAAAGACAGGGGCAGAGGAGAATTCTGGCTCTCTGTGTTGAGGCATTAAGCCTGATTTGACAACATGGCCCAAGGCAGCCGTGAGGCGGCAGGCATCATCTGAGAAGTAGCTGGTTCTGTCGACCAGCCAAGCACCACCGCAAAGGGCCAGAAAGCATCCCAAAGCAGTTCAGTGGGGGTGAGGCTGGAAAGGCACAGGACGCAGGTTCAGAAGGGATGCAATTCCTACCGGAGGTGAGGAGATGATGATGCACAATAACCACAAAAACATAGGAAATTGCATACATTTTATTGCAAACACAAGTTTCAATTCTACACCTGCAAATAATACACCACGAAGTGAACACAGACACTGTTTTCATGAGACATGAGTTCAGGAATGAACCTGAGTGATGAGAATTCTGACACTCACAAGAGCTAGAGCGGTGGCTTGTGGCTTGAGCTGGCTGGAACTTGTTTTCAAACATCGCCAAGTGTCGGCACTTGCAGTGACTTGACACCCGTGGCAACAGTTCAGGAGTTCCACAGGCAGAGCCCGCACATCTCCCTCTAGAACAGAGTCCGGGAGGTTCAGCATCCTCTGCCCCACCACAGATGTGACATGTTCCGATGCGAGGGAGGGCCACACTAGCATCTGTCCTGCAAGCAGGACAGCCTGGACCACCAACATGTCGCGTTTCAGAATGGAGCAGAGGGCAAATCCCATTTGATGCAGTAGGACTCTTCACTCCTCTCTTGACCACACCCCCTCTGTGACACTCTCCTGCATCTGCGCACAAATATCACTATCATCCACAGTGGCAGGAGTGAAAAAAGAAAGGAAGAACTTTCTCTAATAAACCTATTCATAATCCCTGTCACTACCAGGTGCACCTTCTCCATGTTGTCCTTGACTTAAGACAAGTAAAGTGTATGGGTTCTTCTCATCATGATGTAACCTCCTTTGACCAAATCCCAAACTGCATCCAAAGTGACCCAAGAGCACTGGTAAGTGAGGGAGCTGCACAATCCACGAGGACATGCATACATTGCTCTGAGCTGCGAGCATTCTAGAAAGTGACATCCCTGCCCCAAGGCAGCCTAGCTGATGTCCAGAGTCCAGGGCCTTATCTGCTCCTGGTCCTCCTGAGCCAGGCGCCGAGGTCTTCTTGACTAGAGCCAGCCGCTTCCAGCCAGGGCTGCCATCTCATTGCAAGAAGCTGAGAGAGGCAGCTGGGGCTCCTTCCCTGGGGAGCCCTAGAGAGAAGAAGGGACGCAGAGGCTCACAAGAGGGTACAGAATCGTACACATGGAGGCAGTCATTGTTTTCAGCATTGAAAAACTTGACCACTTCGAATTCCATATCCACGAAGATTCCCACGCGGCGCAGGTCAGGGATGGCACACGGGTATTCAGGTGGCTCGAGGGAGTGGGCATGGATCTCTCCCGCCTGCTTGCTGATGATCCAGAAGCCTTGCTCACAGGACACATCACCCTTGCACTGTCTGTCCACGGATTCCCGGCACACCCCCAGTGCCCACTCGTGGCCTTCTATTTCCACCTCCCAGTAATGGCAGCCCATGGAGAAGGAGGGGCTGCCCAGCACGCTGACCAGCTGAGGGACTCTGCTGGCATCTGGCTCCGTGTTGTGGCTGATTGTGCCACACTGCACGCTCTTCAGATCGCAGGAGAGCAGCAGCAGCGAGTGGGCTGTGCTTGGGTCCAGGCGCACATCCTCCCGCATGCTCCGCACCTCATCCGTGAGATACAGTTCCATCTCTAATAGACCCCAGTGCTGCTTCAACCACTGGCTGTAAGCTTCCACGTGCGGATCACTTATAGCTCTCTCGTTGACTGCCCTACACGAGGGGCACTCTATCAGGAAGTCCTCTCTCTCCAACTCCCACTGATCAAGGCAATGCCGACAGAAAACGTGGGAGCATGGGAGATAAACGGGATCTGTGAAGAACTGGAGGCAGATTTCACAGATGGCCTCCTGTTTCAGGCTTTGGGCCATGGTTCCTGATGGGGCCTTGCAAGCTGAGGCTTCCCAAGTGTCAGGGGACTGGCTCCACACGACCTGCAGTTCTCAGTTCCTACAAGCAGCCAGGAGCCCTTCTTGCACAGCCTGCTCTTCTGTGTTCCAGATGCTTCTAAGTAGAAGGAAAAATGGGGAAAAAAGATAGCACTGAGAAAGGAGCATACAAGCAATTCCTTGGGTCACTCCAGATTCATGGCATGCCATCATCTGTTCACAAATGACCAAGTTACCTGGGAAACGCACCTTGGAGACAGTCTTGGCTGAGAAGGAAGCTGACTGGTTGGGCTGGCTTGTGTTCTTACCTTTGTGGCGGGCTGGTCGGCGGGCAGTTGTCTGCTGCCACTGGAGCTTCTCTGTTGATGCTGAGCCCAGGTCACTCTTTCACAAGACCTGGGGCTATGTGGTCTCCACCCAGCAGATGCCTCCACTGATCCCCTGCACTGCACAAATAAAGCAAACACAACAATGATATCCTCATCCACATCCATCTATAACACAAAGTCACCCACATCATTGTCCTCCCAGAAGAGTGACTCTCAGGAAATCTTCCAAGATCCACAAAATGCAAAGCACAACCCAGGGGATCAGAGAATCAGAATCTCTCTGTCTCTGTCTCCCCTCTCAACCTCGACAAGTCTGACTTTTCCAGATAGCTGCAGAAAGCTTAGGAAAAATTGGCATGAAGATTACATTTTTGAAAAAATACATGTTTTAAACCAATAATGGAAATGAGATGATCCCGGTCTGCTGAGGTCTTGGCCACACCTTCTGTCGGGCAGCACAAACATTGCCCACCCATATTTCCAAACTGCTTTTGAAACCACCAATGGGGAACATCTTACTGCAGCTTCCCTGCCCAACAAGGAAGGGTCAGGGAATGCTTCAAATCCCAGCACACTTCCTCAACCTTTTGGTTGATCTCTCCCTCCCCTGTCCAGAGGCAGCCCCTCTCCTGGCTTTCTCTCTGGAGCGGCTTTCCCCTTTACCCTCCTTTCCCTGCTCACCTGTCCCTTTGCAAATAAGCTTTTCTGTCTGCAACAGATTCCCAGATCCCAGATTTTCATTTCTACCCTAAGCTGAAGGAAAGAGCCCACTGGGCATTTCTGGTAACATGTTTTGCCTGGCTCTTAACAAAAAAGAGACTTAGACTTTGATTGAAATGAGGACTTTACAAGGTCTGTATGCCTTCCCTGAAGTGGGACTGCACCTGTGGAAGTGACCCTTGGAACCCCATTGCTCTACATTATCATGGAGTCCCCCTGAGCATGGCCTAGCTATTCTTGAACCTCCAGAGGGTTTGTTTTATTAGGGGTGTGGTTTAGGAAGAATGACTGTTATGGCCTTCAGAGGCTCTAATCCCCAACCACCTATTTACCCTTTCCAATCACCTTCATGTTCCTTCTGGGTACAAGGCCATGGGTTAGCGTGTTTGGAGGAAACCTGGAGGAGCATTGATTGTTTCTGGCAGAGGCCACTCTTCTGCATGCCTAGAAACTCCCCAGGTAGATTCTGAACACTGACCACCCAAATGGATACCCTAGTGTTGGGCTCACAGCCATGTTTTGGGCTGGTTCTTCCTCCATGGTGGAGTGGTGAGACTCCTGGCCACTCCCAAGAGTGTGCGACTTGGGATGATCCTTTAAGGTGACTTGTAGGGAGCTTTGGATGACCCTCTACACTTCCCTGATGAGTTGAGGAAAGGCCAGTCCCTTGACTCTGTCTCCATTCTATCACCCAAGCAGCTTTCTGCCTCTGAAACACAAATAGCCTTAGAATGGGAGATTGCATTTGGAACTGAACTGTTAGGATATTGTTCCCTTAGAAGCTGATAGCCTACAGGGAGTCTTTCAGGAATTCAGGGGACCCTCAGTCAAGTAGAAACCTAATCACCTTTGAAGCCAGAACCAGCCATAGAAAAGGAGGGACATGCTTGGAATCTGCCCCCTGAAGAATTTCAGACTCTGTTTATGTTCCTATTGTGATTCTTATCTGTCTCCATTTGGGAGGGGTCAAAATTCCCAAATCAGCACCAGGTAGGTAATGTCAGAGGCTTGCTCTAGCTGGTCATTTGGCTTCCCAGTTTGTTTTGGGCCAAGCCTATTATAAGGCATGCTCCCGTAGATACTTTACCGATTTTAAGCCAAATTGAAGACTACACACAAATCTGTGGGCTTTTATTTTTATCAAGCAGTAAGCATCAGCAGTCATCATCCTTAGCTCCAGTGGCAACTTTATATTTTCAGGGAAAAAGATCGTGGTGGAGAAATGGTTACTGAGGGCTCAGGACCCTCCATGGGGGATGAGACCATGGTCAGGGACAGGTGGGACGAGGCAGGGGTGATAGTAGTAATCCCCAAGCTCGTGGATCCTGTCCTGGGGGACTGCAGGGCCACTACTGTAATGACCGCACACAGGGTCAGACTGGACTTGCCCCCAGCTCTGACATATAGTTCGGGCAAAGGCTAGACAAGGTAGAAGGGGTCAAGCCCGCCTCTCTAGCCTATTCATTGTCTCTTTGTTGCTCAGATGGGATCTCCTGGACTCCTCTTGGTTTAGACTTGCATGCAGGCCTGGTCCAAATACTCCCTTGTTAATGGTAAAAGTTGGCGTCCCACAGGGAGTCATAATTACCATACTATCTCAGAATTAGACAGTTATTGTAGGCGTTGGGATAGTTGAGTAGAAATTTCTTATGCTTGGATATTTCTCCATGTGAGGAGTTATTAGAAGGTCATCATGAAGACTGAGACCCTGCCTGGTGCCATTCCTCTCACAGCTCACAAAATTTGCGCTGGCCGTCCAATCAGATGTAATCTGGTATTTCACCTGACAATCCCACCCCTAATCTCCCAACCCCGCCCACTCAAACATCTCCAGGCACCAATCCCATTGGGCCTGCCCACAATCCCTCCCCATCCTGGCCCCCACACCTTGCGGGTTCACCTGAACATAAGGGACCTCAGATGTCTTCATCTTTCCCTTTTTTGCCCCCACTGCTTTCCCACCACCTGCATCCTGTATTTGCCGCGCTGGAATAAATGTAAGATACCTCGTTGGGTCTAGTATTTGACTCATGATAAAGAACCAGGCTGTAAACGTAATAATGTAAAACTGGAACTTCAACTGTTTTAAAGAAACTGGGATCATCTTAAGAATGGCAGAATAGGGCTCAGCGCAGTGGCATAGCAGTTAATGTCCTCTCCTTGAATGTTCCAGGATCCCATATGGGAGCCGGTTCTAATCCCAGCAGCCCCGCTTCCCATCCAGCTCCCTGCTTGTGGCCTGGAAAAGTAGTGGAGGATGGCCCAAAGCGTTGGCATTCTGCACCTGTGTGGGAGAGCTAGAAGAAGTTCCTGGCTCCTAGCTTCGGACTGTTGCAGTCCCTTGGGGAATGAATCATCCCACAGAAGATCTTCCTCTCTCGTCTCCTCTTTCTGTAAGTCTGACTTTGCAATAAAAATAAAATATTAAAAAAAAATGGCAGGAAGGGGAAAAAAAGTTCAGACACCTGGGGAGTTGGTACTTTCAGATTCAAAGGAAGAATGTAATTTGCAAATGAATAAAGATTTTCCTCTCTCTTTGAAGGAATCACCTGAAGGGATTCCCTCAGGCCCTCCTCCTCCACAGGGACCTAATCTCTGCTCATCTCACCCTTTGCAGCCCTGTCCCTCTAATCCACAGGCAAAGTAAGAAGCTTCCAGGCCTTATCCTGGAGTGAAAGGAGATGCCATGCTTCCTCTTCAAGCAGTAGGGATAGAGTTTGGTGTACAAATAGACCTTTCTCTCTTGGAGAAATCAAGGAAATGAAAATGATTTGAACAGTTATACTGACAATCCTGATCATTATGTACAAACTTTTGAATGACTCGAGTCTGTGTATGACCTAGCTTGAAAGGACGTAATATTACTGGTAGACAACACTCTGACCTCCTTAGAGAGAGAGAGGGTGCTGGAACAGGCTCTTGAGGCTGGAAACAGTTATGCAGTTCAGGGGAAAAGCATCATAGACAAGGCAAATATCCCCATTGGAGCAGAGGCGAGCCCCACAAAGAATCCCAACTGGGATCCAGAGGACGAATGACACGAGTGGGAATGAAATCACTTCATTTATTGTATTTTGGAGGAATTAAGATAGCCAAAAATTATGCCTTTTAAACTATAGCCAGCTCACCACTCTTCATGGGGTGGGGGTGGGGGGTGGTAATGAACCACCAATGACTTCTAGAATGCCTCAAGGGGGCAATTGTGAAGTTCACTACTTTAGACCCAGATAAAGCAGAGGGTGGAGCAAGCCTCAATAACAAGTTCCTTGTGCAGTCGGTGGCAGAGATCAGGAGAAAGCTGCAAAAGCTTATGGCAGACCCTGATAAGTCCTCCTTGGACCAGTTGATCCAGGCAGCCGATGCTGTTTACTATAGTCGAGACTTAGAGAAGAAAAGGTGGAAAGACAGGCACCACTGTGAAATGCTGGGTGCTATGAATGCATCCACCTCTGGAAAAAGGACCCTGCAGTGCTGCTACAACTGGGGGAAGCCAGGCCATTTTCGGAGGGAGTGCTCTCGAACCAAAGGCCAGGAGTTTCCTCCGGGGCCATGTTCCATCTGCAAGAGGGATCATTGGAAATCAGTCTGCCCCCAGCTCCTGAGGATCCCCAGTGATGGGTCCCAGAGACTGCTATTAAGGCTCCCACCACCTGGGTTTGTACTGAGTAGCCTTCAGTATCTCTGGTGAGATCTCAAAAGGTCAGTTTCTTACCAGACACGGGTGCTCACTTTTCTGCCTTGCCATTCTCTCCTGGGCTGAGATCCATTCAAAGTAACTCTAAAACATCTCTGGTCATGGGCTTGTACTTGGGGAGATCTCCACTTCTACCACTCTTTCCTTGTTATTCCAGACACTGGACCCTTTATTGGGGACGATATATTATAGACTTAGTCTTGACCCCTGATGTGCAAGGTTGTTCTCCCTCCTGGGGTAGATACTGACTCTGCAGTCTGAAATCAGCACCCCCTGCCAACCAGATTGGAACCAACCTGGGAACTACTGGAGGATCCAGAACTACTTCTGAGAAAAAGCACGTAACATATAAGCAGTTTCTATGAGCACCTCCCCCACATCCTGTCACCCAATATCATCATTGCAGCTAGAGGGATGGGGCACTAAGAACACTATCGGGCAGGCTTAAACAATCATGCCCATTGGTGAACGGGCTTGTCAACTTGAGGTTATCAGAGGGCTACATCTAGCACAGCACAGGCAACGGGAGTGGATTTTTCACTCCTGGGCACAAGCTATTCTAACGGAGACAATCCCAAAGGCATGGAAGGGCGAGCGTGCGTCAAGTGTGCTGCTTTCACCCTCACCTCCCTCCTGTGGTCTTTAGCTCACACCTGGATCCCACAGGCTAGCCATAGATATCCTCATTTCAGTACTCCTAACTCATGCTATTCTGACGAGTGTGTCCAAGTGCAAAACAAGGACATACTTGTACTTGCAGGAGTCCCAGAACAGGCATGGTGCAGGAACTGGGGGGGCTGAACAGATATTTCTGTCTCTACCATCTTAGATATTGGGTAAGAAACCTAGCCTGTGGACCCTCTTTGCATCTGTACTACCACAACCTCCATGTGGAGCATGCAACTGGCTGCTCAGCTGTCTTATGTTTGTTTCCTGATTAGGGGTCTTCAGACTTTCTGCGGCCTTGAACTTGCAAACTTGGATGACGACCAGACCAACTTCTGCCATGGAAACTTGGGTAGCCCGGACCATCTCTCTGTGGATCCCACACCTCCAAGGGCCCCTTTAACCAAACAACGCCCTGTTTCAGCAGGAACCAGCCAGAAGATACCATCACCCTTTACATCTGCAGAAGTAGGATGAGATTCGAAGAGGTGGGGTCTGAGATGATCCCGGTCTGCTGAGGTCTTGGCCACACCTCCTGTCGGGCAGCACCAACATTGCCCACCCATATTTCCAAACTGCTTTTGAAACCACCAATGGGGAACATCTTACTGCAGCTTCCCTGCCCAACAAGGAAGGGTCAGGGAATGCTTCAAATCCCAGCACACTTCCTCAACCCTTTGGTTGATCTCTCCCTCCCCTGTCCAGAGGCCCCTCTCCTGGCTTTCTCTCTGGAGCGGCTTTCCCCTTTACCCTCCTTTCCCTGCTCACCTGTCCCTTTGCAAATAAGCTTTTCTGTCTGCAACAGATTCCCAGATCCCAGATTTTCATTTCTATCCTAAGCTGAGGAAAGAGCCCACT
Source organism: Ochotona curzoniae (assembly GCF_017591425.1). Classification (NCBI taxonomy): domain Eukaryota; kingdom Metazoa; phylum Chordata; class Mammalia; order Lagomorpha; family Ochotonidae; genus Ochotona; species Ochotona curzoniae. Next base: position 20,493 of record NW_024465837.1, read on the forward strand.
GGGCATTTCTGGTAACAGAAAAAGGATTCAAGCCTTGTGTTCAGGGGGACAAAAGTAGAATCCTATCAATGCTTCTCAAGTAAACACGCCTCAACACACAAAGATCATTGTCCCCCCCCCCCCAAAACCACCCTGACTGCCTGCACCCTTCTTTCAAAAGGCTCACTGTACTTGGTGTTCCCAGCCTGACATCATTTGCCTGTTCCACCTCTGCATAGAGGTTGGAAACCCCAGAAAAGACGCAAATGCCCATCCATCCCTACTAAGTGCTTTTGCAGTGTTCATGAATCTGAAATATTAGTATGGAAAAAAATGCCCTTTGTTTAATCAACAGAATTATTGAAACCATTAAGGCCTTTACTTTAGGACCTAAGGTAAAGTCTAGAAAATTTTAAGGTAAAGCTAAGGAAAAACACAAAAGAGAGACAAGACATAAAAGCAGCACACACAGCACTATTCAGTCAACTACGTGCATGTCTGAAAAGTGACATGAAGTGAAGCTGTACAACTTGAGAGGAGGTCTGAGAGGAGCAAAGACCCAAAGAAAGAGAACACAAGACTGGCTCCTTCTCATCTCCAATGTGTGAGAAAATCATATTTTAGTCAAAGAGTGGAGAAGGCTTTAGCTGCTAGGCTACCGCACTGGTCCCTTTAACTGCTAAGCTATTACACCAGAATCCTCCCCTGTAAATTTCAGATATTTACTAGCATTCCTATGTATGCACACTCCAAAAACTTTTTGCACAGACATCAATTCTAATATCAGCATATATTAGGTATTAATGTTAGAAACTTAGCATTGCAATAGTATCTTAAAAATTATAGCCAATTATATATAAAACTTAGAAGATTCATTTCTCAGATTTTCTGACTTCCCCATCTCTTTCTCAACACGCTTAAACGTTGAAGTATTTTGTCCCAGCTTTCTCTTACCATTCTGATAGCCATACTCCTGCAGGACAAAATATTCTACAAGCAATGCTCTTCCTTAATTCTTCTGTAACCTTCTCACTAAGCACACACTCTCAGGCTTCTAACCATTTGCCATCTGCTAATCTTGATTTACATTTGAATTACAATTTGACTCCAAATTAAGACATTTTCTGAATAAAAGCATACAAAATGTTAAATACAATGGCTTTAAGCAGTTTTTAACCATTTTTCCCAGTTTATGGAAACACATCGTAACACAAACCAGACTCAAAACTGGGAATGAGAAGTTTTCAAATAACCTTGTTCTAGCTGATTTGGGAATTTCCCTCTTATCAAATTAAGGCAGGGACAACAGGGACAAAGTCTCAAGATCTTCAAAGGGCAAACTCCAACATGCCCCTCCCTTTCCCTGGCTGGCAGGCCTAGAGCTTCTCCTTGGCTTCTGTTTTATTGAAGTCAAGAGAGCCGAAAACTTTAATTTGGCTGTTGTGTTTTGAGCTCACTGCTTGTGGCCTGCGAAGGCCCAGGGACCCTGCACCCATGTGGGAGACCTGGAAGAATTTCTGGCTCCTGGCATCGGATTGGCTAAACTCCAGCCGTTGAGGCGGCTTGGGGAATGAACTATTGGATGGAACATCTTCCCCTCTGTCTCTCCTCCTCCTCTCTGTATATCTGCCAATCTAAAAAAAGAAAAATCTTTAAAAAAGAGAGACCATGTAGGAATTTACTCAAGTTAGTAAATAGGTTTAGTTGCTAAGATGAAAAAAACAAAAGTTGTTAAAACACTGTTGTTGTCTTTCCACAAACAATCAGACAATAAGGCAGTGAGGAGAAAGCAATGCCAATGCAAAACAAACAAACAAACATAAACTAAACAATTTAAAATATCATCTCCATTATCCAGTCTCGTAATCCATCAGTCAAACACACAACCCTGGAATCCAATGTTTGGAACATAAACAAGGACCCTGTTTCAGATCTTCGACTTGCTCCCTGGGAAGCGCCACTTCCTGGGACCCCCGGCTGTCAGCCGAGATGCCAGCTGGGCCGCCAATGCCAGCACGTCCACCTAGGCTGTATGTCAGTTCCTGGCTTCTTGTTCTGGAACACCTCCCACTCAGGGGACTACTGCCTGGAACTCTCAGCCGTTGTCCCCACTCTGTCCAGAGATTCACTTTGGGATGGGACCTTCTACCAGTGCCCCCACTAAAACTGAAGGGCACCCTCGTAGGCTTAAACCAATTCTGGGTAAGGGGCTCTCTCGCAGTCTCTCACAGTACAAAATTTAGTGCCAAATTCAGCTATCCAATTTAATATTTAACCTTTAGCCACAAACACAGAACACACAGCAACTTAAGAACAAGACAAACACAAAGAGTTTAGGCCTAAGAAAAGAAAACCAACCAGAGGGGACGTGCCTGCTCCTTAGGCGAAAACACCTGACCCATTGGAGCTTGCTGCCCCCTCACTGGGTGCAAAAAAAAAATCCCACCAAAAATCATCTGAAAAGAAAAAAAGAAAAACGGGGCCTGGCGGCATGGCAGTGGCTAAAGTCCTCGCCTTGAACAAGCCAGGATCCCATATAGGTGCTGGTTCTAATTCCGGCAGCTCCACTTCCCATCTAGCTCCCTGCTTGTGGCCTGGGAAAGCAGTCGAGGACGGCCCAAAGCCTTGGGACCCTGTACCCATGTGGGATACCCAGAAGAAGCTCCTGGCTCCTGGCTTCGGATTGGCATAGCATTGGCCATTGCACTCACTTGGGGAGTGAGTGAATCATTGGACAGAAGATCTTGCTCTCTGTCTCTGCTCCTCTCTGTGTATATGACTTTCCAATAAATAAATCAATCTTAAAAAGAGCACACAGGCCGTTCAGCCTGCAAGATCAGATTCTTAGTAGCAACGAGCCATGAACAAATGGATTTTGAAACTGAGGTTCCCCAAAAGCTAAGGAAAAACACAAGAGAAACAAGACATAAAAGCAGCACACACAACACTATTCAGTCAACTACGTGCATGTCTGAAAAGCGACATGAAGTGAAGCTGTACAACTTGAGAGGAGGTCTGAGAGGAGCAAAGACCCAAAGAAAGAGAACACAAGACTGGCTCCTTCTCACCTCCAATGTGTGAGAAAATCACATTGTAGCCAGAGAGGTGGGAGCGTGACGTGACACAGACAGAAGGGACCACTGACCTGGACATGGAGACGTCTTCTCCCTGCTGGTGCGGAGGGCCTGAAGCCTCCCTCTCTCACTCTGGGCCGCTCTCTCTCAGGACCTGGAGCTCGGATTCTCTGGTCTTATAAGTGTGCTGAGGCTCCAGACTCCACCCACCGTGGTGTCCTGGGTCCTGCCCTCCACACCCTGATGCTTAAATTCCATCGGGTCTCAACTGCATCATCCTGATTTGGAGTGTGGTGGAGTGAGTCACATGGAAAATGTCAGCCTAGGGAATCCTAAAGCTCAGTCCCAAGGAGCCAATCTACTGCAATTGGAACCACAACCCCAATTTGCACAACTCCACTTCCCAACCCACTGGATCCCAGAGCCAGTCCAGAGACACAGCCCTGAAACATCATCAGGTCTTAGCTAGTGGCACCTGGCTCTCAGCCTCTCTGATACAATGGTGACTCAACAGGCTCTCATTGTCATGCAGATGTCCTGGATCTCCTCTGCAGGGTGGTTCTTCTCAGGACAGGTGGATAGGATTTGGGGGAGGCTGTTGCTCTGCCATCAGGATTCATCCCATCTTTTTTACTCTCCAGCATTTTCCTAGCAATAAACCACCTGACCTCTGCAATGAGCAATCAGCCCAATTGCTCTTAGAGAGTAGGGTGCCTGCTCATTGCAGCAGGCAAACACAGTGCTGTGTGCTTGCTTTTAGGTTTTGTTTACCTTTTAACCTGATGATATCTTCTTTCTCATACACTAAACTGTTGGAGCACAGGCCTCAAGTTGTTTTTATTGGATCACAATATCTGATTTATTTCTTTATGCCTTTCAAAACTGCCAATGCAAGAGAGAGGTGGTGTTGGGTGGAGGAGATGTGGTTCTTGGCTGGCTCTCTGCCAGCGCACTGACATCCCGTGTGGATATGTTTTATTGAGTTGTGGCTGCTCCACTTGTGGATGTATCTCCCTCCTAATGACCAGGTCCAACTTCTGTTTGAAACTGTTCTTCTTCTTTTCCTTTTCTTTTCTTTTCTCTTCTCTTCTTTTCTTTTCCTTTTTGAAATATTTAATATAAAGTTTTATGTAGGTGTTTCTTTCAAAACTCTCAGTGGAGCAGAGACGTGGTAGTGGTGGGTAGCAGGCAGGTGGTGCTTGGCTATCCCTGTGCCTGTGTGTTGCCATTCCCATATGTTTACTGGTTCATGTCCTGACTGCTACACTTTCGATCCAGCTCTGTGTTTGTTGCCTTGGATGCAGTTGAGAATGACCCAAAGTCCTGGGACTGTGCATCCACACAGTACATCCTTAAGAATCTCCTGACTCCTGTCTTTGGATCAGCTCAGCTCCAGCCTTTGTAGTCAATTGGCACTGAACCAACAGATGGAAAATCTTTTTTTATGTATATCCTCTTTTTGAGCCATCCTTTGAAAAAAATAAAATAAAGCTAAAATAAGTAATTTAGTTGATATGGTGGTGATTGGGTGCACAGGGACTCTTGGTGATAAAATTTGTGATTAATATCACATCAAAGGGAAAAGTGGAGCTTGTGAAGAGTGACTCAAACTGGAAATTATGCAGATCCTTGTCATTTCTGCCAGTTTCTTTAACACTTGCTATAGACTAACACTCAGCCATCCTCTGTTGGATACTGTATCCACCAATGCCCAGTTGCATAGTCCATCTACTAATGCCCTCCACATCTGCTCAGAGTCCTGGTCTGATGGGTCCAGCTATCAATGCCCTTGGACCATTTTATCAACCAATCCCAGTGGTGCTTCCTCTAAATGCATCATCCTTTCAAATTCCTCTGACCACTTTCTCTCTCTCTTCATTTCTTTCAGGTCAGGCAATTGCTCTTTCGTGCGCCAAATAAAAACGTGTCACTCCCTGTTTTTCTGTGCCTTGGATTCATGGCTGTGAGTTGAACACTGTAGAAAAGAGCTAACAGTAATGAGAGACGCGGAGTTGGAAGCTGCTGGCTCACTCCCTTTACATGCCAGCAAGGCAGACTGTGATAGACTCCCCTCCCTCCCTCTCCCCCCTCTCTCCCCTCTCCTCCCCTCTCCGTTTCCTGGGATGTAACATTAGAAAGAGATAGTGTTCTTTAGCTACTCATACTCCTCCAATACTCACTACCTTCGGTTTGAGTTTTTCTTTCCTTCTTTTTTTCTTTTAAAGGTCAGATATACAGAGAGGAGGAGAGACAGAGAGGAAGATCTTCCATCCGAGGATTCAGTCCCCAAGTGAGCGCAATGACCAGAGCTGTTTCGATCTGAAGCCAGGGGCCCAGATGTTCTTCTGGGTCTACCATGTGGGTGCAGGTTCCCGAGGCTTTGGACTGCCCTCGACTGCTTTCCCAGGCCACAAGCAGGGAGCTGGATGAGAGGCAGGGCTGCCGGGATTAGAACTGGCACACATATGGGATCCTGGTGCTTGCAAGGCAAGGACGTTATCTGCTAGGCTACCACATCGGTCCCTACCTTCTTCTTTGAGTTTTGACTTGAATGCACATGTGGACTTTGTGATTGTCAACACTCCCCTTGACTCAGTCATGCATGTTTAACACTCTTATCCAGTGCTTTGAGCCAGATGTCCTCTCTGTCCAGCCAGATAATGGCAGTTAAGGGGATGTTCCCCCTAAGAATTTCACACTTTCTCTATGATGTCTCTTCTAGTACCCCGCATAAAGAGATAAGTGGGCCTGGGCCTCACACACGCCTGGGCAAGCCTTGCCACCCACCTAATTATGAAACCCCGCTTGTCAACTTCTACTTGCTTCTCAAAGAGAAATTTATGGATTTAGGTAGCAGCAGAAATTTCCTGGGTACTCTACCGACTCTGTTCTTTGGGAACTCGTGTATCTAATCTACTTGTTAGATGCTTCTCCAGGCATAAAGTTCAAGTGCCAGTGCATGTAAAACCTCAAAAACAGTTTCTGCTAGTTACCACTGTGGCCCTGAAGGCCACTTGTGCTGGAGTTTTGGCTTTACCATAGGTGCCTCCTTTGCCATAAGTACAGGGAGGGGATGAAGGGGCCCAGGACTAGAAGCAGGCAGAATTATCTCCACAATCCTGCAAACTATTTTGTTTCTTCTTTTTACATCCTGTTTCTCAAGATTTCACCAGACACAATAACTAACTCTTCCTAGACTAACACAAGCCCAGACTCATCAATGTTCTAGCCTAACCCTCCTCATGGCATCCTCCTTCTGAATAATACCATAAAACACAAAGGTGGGAGGGTTATGTTGAACAGAAGCATCTCATGAAGAAGCTGAGGGCTTCAGAGGATAAGATAGCTTATCACAAGCCAGGAACACCTTGGTAAGCTTGAAACACCACATAGCAGAGTCCCAGTGCTATCTCTCCTTCCTGCCTCACTTTGGCCACCAACAAAAGAAGAGAGCTCCGTTATCCTCAATGTTATCTTTGCTGAGGTCAGTCACTCTTATCCAGAAGTGTTTCAAATGCCAAGTGTACACAGAAGATCAGTAATGACTCATTACAGCCACAAGTATGCACAAAAATGAGCCTCCGCCTCCGCCCCATCACATCTTCAGTGTCTACAAGCCCAGGGCTATACCCTGTGAATACATCTCCCTCATGGGTCACCCAGCCACGTGGAAGTGGTCTCAGGATGGGATGTCCCCCTCTAGGGAGCAATCCATCAGGCTCACTCTTTTTTTTTTTTTTTTAAGATTTATTTATTTATTTACACTTTTCTTTCTTTTTTTAAATTAGGGCACAAAGGGTCAAGAATGTGGGTAAGACCATTGTTTCCACATTTTTTGGTGTGTATATCTCGATTAAGGAGGGAGATAAAGGGAGAAGCCCCACCCAACCTCCCACCTCAGTCCAGGCTCCCTGACATGGGGCATTCTACCAGGGCATTGCTCAGGTGATTTTGATAGTTCAACAGTTCGGAATTGCTGCCCATCTCACCATTCCAAGCATGATGGAATCTCTCCAGAGTCCACTGGCTGACACAGCTCACCTTAAAATCTCTGCCCAGATCTTCACTGCCAACACATGGCTGGGGCAGATGATTGATTTGTTCTATCCCCTGTCCTCTGTTGTGGTACCAGGTGTCGTCTGCAGGCTCTGATGGACAGCCATTTACTCCATGTGCACCTGGATATGCTGTCTACTATTCCATGTGAGGCTGTGAGGAGGTTCAGCTTTGACACATACACTCCATGATCAGACCATGTAACCCGCATTTCTCTTCATGATTAGGGTTCTGAGATCAGCAGTTCAGTTGGAAGGGTCCTCAAAGAAACTTTGTCTGAGATGATGTCAGAACTGATTCTTGTGTGTGAATGCCAGTACAGGGTCCAGCACAGTCCGTTGCCCCAATCAGCTAATGCATATGCTGGTGGTTACAATTGCTGGGTCAGTTCTGTTTCCAGCCCTGTCTTCTACATGAACCAACGGGTATTGCAGTGAAGCTGATTCTGCCCAGCACATACTTGGCCTGTACACAAACCAGTGTGGCCTAATACCCACTGACATGTATAAGATCTGGGTCTAGGAATGGGTCAAGTGGGGAAGCTTGGGAAACAAACATAGTGAGTCACAACTCTCATTGAAAATCACATTGTCCAGGCCGGGGGGTCAGGCAAACTGGGCAAAGTAGCTCCAATTGCTGGTTGTGTGTGGGTTGTTTTTGGAAGGGGGTGGATGGGACAGGGTAGAGCAAACCTTAGCTCACAAGCAAGAACAGAAATCAGGCTGGCACAGGTCATGCCGAGCTAGGCTCTTATATGTACTGGCATGCATGAGCCAGGGATGCTAGGCCACAGCATCTAAGGCAAAGACTGAGACAGGTGAGGGGCTATGGCAAGCTCAGTTAGAGCAACCACTGGCATGCACATGATCTATGGCTGGGAACAGGCTTGGTTGGGGAGCTAATAGGACACCCTGGATGGGTTGAGCTTCCCACTGAGAGTGTGGGGACCATAATGGGGGCTGTTTTTTGTTTTGTTTTGTTTAGATTTTATTTTTACTTCCCCCACCACCCCGCAAGCTGTCCCAAAAGCTGTAATTGAGTCAATCCGAAGACAAGAGCCTGGAGTCTCTTCCGGGTCTCCCAAAAAGTTGCAGGGTCTTGACGGGTTTCCAAGAGCACAAGCAGGGAGCTGAATGGGAAGGGGCTGGTGGGACATGAACAAGTACCCATATGGGATCCTGGCACATGCAAGGTGGGGACTTTAGCTACCAGGACCAAAGAACTGCCAAACAACAGGGGTGACTGCATTTTGTTTTTTCCTCAGTTTGTAATGGCCTTGGAATGCAAGTTCCAGTTATCTTTCACCTAGATTCCTTGTTATCTTTCACCTAGATTGTTGGTAACCTTTCACCGAGAAACCCAGAACAAAGTTGTAAAGGTGTGGTCAAGATATGTTGTGATGGTAATAGATCCACCCTGCCTGGCCCACATTCCTGCTGTAGAAACCACCCACCCCAAGCAGCCTGGACAACTTCTCTGGCAGGGCACAGTCCTTGCAGGTAAGCACAGGAAGCACAATAGGAAACAGCCAAGAACAGGCTAGGGAAATTATCCCACTGGCATACACTTGGCATGGGTTGGGGGCAGACCAGGCTGAACCTGTTCACATCACCCGCTGGCGAATCCGAACACCAGAACAGAGTGTGGGTCAAGCAGGTTTGGTTGTGACAAATACCAGTACACATCAAGCAATGCCAAGGTGAGAAGAGCTGTACCGGATGTGGTTGCAGCGCCCAAACAGCACATGTGATAATCAGGGGGAGGAGGCAAAGCTGACAGGGGAACGTGGGCTTCCCCGCTGGACAATTACTTCCATTGGAAAGTGTGAGTTGGGATGGGGGTAGATCAGACTAGGCAGGGCTATAACACCTGTGGGCCTCAAGTGAGCTAGATAAGGGAAGGGCCACAGTGGGATGATGGTTCCGACTGGTGCAAACAAAAATTAGAGTGGATAAAGTTTGGTTGGACTTAGCTGCAGCATTACCTGGCAGAGGCTGGCACTGGGAGCTAATTCTGTCAAGTCAAATGCCAGAACCACCTGGAGAGTGCATAATCTGGGAGTGGGTGTGGCCTAGAAGGGAAATAGTGGGCACTTCCCTCGGGGGTTACCACTCTCACTGGACAGCATGAAAACCAGGACAGGGGCAGGGTGGCTAGACAGAAAGGTACCTGCCAGTAGGTGTGTGGGCTGGATATTAGGTTTGTTGGGTTGAACTAGGCTTCAATGCCCATTGACATGTGCGAGAGCTAAATGGGATGTGGGACAGACTGGACAAACCTGCAGTACAAACTGGCAAGAATGGGAACCAGGGTAGGGGGCAGAACTGGTAGGGGTATTGGGAGTCACCCCAACTAGGCTGAAGCTCCCATTGGTTTGCATGAGGACCAAGTATGAATTTGGTAGGATTGAGCTGGACTATAATACCCATTGGTTCGCGAGTAAGACAGGGCTGGAAATAGATCTGACCTAGCAATCGCAACGTCCAGCATGTGCATGAGCTGATTAGTGGGATGGACGGTGTTGGACTCTGTACTAGCAAACTCATGCAAGAATCAGGTCTGGGATCATCTCAGATGAGGTTTCTTTGGAGACCCTCCAACTGAACTGCTGATCTTAGAACCCCAACCATCAAGAGACTGTCAGCCAGTAGATTCTGAATAGGTTTCATTGCGATTGGAATTGCGAGATTGGCAGCAATCCAGAACTGATGAACTGATGAAAACTGCTTGAGCAGGACCCTTGGAGCGTGTCTCCCCTTGGGGATCTGGGATGGGTGGGAGGCTGGGTGGGGCTTTTCCCTTTGTTTCTCCCCTGACCCCAGATACAGGGAAAAATAATATTAGTGTGGAAACAATGGTTTTACCCACTTTACTGTAGCCCTTGACCCTTTGTATCCTAATCAACTAAGTAAGATTATGAAATAAATAAATAAATAAATAAATAATTTTTTTAAAGATTTATTTTTATTATTTATTTATTGGAAAGGCGGATATACAGAGAGGAGAGACAAAGAGGAAGATCTTCCGTCTGATGATTCACTCCTCAAGTGAGCACAACGGCTGATGCTATGCCAATCCGAAACCAGGAGCCTCTTCCGGGTCTCCCACACAGGTGCAGGGTCCCAAAGCTTTGGGCCGTCCTCGACTGCTTTCCCAGGCCACAGGCAGGGAGCTGGAAGGGAAGTGGGGCTTCTGGGATAGAACCGGCGCCCATATGGGATCCCGGGCGTGCAAGGCGAGGACCTTAACCACTTGTGCCACCGCGCGGGGCCCAATTAATTATTGTTTAAAAAGAAACCCCCCATCCCTTACTTGCTGCTTAAATACTACCTGAGAAAATAAAGTTTTCGGAGCTTGATCAGGCCTCCTGTCTTGCTCCCATTTTTCGTGTCTCCTGTCCCCCAGTCGTGGGTTCTCTCCCCAGGTCTCCGTAGAAGAACCGTGGGCCAGGGCATTTAGCCGCTAGACTACTGTGCTGGGCCCCCAGTGCTACTCTTAAAAAGGAATTGTATGGTGGATTTCCATTTAATTCTCTGGTTTCCCTTTTATATTCTCTGAGGGCTCTAAGGATCTTGAGTTTGCTAATTTTATTATTTTTTTCCGTTTATCTGTTATGATTGATTGAGGAGGACAAATTGGCCATCCGATTTTCAGTTTAAACTATCAATGAGCCAATTAGTGCTGAAGTTCACACTTAACAATTGTTTACCTGTTTTGGTCAAGCCCTTACTCTTTTTATAGGCATTGGGGGTAGCGATGACTCATTTTTCATAGCATCGCCTTAAACATGGACTTAGAATTTATCTTGTCTGCTAAGTCAATTACCACTACTCCATTCGTGATCCTATTCCCCATTCACAAGGTTAATTAAAAGCTTTCCTTCGCTGTTGTATTGTCACTTGTCTCCTTTACTTTTATATTATTATCTTATTTTCCTTAATTATCATATGGGGTTCAAGGAGGTAGAAGATCTGAGGTTAATTTGCCATGTTTACTTGGAAACTTAAATAAAATTTGTGTTTTATTTATTTTTAAAGATTTATTTATTTTTATTACAAAGCAGATATACAGAGAGGAGGAGAGACAGATCTTCCATCCGATGATTCACTCCCCAAGTGAGTGCAACAGCCTCAGTGGCTGAGCCAATCTGAAGCCAGGAGCCAGGAACTTCCTTCTGGGTCTCCCACACAGGTGCAGGGTCCCAAAGCATTGGGCCATCCTCGACTGCTTTCCCAGGACACAAGCAGGGAGCTGGACAGGAAATAGAGCTGCTGGGATTAGAACCGGTGCCCATTTGGGATCCTGGTGCATTCAAGATGAGGACTTTAGCTGCTAGGCCACAGGACCGGGCCCAGATAAAATTTTTAATGGGAGATATTATTGCCTTTTTTTTTTTTTTTTTTAGCCTTTAGATACATAGGAAATGCCATGAATGAGTTATTTCTAATAACCTTGAATCCTCTGGAGTTAAGCTATTGCATTTGCTAGATACCGTTAGTTTGCTATTCAACCTACCAATTAAGAGTGAGATATTTCGCTGCAATTCATAAAATTATATTATATGGGGCCCGGCGCGGTGGCGCAAGTGGTTAAGGTCCTCGCCTTGCACACCCGGGATCCCATATGGGCGCCGGTTCTATCCCAGCAGTCCCACTTCCCTTCCAGCTCCCTGCCTGTGGCCTGGGAAAGCAGTAGAGGACGGCCCAAAGCTTTGGGACCCTGCACCCACGTGGGAGACCCGGAAGAGGCTCCTGGCTTCGGATCGGCATAGTATCGTCCCGTTGTGCTCACTTAGGGAGTGAATCATTGGACGGAAGATCTTCCTCTTTGTCTCTCCTCTCTGTATATCCGCCTTTCCAATAAATAAATAATAAAAATAAATCTTTAAAAAAATTATATTATATGATCTTCAAAATCTCACATTATTGTTTAGTAATTTTTAAAAGACATCGGTACCATTTGCTTGTTGTTCCTTGCCAACTCTGAATGAGCTGACTTAATCCTCTGGTGCCTCATTTTTATGAGTTGTGAAATAAATAGCCATTGTTATGTAACAGGTACAATAGCTTTTTCTGTAGAGCTCCCTGTGGCTGTATGCTCAATTAATCTGAATCCAAGGTGCACTGATCACCTTTAAAAGTTGTAACTGATGGGGCCCGGTGCCGTTGTCTTACAGCTAAAGTCCTCACCTTGAATGCGCCAGGATCCCATATGGGCACCGGTTCTAATCTTGGCAGCTCCATTTCCCTTCCAGCTCCCTGCTTGTGTCCTGGGAAAGCAGTCGAGGATGGCCCAAAGCTTTGGGACCCTGCACCCATGTGGGATACACGGAAGTTCCTGGCTCCTGACTTCAGACTGGCTCAGCCACTGAGGCTGTTGCACTCACTTGGGGAGTGAATCATCAGATGGAAGATATTCCTCTCTCTCCTCCTCTCTGTATATCTGACTTTGTAATGAAAAAAAAAAAGTTGTAACTGTCAGTGAAAATATAAAAATACATATTAAACTCTTGGATACCAAAGCTGTAATCTTCAAAAAATCAAATATTTATTCCTACTCAGATCCAGCCATATAAAAATTTTAGTGATTAATTTGAAACGAATTTTCTTCCAAAAATTTTTTAACTATCAGTCAGGATTACTTGGAGGTTTTAAATGACCAGAATCAACCTTGAAATGATCACTTGGAGTACATGGAAAAAGTGAATAACCAAAATTCATAGAGGTTGTTGATTCACAAAATCAACTGTGATCAGGGCAATCTATTGTCTGTCTTTTCTTTGATATTGTAGTGTCACTGTTGTCATTTCTAGTTTGTCCCACAGTTAAACAAGCATCACCAATAGTTTGAGTGTTTTCTATATTATATTGTCACCAAAAGATTGACCTATTTTTAAAATTTGGCCCAAAAATATTCCAGGAGGAATATTTCAGTTCTCCTGTAAGTCAGCTGGGCCAGAGATAATGTCATCTTATCAGGGAGCCACTTGGATGCAGTGGTGATAGTGATGAGTCCTCAGAAGCAATTTTTTCTATTAGTTCAAAACATATGTAATACTATGTCCTTTATACATGTCAGCTTAAGCTGTGGCTATTACAGGCAGAGACACTTTTTTTTTTTCATGGCCATTTCACTTTTGTTTTACTCTGAAATAGCCAGCTTCGCCTAACAAGGCTGATAAGTCATTGAGGAGTAGAAATTTGACACCATTTATTAAATTCAATATTTTTAATAGGAAAACGCATAGGATAACCGGAATTATAAGCAAGAGAGTTAAGGATTTTTTAATAGAAATTATTTTGGGTCCAGGATGGTGGCTAAGTGGCTAAGGTCCTGGCCTTGCATGCACTGGGAATCCATGTGGGCACCGGTTCTAATCCCAGCGGCCCCACTTCCCATCCATCTCCCTGCTTCTGGCCTGGGCGGAGATCCCAGGACGACCCAAGGTTTTGGGGCACTGCACCCGTGTGGGAAACCTGAAGGAGTCTCCTGGCTTCGGATTGACACAGCTCCGGTCATTGCAGTGGCTTAGGAAGTGACTCATTGGGCGGGACTTCTACCTCTGTGCCAATCCTTCTCTCTGTATATTTGACTTTCCATTAAAAATATATGTTAAAAAAATGACTTTTGGCAATGTATATTTTGGATATTGGTGATGGTTAAATGTCCATCCTGGAAATAGAATTACTTGAAAACTTTATAGTTATCTCTCACATTACTAACCCTATTTTTTTTTGCCATCTGATATATATATATATATATATACATATATACATACATGTATATACATATATATGTTTATGAATTATTTTAAAATTATGTAAGTTGGAAGGGAGAACTGTCATTTTGCTTCAGAAAATTTAGTTTATCAGACCTAGTTATTGATGTATTTCAAAGAAAATTTAAAAATTTGGTGGGTCTCAGGATGGGGCATCTCATGCCTAGATCCCATACAACAGCCACCATGTGCATGTGGTGAGCTATCCCGGGCCTGCCTGGGCTTCGGGGGCTGCTCCCTTTGGGGTGAGTACTCCGAGGGGGGAGGTCTCCTTGATTGGGCAGGTCCGGGCCCACCCGCTGTCTTCATTGGGTGGTGAAAGGGATTGTGGAGGGGCGCGACCTTGGGCCTGGGAGATTAAACTTCCAGCAGCCTCTCGGTAGCTGGTGGGTCTCAGGATGGGGCGTCTCATGCTCAGATCCCAGACAACAGCCACCATGTGCACGTGATGAGCAGTCCCTGGGGGCGGCCAATGAGCCATTTGGTGCCAGGCTCCACCTGCTGGCTGGCCGGCTGGGGAGCCTGGGGTCTTGGTTCTTTGAATCCCTACTTAGCTTCAGGTTGAACCCATTGTGCTTCTAGGACGTGAAGCAATCATAATGGTTCCCAGTGACAGTAACTCTTCCTTTGAAGAACTTGTAATCCTTGAACAATGCTGATCACCAAATACCAGTCCATGCAATAGCTAAGGTTCAGGGTTTGTCCAGCAGGATCATATCCTATTACCTGGCAGGATGATGGATCAGGAAATGGGTCTCATAGGCAGGGCCATGACATTAACTAGCACTCAAGAACCATAACCGGGGGTAAATTCTGTGAGGGGTGTGTGGGCCAAACCCTGTGGAAATTCTAGCCCCATTAGTTGCTTCAAGAGTTGGTTCAAGAGTTGGGGTGGTGATGGACTAAGCAATGTGTGACCAAGGAGCCTGCCATGAATCACAGGCAAAGGAACCTCCAACAGTCTGGACTGGTCAAGGCAGCAGCACCCGAATGTGCATCCTGATTAGGTTGTGGGGTGGGCTGCAACGTTCACCAGCTCATACAAGGCCAATTGGAAGGCCAGACTGCACCAGGACCTGGCTTAAAACTCAATGGCATGTATGAGAACTGGGTCTGGGAGTGGATTAAGTGGAGGAACTTGAGAAACTCCCTTGGCGAGTCATAGCTCCTGCTGGTGAACATGTGGTCCAGACCTGGGGGTCAGACAAGCTGGGCAAAGCAGCTCCAACAGCTGGCAAATGTGTGGATTGGTAATGGAACAGGGTATATCAGGCAGGATTGAGCAAACCTTCTCCTACAAGCAAAACTAGAGACCAGGACGGAACACAGGTCATGCCAAGCTAGGCTCTTGCACCTAGTGGTCTGTGTGAGCCAGGAACGCTAAGCCACAGTGTCTAAGGCAGAGGCTGGGACAGGTGAGGGACTGAGCCAAGCTGAGTCAGAGCAACCACCTGCATGCATGTGATCTATGGCTGGGAACAGGCCCAGTTGGGGAGCTAAGGGGACACTAGCTGAGTTGGGTTGAGGTTCCCACCAATTGGCGTGTTCTCTGGAATGGGGATGTGTTCTGATTAGGAAACAGTTGTAGTCTCCCTTGGCACAAGTGTGGACTGGGACTGGATGCACCAGGCCAGACCAGACCCCAACACCCTCTGGTGTCCTGGAGGACCAGGATAGATGTGCGATGGACTAGGCAAGGTCTCAAGCCCCAATGAGCCATGTGTGAGCCATATGTGGGAATGGACAAACCATGGATGAGCTGGAACATCCAACAGCAGGGACCAGTTTGGGTTGAAGGCCAGTCAGGAAAAGCCACTGTTCCTGCTATGACAGGAGGTGGACTGAGTAGGGCTGGCTCATGGACCCACTGGTAAGTGTGAAACCTGGCATTGGGAGAGGTTCTGATGGAGGAGCCTGGGCAACTCCTCTGGCAGGACACAGACCCGGCAGGTAAGTGCAAGAAACATGATAGGAAACAGCCCAGAATAGGCCATGGAAAGTTTCCCATTGGCGTACATTAGGCATGGGTCGAGGGAAGATCAGGTTGAATCTGTCCACGTCATCCACTGGCAAATTGGACCACCAGAACAATGTGGGTTGAGCCACGTTCGGTTGCAACAAAAACTAGTGCACCATACAGAATGCCAAGGTGAGTTTGCCTGTACCAGAAGTGACCGCAGCGCCCAACCAGCAAGTGTGAGACCCAGGAAGGGAGGGGCAGAGCTGGCAGGGGAATAAGGGAGGATTCCTTTGCTGGACAGCTACTCCCGCTGGAGAGCGTGGGCTGGGATGGGGTCAGACCTGACTAGGCAGGACTACAATACCTGTGGGCCTCATGTGGACTCGATCAGGGAAAAGCCAGGCTGGGCTGATTATTCCTACTGGTGCAAACAACAATTAGAGTGGGTGAGGGTTGGGCTTAGCCACAGCATCAGCTGGCAGAAGCTGGCACTTGGGGCCTTTTCTATCAAGTCAAACCACTGAACTACCTGGAGAGTGCATAATCTGGGAGTGGGAGACGTTTGGGAGGGAAATAGTTGGCTCCTCCCTCTTGGGTTACCACTTCCACAGGAGGGCATAAAACTAGGACAACGGCTGGGGTGGAATGGGGTGTAGGACAGACTGGACTACTGTTACACATACTGGCAAACCAGGGCAGGGATTGGGCCTGATGGGGGTTATTATGGGTCGCTCCAACTAGTCTGCAGCTCCCACTGGTTTATGCGAGGGCCGAGAATGTGCTGGGCAGAACCAGGCTGTACTGCAACCCCCATTGGTCCAGTGGAAGTCAGGAGTGAAAACAGAACCAACCCAGCAATTGCAACCACCACCTGATCAGGGCCATGGACTGTGCGGGGCCCTGTACTTGCTAGCACATGCAAGAATCTGGTCTGAGGACACCTCAGACAAAGTTTCTTTGGAGATCTCCTCAATCAAAATGCCGAACTCAGAACCCTACCCATGAAAAGAGAGGAGATAGAACAGGTCAACCAACCATCTCAGCTATATCTTGGTAGCGAAACCTGGGCAAACAGAGACTCTATGATGGATTATGTCAATCAGTGCATTCTTCAAAGAGCTCATAGTGCTTGGAGTGGCAAGATTGGCAGTGATTTATAACTGTTGAAATATCAAAACCACTTGAGCAAGAACCTCGGAGCATACGCTACATGCAAGACCTGGGGATGGTGGGAAATTGGGTGGGCCTTCTCCCTTATTACCCCCCTTTAAACATGAAGGAAACAGTATGGAAATAATAATAGTCTTACCCAATATCCTGTAGCCCTTGAACCTTTTTACCCTAATTAACTATGTAACAATTGCCAAAATATAATAATAAAAAAGAAAATTAAAAAATTTGATTGGAATCTCTTCAGGTTGATAAGCTGTGACTCAATGACTTTTACATTATGATTGTTAAAATTTTTTATTTAGATAAATTACATTTCCATGCAATTAGAATGCAAGGAGATTGAATTATTTGTATTGTATATCTGTGCAGACACTAAAAACCTAATTTAAATATGCTAAATCATGTTGATTGTTAGAAATCTTCTGGGAATTAATGTCTGATTTGAAAGCAATAAAATATCAGGTTTATAAATGCAAGTTCTCACAAATACGAATGGAGAAGTTAGAAGCATAGCTACTGTTACAGGATTTCCTGCTTCAAAATTTTATTGACTGATCTCAAATAGAGTGCCTGCTGATTTCAGATCATTTCACCTGTATGGAAAGTGTTGTAGTTACTTGCAGATTTAGATCCATTATTTTAAAATACCTTTTCTGAGATACTCTCTGTCGTGGTGCATTAATAATATCTTTTCTTTCTTTCATTCTTTTTTTTTTTTTTAAAGATGTATTTGTTTATTGGAAAGTCAGATATACAAAGAGGAGCAGAGACAGAGGAAGATCTTCCGTCCAATGAGTCACTCCCCAGGTGAGCACAACGGCCGATGCTATGCCAATTCGAAGCCAGGATCCAGGAACATGGGTGCAGGGTCCTAAAGCTTTGGCCCATCCTCGCCTATTTTCCCAGGCCACAAGCAGGGAGCTGGATGCGAAATGGAGCTGCCGGGATTAGAACCAGTGCCCATATGGGATCCCTGGGGCGTTCAAGGCAAGGACTTCAACTGCTAGGCCAGGCCACCGGGCCCCAATAATATCTTTTCAAAATGCATGCATATTTATGCTGATTGGGTTGTACACTTGTCTAATCTAAATGAAGATGACAGCATTAGTAGAATCTGATTTGATTAATGTAAAGAAAATTCATTTTTTTAAACATTCGTGGATGATACAGAAGTTGGGTATGAGAACAGAAGTGTAATAGAATGTTATCATCTCTCATTCTGATCAGCTTTATGCTAAGTAGCGTAGAGATGTTGTGAGCTCTGATTACGGGCCCTCTTGTGTTTGAAGCTGAGAGATGTCAAAGTCCAAAGGAATTAGATAAAGAGAGAATTCCAGAGGAACTGTTAGAAAAGGGATTATCAATTTTACAGTCTATATTAAAGAATTATTTACCATTTTGCTGTAGTTTAAAACCCTAAAGTTCGTGGGTTAGAAACTTAATCTTCAAATACAGTGGCAATGGCGGTGGTTCTTAAAGAGCTAGCCACATGTTCAGGATTTGGCTCACACTGTTGTCGCACACAATGGGCTGCTGTGGCAATGAGTTCTGATGTAAAGCTGAGCTCCATCTACCTTGCTCTTGCTTGCTTGCTCTCTTGTCGTATGCTGTCTTCCATCTTGTTTTGGAACAGAATCTTTCACCAGTTGTAATTCCTCAATCTCCAGAACCACGGGAGATAAGTTTCTGTTCTTTATAAACTATCCAGTCTCCAGTATGCTGTTTGAGCAGCACGAAAGTGAGATAATTGTCGCTTATCAATATCCAGTTGGAAAGTATAGAGAATAGTAGGCACTTAAGACATTTAAGAGTGGGGCCTGGCAGCATGGCCTAGCAGCTGAAGTCCTCGCCTTGAACACCCCAGGATCCCATATGGGCACCGGTTCTAATCCCGGCAGCTCCACTTCGCATCCAGCTCCCTGCCTGTGGCCTGGGAAGGCAGTCGAGGACGGCCCAAAGCCTTGGGACACTGCACCCATGTGGGATACCCAGAAGAAGTTCCTGGATCCTGGCTTCAGATTGGCATAGCATCGGCCGTTGCACTCAGTTGGGGAGTGAGTCATCAGATGGAAGATCTTGTTCTCTGTCTCTGCTCCTCTCTGTATATCTGACTTTCCAATAAATAAATAAATCTACTTAAAAAAAAAAAAGACATTTAAGAGTGATGTAAGACTGCTTTCCTCACTACTTCCAACACATGGCACTCCACCAAAATCAAAGAGAACTGAAAGGAAGAGGATAGGCAGGAAGGGTTAGAAAGAACAAAAAAGCAGAGGAGGCCTGGCACGTTGTCTTAGGCTAAATCTTGGCCTTGCATCTGCTGGGATTCCATATGGGTGTCAGTTTGTGTCCTGGCTGGTCCAATTCCCTTCCAGCTCCCTGTTCCTTGCTTGTGGCCTGGAAAAGCAGTAGAGGACATCCCAAAACCTTGGAACCCTGCATCCATGTGGGAGACTGGAAGAAGCTTCCGGCTCTTGGCTTTGGCTCAGCTCAGCTCTGGCATTTGCAGTCACTTCGGGAGTGAACCAGTAGATGGAAGCTCTTTCTGTCTCGGCTTCTCTCTGTAAATCTGTCTTTCCAGTAATAATAATGACAATAATAATAATAATGTTAAAAAAGAAAAAAAAAACCAGAGGAATATACTATTAGTCTACATATGAATCTAGACAAAAATCATATTCTAATAAAATACTCAGTTTTACCAAACAGATCTATCAACCAATTTGCTGCTGTATTCTGTGAAAAGTAGATCTGCAGAACATGAGTCATGAGTCTCATGCAAGTACATTGAGGAAAAGGTCAGTGATTTGAGCTGGGACATCAGGAAAACATGTAAGGCTTAAAGAAGTCAGGATTGCTAACATTAGCTGTTAGAACTTGGGGCAGGCACTGTAGTGATGTAAGTTAAGCGTCTTCCTGCCATACCAGAACCTCTATGGGCTCTGTTTTAAATCCTGTGCAGGGGGCCAGCTCCAGCCGAGTCCTTAGCTCCAGAAGGGTGTGTGGAGTCAGTGAACAGAAGAGACACTGTCATTTGGTGCACTCAATTAACAGCTCAAGAAGCTGTCTTTTTTATTTATCCAGCCACATCACAAGCTTCTGCACAAACATTTAATTGTTCTATTTTTACTTCGTGACTAAGGGTGCGTGCACAGGTATTTAGTGATTCTGTTTGATACTTCATGGTTGAGCAGGTGCCCCTAAAGTTAATTCTGCAAAATACAACATTCATATTCTTCACAGCAAGCCATTGTTCATTCTTTAGTAGCAGCCATGGCGGGACAGCCAGGACACAAAGGCAAGGCACATACCCATCACTTAATAGGAAAAATATGTCACAAGGGAAAAACCATAAATCCAAGACAAAAGTTTCAATATTAAACCGCCCTACAACTACAGGCTCTACAACCCCATAAACAAACAATAATTAGAAGCATGTCTCTATCATATTAATAAAAATCCTTTAATTCCTCTAGTCAAAAATGTGTAAGTGGCTGAAACAAACATTTCCTGTGCTCCAAAGAAATTGCAAAGACAAGCTAGACTTTAAGATTACAGTAAAGATTATTTATCTCCATAGTAGTTTTAACTTATATTCCCATCACTTTAATGAATTTTTAGGATACTTATCAAGCCATTTCCCAGAAGGCGTATTACATGTCTGGGCCAGATTCTGAGGCAATGGGTAGGCACATAATCCGGTGTCCAGAAACGTCATGGGCTTCATTGTACTCCTGTGTGCAAAATTTTTAAAAAGATTTATTTATTTTATTGGAAAGGCAGATGTACAGAGAGAAGGAGAGACAAAGAGGAAGATCTTCCATCCTATGATTCACTCGCCAAGTGAGCAAAATGGCTGGTGCTGTGCTGATCTGAAGCCAGGATCCAGGAACTTCTTTGTGGGTCTCCCACACAGGAGCAGGGTTCCAAGGCTTTGGGCCGTCCTCGATTGCTTTCCTAGGCCACAAGCAGAGAGCTGGATGGGAAGTGGAGCTGCTGGGATTAGAACCGGCACCCATATGGGATCCTGGTGCATTCAAGGTGAAGACCTTAACCATTATGCTATCATGCTGGGCCCTTTGTGTGGAAATCGTTAAAGGCCTACTCACCAAGACACTGTCAGCAATATTAACTCCCAAGGTCACATCCTTTACAAAAGCCATCCCACAGGGGCAAACAACAATGCTTTGAAGGATTACAGAATTCTTAGCCTGGTGGTAAATGTCCGTGCAAAGCAGGTGAGATCACGTTGACGTGGGTGCAGAGATATCCGCAGGCCTTACCATTCAACTGGAAGCCGCTCAGAGCCTTGCCAAAAGGGGAGCTGTACTCTTCCCACCTGTGAGTCATCCACACCCCCTGCATGGACCCCAGCAGTCCTGGCTGCTCCGCTACAGTTTCAGCTCCCTGTTTTTGGCATGGAGAAGCAGCAGAGGATGGCTCAGGTCCTTGGACTCCTGCCCCCTCACCTCCATGTGGGTGACCTGGAAGAAGCACATTCTTTCTCTCTGTAACTCTCTGCCTTTCAAATAAAAATAAAGTAAATCTTTTAAGAAATTGTTGAAACTCTGATTCAGAAATGCAAAATTAATTTAAGCCAACTACTGTGTCATTACTCGGGGTCAACTTGTACCAAAAAATTTTGTACCAATAGCTAGAGGTTAATTATTGTGACAATATAAATGACCTGATGTCAATAGGGGACACTTGCACTCACATTTAATCCGCTAAACCTGCTCTAAAACCCCTAGCCCAAACGAAAGCTCTGTAGTTTGTTCCCCACATGAACCTGGCTCTTTTGTAAGCCTTTCATTTCTACTACCTGCGCCACAACGTGTTATCATACATTTGTGATTGCCAATTAACTGTAGATGGAAAGAAGAGACTCATTCAAAAATAGAGTGAGTGCATAGCTAGGATATATGCTAATCAGGCCATCAGGCTATCTCAGAAAATGGGGATTTATTATGTTACTATTGTAGCTTTAAGGGCTACAAGATTAACAGATAGTAAGACCATCTGGGCTTCGCAGAAGCAATGGTATCATGCTTCAGCTGCAATGTATGGAGGCAATGTTGGTCGGGAGAATATCCAGGTTTCAAGGCTCTTCTGGGGACCAGCGTTTCTGGGGCCTTCTCACTTCTGCGGCTTCTCTCTGATTCCCACCAGCACTTAGCTACCATTCTCTCCTTAGGGCCTTCCCCATGGCATACTTTCTGCTTACCCAGAGTTTCTACTTATTTGTAATTTAGCTCTTTTATGGCCCTGCTGCTTTAGCTCTGCTTCGCTGCTTTTCAATCTTCTACCCCTGCTACCAATTACAGCTGTTTGTGTATTTCACACCAAAACTCCTGCGGCTTTAACATGCCTGAGAAAGATGCTCTGACTAGGCTAGACAATTCCTCTGATTCTTGTTGGGCAGGGCTGCTAAATTGGCCAGAGTTTCGTGAGTCGCCAGTTTTGATTCAAACAGCCGTTGCTGATGTGCAGGATTTCTTCGAGGATGGGGAGAGAAACCCCATGTCTGCTGCCTCAGCAGGGCGGATGCTAAATGGTTTCTTTTGTAAGAAAACGACTGGCATCCTAGGTACTCTAACTAAACCGCCTGTATTCACAGAAGCCAGCTTTTGACCAGAAATTTGTATTAGTAAAACTTCCTTACAACAAAAGATCTTACATGATTAATATCAGATCCTTCAAAATCCACCAATTAAGTACTTCTGTAACTTAGTAAAAAATCATTTCATTGATTTCTTTCTTTCTTGCCTTCTTTTTTGCTTCTTTTATTTCTTTCTACCTTCTTTCTTCCTTTTTGTTTCTTTCTTTCCTTCTCCCCCTTCCTTACAATGCATGCTTGTCCCGACCTGCAGGACGCGATGCTCAAACCCTGAGAGTGGACTGGGAATGCCGGGCTGCTGGCCCCCGGGCTGCTGCCCCAAGAAAACACACGGACATACGTACTTGGTGGAAAAGAGTGGCCCATATTCTTTATTCTACTCCTCATGTACATACCTTCTTCTCTAGGGGAGGAGGTGAAGGGGAGGGCTTTCCTGGAACTAATTATCTTCATTGAAGCAGGGGAGGAACTAATCATGTATATTGAAACAGGGAAGGAACAAATCCATCTGAACAGGAACAAGGGTGGCGGTTCTATTCCGCTTGCTTTATATAGGATGTTGTGGCCCAATATCCTGCTTGCTGTGGCCCTGCTTGCCCAAGGCAGGCTTTGCAATGCAACAGGTAGTCAGGCATGCCAAGTCTAAGGCCCGTGAATCTGTGGCCCCTGACACATGACATCTATAGTCTCTGAAGTATTTAATTTGCTTGATCATCGCAGATGTTTTTTGAACCATTTTCTTTCCATCCTTGAGGTCATTTATTACAACCATTAAACTGCAAAGTAAAATTAACTGCTTTCAAAACCAATATGGCTGTTAAGTGATGGCTGGAGGATCCTGTTCAATTGTAATACAAAAGGCATGTCAACAGGCTTCAATATCTAGTAAGCACTATTTTTTTTTAAAAAAGATTTACTTATTTTTATTACAAAGTCAGATATACAGAGAGGAGGACAAGAGGAAGATCTTCCGTCCAGTGATTCACTCCCCAAGTGAGCGCAACCGCCGGTGCTGTGCTGATCCGAAGCCAGGAGCCAGGAACTTCTTTCCGGGTCTCCCATGCAGGTGCAGGGTCCCAAGGCTTTGGGCTGGACTCGACTGCTTTCCCAGGCCACAGGCAGGGAGCTGGATGGGAAGTGGAACTGCCGAGATTAGAACCAGCGCCCGTAAGGGATCCCAGCGTGTTCAAGGTGAGGACCTTAACCATTACACTATCACACCAGGCCCGGAAACACTATTTCTATAAAAAGTATTCACATAGGGGCCCAGCACAGTAGCCTAGCAGTTAAACTATTCTTTATTTTATTCATATAATCACTTTTATTTTCAGACACATTCCCTTTCCATTATCTTATCTCAAATATTTTTTAAGTAGCTGGAAGACTCTACAGTTTTCTACCACGAAACTATAGTCAGAGTTACAGGGAGTGTGGGAGAAACAGAGATCTTGCCCTTCTTGGTTCATTTCCCAGCAAGCCTCAACAATTAAAACTGGAAAGCAGCAGTCAGGGACTTCATCTGTATCTCCTACATGGGTGACAGAAACCCAAGCACTTGGGCAATTATTGCTTGTTTTCTCTGGACATCAACAGGGAGCTGGATCAGAAGTGGAGAAGCTAGATACGAACCAGGGTCTGTATAGGATGGCTGCATCAGAGATGGTGCCTGTTATGGGGTGCAGCCGGTGATAGCCAGCACCCATTGACAGTGGGCAAATGAAATTTGGCTGTGTCCCCTATCTTCTGTCTTGAAGGTTGGGCCTAACAGCAATGGAATAATAATTCCATCCTCAGCAACTCCCCCCAACGTCCTAATTTAGTCAGGATATTGGATGCAGATAGGTCCAATTAGTCTAGGCATTGTTAGCTACAAGCCCTGTTCCTGCCCATCGCAAGGAGCACTAATCAACTCCTTATCCCACAACACTTGGGTATTCGCTCCTGCCCACCTGTGACTCCTAGCAAGTGGGAGGGGACTGTATTGCATTGTCGGTAACCACTCCCCCTCACAAGCCCTTTAAAAGGCCCATGAAGCAGGGGCTCTCTTTCTGGCCAGGTGCTTCCATTACTTTGGCACTTCGACTCTGGGCTGACCCAGGACAGGTAATCCCCTGAGCGTGGTCCCTGTGTACTGCTTAGATGGTTATAATAATGTTTCTGGTTTGTGTGCTGTCGGGAGTTCCAGGAGAGGTGAGGCCTAGCAGTGATGGAATGTGGGCAGAAAAGCCAGGGAAAGGTGAATGTCTGCAGCTTTGGAAGTTTGTCTAGGTTTTTTGTGTGTCCAGGTTATTCGTTGCATGTCTCTTAGGATAACTTATATTGTTGGGGAAGCTGGGACATAGGTCTTCAGCTTAATGGATGGACTTCAGGATAATGACCATTTGTTCCTTTTGGGATTATGATGGGCTGGATCATGATTGGTTGGATTGCTGTATAGACATGTGGTTTGCTATTGTGCTCTTTGTTAACCAAGCTTGGTGATAACAGACTCCTTAATAAACCTTAGATATGTCTGATGTGATCTCTCTCGCACCCTGCAATGGTGCCTTTATGCCTTATGTCAAAATACTGATCCCATCTGCCAACTTTCTAAACTGACCTGGGCCTGAGCTCTGCTACCATATTGAGTGGCTGCTCAGGAAACACCCTTCATATTATATCCTACCTGCGTAGTTTCTCTTTAATATTTTTCTTTTTTAAAAAATATTTGTTTATTTTACCTGAAAGTCAGAATTACAGAGAGAGAGAGATCTTCCATCTGCTAATTCACTCCCCAAATGACCACTATAATCAGAGCTGGGCTGGTCTGAAGCCTGGAGCCAGGAGCTTTCCTTGGGTTTCTCCTGTGGGAGCAGGGGCCCAAGGCTCAGCACATCTTCAGCTGGTGCTTGGTAGGGAGCTGGATGAGAAGTGGAGCAGCTCGGACATGATTTTGCACTTATAAAGATGGTAGTGTTGGGCCCGGCGGCGTGGCCTAGCAGCTAAAGTCCTCGCCTTGCATGCACCGGGATCCCATACGGGCACCAGTTCTAATCCTGGCAGCTCCACTTCCCATCCAGCTCTCTGCTTGTGCCTGGGAAAGCAGTCGAGGACGGCCCAAAGCTTTGGGACCCTGCACCCGTGTGGGAGGCCTGGAGGAAGTTCCTGGCTCCTGGCTTTGGATTGGCACAGCGTCGGCCATTGCGCTCACTTGGGGAGTGAATCATAGGATGGAAGATCTTCCTCTCTGTCCTCCTCTTAAAAATCTTAAAAAAAATCTTAAAAAAAAAAGTAAAGTTGGTAGTGTCAAAGGCAGGGCATTGACTTGCTTTCACCCTCTGGAATGTTTCTTAGTGTCCCCGTATGCTAATTCCACATGCTGCCTTTAATCCAGTGTCATTATGGTTTTTTGTCCTCTTACAAGCTATTTTGAAGACCGCCAATGACTCATCTTCTGAATCTATTCTGTTCTGCCTCCCTTAATTTGACTCATTTATCTTGATTTTTTGGTTATACATTACTGACAGCTCTCTTTCTTCTCTGCCTCCAAGAGGCATTTTGCCTGTGTTCAAGGCCTCGGTCTAGTAAGCGGTTGCAAGTTTCTTAGCGTATAAATAATGCCCGAGTTTTCTCCTTTGTAAAATAAAGTTAATAGTTTTCATGTCTTAGGAGTTTTTGTTATGAGAAATAAGTATGTTGATGAGACCAAATCCTTAGAAAAATCCTCTATGGATAGTAGGATTTAATAAATCTGCTTTTATTTATATTGAATGTCAGGATGTGCTAGCATTTTGTACCTGACTGACTTCTTTTTTGTCACTATGTAGTCTTTTAGGAGCTTTTCTGGTCTTTTGCATGCTGAGGCAGGCTTCCTTCCTTCCTTCCTTCCTTCCTTCCTTCCTTCCTTCCTTCCTTCCTTCCTTCCATCCTTTCTTTCAGTGATACATATTTCTGTATCTAACTATTTAGTCTCTCTACTTGGAAGTCTCAGAACCTCAATCTGTGCAAAGGTGAAGAGCTGCCCTAAGGGCCTGCGGGTTCTCTCCCTCCTTGCCCTTTTCCTCCTGTACCTGCTCCCATGTTGGTGCCATTGCCTTTCACCAGATCACAGCACGTAGCCTTCATTTTCCTGTGGTGCCTTACGGCCATGTAATCAGATAGTCCCATGTTCGGTATTTACTCTGAATTTGACCAGCCATTGGCACCTCCACTGCTTCCACTTTGGTTCAAGCTGCGTCCTAGCCTTTCCACGGCTGCTTCTTTGGGAGCCACTCCTCTCACTCTCCTGCTCAAAAAGTTACCATGATCCAAGTCCTTGATTAGTTCTACACTCTTGATGATGCAATCTTCCATATTTTTGCAATCCTTCATTCCCAGGCACTGTACTATGGATTTTACTTCAGCCTCACCAGCGTTTCTGACATCTGCAGTTTATGTTTTCTAGTCCCTTGCTCCTGGAATACTTGGTAGCTATTTATTATTCAGTTCTTTGTTCAGCTATCAATGCTGTTAGGAGGTCTCTACTAAACACTCCATATAAACTTGTTTTCTTTCAATTCCATTGTTCTTTCTTATTTCAGTTCATTATCCCATCGCTTATTTATGTGCTTGGTTATTTTCTATTTTCCTCATTAAAATATACCCTACATAATATCAAATAGTTTATTGTATTTATTACAGCATTCCCAGTACAGTATTTGGTTTATAGCAGACATTCAATACATATTTCTTGCATAAGTGAATGAATCATTGAATAAATTCCTCCTTTTCTGTGGTGCTTTCTTTAGAGTCCATGGAGTAAAGAGGAACCGGGGAACTGGGCAGGCAAAAATCACTAAAATCCACTGGTTCAGAATAATCTTATTTCCTCATTTATTTTAAGGAAAGAATTGTATTGCTTCACTTTTTGTTATTACATTTAGACTCTTTTATATTATGCTTGCTTACACACTTTTAGGCATAGTTTCACAGACCACAAGAAAAAGTGGTGTCGATGACACTTGTATGAAGGCATCATTGCTTTTAAAGATCTCTAGCTTAGTCCTCAGCTTCATAGAGGTTTAATGTGTGGCTCAAGGGCAAAGGGGCCTCCAAGTCAATAAGAAGGTGACAGTCAAGGTCACTGGGTTACAGGTGGTGGACAAGATGGCGGCCAAGGACAGAGCCTTGGGCGTGAACCAGGGCAGTGGTCAAATCATTTCAAAGAAATACTGATTGACCAGAGCCATCTCACGCACCTACCCCCGGCCTATGGGAGGTGGCTTCCGCAGTCATTCTCCTTGTAACTGGCTCCTAGTTTCTCCTGGAATTCCTGGTCTCAGGCTATCCCTTGCCCCATATAAGAAATTGAATTTTCCCAATAAATTGGAACTGCTTAGATAGAACCCCTGTCTGTCTGTTTGTCTCCCGTGGGCTGGAAGACTTTGATGGCAGGCAGCAGGCTCACTCCCTCTGGCAATGGAGTACTAGAGGAATCTGTGGCGGAGACCTGGCAGCTTAACACACTCATAATTCGTGTGAGGCTATAATTTCTCCTAATTTGAGTTTCAATAAATATGCACCTTAAGTGCTATGAATATAGCTCCCATCTTTTTGCTTCTTTCACTGAATGATGTCATTTGTCACCAGAAAGAAATGCCTTTCTTTCTTTTTTTTTTTTAAGATTCATTTTTAAAAAAAGATTTATTTATTATTTATTGGAAAGTCAGATATACAGAGAGGAGGAGAGACAGAGAGGAAGGTCTTCCATCCGATGATTCACTCCCAAGTGAGCGCAACGGACGATGCTAAGGATTCATTTATTTTTATTACAGAGTCAGACATACAGAGAGGAGAAGCGACAGAGAGGAAGATCTTCCATCCTATGATTCACTCCCCAAGTGAGCACAAGGGCTGGTGCTGTGTCGATCCAAAGCCAGGAGCCAGGAACTTCCTCCAGGCCTCCTACACAGGTGCAGGGTCCCAAAGCATTGGGCTGGACTCGACTGCTTTCTCAGGCCACAAGCAGAGAGCTGGATGGGAAGTGGAGCTGCCAGGGTTAGAACTGGTGCCCAAATGGCATCCTGTTGCGTGAAAGGCGAGGACTTTAGCCGCTAGGCTATGCTGCTGGGCCCAGTAATGTGTTTTTTTAACTGACCTTTGCTTCCCCATGCTAAATGATTGCTGCTAAAGGGCGAGTGCTCATTGAAAGAACATACTTTCTTATCTTGCATGATTGGATAAGCACTAGGCTTTCAAATTTAACAAAAATATTGCCTGACATAGTTTTAATCAAGATAGTATTGGCTATTTTTTTCCCTACTTTTGGAAAAATTTCCCTTGCCCAAAATTAGGTAAGTTAATTTTAGGAAGTTAGACTTTGGACTAAGGAAACTTTGGATTCCTTTGTCTCTTGTCTACAATGATGAAAAAAATGATTAAATGGTTTTAAATCTGAAGTTTTATGGCCCCCCAAAATGATTAGCATAGTATAAAGCAGTCATGATGCATAATAGAATGAGTAAAGCTGCATGCTAAAAATCTGATGTGTGCGTTGGAGGGGTGGGAACACAGTGGCTGAACAGGCTAATTGCCTGCCTGCAGTGCTGGTATCTCAACTGGGTGCTGGCTCCAGACCCAGTTACTCTACTTCTAACTGCAGGTAACTTGGTCATACAGAAAAACAGTTAAGAAATGATGGGGGCCTAAAACTGGGTGAATAGCCATCTGAAGATATAAAAGAATAAATTCTAAAAGTATGCAAGCGATAGAGTCAGGGGAACCAAGCATTTGAGTGTGTGTGTGCGTAGCCTCTGGCATTTGGAGCTTGACTCAAAGAAAATAAGAGACGATACCCAGAGTTACAGCAAAATTAAATTAAATAGGAAGTAGCTAAAACAGCAAACCCTAGAAGTGTTGTGGGAGGAGGAGGCTGATAAGAGTTGGAGAAGACAAGGTTGGAATGGGGCATAGGGAGCCGGAAAATATCCTTGAGACCCTGGGAGATAGATCCAGGAACTTTTAGTCCTTTTTGTGTGTGTGAAAGGAGTTGTGAAGATTTATACTCTTAGAATGCTTGGTCGTCATTTCTTAGATTAAAGAAGGGAACACAGGGAGAAGACGGTGATTTTCTGTCCAAGTGTCAGGTTTTATAAGTCATAAAATCCTGTCCAAGAAAGGTGCTTTGAGTTCTGTTGCCTTTTGGGACTTTGAACTCCTAGTTTCTGCTATCAGCATGACATTGAAAAGTCTCCAGAAAGTGAGAGGAAAAACAGAAACTTGTAAATATAAAAACTATGTCTATATATATAATTTAAAAATTATATAAACATAGTTCCATGAGAGGTATTAGTGGTTAGAAGAACAAAGAAGATAGCTCAGCGGTGTACATGCAAAAATAGAATTATAGACTAATATTGTGATCAAATACTTGAGAGATTAGAATGGAATTCTGGACTCCTGGTTTCAAGTATTGGTGTGGTAAACCAATGGATAAGACATTTCTGTCTCTGCTCTTCAAATGAAATGAAAAACAGGAAATAAGCATTTATAAACCCTAAAAGGAGAGGGAAAAAGTAAACAAGGTGTGATTTAGGCATTCAACATTTTTTCTTACAGACTGCTTAATATTTTGCCAATCTAATCGGAAGAGCAAGAAACTCATAATGTTGAACTTTTCATTTGTTAATTCCTTCAGACCACTGGAAAAATTAAAAGCTAGGTAGCCGATTAGTGCTGCACCAGGTGTAGCCTGAGACTAGGCCCATGGTGATTACAGCTGGCTGACTGATCTTGTATAACAGCACACGAAATTGCCAGTCCAGCTCCAGCTGAGTTCAGAACTCGCGAAAGGTGCGTGGATGAGGCGTAAAGAGGAAAGAAAGAGACGGACCACTAGGTCTTCATGATCATAATGGACGATGCACAAAAACTGTCCGCTTTATTTATACAAAATCAGTCAAACTCTGGCTCAGACTTTTTACCTCATGGTCAAGTGGGTGCCATAGTTTTACCTAGAAGTTCCTGCTACAATGCTTATCCTACAATTCAATCTTGTATCACAAAGAAAAGGGGAATCTAAAGAATGAGGAAAGAATGAAAGCCTAAATCTAGATCCCTTGATTAGCATAGGCTCAATGGGGACAGCCAAGACAGGAGGAATAATAAAGGGCCCTTCTGCAAGACATTGACCTCCAAGCTCAGGCTGAGCAAAAAGGTCAGCCATGCAGTAGCAAATGCCAGGATGGATTAGAATTCTTCTGCAGGGTGGGCCTGTGTCCATGCAAGAAAAGGTGGAGCTGCATTCAGGTGGTTGTAGAGACATCCACTGGGCGGGCCCTGCCAGACAGCAGAAAATTCCTTGCGGCCCTGCCTGCAATGGAACACTCTTCATCCCCTTATGTCCTCCACATCTACTGCACGGACCCCAACATGAAATAAAGCTGAAAATGGAAAAGAAAAGTACTGCTTTAAACATAGCAACCAGAACTCTGAAGAGGAAAATAGTAGACATGAAAATGGGATGCATTTAATAGGTAGTTGGTAACCTTTCCCCCTAGTTCTTGAATAAAAATCATTTTTTTCCCCTTGGGAGAAATACTATGAACATTTTTACTAAATATAATTAACAGTTATCTGAAATGAACAAAATACACTAAATGTTATATAAGGTCTCAAAGTAATGCGATAATGAGGGTGATTTTAAAATTTTCTTTCCATACTTGGAAGCTTGTAAATATTCTATGATGATTACATGTTACTTTTACAGTAAGAAAAAATCAAAATGCATGATGAAATAACACCACATCCATTTTACTGTGGAAAAGTTGAGTAATCAACACATCTTCTAATTCTTTTGGTAAAATGCTGTGCAGCCATTGAAAAGTCAAATTGGATAAATGTAACAGAAAATATGCAACTTCTCTGTGTTAAAATGGGCCCCTTTTGCCGGTTCTAATCCTGGCAGCTCCACTTCCTGTCCAGCTCCCTGCTTGTGGCCTGGGAAAGCAATCTAGGATGGCCCAAAGCTTTGGGATCCTGCACCTGCTTGGGAGACCCGGGAAGAGGTTCCTGGTTCCCGGCTTTGGATCAGCGTAGCATCGGCCGTTGTGCTCACTTGGGGAGTGAATCATCAGATGGAACATCTTTCTCACTGTCTCTTTGTTGGGGTCCGTGCAGTAGATGTGGGGGAATTAAGGGGATGAAGAGTGTTCCATTGCAGGCAGGGCCGCAAGGAATTTCCTGCTGTCTGGCAGGGCCCGCCCAGCGGATGTCTCTACAACCACCTGAATGCAGCTCCACCTTTTCTTGCATGGACACAGGCCCACCCTGCAGAAGAATTCTAATCCATCCTGGCATTTGCTACTGCATGGCTGACCTTTTTGCTCAGCCTGAGCTTGGAGGTCAATGTCTTGCAGAAGGGCCCTTTATTATTCCTCCTGTCTTGGCTGTCCCCATTGAGCCTATGCTAATCAAGGGATCTAGATTTAGGCTTTCATTCTTTCCTCATTCTTTAGATTCCCCTTTTCTTTGTGATACAAGATTGAATTGTAGGATAAGCATTGTAGCAGGAATTTCTAGGTAAAACTATGGCAGAGTTATCTTTAGAAGCACCCACTTGACCATGAGGTAAAAAGTCTGAGCCAGAGTTTGACTGATTTTGTATAAATAAAGCGGACAGTTTTTGTGCATCGTCCATTATGATCATGAAGACCTAGTGGTCCGTCTCTTTCTTTCCTCTTTACGCCTCATCCACGCACCTTTCACGAGTTCTGAACTCAGCTGGAGCTGGACTCCGACATCTCTTCTCTCTGTATATCGAACTTTTCAATAAAAATAAATAAATCTTAAAAAAAAAAAAAGGGCCCTGTTAGGTAACTAGTTGGTATATTGGTAAAAATGCATTTAAGCAGCCTGCATCCTTGGGTTTGACTTGTGCTTCTGTTTCTAATCCAACTTCCTGCTGATGGGCACGCTGGGTGGTCGTGGGTGATGGCTCAGGTCCTTGGGTCCCTATCACCCATGAGGGGCACCTGAAATAAGTACGTGACTCATGTCGTTGACTTGGCCCAGCCTTGATTGCCATGGGCATTTGAAGAACAAACCAGATGATGGCTTTTCTCTCTGTGTCCTCTCTTTCTCTGTGTCTCAAGTAAACAAAAGCACTTAAAAAAAAAAAAGTACTCCTTTTTTTTCTGTCTGTGTGGTAGAGTAGGAGGTGCAGAGAAATTTTTGAAACAGGCCTTCATGCTCGTTAGCTTCTGGGAAACAACTGTAGCCATGGATGCCATTGTTTCCCCAAGGTGGGAAAGGAGACACAGGAACCAAAGTCCGAGTGTGATAGTTAACTGTATGTGTCAACCTGGCTAAACTGTGGTTCCAGTTGTTTTCTCAACGATGTGTTACCTGGGAAGCTATTTTGTGTAATACACATTTATAATCAAGGGACTTTCAGTAAAAGATTACCCTCCGTAATGTAAATTAGCCTCCTTTAATCAATGTAAAGGATCAAGATATTCTCACATAAATTCTGTCTCTATTTCCAGTCTACTAGCCTACACTATAATCAGTTCTCCTATGAATTGGCTTCTTAAAATCAAAATCTTGCTAGCAATTCTTTTTCTCTCCACATATACACACACAAACACTCATGCACATACACACACACAAAGGTACTTTTAAAAAATATTGGTAAGTGAAATAAAGGGCAGGCATTACAGTTAGTGGGTTAAGCCCTCTCTGGGTTTCTTACACACAGTGTCTGAGTGGTGGCTGGACTCTTAGCTAGTCTGCTTCAGTTCCAGCTTCGTAGTATTGCATTTGAAGGCAACATACGATAAATCCAGTTCTTGGACTTCTGTTACCCATGTGGAATATCACAGTAGAGTTCATGGCTTCTGGCTCTAGCCTTGTCTGGCGTTGTCTGTTGAAGACATTTGGAGAATGAAGCAGAGGATGGATAATCTGTTTCTCTGTATTTAAAGCAAATGCAAAGAAATAGGGACATGTTTCAAAAGAAAATAACCAAACTGTAAATTTCTTTTCATGAAAAAATCTGAAACTCATTTATTATTTGTTAATAATACATTTTTATTTGAATTTTTTGAAGACCTTCTTAAATATTATGGCTCTCATGACTATTTTGGTACCAAAGCAAGTTTCTGTTTTGATTCCACTTCTCCACAAACTTTGAGTACTTTCATGTATATGTCATATCTACATATACATATTTATATACATATATACATATATAAAATGTATCATGTGTTGTCTGTATCTACATGAAATATTCACATGTAAATATAGCGCCCCCTGGTGGACATACTCTTAAAGCACCTCTCTTCTGGAGCCTACGTCATAACCAGAGGTCACTATTCTTTTTTAAAATTATTAATTAATTAATTAATTATATTATTTTATGATACATTTCTGGGAATTCCTGTCCAACCTTGTCAAGTCTTCTCCCCCATTGATTTCCCTCATATTATTACACAACTATAATCTTTCCTAAACAGTTGTAAGATCATCATTCTGATATTAAGTGTATCTTGACATTGTAGGCATGAATGACAATGGTAAAGAATCCATTATCTTTCTGTCAAGATATAGTTAACAGTTCCATTGAGGGACCATCTATGATTTGGAAGTAGAGATGCTTACTGCACACCTGGATATGACATTCTCCATTACAGTTACTATACATCCCTTTACGTGAAAAGGTATAAAACAAAATTGACAACAGGAAGAAAAATAGATAATCTACAACAACATGAAGTTAAATGACATGCTACTGAAAGACCAATGTGTTGGTGAATAAATGAGAAGAGAAAATAAAAAACTGTCTTGAAGCAAATGACGCTACTGTGTAACCAATGAGTCAGGGAGGAAACTAATAACATGCATTTCTTTTTGAAGAAATGAAAACAAAAACAAAAGTATAAAAAACCATGAGGTATAGCAAAAACAGTTTTTTTTTTTTAATTGAAAGTCAGATATACAGAGAGGAGGAGAGACAGAAATCTGTTTGCTGATTCACTCCCCAAGTGGCCACAACGACCAGAGCTAAGATGATCTGAAGCTAGGAGCCAGGAGCCTCCCTCAGATTTCCCACGCGGGTGCAGGGTCCCAAAGCTTTGGGCCGTCTTCCCCTGCTTTCCCGGGCCACAGGCAGGGAGCTGGATGGGAAGTGGGGGTGTAGCAACATGAACTGGTGCCAGTATGGGAACCCTGTGCACGCAAGGCAAGGCCTTTAGCAGCTAGGTTTCTGTGCCAGGCCCTACAAAAACAGTATTGAAAGGGCTATTTATGATATCAGGTACTTAAAAAAACATAGAAATATCTCAAATAATATCTCTAATAATGCATCTCAATAACATACTAAAATTAATAAAATGATCAGGAAGCAAGAAATAATAAAAATCATAACAAAACTAAGTGGAATTGAAACTGTAAAACATAGATTGCAACAACAAAGAGCCATTTTTAGGAAGGTGAGATAAAACAAACTTTTAGTCAGACTGGCAAAGAAAAGCAAGAGAGAAAAACCAAGTAAAATTAGAGATGAAAAAGAAAACATAAGAAACTTGTCAAGTGATCTATTTTTACTGAATGGATCCTTTGATCATTATGTGGTGTCCTTCTTTATTGATTTTAATATTTTGCATGTCATAATCTGTATTATCTGATGTAAGAATGATTATACTAGCTTGTTTTCCCTTTTGGTTAGCCTGGCAACATCTTTTTTCCATTCTTTCATTTTGATTTTCTGCTTATGTTTGTTGGTGAGATGTGTCTCCTGGAGGCAACAGATAGATGGGTTTTGTTTTTTGATCCAGTCTGCCAAACTGTCATATTTGACTGATGAGTTTAAGCCACTTATATTCAGGATTAATAAGGATAGGTAGTAATGTGGTCTTGTCATTTTTGCAATGGGTTGTTCATTGTTTGATTCAGTCTTTTTTGGGGGGAATTCTCTACTTTTGCATTTGTTTTTGTTGGGTGCTATTCCTTTTCTCTGTGAAGAGAACATCTTAGAGTATCATTTGTAAGGCAAGTCTGGGAGAAGCAAATTCTTTGAGCTTTTCTTTAGGATAGAAGAATTTTCTTTCATTTTCAAAGATAAAGGAAAGATTTGCTGGGTAAGTTATTCTGAGCTGACCATTTTTTCCTTCTGGAAGCTGGAATATGTCACTCCATTCTCTTCTAGCCTGTAGAGTTTCTGTTGAGTGATCAGCATTGGATCTGATTGGAGTTCCTTTATATGTCAATTTATTTTTCACATGCATATTTAATGATCTTTTTCCTCTGTTTAACTGAAGAGCGCTTGATTATCATGTGTTATGGTGAAGACCATTTTGGTTAACCCAATTGGAAGTTCTGTGCCTCTCCTGCTTTTTTTTTCTCCAATTCTTTCTCCAAATTATGGAAGTTTTTCTTTATCATTTCATTGAATACATTTTTATGCCTAACTTCTCTTTCTGTGCCTTCTGGAACTCCTATAATGTTGGAGTCCATGCAGTGGATGTGGGGGACATGAAGGTGTGAAGAGTATTGTTCCATTGCAGGCAAGGTCGCAAGGAACTTCCTGTTGCCTGGCAGGGCCTGGTGGATGTCTCTACAACCACCTGAATGCAGCTCTACTTTCAGGCACTGTTTGCTGCTGTGGAGTTGGCCTTTTACTCAATGTGAACTTGGAGGTTAATGTCAAGAATAAAGTATTGCAAAAGGGCCTTCTAATATTCATACTGTCTTGGCTGTCCCCATTGACCTTGTGCTAATCAAGGGACCTGTATTTAGGGTTTCATTCTTTCCTTGATCTTTAGGTTCTCCTTTTCTTTGTGATACAAGATTAAGTTGTAGAATAAGAATTGTAGCAGGAACTTCTAGAGTGCTTAGGTTAAACAAATGGCAGAATTATCCTTGGAAACACCCACTTGACCATGACATAAAAAGTCTGAGCCAGAGTTTGACTGTTTCTGTATAAATAAAGCAGACAGCTTTCCCGCATTGTCCATTATGATCATGAAATCCTAGTGGTCCATTTCTTTCCTCTTTATGCCTCATCCACATCCTTCTTGAGTTCCGAACTCAGCTGGAGCTGGACTCCAGCGCTATAACTCTTATATTGAGTGTTTTAATAGTTACCTTGATTCTTGCATGCTTTTCCTAGCTTGATTCGGTTTCTCTTCCAGCTTTTTGATTGTTTCCCTACTGTTGAAGGAAATATCTTTCATTTCTGAGATTTTTTTTTAAAGATATTTATTTTATCTTCTTTCCAATAGGTCACTTCGTAAGTGGATGCAATGGCTGGAGCTGAGCCATTGTGAAGCCAAGAACCAGGATCTTCTGGGTCTCCCACGTTGGTGCAGGGTCCCAAAGTTTTGACCCATCCTTGACTGCTTTCCCAGGCCACAAGCAGGGAGCTGGATGGGAAGTGGGTCCACTGGGATTAGAACCAGTGCCCAACTGGGATTATGGCACATTGAAGGCTAGAACTTTAGCTGCTATGCATCACACTGTTTTGTTTTATTTTGTTTTGTTTTTTTGCATTCAGTTCTCCATTTGTAGGTACTTGGTGCTACTCCCTCCAGTGAGTTTTACAACCAGGCTAATGTGCTGGGCTTCTGCCATGGTCTCCATAGCCCCAGGTCCTGGCTTACCACTTTCCACTTTCTGTGATCCTGTGCTGTGACTGCACTGTTGCCTGGACAGCCTTTCTGTCACCCCTGGTTCCAGCAGTGACTGGGATTAGGGAGACACCAAATACACTAAATCACTGGATTGTCAGTGCTACTGGTCTTGGCATTACTTGCTGACCATTAGGTCTGAAGGCCATGTGGACCTATTTTGGGTGGAACCCATAGCCTATCCAGTCAGTACTATTTTCCCTGTGAGACCAGTGCACTGCAATGAGTTGGAAGTGAGCTCAATGCCAGCTTAGTGCCAGTGCAGCTTGCTGTTTTTCCTTTAGCTCCACAGCCTTTACTTCAGCACACAAAATGCTGCCCATTGTGGCACTTGTGGAGGTCTGAGTCTTCTGGCCATTAGGTCTGGAGGCCACACAGACCTGTTTGAGTGGAACCTATAGGATACCACGTCAGTACTCTTTTTTCCTGTGGAACCAGTGCAACGTATTGCCATGAACATGGGTTCTGTCTCAGCTTGGTACATGTTCAGCTTACTGTTGCTCCTCCCTCCCTTTCCCCCTCCCAACCTTTTCCTCAGTACACAAAATGGTGTCTGTTGTGGCATTGTTGGGTGGGGTCTCTGAGCCATGAGACCCATCTTGTTTCTGTACCCACCTGCTTGGTCTTTGCCACTCTACTTCTACTCATGGTCGAATAAAGCAAATCCATAAGATGGGTAGTTTTATACCTGGGTTCTCACCTTCTGAGCTCCTGGCTGCTTGTAGAGCTCTGATTGCTGATTGCTGACCACTGCTGGGGTATCTGGTCACTGCATCATCACTAAGCTGTCTCAGCTGTCCTCACATCTATGAGTCTTCAGATATCCATCCGCCATTGGCCTATCCTCTCCTATTTCCTGGGATAGTGGCCTCTCTGCTTCACCCTGGCTAATGATTCTTTATCTGTTCAAATGTATCCTTATCCTATTCTGCTGTTTTTCTACTTGAGGTCACTGTTCTTTACCCAAGGCATTTTGTTTCCCTTGATGAACGAGTACTCGGGAGACTACTAGCACCTGCAACTAATTAGAGGTCTACCATTGTGATATTGAATTTGAACTTCAACTTGCGTGGGTTGAGGGATGTCTTGAGAACTGGTAAGACATTACTGAAAGTACTTGCAGAAATTAGCGTATGTATAAGAGAACTCAGTAGGAGAGAACCACAAATTGGGTGGATTCATATGGAATAGGGGAGCAAATTCTCTTTCTGCTTCTTCCAGATTAGGGTGCTTTCTCCTCTGCTCCCCCTGGGCAATGAAATCCAGATTCTTTAGTCTTCAGACTCTGGGACTTGGACTAGTGGCCATGTAGGGTACATAAGGTCTCTAACTTCTGGAAACTGTTCTGTCAGACTTTCTGGTTCTGCCCCTTTGGGTTTTTTGGACTAAATTCATTACTGATTTCCTTGGTTCTCCAGCTCGCAGCTGGTGACTGTGGACCTTTCTTGAGCTCTGCAAAAATGAATCAATCTGGTAATAGAGCCTGACTTGAGCAAATATGTAACACATTTTATTAAATTTGTTTCTTTGGAATGCCTTGACTGCAACAGCAACACTAATCTTTGAAATGTCTGAGATTTCAATAGAAGGTAGAAAATCTGGCTTTAAACTTGAAAATGGAGCGATTCCCTTGTTAAACTTCAGAACCCTGAAAAGATATTGTCCCTAGAGACACTCTCTCCCTCCCATCTTCCAATCCTTCATCTTCTCCCTGCTCGCTTCCGCATGTCCTCACAGGAATGATCCTTTGGTCCATTCTCATGAATTAAAGAGCACTTTGCATTTAGTGTTTGTTGATGCTGAAGGCAAAGGCATCAGTAAGGTTGTGGGCTCTGCAATCCACATTAGCAGTAGTCATAGATGATTCTTTGTCTACAAAGAAAGACACATGTTACCCATAGAAGAATGCCTTTGGTTTTTCTTCAGGTGACTGGTTTTACAGGAGGAATAGCTATTGTTTCTAATAGCACAATCTAATTGCTTTAAAGGGAACAATGCTATTCTTAGGTGGATGAAAGTAAGAGACGTAGTAAAATACAGGAATAATTAGGATATATAATATATATTAGGATATATAATATAAGTAGGATCTCTGTAACAGAATAATACACCATTCTTTGTCTCTAAAGATGATGTAATCAACTCACTTTCCTGGCAGCAGTGATATTCTAGTTAATAAAAAACAAGCTTTTATGCCTCTACTCAACCTCCAGCTATCCAGCTAGAACTAGTAAGTCAATCAGCAATATTGCTGAGGGCTTTCTATGTGTAAGGCACTACATTAAGTCAGGGAAGCAAATTAAAGAGAGTCTGTAAGAAAGTTGCTTAAGCAGTTCTGCGCTCTATATTAAAAGAATGGTCTATGTGGAAAGAATATTCCCGGGCTGATTTAAGAGTTATTCCTAGGCATGACACATACACACACAAATGCCAAGTTGAGACAGCTGTAAAATCACCGGGATCAGCAAGAAGAGAACTGGAAGTTACATTACAAAGGGTATGATCACCAAATATCTATTAAGAAGTGACAGGAGTCAAAATTTCTACATTCTAATCCACTTGAACCTAACATGTCTTGAATTTGACTTTTGTCACAGGACTTAAAAGGTAGGTTAATTTGCCTAAATAATTCACAAAGGAAGCCAAGCACTTAGAACTA
Source organism: Ochotona curzoniae (assembly GCF_017591425.1). Taxonomy (NCBI): domain Eukaryota; kingdom Metazoa; phylum Chordata; class Mammalia; order Lagomorpha; family Ochotonidae; genus Ochotona; species Ochotona curzoniae. The sequence continues at coordinate 60,431 of NW_024465837.1, forward strand.
CCACCCTATTTGACACTGCTACTTAAAGACTCTACTGTGCCTCATTATTAAAAGTACTTGCTGAGATTCTTTTCAAGTAGGATTATTATTATTCAATTGAAAGCCCTCTTAAGTTTTTATGAATTTATAATATGATTTATCAGCCTTGTCTATGTGTTACTCCAGATGTTGCTTTCCAGGGTATAAATTTTATGAGCCTATTTTATAGGTCAAGAGCTAGGAGTCAGAGTGACTAGCTGTAGTTTCAAGTCTGGAAAGGTGATACTTAATCACTTGGGGGCAAGAAAGCACTAAAATGACAGTTTGAAAGTTTTGCATTTTAATGAATGTATTGGACCCAGGTCACCCATGAACTGGGAGGAGTGATGTGCATATTTCATCTCTCCTTACACTTTTAAAATCAGTAAACTCAATAAAGGTGATACTGATACCTTATAACCAAATTTCAACTTAACACATTATAGCAATGTTTTACTTTCAAGCCTGCCCTTAGAATTTGGCTTTTTGTTGAGTGTGTGATGGTCAAGGAGTGTGGCATATTGGAGCATTCTAAACAGGAAAAATGAAGATGAAATGTGAATTCTGTTTGGATCAATCAACCTGTCTGTCCATAAATCTTTCCACCAACATTAATAGGACACTCAAAGGGTGCTGTTGATATGCAAAGATGCCAAGGACATAGTCCTGCTCTGGTGACAAACTTTTTCACTTGGATATGTGATACGAGAATGTAACTAAGATCACAGTGAAGGTAAAGGAACAGTGGCAGGATAGTACTAAAAGAGAAAGTAGGGGTAATTTAGAAAAATATTATTATTATTTTCTGTTTTCAATTGTTGTTATTTTCCATGATATGATTTTGTATGTGTTGGAATTGCTCCCTCTCTCTTTCCTTTCTATTCTCTTCCCCCCCCGTGAACATTTTCCCCATATTATTGCAATACTGTAGTGCTTCAAAAACAGTCATAAGTCTAATACTCTGCTGTTTTAAGTGTATCATGGCGTTGTAGCTAAAAGCAATGATAGAAATTCTGGTATCCTATTGTCAAAGTATATTCAATGGTTTCGTTGGGAGTCCTTTTATTACTCAGGGTAGAGATGCATACTGCAACATATCTTCAGTTCCCTGTATGCTATCTCAATTTTACAGTTCATTTATGAGATTATGTGTGTGTATATATGTGTATATACATATATATATGATGTCTTAAATGAATGTTGTTTTATATTAAAGAAGATGTGGTACATCAGCCATTAAAAAAGGGTGGAATTCTACAATTTGCAACAAATGGTCCCAACTGGGAACCGTTACGCTCAGTGAAATAATCCAGTCCCTAAAGGACAAGTATCATGTGTTTTCTCTGATACATTATTATTATTTGTAAAGCAGAGTTACAGAGTGAGAGAAAGAGAGACAATTAGAGAGAGATCTTTCATTCTTTGGTTCGCTCCCTAAATGGCTACAAGAACCAGGGCCAGACAAGGCTGAAGCCAGGAGCTGGGAGGTTCTTCTGGGTCCCATCACTTGCTGCTTCCCAGATGTGTTAGCAAGGATCTAACTGCATGTGGCAGTTTAACTTCTTGTGTCACAGTGTCAAACCGGAAACGGGGCTTTTAAAAGACTGGAATAGCTGGACTTATGATAAAGGAAGTAAGATAGGGTTGAGGCTAAGCTATGGATTTATAGTCAGATAGAACTGTGATTGAGTTCTGCTTCTGTCATTTCTGAATTATTTTTCCAAGGCTTAGCAACAATGGAATTGTGGGATTCTTATGGGATCAATAATGCCAGTCTAAACACTGGCACGAAAGAAGTGAATGCCAAGAGGCCACTGACAGTTTTGTTGCCATTGTTTTGCTTTGATTGCTCAGAGATTTGGAATAATTTCTCATGTGAGACAGAGAATTGAATGTATGAGACTGTCCCTTATCAGGAATGAAATAGATCTGTCCTCAGCTTCTGGGAGCCTATTGTGAAGTTTTACAAGCCATTTGTTAAAAATAACCACCCTTGAAACTGAACATGAGGGCGACTATTTACCCTCTGAAAACCAGCAAATTTCCAAGGCAGAGCTCCCTGGTGCCCGCTTGATCTAATAGCACACGATGCAGGCCTCAGTCCTAGCACACCCATGGGATGCTGCACGGGGTGTGGAGAGGGAGCCTACACATAATTCAGGGTCTTCATTTCTATCTTGAGAGAACATACCAGGATCAAAGGTGATGCCAGAACGAGGAGGAAAATGTGGGAGAATGTAAACATTTTATTGAGGTTTTGGAAGCGCTGTTCAAGTGTTATGTTCATTGGTGTATTCTGGAATTGAAAATCATAACCCCAGAATGGCCCAAATGTTTGTTCCTTGAAAGCAGCTGTTTTTAATAGAGCTGAGAGAAATGGAGCACATATGTAGCAACTATATATATATATATAAATACTTTTTTTTTAGCTCACCAGATCCCTGCAGTGAATAACTGTGCTCTGAGTGTACAAGCTGCACCCTCGCCAATCACTTTCCTGTTTGTTTTGTGAATTGTAACTGTGAGACTTTCAATGGTTATAACGTCTTTAAAATCTGATGTGGTCCCTTATGTCCCGCCTGATCACTGTTACTTGAACTGAAGCTGATGCCTTCTTTCTTGGTTTCCTTCAGGACTAGAAAATAACTGATCAGTGCTTGTCATCATTTCCTTAGTGAAACTGGCAATGCTGTATTTCGACTCCTTTAAGTCCAGATTGTATTTAGTCATTGACTTTTTTTTCAGTAGAATGTTTTCTGAAATCTCCAACTATGCAGTCATCTCACTTGTGTTTTCCTTTATATATGTAAAAATATATATATACTATAAAATAATAAATATAGTATAAATGCACACACACATACATTTATTCTTTCTCAGTTTCTTCCCTGACTTCTTAATGATGCATCTCTCCAACTGGAAAGGCTCTTTGTTTCACAGGGCTCCTTAATCCTGGACCTCTGTTTCCAATCTGCGTGAGTAGCGGACCCCTCAGATCTGTTTGCTCTCTGGTGCTGTATCTGCCCTTGGATGAGTATGCACTCTTCCCAAAGAACTCTACCCATCTGTCACTTTTGGTGCCTGGTATTTTATCGACTGCTTCTTTAATTGGCCTGCTTGGTTTTGCAGTTTGCCATCAATGAGTTCCAAACCTTAGGAGCCAATAACACATGAAGCCATTAAAAGTCACTTAATTTTCTCATACAATAAATGGCTGTTATTAATGGCTGTTTTGTAAACCATTAGATTATTGAAAATCTGTTATTCTTTTTTTTTTTTTTGAGATTTATTTATTTATTGGAAAGTCAGATATCCAGAGAGGAGGAGAGACAGAGTGAATCCAATGATTCGCTCCCCAAGTGAGCGCAATGGGCAGATGCTGTGCCGATCCGAAGCCGGGAACCAGGAACCTCTTCCTGGTCTCCCACACGGGTGCAGGGTCCCAAGGCCTTGGGCCGTCCTCGACTGCTTTCCCAGGCCACAAGCAGGGAGCTGGATGGGAAGTGGAGCTGCCAGGATTAGAACTGGTGCCCATATGGGATCCCGGGGTGTTCAAGGCGAGGACTTTAGTTGCTAGGCCATGCCGCCGGGCCTGAATATCTATTATTCTTATGCTGAACATTCCATCTTAGTATCTTAGCATCAATCAAAAAATAAATATGCAAAGCTGCCTTTCTTCTGCATCTAAGTTTAAGAGTTAATTAGTAAATGTTGAATGTGAATTACATATGCACCTTTGTCTTTTTTTTCTCCATCGGTAGTACCTATTTTAATTTTTTCCATCATTGCTACCTATTTTCCTCTTCACGTAGTCATATACACACACACAAACATACACAGAAATGACATTATTGGTTATAATAAATTCCTCAGATACTCATAGTTCAACCTTGATATGATCAAAATATTTAAATCAGTGTTACTTTCATTTTAAATAAGCAAAAGTAAAGATAGTAGAATACTGATAGATTACCACGTCAGTTGATTTATTGCTTGATTTCTAGATGGATGGCTTCAGACATCACTCTCTTATTTATGTATTTATGTATTTATTATTTCTTTAATAATCTTAGTTGCTTAGGGTACAAAGGGTGAAGGGCTGCAGGCAAGTGGGGACTTCGTTCTCTTTATACAGTCCTGTTATTTACGTAGTCTTCCTTAAATGTGACTGAACTATGGTCACATGGTTCCCCCAAATTTTCCATACCTCAAGCTATGTAACCACACTTTTGGTTTTATTTCATTTTTTCCCATTTTTTATTATATTTTTGACAATCTTTACATAGTTAATTAGGGTAAAAAGGTTCACAGGCGACAGGAAAGTGGGTAAGACTACTAGTTCCAGATTGTTTCCTTCATGTATCTAAAGTAAAGGGGGATTTTTTTTTTTTTAAAGATTTATTTTTATTATTTTTTCATTGGAAAGGCGGATATACAGAGAAGAGAGACAGAGAGGAAGATCTTCCGTCCGATGATTCACTCCCCAAGTGAGCGCAACGGGCCGATACTATGCCGATCCGAAGCCAGGAGCCTCTTCCGGGTCTCCCAAGCGGGTGCAGGGTCCCAAAGCTTTGGGCTGTCCTCGACTGCTTTCCCGGGCCACAGGCAGGGAGCTGGAACGGAAGCAGGGCTGCCGGGATTAGAACCGGCGCCCATATGGGATCCCGGGCGTGCAAGTTGAGGACCTTTAACCACTTGCGCCACTGCGCCGGGCCCGTAAAGGGGGATTTTAACGGAGAAACCCCACCCAGTCTCCCACCCACCCCAGGTCCCCGATGTGGGGCATGCTTCGAGGTTTTTGCTCAAGTGGTTTTGATAGTTCAACAATTATGACTTGCTGCCCATCTGGCCACTCCAAGCATGATGAGGTCACTGAAGAATCCACTGATTGACATAGTCCAACATAGAGTCTCCGTTTGCCCAGTTTTTCACTGCCAACATATGGCTTTGGCAGTTGATTGATTTGTTCTGTCCTCTGTGTCTTCATGGTTAGGGTTCTGAGTCCGGCAGCCCGACCCAAAGAGAGCAGCCCCTGGAGGACAGCCCCGGGAACAGCTCACCAAGTGCACACAGTGGCTGGAGTCAGGGATCTGAGCATGAAGATGCCCCAGCCTCGGTTTTACCTCATTTTGCTTCTTCTCAGAATTCTAGTAACCTGTATCTTCCGGTTGACATCACAGTTTCTTCAAACACATGATTATGTGGCTCTGCTGGGTTACTAACAGCTTCTTTCTGTTTCCGTTTCAAATGCTCTCCTTCTTAGTCTTTCCTTGACTCAGTTTGTATTTACTCGTGTATTTTCTCTATATGTGTTTAAAATTGGTTTTTCTGGACTCTTGAGAGATGACTTAGTATTCTCATTTCAATTGCCCACAATTCTTCCCTTTCCTCTTTGGAGAGTTTCCAAGGTAATTCTTAGGTTTTAAATATCAAATGTCTTCTCATTTTGTTATTTGAAACTTCTGTCCCTCTTCCCTGTTGGGTTTTAAATAGCATTTGGTCTACTCTTGCCTCGTTCCTAATTTCTTGCAATCGTTCTTTCTGGAAAGAATTTGCATTTATTTTCCTTGTTAGGTATTCTCTGTGTGACTTATCATTTTCTGTTAGTGTCTCGCTTCCATTTGGATTCTTAAAGCTATGTACTACGGTATTGCGATTCTGATAAAATTACTAGGCTTAAAATAGAAAAATAACATGATCTCAGAAAACTCCTATTTTACCTGGCACTGATAGATATGCAAGTTTAAAAGAAGTTCAATTTCATTCAATCACATTCTAGCTTTAAGAGATATGCTCACCTATGAAAACATTTATATGTTGGAAATTCTCGAAAAATAAACTTATCATGTAAACTATGTATTTGAAAAGGAAGGAAAAAGACAAAGAAGAAAGAGCAAGAGCATTTGCATTCACTGGTTCATTCATCATATGCCAGGAACAATCAGGGCTGGGATAGAGTGAAGTCAGGAACCTGAAAACCCATCTGGTTTCCCATGTGGGTTGCCAGGACCAAGTACTTGAGCCATCACTTGCTACCTCCCAGGGTGCACAGTGGCAGGGAGCCACCATGGAGAGCACAGCCAAGACTTGCATCCAGGATTTCCAATATGGAATGCATGTGTCCCAAGCAGCAGCAAAGCCAGCTGTGTTTGGGTGTGCATTTGAATCCAAACAACAGTCAATCTTTAGTGGCAAAAGTGATGTCCAACAGCTTCACATTTCCAGTTAATGCATCTTAGTTTCATCTTCAAGAGTCCTATTTTATGTATGTGTTTCATTAAAATCCTTAAGTCATTATGAAATTTAGTCCAGATACGAAAACCAGATCAAGATGGTAAAAAGAAGGCCTCCAATGACTGTTTTTCGAACTTGCTGCTAAGTAAAATGTGATATAGTTGTGATATTGGACATGATGCTTTGGTAGAGAATACCTAAATTCAATTTAATTCTTCAGAATCTGTATTAATGACAAATCTTGAGACATTTGACATCAGGAACAGTTGCCAATGCTTTCTCTAATTTACCATGAATTGTGATTCTGCTTCCTGCCATTAATAAATTGTGGGGTCTTCATAAACTAAGTTTAAGAATATCTTATTTCATTATAACAATATAAGACAATGACATATTCCTTCACTACAAAGTATTTCCAACTGAGAAGTTTCAAACATGTGTTCTAGAGATAACCAGGATGCCAGGAAAGTAAAGAGGTAAAAAGACACTTTGCAGCAACCTTAAAATTTGGGCCATTTCTTTTTTTTTTTCTTTCTTTCTTTTTTTTAAAGGTTTATTTAATTTTACTGGAAAGCAGCTCAGACTTACTGAGAGGAGGAGAGACACAGAGAAAGCTCTTCCATCCACTGGTTCAGTCCCCAGATGACTGTAGCAGCCAAAGCTGAGCCAGTGTGAAGCTAGGAGCCGGGAGTCAGGAGCTAGGAGCCAGGAGATTCTTCTGGGTCTCCCACACAAGCACAGGGTTTCAAAGCTTTGGGCATCCTCTACTGCTTTTCCAGGCCATGGAACAGCTGGGACTTGAACGAACCCTCATATGGGATCCTCATGCTTACAAGGTTAAGGATTTTGCCATTGAGCCATTGTGCCAGGCTAAAAATTTGACCTATCTCATACCACTATAATTAGTTCATCTTTGGAAAACATATTCACCAATGAAACCAATTGTTTGCTGCTAATTGTTTAAATCATCCCAAAACTCCAATCTATTGTGATGAAAATTATGCCTCGCTGCACCTCAGTTTTTGTATATGCATCCTTTTTTTTTTCACCCAGGACTTTAAACTTGGTTATAATTGTACCCTAGAATTAACATATGTCTTACATAAACCATGGCACAAGGAAGGCCGAGAGACGTACTCTAACTTTTAAAATAATGTGTTTTCCCTGGAACAGGGAAGGTCAGAGTTAGACAGCAGTCAGTGTTGATAGCTATGGAACTTACGGAATTCATGATTAAATGATTCAAGAGGAATTGGAATAGTGTTTATGACATCTGAATGAAAACAGCCCGGTTTCTGGTACCTCTTCCATTTCACCAAATCACAGAGAAAAAAAAAAAAGTCAAGGGAAAAGGTGTTTACTAAAACGTAGCGTGATTGAGAAAATAGTAGAGAGAAAGCCATTGTAAAATTAAGAAACATTGAAGCTGATGCCATGATATAGGCTTAGCTTCCGCCTGCAGTGCCATCATCTCATATGGGAGCCAGTTTATGTCCTAGCTGTTCCACTTCCAATCTGGCACCCTGCTTATTGCCAAGAAAAGCAGCAGAGAATGACCCAAGGCTTTGGGTCTCTGCACTCACGTGGAAGACCTGGAAGAACCTCCTGGCTCCCTGACTCTGATCCACTCTGTTGCAGCCAGTATAGCCACTTGAAGAGTGAACCAGCAGATGGAAGACCTCTGTCTCTTCTCTCCAATTTTGCTTTTCAATATATATATATATGTATACTATATTCATATAGTATATATAAATATATTTAAAAAAAATATATATAATGAGAACAATGTTTTCAGAAGGGTTTCCTGTGTGAAATAAGCTTAAAGTCAACAAGGATGAGGGAAGGATGCAGGGCGCAGGACAAACAGTAGGGTCACTAATTTTAAAAGTATACAAAAGCGAATGAGGTGGTCATATTTTCAGAGAAGTCAGGGGAGGATTTTATTAACTGAAGGATTACATAGGAAGCCAAAACCAAAAAACTCCAATAAGGGAAGAGGAGATGAAAGAATGAGCAAATGAAGAGGGTTTGGGTGAGGGCAGAAATAGATAGTTTTAAGTACGTCTTTTCCAATTATTACATATTTCATGGTAATCAATATATTGTAGGTGTCAGCTCTCATATTGTAGATTTATAGGCTGTAGAAGAGATAGAGCTTGAGATTGGTCTGGGTAATCAATTTTAAAAAATTAACTATTATTTTTCTATGATACAGTTTTGTAGGTATATGCATCCCCCCCTTCTGTCTCCCCTTCATACCAGGAAGTGAAGATACATTGTAGCATGCATCTCTATTGCTGAATACAAGAACTGCTTTGATACCAGATTTTTTACCTTGCCCAAACCCAACAATGCCATGAAAGACTTCCATGGCAGAATGTTGGACTTGTGACTGTTAGTGAAGACTATGCTATTGTGATAACACAGAAGGGCAGTTGGTTTGACTCGCGTGTGAAAATTTTAGTTGAGACTCAGTAAAGATCACAGAAAACAAATGAAGCTTTCCTGCAAGATAGATGAAATGTTTCTTACGGAGTCGGCCACAGCAGCACGTGGAGACCTGCTGACAAGGACCAGTGCACAAGCTCAGCGTTTGCCACAGAGGCCAAGTGCTTGACTTTTTAGAGGTCCTACAAACTCATCTCCACCTAACCAAGGAGTCTCTCAATCTTCAGTACTGCTGCAACTTTTTTTTTTTAAAGATTTATTTTTATTTATTTTTTTTTATTGGAAAGGTGGATATACAGAGAGGAGAGACAGAGAGGAAGATCTTCCGTCCGATGATTCACTCCCAAAGTGAGCGCAATGGCCGGTACTGCACTGATCTGAAGCAAGGATCCAGGAACTTCCTCCAGGTCTCCCACGTGGGAGCAGGGTCCCAAAGCCTTGGGCCGTCCTCGACTGCTTTCCCGGGCCACAGGCAGGGAGCTGGAAGGGAAGCAGGGCTGCCAGGATAGAACCGGTGCCCATATGGGATCCAGGGCGTGCAAGGCGAGGACCTTAACCACTGCACCACCGCGCCGGGCCCATGCTGCAACTTTTTAAAATATATATATATTTATTTTATTTTTATTGGAAAGTCAGATATGCAGAGAGGAGGACAGAGAGAGGGGAAGATCTTCCATCTGTTGATTCATTCCCCACATGGTCCAATGGCCAGAGCTGAGCCAATTCAAAGCCAGGAGACAGGAGCCTCTTCCAGGTCTCCCACACGGGTTCAGGGTCCCAAGACTTGGGCTGTCCTCGACTGCTTTCCCAGGCCACAGGCAGGGAGCTGGATGGGAAGTGAGACGGCCTAGATTGGAATCATCTGGGATCCCGGCACATTGAAGGTGGCGACGTTAACCGTTAGGCTACCGTGCCACGCTTTGCAAATAGACTTTTGTGAAACATTGTTTTACATAGTTTCCAGGAAAATTATAAAAAATGATAAAGAAGTGAAGCTTTATTTACATGTTGTTAGTCCTTTTTGGGTAACTGGGCTCTCTTCGGGATGGGTGTGTCTCAAGCGGAAGTGCCAGACTTAGTGAAGACACTTAGGGGTTTCTTTATTCCAGCAGGGCAGAGGCCACCGGATGGGAGCGAGAGGAAAGGGGCAGCTCCTGCCATTGTGGCAAGAGGTGGGTGAAGTAAGCAGGAGCGGAGGAAGCAAGACATCCTCCGGTGGGGAGAAGGGCCAAGACGCGAAGGGGCACACTCACCGGAGTTGGCCGGTTCTGTGGCTGGGGCGCTGGCAGGGGGCCTTGAGGGATTGGTGAATAGGATTGTCAGAGATGCAGGGGAATGGCAGGTGGGTGGGGACTGGGGGAGGAGCCACGAGGGGTTGGTGCCGAGGGGTGTCCACTTCGGTGCCATGGGTTACAGTAGATTGGTGGACACAGGGTTATGAAGTTACAGCGGATTGACAAAGGACAAAATTCAAACCTAAACAAGGCACACAAATCTTAAACTAGAGGAAGCAGATTTCAAAAATAGTACTGAGTCCAAAATGGCGTGGTTTTTCAGGACTGATGTTTGGGCCACTCCTCACATTTTTGAGTCAAGATTTACATGAATGAGATAGATTTTTTAGTTATTATTTATAGTCTTGTTTTCAGTATTTCTGATGAAGTGCGGTCGTTTATTTCCTACTTTTTACTTGTTGAGCACTTTATTTAGTGAACACAAATTTAAAACCCTCAAATCATTTGCTTTTCTTCTCCACTATCAATATTTTATTTCTCTTTACATCCTATTTTGTATTTTGCCTTGTGAAATTTCTCAACTTATGTAACTTGAATATGGATTTTTCACTTCAGATTTAATAAGTAAGCTATAGCAAAAATGCAAAGCGTGATCTCTGAGGGAATCCTGGATCAACTGACACAGTGTGGATTATGCATGTAGGAATAATTATATTTGCTGGAGAACACTGCATTTGCTTGAGCAAGACAGTGCTCTTGTTCTCAGCAGATACAATGTTCAGTATTTGGCATGATGGCTGATGTTCGCTTGCTAGTAACTTTGGGTGCATATGAATATGTGTATTTCAGAATGTATCTTTATAGACACAGATAAAATGTGATAAAATTGTAATGAATCATGAGACTGAGTGGTATGTGTTTTCTGAGCGTATTGTTATAACTTTCCTATATAAGTTATAGCTTACAACTTTGAGAATGTTTGAAGCTGAGGAAGGGGTGTAATGGTTGTGGATGTGAGATTGTGGACCCTGCCTGACTGTGGCAGGAGATGGAGTCAGGAGCACAGGGGTGCTTTTGCAGCTGCATAGTACTATATTTTGGACTTTCTGTTTCAGGCAAAGGTTGTGCCTATTTAGCTGCCTACTAAATGCAATTAACTGCATTTTTTTTCATGCCTATTTTAAGATTGAACTTGATAATAAATGTAAAATACTTAATATAATTTTCAGCAAAAACACTTGATAAATATTGTGATTATTTTTTTCAGGGTAGAATAAAAAGAAGTATTCTTTCTCATTAACCTAGAAAGAGAATACATGTTTTTGTCTTCTGTTATTTCCTTTTTAGGTATTCAATTTCAGCTCACAGAATATGCAGCAATTTAGATGTCTCCAAATATCTTGCCTACTTAAAACTAATTCTGTGCAGTGATTAACATAATCAGGCCCAATGTTTTAGGTTAAGATAGTAGAGAGGTTTCTTGAATGATTGTAAGCCAGTTGCATTTGATAAGTAATTGCTGTTTGTGAAGCTTGATGTCTTGCGCAGCAAAGCAAGTGATTATCTCCAGGTGTGAGGAATGATTTCTGAGTGCATAGAAGGTATTGGACATTTATGCAGGCTCAATATAGAAGAGTAAAAATGAGTAGCAGTATTTGCAAAATCTGGGCAAACCAAACAGACACTATGAAGAGAGATTTCTATATCCATCTTGCTACATAGAAATTGGTAAATAAATATACAGATTCCTCACTCGAACCAAAATATGACTGCCATGGTTGGATTCTAATGCTAGGATATTTGTTTATTTTTTTTCTCCAAAAATCCTATCTCTTGAGAAAATGGAAGAGTAGAAATGTTCTCTATAACTTGAGGTTTACAGTGAGAGGATGCTGGTGTCTGGGTACTCCTAGTCTCGTTTTCCTTTCCTGTCTTCTGACTGCTAATGTGAGTAGGAATAAATACGCACAGATAACCAGTGTACGTCTGGAAAGTTAAACCTGTGCTTGTGGCACAGTGCAATTCCTTTTGAATTTGATACTTTACTATTCAATTTTTTTTGCAATACAGAGACATTATACCAATTTCTAATTCATATGTGTATAGAAGATAAAAATTGGATGGATGCCAGTCACTTGGTATATAGTTTTAATTATTGCTTCACTGAGTCAGACCATGTAAATGACAATATACTTCTGCTTCACATGTTGAAGGGAAGAGATGGAGAGAAGGGAATTGTGAAGATTCGTACTGGTAATGCTTTGCTCTTAATTTGGGTTTTGGTAATGCTGATCAGGTGACAAACCTCACATATCTGTACATTTATCTGCATTTATTATATATTTACTGCATTTTGATAAAGTGTTTACAATTTGTTTCAATAAAGAAATCGGCTTATGATTCGGCTCTTCTGGGATATTATCAACATTTAAAATTAATTAGTGACTGAGGTGGATGATTTTGTCCAAAAGTTCCCTAAGTGAGTCATTCAACTTCTTAATGGAGTGATTTAGTTCCTCTTATATTGGACTATCCACTCCATAAACCATAACATGGGGCCCAGCACGGTAGCATAGCAGCTAAAGTCCTAGCCTTGCATGCTCTGGAATCCCATATGGGCGCAGGTTCTTATCCTGTCAGTCCCACTTGCCATCCAGCTCCTTGTTTGTGGCTTGGGAAAGTAGTTAAGGATGGCCTAAAACCTGGGAACTCTGCATCTGTGTGGGAGACCTGGAAGAAGCTCCTGGCTACTGACTTCAAATTGGTTCAGCTCCAGCCGTTGTGGTCACTTGGAGAGTGAATCAGCAGACAAAAGATCTTCCTCTCTGTCCCTAATCCTTTCTGTATATCTGCCTTTCCAATAAGAATAAAATAAATCTTTTAAAAAATGGTTTCAAATTTGCAAGAATAAAAATAACTTTTGGAAAAAGAATTGAACTGTAATTCATAGTCCATTCCTCCTCATTGTTAACACCACTCATTGCACACTCATCTAAGAAAGTTGAGATGAAATGTTGCTGGCTCAAACAGTTGGAAAATGAATCTCATTTTTCTGGTTTAGATCAGATGTAAGGAAATTTTTCTTAAATACCGTAATAGTTATATTCATGAAACATGAGAATATAATTATGATTCGGCTCTTCTGGGATATTATCAACTTTTAAAATTAATTAGTGACTGAGGTGGATGATTTTGTCAAAAAGTTCCCTAAGTGAGTCATTCAACTTCTTAATGGAGTGATTTAGTTCCTCTTATATTGGGTAAATCCCCCGAATTTATAATTCATTGTTTATTTTCCCCAATGAATTTGTTAACACAGTGATAGAATATAGAAAAATATGGTTACCAGTATGAAAAATGATTATCTTATAAACAAGAAAATCAAGGCGATCATCTGTGTTAAGTATTGCTTCACTGAGTTTGTCATTTAACTAAGTTACTAATAACCAGTCTAATGAAGGATGGGAGTGTGCAAAATACTAGTTACATGAAACTGCTAACATCTTTGAGATTTCTTCTATTTTATTCAAGAAATTTAGCTTAAGTATATTCAGAGATGATAGCTTGGATTGAGTATAGCCACTGTTAAGGGCTTACATATGTTTTCTGTGAGGTAACTAAGCTGTGGTAAGAATTTGAGATGATAACATTCAGGAAAAAGACTTCTATATCATATTTTACAATTTCGTGTTAATAGAATGTGAAATGAAAAAGATATTTGTTTTTCTGGATAAAGGATACTAATGCATATTTTACTTAACTAAGTAATAAGAACCTGAACAAAACAGAGAGCTTAATGTGTAAACTGGGACCTGAGTACAAATCCAATCCCAACTGATTAGCAGCATAATACAAAATGAAAATAGTACCACTGAAAGGGAAGCAGTGAATGTTAGTGGAAGCTGTCAGAATGGTCACGTGATAGGTCTTCAATCACTTTCAAGGCTGAGCTAGGTTAAAAGCACTCTACTGCTTATGCTCACTCCAGTGTAATTCATACTTACCCACGATATGCCAGTCTTATACACATATATTCATATATGTATACACATGCAGATTTTTAGAAAATCTTTATAAAATCTAATTATAAAGAAACTAGAAAGGTTTTAAATCTGTAACTATCACATTCAATCATTTCCAGAATGAAAGAAAAGATAAAGTACAAGATCTTTCTTAAAAAACTTGATTTATTTAATTACTTCTTTGAGAGAGAGACGAAGAGTGCTCCTATTTGCTCCTCCAATGCTTGTAGTGGCCTGGTTTGGGATGGATAAAAACTGGGAGCTGAAACTCAATAAGACGGCAACCTGAATGACAGCGTCACAACTACGTGAGCCATCGCCGATGCCTTGCCAATTTCTTCACTAGTAAGAAGATGAAAGCTGAAACTAAAGTTTGGCATCAAACCCAGATACTACAATATGGGACATGGGCATCTTAACTAGCATTATATCTACAAGAGTTATTAAATAGTGATAGAAGGAGGAAATCAATAGGGAGAATGCAATCTTACAGCTCAGAATGCTATTTTATTTTAAACCTGACCATATAACAATTATATCAGCTTTGGGAGCATCACTTAATCCTTTGGATCTTACTATCCTTTGCTTTGAAATGGGCATGACAATTTTTGGTTAGATAATTGATATGCTTATATTCAGTATGTTCTTGTCACTAAAAATCTTCTGAATTTACATTTTTGTGTCTTCATGGCACACTGAAATCACTTATCTGTCTCTGGAAGTTGGGACAACTTTTTCTACATTCCCATGCAGTGTCAGCTGAGAACTAGGAGAGGAAGCCTGAAGATGCGTTTACACAGTGACTAGAAGATGTCAGGCCATTTAGATGGGTGACATCACAGGCTTATTCAGCACCACCATTCTGGAGGATGAAACCACTGTTTACCTTGTCGGATGCAGTCATTTTTCACATCGTTGGCCCAGAGCTCATTCTGATGTAGGAATCCCATTGTAATTGAAAGCACCTGGACTCCTTTGGCCAGAGGTTATGTCCTGGGGCCAGCTCATCATTCTGTGGTTGGAGCCTTCACAACAACAGCAAACATGTCACAGGGAAAGATTAGCTTTAGTGGAAGATGGCCAAGAAAACAGATATGAGAATTCAGAATACTGAAAACCTATTAACTGAGACAATGGGAAGCCAGCATTCGCACAGGAGTACAAGGAATTCTTAATGGAAGAAGCAAGAGCTATTAAAATCAATGTACCCATCACAGAGATGAGAACAAGATATCCTGCCAGGAGAAAATGATTGTAAGAAAGAGGAAAACTCTCAGTCTGGGTCTGTACTGGTTGCTTTGCTATTGACTCTGCCCCTTGCAGCCAAGGCAATGATTGAGGCAAGTAGCCCATTCCTGAGATTCAGGGTCATTTGGGGCATTACTGCTTGAACACACAGACAATAAGAGGAAGCACAGTGACCAGTTTGTTCACGTCAGCAGGTTGTACACTGGACGTCTATCTTCAAAGGCTGCCATGCCTATAAATAGCACTTGTAATTCAGTGTGGTGATCTTCCAGTTTGTATTTTTTGAATTCATCCCTGAGCTACTCATTATTGCTCTTTTCCATCTCTGTTTCTCTCCAGTTTTTCTTGGCCTCTCTGTATAACATAGAGAAAAACAAAACAAAACAAAACAGGAATAAGAGGTGGCATCCCAGTTAGTAATTTTGCTATGCCAGGTTTCAATCACAGCTCCCTCTGCCAACTGTAGTGCCTAGAGCTGTGGAAATGAATGGGTCATCATTCTGGCTGAGTCAAATCCAAAGACTGTCTTCACTTTGTGACTGGCCACCCTCCCGCTGTATCTGCTGTTTCTCACACAGGAATACGGATTACGTAGTACTTTAAAGTACTATTCACAGAAGACAAAATTCTGTCTCTAGGCTTTTACATCTCTAGGCTTTTCCCAATATATCATAGAAAAAAAAAAAAGGTCTGTTTCTTTAATGTGTTATTTCTCCTATTCCTATATATTGTTTCTCAGAAATGCGTGAATTAATTCCGACTATAGTCATATCAGTGGACTGTAAACATAGTTACGACCCAGAGAATAATTCATGCCGTGTAAGATACACAATTGAAAAATATTGAAAACCTCAGTAGCAGTGATTTTGCAGCTTCATTTCTGTATCTGAGAGATTCACTAGGGGGATACCACATAGAAACACCACGCAAAATTCAGGTCCAGGGAGTAAGGTTGTGAGCAAGGGAGACCATTTACATAGGTTGGAGGGTTAATTAATGAAGTAGTTAACCATGGTTGCCTAACTTTTAACTTTTAGTGTCTTAACATTGGTGTCTTCCAAGGCTCTGACTCAGAGACACGTCATTATGGTCACGCTCTGGGCTGCTATTAGGGTGCAGGCCTAGGAAAACATTTGGGGATTATTGGCTCTTCCATAGGATTTCAGGTCAGAGCCGGAACAGGTAATTGGAGTACATTGTGAAAGATGCAAGGGAGAAAGAACGGTCATAATGAGAGGGAATAAGATTTGGTCTCGGGAGAAATTCTAACAAGGTGAAGCTCCTCCCGCTAGCACTGACCATTAGACAAAACAGGGCCTGTGTTATCAAAATAAAAGGCATTTCCTGTTCAGATGGTTTCTTCTTATTTGTCAAATGCTAGAAAACCACTTCTATTTGTGTGTTATAACTAAGGGCGTACTGTCTTCGTATTTACTTGTCCTAATATGTCAAAACCAGGTTAAAGCAGGTGCCATTATTACCCTAAGTTGTGCAAAAGGAATCAAGGTCAAGGTTGTTTGTTTAGGAGCACATGCCTGGGGAGGAGGAGCGTAAAATCCAGTCTTAGTTTTCTTATACTGCCTGCAGGATCCTGTTTGTTGTTTGGGTAAGCATCTTTTCATGCTACAGAAATAGTGTCATACTTAGAATTTATTATAACACCTTGATACCAAATCATGACTGCTCATGCTCAGAAGTTTAGAATGATGGTGAAATGCATAGATTTTGGAACCAAAACACAGCAGCTGCGATCTCAATGCTGCCTCCTAACTGTGAGTAACATTCTTAGCCTGTTTGCTGATAATGCTGTTTATTTCACAATGCTGTGAGAGTTAATGAGTTAACATAAAGCACTCAGAACGGTGTTTGGGACCTCTTAAAGGCTGCCTATCCACCCCAGGAAATGCCATTGTTGCCATAATTGGTGCTTATTATCATAGCAACTGAAAGCATTCATTACATTACTTCCAGCTCCATGGGAAGAACATTTATGTCTGAATGGCATGCTCTCAGGGTTGATTTGAATCCTGTCAGCTACACAAAAGGCATCAGGGTAGTAAATTCTATTTTTCCATTCAAAGCCCAAACCGTAAGAATCAGGAAATACATATTCACTTTCTATAACCCAGTTTATTTCTATAACCTGTGTTGTTTCCATCTTCTGACCCACTTCAAGGGATTACGGAAATCTTTCCTATGATTCTGGGTTCTGTTATATTTGGGAGAAGGAATAGTTTGTTTCAAGGAAACAAGTATTTTCGCTGCTGTATTTGCATTTTTTTTTTTTTTCAGGATTCAACCTTTGATTTTCCTTTCTTTTGGTCAATGTGTACTCCCTTAGTTGTAAGCCAGTTACTTGGCCTTAAACGGAAATACTATACAAGTCCCTCAAATTTATATCAAGCTTGATTTTTTTTTCCTGAACTCCAAACTTTCAGTCCAACTGTCTACTCCACATCAATTCTCAGAAGTTGAAAAGACATCTGAAATATACTATAAGCAAAATCAAGCCCCATTGTCTTCTCCAAATCTACTGTGCCTTTAGATACATTTCAGATCATGATATCTCCACCCTTCCAGTGTTGAGGCCCCAAATATGACAGTCACTTGTTCTTATACTTCTTTTCTCATAGCTACATTCAAATCTGAAGAAACCCTATCATCACTGTTTTCAAAAGACACCCAGAGAGCGACTACGTTTTTACCATTTTTAGTTCCAGCACTCTGATTAAGCAGCATCATTTCATACAGATTTTTGAAAAGTCCTCCTAATTAGTCTTTGTGAGTCTACTCCTGTGCTTCCATTTTAAACACAGAAGTTAGAATGTGGTGGTTACCTCGGTAACCGGAGGAGGGCGGAGCTTGCTTGCAGCCCGAAACCACGCTGCAACTGGAAAGAGACAGGCGGGGTCCTGAGGCTGTGAAGTCACCGCGGCAACAACCAAGGGCCCAAGCGACCCTCGTTTCAGCTTCCTAACCGAGAGGAGTAAACCCCCCTTGCATGGTTCTGCCTGGTTTTTCTTCCCTTTGCAGCCTTCTCTTCCATATGCCTTTCCGCTGCAAGGGGAAGGGAAGCCTATGGTCGCAGTTCCCTGAAGTAAAGCCATCTGAATTCTTTCTGTATGTTTGGTGACATGACCTAGCCACACTAGTTCTCCATTTATGTTGTAATAGATGCAGTTATCACACAATGCTTCCTTTCCTTTGTTCCTGATGCGATGAGATAGTGATGGTTAACTGAACATGTATGACTATACCTCAAAAAGTTCATGAAAAAGAGCGAATCAAATGTCACGTTTTTGGATGCAAAAATTTGGAATCAATTCATAGATTTTAAAAGAATGTCCATTTTCCCTGAGCTTTTTGAGGAGTCTGTGTTTTGTGAATGACTTTTGCAATGGCAAATCATCATTACTCCACCTCGAGACTATCACTGCTAGCAGGGTATTTAGTAAAACTCTTGTTTTATAGTGGTAAGTTCACCATTTAACAAATAGATACTGGCATTCATTGGATTCACTTCTTAGCTTTAGTTCTTATTCTGAAGCTTACTTACTGAGCACTGAGAACAACAAGGAAAATAGGTCATTGCAAATTTCCCCAAAGGAGGAGAAGCAAGGAAGAAAACACTGGAAGCAGAGGAAATAACACGTGTGAAGACCCAGAGGTGAGGAAGAGATGAGCTATGCGATGACATAAGGCTATGCTATTACAGTGTATTAGATAAACTGCAGGCATTTTTGATGGTTTGTGTATAGGTATCGAGGGAGATTGGGGTGGTTTTAAAGATTGTGTTGTTCTTTAAAAAGGCAGAAGCCGGATCATAAAGGGGGTTGTACAACATGCTAAAGAATTTGGGCTTATTATGAGAAAAACAGCGAATTATTCAGGGATTTAGTAAGGGTCTATACTATGTCCAGACTCACATTTTTGATAGATGATTCTACTTATAGTATGAAAAAGTGAATTAAAGAGATCTAAGCTGGAAATAGCCCAGTTCTTTTTGCCTTTTTTTTTTTTTTTTCAGTATTTGTGGGAATGCCTTCTTGGCGAGTCTGTTAAATAGATGTGCTTCATGTTTATTTTTTGTAGGCTGGAAAAGAAATCTGAAGGATTACTCTGTGGGGGGATGAGACAATAGGACTACATTAATGGATTTGAAAGTGTCGCCTTTTGTTTCAAGATCTTTAGGAAGTACATATTCCCCCAAATAAGAGTAAAATATGTTCATGAACTATTGCGTTCTGAAAACAGGATGCTGCACAAGCCAACCCATCCCTCTGAGAGCAGAGGTGGGGACTCCAGAGGGCAGGGGAAGGACAGGGTCAGAGAAGCACACGGGAGACTGACAATGACTAATGAGGTGTGAACTCTCAGGCAATGAAGAGCCCAGTAAACTCCACACTCTACTCTGATGAAAGCAACCTTCACAGGCACTTAAAGGAAAGAATCTGTTACACAGATGCCTTCAACATGTCACTTGCAGACAAAGCTTCCTTTGCTTAAAAAAAAAAAAAAAAAACCTCAGAAAGGTTGATACAGACTAAGTCCATGGAGAGGAATAATTTGTCAAACTAATTTATTGTAGTTCAAGGGCTGCTTGGAATAATAAGAGACACCAAGTTGTAGAAATCAGCTGTCCAGTGGAGTGTCAGTAGCTCTCTTGGACACAGACTGGAACCTCTGTTTATTTGTTTTAGTTTTGCTCTAGGAATGAGACCAACATTGTTCTCAGCTCATTGGTTCTGTTAGTGATAGCTCATTTTCTGTTCATTTTGAAAAATGAGAAAATAGCGAAGACTGCGTGGGAATGCTAGATGTGAAACAGGATTCACCATGGAAAATCGGGCGTAGGAGCTAAGGCTGTCCATAAGCAGGCAACGATCAGCTCATGCCGGCTCTGCTGCTTGGGCGTGATTCTGTGGGTGCCTGTGGGGAAGGAAATCAAAACTGGGCTCCAAAGGCTGTCACTTGTGTCTCTGTGATCCCCCTGGAAACCCACAACCCAAAGACAAACCATTAAACAAGAGCTCTTATTTCCCAGTTTTAAAAATGAGAAAATAAATACCTCCTAATATAGTTCATCAGTGACCATATGGAAAAATTATTCATGTTCTGATCAAAATGGTTAAGTTTTCAAGAGAACGTGTTAAAATTCCTGTTTCTAATGGGCAAGAATTGTTTTCTAATGGAAGAATTGTTTTCCTTGGTCACAGTAATAAGAGCTTGTCAGATGATTACAAAAAACTTTAATAGGGAAACAAAGGAGAAGAAATAACAAAGAGGGAAAAACAGAGAACAAATGTATCGTTTTAGTGTCATGAGATCAGGTTGCATTTATTTATAGTGTGGCACACCAGTGCTCTGTAAAACCCTCTCTCTCTCTCTGTGTTTTGATACGGTTTAGTTGGCACTGCGGTCTCCCTTCCCTCTCTGCAAGTTCCCTCCCTTCCCCTCCGTTCTCTCCTCCAATCCTACAATAGGTGTTGTCTATGAGTTTTCACCAGTCCATCATGCTGCCACTGGGGTGTCTCCCATCAATGTAGGAGATTGTCAGTCATTTCGTTGAGTCCATCCTTGTAATGCATGCCTGAGGACTTCTCTCTGTTTCCACCTATGAACAGATTAATTTCCACTACATTTCCATGATGTATCCTCTTGAGTACAGTCCACCAGTCCTTTTTCAACCTCAGTTTTCAAGCACTAAGCTCATATTCTCCATGTTAGCATTTAAAAACTAAATGGTCTATTGGCCAACCCAGTGGAGTAAAAGGCTAGTCCTCTGACTGTGACACTGGCATCCCAAATGGGCACCAGTTCATGGCCTGGCGCTCCACTTCCTACCCAGATCCCTGCTTATGGCCTGGGAAAGCAGTAGAGGATGGCCCAAATTTTGGGGTCCCTGCAGCCACATGGGAGACCTGGAAGAGGCTCCTGACTTTGGATAGGCTCAATGCTAGCTCTTGTGGCCATTTGGGGATCAACTAACAAATGGAAGATCTTTCTCTCTGTCTCTCCTTCTTTATGTAAATCTTTCAAATAAAATAAATGTCTTTTAAAAAATTTGATAAATGTCTTGTGAAGTTTTTAAACAATTTAAGAATGTAATAGAAAGCCCTCAATAAAACCATTCCCTAACCACAAGGCAAAAAATGTTATGAAGGAAGTGATTGTGAAGGAAATCTCATAATGTGGTAAAGAGAGGTAGGGGCTTTGAACCTGCTATTTAATTGCTGTGTAATTTTAGGAAAATATCCCACTTCCTATTAGAGTTTCTTATTCTGCCAGATGAGAAGTTTGGAATAGATTGTATCATTTTTATTTTCAGATCTAAAAATCCATTAATGCATGAAATGAATGCTTTTAAATCCATATACAACATACTTTTATGGTCAGATTTCGGGGATCCCAAGATGAATAGAATAAAGTCCCTCTCTTTGCAAGGATTACATTTCACTACATGAGGCTCTCAGCTTCGTGTAATGTGCAAAATGAGTAGCATTTTTGCTCTTTGTTCCCGAAACATGAATGAAACGATACAAAGATTCTCCAGGAAAAATGCAGGCAGATACACAGTGATGAGAACCACGAGGACTTTTGTGTTTGGTGAACGAATGTGCCTTCAGCTTGATTTTAGGTTTCACTGCTTTTTTTTTTTTTTTTTTTCATTAGCATCTCAGATAACAGTCTGTGAAGGCTTGTTTGTGGCTATTCGCACAAGTATTCATTGTAGTTGGGTACTGGGTCTCCCAGTGCTGGATTGTGATCACAGACACTCCATCTAGCCACATGCATATTTGTTGAACTTAATCCTGGAGGGTCAAGTGCCTGGTCAGACGATTTCAGAAGAGAAACTGTATGTATTTTCGTTATGGTCCTCATGTGAGACAGTGATTAAGGGAGCGAGGAGCTTTCTCTTTTTGGGGTCCAAGGATCTCTCTGTCCTCAGACGGGGAAAAGTGAGAGCCGAGTGTGCGGATGTCAGTCCAGGCTGGGCCCATTGCCTGTCTGGATTTCTCAGTGTGCCTGTCGGTGTTTCCCATGGCTCCATGTGAAATCTCTAAGGAAACATATTTCACTCTTTACAAAACAATAAACTTATGACACCAACAAAAGTCTTTTATTCTACCCTTACATGTTTACAACATTCTAACTTTCAATATGTGTAACTTTGCATTTTCTCTGAAAATACAATTCTTGGAAAAGCTTCATGCTTCATGTTAGTTTTCTTAAAAAAAAAAAACACACTTTAGACAATACAGAAGAAGTTTGTGGACTTGCAACATTCCTTAGCCATATGTTTCACTGCAGTAAAAGGAAAAAAAAAATACGGAAACTTGTCAGCAGTGGTGAGAATTATCAGTATCAATGAGCACTTTTTTTTTGCTTTTTCATGGGAGACTGGCAGAAGTATTTGAAATATGAAGCTCAGCTCGATCCTTAATATACTTTAATATATTCCAGCTCTGAAGTAGCAGAAGAAAACTGATACTGGAGACTACAGAGCACACCAAAATATGGAACATATTCAGAAGTTATTACTATTCATTCTACTTCCAATCACAGGTTCACTCAACCTCCATGTGATAAATGAACCTTCGGGGTATGTTTGCATTGACATTTATGAGCTTCAAGAACAAATGACCTGGTTTTTCTAGAGGGGCGTTCCCCAGAGGATTTAAAGGGAACGGAAATATCTTTGGCCCAGAATATTTCTTAGGTAGTTTTGAAGCCAGAGAATTTAATTGAATATGAAAACTCACTTAGGAATAAAAATCTGAAGGCACTTTGGGTATTGCATTATGGGGCTAAACCAAATATTTCAAAAAAGTTTTACTTCAAATGAAAGTTTCATTCATTTGGTTGGTTAATTGAATATGATTTCCCCCCTGAATTGCCCTGAGCAGGAAAGAACGGTTTGAATCTGTGGTATTAAAAAGAATGTGAAGTAAATTGAAAGAGTCCATTGGTTTAGAGTAACTTTGTGAAGGAGCAGCTTGTTATCAAGGCAAGAAGCAGCATGCTTCCTCTGGTCCTCTGCATACTCCTTTCATCCTTTGCCTGGAAGCATTTAGGGTCCTATTTAGGACCTCTGCAGGCCCACATGGTCACTCACATCCCAAGTAAAGTGATCGGGAAGGAATTACTCTTTACTCTGTGGTTTTTCTCCCATGATTCCACACTCCAGAAATTTCTCAATAAGACTCAGCTAAGCACTGAGTGTCCTTGTTATTCAGAAAGCCTTGGGAGTCACACCTGGAGCTTTTCATCTATTAACCTGCAATATTCAAGTGTAGAGCATCCCAGGGACAGACCTCTTTCATGTCATGATATACCACCCTTGCAATTAGAAACTAAATTTCATCTTAGAAACTTGTTTTTTTGTGATTTTTCAATCAAAACAGGCATAGAAGAACACTACAAATTGTCATTTGAAGTCTTGGCATTTTAGCTAGGAATGTTGGCAAAATAGGGTGTGTACTGAAATGCTACTTGAAAAACTGAATATTGAAATTTAAATTTTAGAAATATTTGGCTTAGCTAAAGAGCAGTCTGGGACAGGATTTTGGCCTTGTGGTTGAGGCCACGGTTGAGATGCCCATGTCCCATATGCCTGTGTTAGATACCCAGCTCTAGCTTCTGACTCAGCTGTCTGCTAGCGCAGACTCTACAAGGTGGCAGGTGATGGGAACTGGATTGTGTTTCTGGCTCTTGGTGTTGGTCTGGTCCAGTCCAGGCCAATGAGAGCGTTAGGAGCAAACCAGTTAGATGGGAGCTCTGTCTATCCACTTCTTAAGTAAATCAATAATAAAGTACAAGAATAAGAGAGGGAATTTTTCACCTATGAGTGATGATGTGGCCAAGAACTTCTTTTTTAATAGGTGACAAAATCCCACTGCTCTTGAATTTAATGACTCTACTTTTTTTTTTTTTTTTAGTGTCAAAACTGGAAACTTCCTCCTTTCTGTATATCTGACTTTCCCATAAAAACAAATAAATGCTAAAAACAAACAAACAAACAAAAACAACCTGGAAAGAAATACCCATCACTTGGGTCTGAAAGTTGCTGGTGCTCAAGTTCTTACACGTAGGGAGATGCAGTTCAGTGAGTTGCCTAAGCCATCAAATTGTTCTTAGGGTAAATGGGGTATAAGAAACTCCATTGTTTGTGTCCATTATAGCTCTCTCCTGCTGTGGAAAAAACTATGTGCTCATTTTTATTTTATACTTACTCTCCAAGCTACAACAATATTCATATAACTAAAGTGGAAAAAAATCAAAGTTCATTATCTGCAAAGAAATTGAAAAATATCTGGGAATTTCCACTATTGTATTACATACTCTTTGAATCATAGCAATGTCTACAACTTCGCTGAAATAAAACTTGACAGCTAAAATTGAAAAAAAATTGGAATAAGGTATACTTTTATAAGATTTTGATGTTATATTTGGGCTGGAAGAGTGGCCAAACAATTGGTGTACAAATAATTGATTACTTGAGTGTCCATTTGCTATTCACATCAACCTGAAATGCATGTCTTCGTAGAGAGTCACTTTTTATTTCCCACAAACTGTTTCCCAAACACATTTTAACTTCAAAACTGCCCCAATACGGGGAGCTTCAAGTACAGAACATGCTGCCAGAAAAAAAACAGTCTCTTTGCAATTCTGAACCCAGTAGTCTTGAAGCACAGTATTATTCTAAGGGAATTGTAAATGACTTATTACTCCCATTTCAGACTAAATAGTTTAGCACAAACATTTTCAAATGTGGCTTAAAAATTATTTTGCTTACCAACCAATTGTGATCACTCTGGGTTAATCAAAATGCTGGAGGATTGATAAGGTACCAACTAGGTAGGATACTTATAGTTACAGTACATGTGTGTTATAGCATGTAATTGACATGATATGCTATGGAAATACATACTATTAATAAATCTCAGACCAACACATTCTGCAAACATGACTGTGTCCTAAACTGTCCAATTAACTGTTTACAAACCTACTTAGTTACTAGCATTGCTTATGTAGTACTTAAGATTGAATCCATCTAAAAAAATCTTAAAAAAAAGATTGATGCATAGCAATTGTTTCTAACTAATACAGATGAAAGAAGAACTAAAATAGCTATGGGAACTGATTGGAGACTGACTGCTCTACTTCTACAGAAGAAACCCACTTCTGGACTTGCAGGCAGTCTCTAGTCTTAGAAGTCGTCCAGGAGCAAATAAATTCAGATACACCAGTATATATTTTTACTTTAATTAGCTAATAAACAAAATTAGACCAGGATTCAGCTTGATAAAGAGGCATGGAATGAAGAGTGCCTTACAAATGTATCAAATTCTATAGTTTCAATTTAGCATCTTCCCTATTTTTATAAAATTCTATTTTATTATTATAGAAGTAAAGCTCAGAAAACAAAAGCATATTAAAAAAAGGAAAGTAGAAAAATCAGAAAGAAACTATCATATCCATAAACAGTATTTTATATATTTTTAAATAAGAACATATATATATCTGAATAGAAATATATACAGACATTTGCAAGATTTTGAGGCCCCATGTTGGGTGTTTCTATATGTGACACCAATGTTGTATAAAATATTATGTTAATTGAACAATGATCCAATTAATTTGGATTCTAAAGTAGCTAAAATTTATATTTTGCTAGCATTTGTATGTTGACACATGTTAAAGCTTTGACTTGTCAACACAGTGAAGAAGGTACAATATTACTTCCCATGTTTTGATGAGAAACAAGGAGTTTTAGTGACTTTATATTTACTGTGTAGCAGATGCATACCTCTATTTTAAAGATTTACTTGTTTGAAAGGTAGAATGGGAGTAGGGAGGGCCTCCGTTTTCTGGCTGACTCCTTCAATGGCTGTGATAGCTAGGACTGAGCCAGGCTGAAGGCAGGAGCCTGCAGCTTCATCCAGGGAATCCTACATGGATGGTAGGGATCCAAGCACCCTGTCGTCTTCTGCTGCTTTCCCTAGGCGCAAGAAAATGGCTCAGAATGGGAGCAGTCTCCAACCAGTGTCCATGTGGGACGGTGGCAGCTTTATCTGCCATGCCACAAAGTCAGGACTGGAGTGTCGTTCCTGATAATGCACTCAATTTTCATGGATTGCCCACTCAAAGGGTGACAGACACGAAGCAGTTGTGGACAGAGTTGCAATTTCTTGAAAATCTCATCTATTCTTGCTTTTATGTCTTAATTTAAACATTAAGTTAAGTGAGAGGGGATAATTATTATGACATCTTTATTTTTTTTTAAAGACCTAACTATGATGCTAAAAAAGAGACAGCTTAGGGAGCATTAATCTCGATATATCTGTTATACTGAGTGCTTTCCTCTGCTTTAATTCATTAAATACAATAGAGGAAGAGAAAAGCAAGAATTTTGTGAATAATCAAGGAAATTGACCTGAAGTGAACTTCATTTTCCTTTTCTGCTATAAAGTGGTTCTGAGTTTTTTTCCCCCTAGATCTGAAAATCACTCTACATGACCTCTACCATATTCTGTAAGGCAAATTTTCTAAAAATATGAAAATGTCTCGGGAAAATAACCTCATCTTTCAGCACCCTGCAGACTAATTTAGCAGCTGGGTACCTGGTTCTGATAAACAGTCTATTTTAATTTAGGCTGTGGATTAAGACAGGAACGGTTCAGACCCATCAACAGTTTTGCTATTTGAGAGCAGTCTGCTAAGTAAGCTTTTGTGCTCAGTCGTGCTTGTCTAACATGAAGCTCTCTCCCTGGGAAATCAACCATCTTAATTGCTCAAACTTCCATTGAAGGATATCTAAAGTGACCAGCACCAAGGGGGAGAGTCATAATGAAGAATAAATACTGTCATTCTTATGTCCTTGTTGTTCAGACACACACCGAAACATTTCTCCTTTTTGAGTATCTCATAATCAGCATCAAATAGCCTTCTTTAGAAACCTTGACACTATTTCTATTAAATCATGTGTATATTGTGAAGTGATTGACAAGCTGCCCTGCCTAGCGTTGTTTACATCTCTCCAATGATTGTATTTCCATTTTGTGATGACAAACTTCTTACAGGTCAAAGAAAGCATCCCTCGAGCAGGTCAGATTCCCTTTTGCTTCACATTCAGTTTAATGACACAAGACTGGAAATGCAAGCATCGTTTGTAGTGGTGGGCAATATGGCAGCACAGCACTCTTGAGTGATGGAAACCTCCAGGCTGACATCTGGTATTGGGTGGTTCTTTTGGACACAAAGAAAATCCACTTCTTCTAAGAATGCTGCAGAGGCAGCTGCCCTGCAGTGTTGGGCAACAGCATGCGGCTCATGCTCGCCTAACTTCTGAGTTAAAAAGAAAGAAGAAAAGAGGGAGAGAGGAAGCATCTGCTCAGCATGTGTTGGAAATCTTACCTCTCTTTTCCTCCTCAGACTGTCTCTTGCCAGAAGCATTGGTTCACCAGATGATATTACCGAGACCAGCACAAGTTGGGATAATGATAAGGTGATAAAACGAAGTACTGACAAAGGGAGTCTTGGCTCTTCCAGGGAGAAATTCTGTCCGAAGATGTGGAGATCCCTGTTATATTTTGGATTTACACCAAGACGTCTGACTTACTAGGCTGTTGGGTTAGTCTTAAGTTTCTTACAAATGGCCTGTCTATATCCTCAATAAATAGTTTTCTCAATGCTCAGTACCTTGCACATTCTTTACACATAGTTGGCATTCAATACGCAATTTTTGAAAGACATTTAATCTGTTTTAAGTTTGTGAGATAATTTAGAAAAGCTTTGATCTTCTCTTAGATCTTTGTCTTTTCTTCTTCTTCTTCTTTAACTTATGGAATATTTCCAAAAATCTGCAATTGATAGAGCGTTTGAAAAAAATTGATTTACTTTTTGTGTTTTACTATGAAGCATTTAAACAGAAATGAAGATGCACATGGTTTAATGAACATCGCATACCTACAAGCAAGTTTTAAGCAAAAATGGATTCCCCCCCCCCCAAACCTCTGTTTTAGAGATCTTTTCAAGAGGGAAAGCATCACGGTTAACGGTCCCAGCCCCGCTGCTCCGAGGTCTGTTCTCCCTCCCACCGCTCCACACAGACACCGCCGCCCAGTAAGCTCTCAGCATGGCTCGTCGGCCCACACTTACACGTTTGTTATCAGTGTACTCCAAAATTTTGTTATTTTACGTTCCTATGTAAGATAAATATTTCTGTAATTTTATTTTACATTTTAGATTAGGTGTGTATTTATCTCTCAAAATCATTGGCAACACCTTGTCCAGATAATTTTCAGATTTTCTCTTCGTATTTACTATTATATTTTTAACACGAATGCATGCGTATTCATCTAGTTAAAAATGGATTCCTTTAAAATATAAATAAACTTATAAAATATAACAAAAATGAGTTAGGAAAGCATGATAAAGATGATTTAATTACAAGACTTTTTTTCTCAATAGCTTAGTGGGATTTCTTTTTTTGGTCTATCTGTTAATGTTATATAATCCCTTCTGTAAATTTCTAGATAATGTCTCTGTTTTCATTTACTCTTTAGCTCTATATGCTTAAGGTATTCTCATAGTGGTACTCTGGGAATCCACTGTAAATCTTTGCTGTCACATTCAAGGGTGGCCTAATACTGCTTTATTATAGTAAAATCTAACACCTCTGCTCCCTACTTTGTATTATTACAGAACAAGGAAATGCTATGGTTTTCACCCTATGTATCATATGGCTTTCTCATTCTAGGATTCTGCATTCTAGATTCTTTTTCATTCTAGTATTCTCAAGTAGGATTTGAGGCACAGGCTAGTTGAGCATAAATGTTGCCCAATTTATTTCCAAACCGGTTTGATCCTTCGGCTGACAATTGTGCTGTTCATAGGAGCTCCGGCTTGCAGTACCAAATCAAAGCCTATCCTGCTAGGCTTGAAGCTGATGTCTGTGAAATTGTCATGCCAATCACCGACCAGGATTGTGAGTATTCATGTATGTGTATGTGTAAGTGTAGGAAACCAGCTAGGTAAAGAAGGCTCCGGGGAACTCCATCTGTTTCGTATTTATGAATAAATTCCTCTCCAGTTGTCTTTTGTCATTGATCAATTGTTCCAGCCCCGACATGTTTGTTAAGAACAGTTCCACTCACTTTTACAATTGTTATTTTGGGAAAAGGATTTTCCAGCATCTTTGGGCCACTTTTTCTGGGAAACCAAAACTTCTATTTTATAAAGGTAATACTTGTTTCAAACAGAACAAACAAAACAAAAACCAAAGTAATACGAAGAGGAAGAAAGGATGAAAGCCAATTCTTTTGTGTCTCAATACCTAATTACAATCTCTTTAAAGAAATAATATGATCTTTATTTTTAAAAGTGGAACCAGTCAGAAAATTGTAAAGGCAGGAAACCAAAAATCACATAAAATCCCTTCATCCAGAATGGCCATTGTAAATGTTTGGTGTAGTCTCCTAGATTTGTTCCCTTTTATGTGTAACTCTTTAAAACACAAATATGGAGCTGCTCTTGTTATAGCCATTCTTAATATCAATGACTCTTTCAATGTAACATATGCTTGTTTATTAACAGGATCACACACTATATGACATTTTACTGCTTAGTTTGTCTACTCAAAATATTGTTGTAAGATATTCAGATGTGCCTGTGATGTATTTGTAGCATTCATTTTGATGCCTACTGACAATGACATGGTTAATTCAAAATTTATTACCCATTCATTTTTTTATGAGTTTAAGATTCCTCTCTGGCTCTTTCCGTTCAGTTTACAAACAATGCGATGAAAATATATATGTAAATTTTTGTCTATGAGTATCTTTAAGATAATTTCTTAAAGGAAATAGTAACAGTTTTTAACATAGCAACCATTTTGACTTTAGAAATTTTTTTCTCAAATCATACTACACATTACATTTTATCCACAACAGTGTCTGTGATTCCTCATGTTTCTCACAAGCAGCAGGTATGTTTCCCAGACAAATAATTGGTGTCAATAATTTATTCCTATTTTACTTGTATTTATATGATTACTAGTACTGGCGAACATGTTTTCTTGTGTTGAATATTTCGTCTCTTCTGCGTGACTTTCTACTTATTCCTTTTGTATCAATTTTGAGGTTGTGAGGTGGGGTTTTTTGTTATTGTTTTTCGTTTATTGTTTTTGTTAGGCTCCTCTAAGTTTTCATATTGGTCTTTTGTCTTTCATCATCACAAACACCATTCTTGTTTTTTCAACTTTATTTCCATTGAATTAAAAAGTTTTATTTTTTATGATAGAACAGATACTGTGGAGTTAGAAGGATGAAGTTCCCTTCTAGTCTGTGTGCTTGTAAAGCCTGAGCTTTTAAATGATAAGGAATTATATGCCTTAACTTTCTCAGACATAAATTCACAAAAATTGACACACCTATAAAAATGATACACCTACGATATAAACATTGTATTTTAAGGTGCTAGCATTGGGGGGGTGGTAAGAGTGTTGCTTGTGATACTGGCATTCAGCGAGAGCTCTGGTTTGAATCCTGGCTGCTTTTTTTCCCATCCAGTTTCTGACTAATGCACCATGGAAAGGAGTGAAAGATGGCACTAATGCTTGCACACCCGCTACCCACATTGGAGGCCTGGATAAAGACAGCTGGTTCCAACTTGACAGCTACATCATTTGGAGAGCAAACCAGCAGATGGATGGTTTTTCTCTCTGTCTCTTTCCCTTTCTTGTATCATAGCTCTAAGTTTCAAATAAATAACTGGGTATTTTTTTTTTAACTGAACCAATACAGAAATTAGTAAATTGTTATTTTCTTAAAGCCTAGTAGTTTTGAAATAAGGACATTTGGGAATTTTGATCTTTGTTATATTCAAAAAGAAGGAAAGCCTAGGAAACATGCAATCTCAACAACAACAAAGTTTTTGGCAAGATTCAATAATTCAAACAAAAGATTGTGAACAATATTTATTTATTATTTAATGGAAGGAAAGGGGAGATAAATAAAAACAGAAAGGTAAAGAGAGCCAGACCCATAATGAGGGTGAGAGTGAGAGTGAATGAGCAAGCGAGAGACTTTGACTTTCATTTGCTGATTCAGTGTCCAAATGCAATGGTAGGCCAGGACCGGGCTTGGAACTCAGTCGATATCTTACTGTTGTACGTCAGCAACCCAACTACTTAAGCCATCATCATTGCCTCCCAATGTTTACATAAGGAAGAAGGTGAAGTTGGGAATTGAATGTGAACACTCCAACATGGGACTTGGTCATCTTAATTGATGCTTTGATAGTTAGATTTTTTTTTTTTTTAAAGATATACTTATTTTGTTGGAAAGACAGATATACAGAGAGGAGGAGAGACAGAGAGGAAGATCTTTCATCCGATAATTCACGCCCTAAGTGGCCGCAACGGCTGGTGCTGCACCATCTGAAGCCAGGAGCCAGGAACCTCTTTCCGGGTCTCCCACGCGGGTGCAGGGTCCCAAGGCTTTGGGCTGTCTTCAACTGCTTTCCTAGGCCACAAGTAGGGAGCTGGATGGGAAGTGGAGCTGCGGGGGTTAGAACCGGTGCCCATATGAGACAATGCAGGTAAGCGCAAGCAGCATGATAGAAAACAGGTCAGAATAGGCCATGGAAAGTTTTCCACTGGCATACATTTGGCATGGGTCGGGGGCAGAGCAGGCTGAATCAGTTCACATCATCCACTGGCAAATCTGAGCACCAGAACAGAGTATGGATCGTGCCAGATTTGGTCATGACAAAAACTAGTGCACAATACGGAATGCCAAGGTGAGGTACCTGTATCGGAAGTGACCACAGTGCCCACCCAGCAAGTGTGAGAACCAGGAATGGAGAGGGCAGAGCTGGCAGGGGAATAGAGGGGAGTTCCTCTCCTGGACATCTGTTCCAACTGGAGAGTGTGAGCTGGAATGGGGGCAGACCAGAAAAGCAGGACTGCAACACCTGTATGCCTCATGTGGACTAGATCAGGGAAAAGCCAGGCTGGGCTGATTGTTCCTATTGGTGCAAACAAAATTAGAATGGGTGAGGGTTGTTTGGGTTTAGCCGCAGCATCAGGTGGCAGAAGCTGGCACTGGGGGCTAGTTCTGTCAAGTCAAACCACAGAAACACCCGGAGACTGCATAATCTGGGAGTGGGAGAGGTCTGGGAGGGAAATAGTGGGCTCCTCCCTCTTGGGTTACCACTTCCATGGGAGGGCATGAAAACTAGGACAGGTGCTGGGGTGGCTAGACAGAGAGGCACTCAACAACTTCCGTGACGTCTGGATAATTGAGCTGGTTAGATGGAACTAGGCTTTAATACCCATTGACATATACGAGAACCAAATGGGATGTGGGACAGACTGGACTAGTCTGCTACACAAACTGGCAAACCAGGGTAGGGGACGGGCCTGGTGGAGGTTATTTTGGGTCACTCTGACTGGGCTACAGCTCCCACTGGTTTATGTAAGGGCAGAGTGTGTGCTGGGCAGAACCAGGCTGGAGTGCAACACCCACTGGTTCCAGTGGAAGTCGGGGCTGAAAGCAAACCAACCCAGCAATTGCAACTACCAGCTTATCAGGCGATGGACTGTGCCAGTCCCTGTACTTGCTAGTACATACAAGAATCTGGTCTGGGAACACCTCAAAGTTTCTTTGGGGATCTCCCCAATCTAACTGCTGGACTCAGAACCCTAACCAAGAAAAGACAGAAGACAGAACATGGCAATCAACTATCTCAGCTATGTGTTGGCAGTGAAATACAGGGCAAATGGAGACTCTGTGATGGACTATGTCAATCAGTGGATTCTTCAACGGCTTCATCATGCTTGGAGTGGCCAGATTGGCAGCAATTCATAACTGGTGAACTATCAAAACCACTTGATCAAGTATCTCAGAGCATGCCCCACATCCGGGACCTGGGGTGGGTGGGACACTGGGTGGGGCTTCTCCCTCAATATACCCCTTTACCTCAGATATATGAAGGAAACAATATGGAAATAATAGTCTTGCCCACTTTCTTATAGCCCTTGAACCTTTTTACCCTAATTAACTATTTAAAGATTGTCAAAAATATAATAAAAAAATGATAAAAAAGAGAAAAAAAAACTGGTGCCCAGATGGAATCCTGAGGTGTTCAAGGCTAGGACCTTAACCATTATGTTATCCCACTGGGCCCTGATAGTTAAACACCTGCTCCTTAAACCTTCTTTTGTTGTTGTTGTTGGCTAAATAAGGAAAAAGATTGGACACAATTAAATATCTGAAGATGAAATATTCCCATTTCTCCAATTTTTGACAGCAGGATTCTTTTGAATAGAGGAATACTATTTAAAACAGTGAATGAGGCTCTACTGTTATGATTTTTTAATGTTTCCAAAAGCTCGCATGATCCATGAGTCCTGATATGTTAACATGCGTATCACATACACAGCGGGGCAGTTGTCAGGCTTCTGTGGGGCTGGGTGGGTTTATGTCTGTGTTGACGAAGCCATTTACAGTTTTTTCTATCCACAGCAATGACTAAGAACATGTAAGAACTCAGAACATTTAAACATAAATGCATAGAGCATTTTTCCTTTTGAAAGTCCTTTACCTCCAACCATTTTACTTCACAATCAAATGTGTTACAGGCTAGACTTGCAAAAAAGGAATCACACCACAGAGAAACAACTGTCAACGAGAGAGATGGAGTGACACGTCCAAGGTTCAAAAGTACAGAAGCTCAGATGGGATTCCTGAATCTCTGGCTGCGGCTCTTCAGCCGCTGCTGGGCTGGCCCCGTCAACGGGACATGCATTTTCATCATGCTTTATAAAGCAGCCAATGGATGAAACTGCACTCTTCACTCTGTGTGTTTTAGGGTTACAGTTCCTGAGGAAACACATCTGTGGTCATCTGGCATGCATTATAGGAGGAACCATGAGGATTAAAGTTTATTACTATACAGAAAACATTTTATTATTCTTTATACTTATTCCTGGGCAAGGACTCATGCCCAGTGCACATAGAAGCCAGTACTATAACCCTAGCTTTTGGGAAAAGAAAAGCTGTATTGTGAGGTTGATCATGAAGAAGACGGGATACTAGATTCAAGGCTGTCTCCATACTCTGGGGTCTAGGGCGGTTTGGGAAGTATTGACAAGACAAGTTGTAGTTGGAGAGTCTTTGCGCTGGATCTCTCTAATTAAATAGACCCCTGGCTTCTGCAAAGGCTCCAGCATTTGGAATCCAATCATACTCTGCTCACCCTGGTTCCGCAGGCAGGAAGCATTGGTTAATTAAGATTAATGGCCTCATCCCCTGCAGATGTCCAGGCTCTGTTGGCAAGAGACCAATCACCTGTGTTAGGATCTTTGCCCCCCCATGGATTCCTCTCTGCCCAGATGTTTCCAACACACAGTGACCGCAGTTTAATCTGGGGGGTTCTCTGTGGTTTTCCCTGAAACATGTAGCTTTACCTGTGGCTGACAGAGTGGGACCAGTTGGAACTTATTTTGCAATTACATACTGCTACCTGTTTTAAAAGAGGCTGTAGGATACAAGTAGCTTATGTAATTTTGAGAAAAAATTCTGGAATAGCATGTTATACCACTCTAAAACACACACTGAACACAAACACACACAGTATAGTATATCAGATATAAATGAATAATAAAAATAGATTAGGTTATTTAAGATTAAATCTCCAGCCAAATATATAATTTAGTCTTAGGAAACAATGGCAGAATCTATTTGTCCATACCCATCTATGTATGGGTGGCTATTGTCTTAGACAACTTACAGAAAACAGAATAGTTACACAAGATGGGAGAGGATGATTAAAAATGTACCTTTCGGGCCCGGCGCGGTGGCGCAAGTGGTTAAGTCCTCGCCTTGCACGCCCGGGATCCCATATGGGCACCGGTTCTAATCCCGGCAGCCCTGCTTCCCTTCCAGCTCCCTGCCTATGGCCTGGGAAAGCAGTGGAGGACGGCCCAAGGCTTTGGGACCCTGCACCTGCACGGGAGACCCGGAAGAGTCTCCTGGCTTCGGATCGGCATAGTATCGGCCGTTGCGGCTCACTTGGGGAGTGAATCATGGGACGGAAAATCTTCCTCTCTGTCTCTCCTCTCTGTATATCCGCCTTTCCAATAAAAAATAATAAAAATAAATCTTTAAAAAAAAATGTACCTTTCACCTCTAAAATGTCATTAATCACAAAAATAGAAATGGTTTCACATTCTGTGAATGGGTTGGCCATAAAACACCTATTTAGTTGTGACCATGATTATTTTGAGTTAGGCTTTGGAAGCGGGAGAGAGTCATGTGTTCTATACAAGCAGTTATGAAGAGCACCTGGTGAACCCTCATTCAAGCAGAAGTGACTGGGGGCAAAACGGTATGGCCATTATGACAGAGCCTGGAGACCTGCAACATGGAATGGGGATGGAGACACTGCCCCTTACCATCTAGGGGCCTTGGACATTTATGTAGCTGCTTCTTTTCACCTTTTCATCGACAAAATGAAAATGATGGTATCTACCTCGAAGAGTTCTTGAGAGGATTAAATTAGAAAAAGCATGGATAGCACAGAGCATGGCACAGTGGAAGCACTCATAAGTTGCTGCTTTTCCAAGAAATTCGGTAACAGTTTTATAAGTAGATTTTTTAAAAAAAGATTTATTTATTTATTGGAAAGTCAGATATACAGAGAGGAGCAGAGACATAGAGGAAGATCTTCCGTCCCATGATTCACTCCCCAAGTGAGCTCAATGGCCGATGCTATGCCAATCTGAAGCCAGGATCCAGGAACTTCTTCTGGGTATCCCACATGGGTGCAGGGTCCCAAAGCTTTGGGCCGTCCTCGACTGCTTTCCCAGGCCACAGGCAGGGAGCTGGATGGGAAGTGGAGCTGCTGGGATTAGAACCGGTGCCCACATGGGATCCTGGCTTGTTCAAGGAGAGGACTTTAGCTGCTAGGCCACGTCGCAGGGCCCAATAAGTAGATTTTTATATAAAAGGTTCTTCAGACTAACAAAACCCAATTTCAACACTCAAAATAAGGAAAACTCACAAGGAACTTTACAAAATAATTCAAATATTTCCCAATTATTGCTTAAGAAAATGTACAGTTATCAAACTTATGAGTTCTTCAGTGTTGTGGATCATTTATAATTATATGCAGCCAGTGGTGGCAGACATGTGCATTGAATACTGTGAGGATTTGGTGCCTTCACGAGTCGTGTGATGGATGAATGTGTGGACATGGCAAACAGTGGACAGAACAATATTGAAATGGTGGTAATATGAGGAAATAGTATCATGTTAGAAATGTTGGAACGAGTATAATAATAAGTGTTTGGCAAAGAAATCTATATCTCCACTCCAAAAGGACCTGTTTTGCTGTCATGTGATATGAAAGTTGGGGTGTATACATTTTTGTGGGTTTTTTTGTTTATTTTAAATAAGCATCTGTACTAGTAAAAAAAAAATTATGGGCAGAAATAGCTGTTCCCCTCACCCCCAGAAAAGGCAAGTTAAATTGTGAAGTTTAGGGACATTTTATTAACCTAACATCCCAAGTAAAACATAACCAGATTTCCTTACGAATTAGAGACAAATGTAAACCGTCGTGTTTGGAAGGAGACTGTAAGTCCTGAGACATGTCTTCAGTTATGGGTCTCTATTAGTTTATTGTCTGTTCCCAAAATCATTTGGAAAATGTGATGAGCCAGTTGGGGCGATGGAGTAATGTCTCAGTAGTGAAATACTTGATGTAATAGATTCACATGATTACGGTGTTAAAATAAATAGATACGTTTATTAAGTTGACTGTTTTAGGCAATCGTGCACTGATGTAAGCTAAGAACTTTCTCTCTTTTTGCAGCTGGTGGTTAGCAAATGGTATTGACCCTGAAGAAGATCACAATTTGACAGCAGTTTTTTTTTTTTTTTTTAAAGAAAGTACATTAAGAATCTTCATAAATGAAAGAATTTCTCAAAACAGTCTATCAAAATAGTGTTAGCAATAGAAATGAGTTAGTTTGGGGAAACGTGTTTTAATGCTACATGAAGAATTAGAAAAGAAGAAACAGTGCAGAGCTGCCAATTTTGGATTCCATCCTAATAAAAATGTAGTGTAATAATAAAAAATGTGTTACAGGTAAGGCAATTATAACACAACTAAGAAGCAGCATAAGATACAAATATAATATTTATTTTTTTTAAAGATTTATTTTTATTATTATTATTATTTTTATTGGAAAGGCGGATATACAGAGAGGAGAGACAGAGAGGAAGATCTTTCGTCCGATGATTCACTCCCCAAGTGAGCGCAACGGGCCATGCTATGCCGATCCAAAGCCAGGAGCCTCTTCTGGGTCTCCCACATGGGTGCAGGGTCCCAAAGCTTTGGGCCGTCCTCGACTGCTTTCCCGGGCCACAGGCAGGGAGCTGGAAGGGAAGCGGGGCTGCCAGGATAGAACCGGCGTCTATATGGGATCCCGGGGTGCAAGGAGAGGACCTTAACCACTTGCGCCACTGAGCCAGGCCCTAATATTTATTTTTAAAAATTAAGCTTGATAGACTTTTGTGGAGCAAATTTAATAATTAGAAACTACAGAAAATTCTCATGCTCCATTTGTCTTCTGCACATATTTTTCCCTTACTGCTATCATCTTGCATTAATGTAACATATTGCTTATGATTGACGAACCAATAACCATACATTATGTCAAAGTAGGGTCTATAACTACTGTTACATTTGTGTTAGTGTTGTAGATCCAATAGATTTTGACAAGTGTAAAATGGCCTACATCTGCCTTTGTAACGTTACTTGAAGTAGCTTCTGTGTACTGAATTACTCACCTGTTGATCCCTCCATCCTTCCTCCACCATCTCTGGAAAGCACTGAGTTTTATATTGTTTCCATAACTCGCCTCTTCCATAATGAAATACAGTTGAAATTATATTGGATGCAGCCTTGTCATACTGAACTGTTTTACTTAATGGTATGCATTTATCAATTCCTTATCTGTACAGTTTGATAATTTTTCTCACTGGGTGATATTGCATGCCTGGATTATTTTATCTAAGCTATTGTTTTAACTCCTGAGGGATATTTTTGTTGTTGTGGAGTTTTGACAGTTATTAATAAAGCTCCAGTAAATATTTGTGAGCTGGTTTTTATGTGAATGTATGTTTGTAATTCATTTTATTTTTTGAGTTTTTAACACTTATGACAGTTTTATAAAGATTTTATGCTTTAATCTGAAAAACATTAACTAAATTGACACATTCATAGAGAAATACATTAATAAATCTGTCTAAGATTTGGAAGATATCATCTTCTAATTATCAAAAAATTGAGTGATTAGTAAAATATATTGAATTCAAGTTGAAACTCCAGAAAAATAATTTTAATTTTAATCATACTTTTACATTTAACTAACTTGATTTATGAGAGTAATATATTTAATACTGAATGCAGAAAAAAGGAAAAATATGGGCAAATTTTATTTATAAAACATAGATAAAAATTATAACCAATATGCCAGCAAGAAGAATTTAAAACATATAAACAATAATGCTAACAAATACTATCACAAAGCTAAGTTTATTTCAGATAAAGTTATGTTAGCATGAGTATAAATTCATACAATTTTTCATAAGATTATGAAGATCATATAATTGCCTCCACCTCGCAGAAAGAGGACTTGATAAAATACATTAACTAAGGAAGATTCTCTGATTAGCTATACATTTAGTCAGGATCTGAATTTTCTTCTGGACTCATTACTGTTCTTTTGTATAATACTTAATTTCAGAAAAGGAATCCTGTTAAGTGAAATCAGCCAGAGATCTTTTCAGTGATATTTGGTTATCCTCTGTGTTTAATTGAATTCTTTATCTTCCATGTATCATCTTCCACTCATCTTTGATAGCAAGTTTCCATCCACTAACCCTCATCCTGTCCATTGCCTATAAATTCCTCCTCATTCATGCTGTATAGAGACTTGAGTCCAATCTGTATCCATTGAAAGGTTCCAATGCAATGGTACTCGTACCTATTGTCATGATGCTAAATGAAGTCTTCTATACTGTGCATCAACAAATACCTTTGTCCAGTTTTTTCTTTAACATTACATGTTAAAATTTAAGGCAAGCTAGAAACAGAAGAAAGCATAAATCAAGAGGAAGCTTTTTTTTTTTTCATTTTTAAGATCTATTCGTTTTTATTGGAAAGTCAGATCTACAAAAAGAAGGAGAGACAAAGAACTCCCTTCTGCTGGTTCACTCCCCATGTGGCAGCAACTTCCAGAGCTGAGCTGATAGGAAGCCAGGAACAAGGAGCTTCTCCCAGATCTCCCACACAGCTGTAGGGTCCCAAGGCTTTGGGTCATCCTCCATTGCTTTCCCAGGCCCAAACGTGGAGCTAGGATGGGAAGTAGAGCAGCCAGGGCATGAACCAGCATCTTTATGAGATACCAGCATTTGCAAGATGAGGACTTCAGCCACTAGGCTACCACGTGGGCCCAAAGACAATACACTGAAGAATATAACCTTGAGTTTAGAAAAAGGACAAGTTTCTGACTTCTGTTTTTTATTCAGTGTAGTATGACAAGTAAAAGATAGGAGCC
Source organism: Ochotona curzoniae (assembly GCF_017591425.1). Taxonomy (NCBI): domain Eukaryota; kingdom Metazoa; phylum Chordata; class Mammalia; order Lagomorpha; family Ochotonidae; genus Ochotona; species Ochotona curzoniae. The sequence continues at coordinate 100,270 of NW_024465837.1, forward strand.
TGGCGTGATGACTCAAGGATTAAATGCTCACTTTGTGTTTGCTGGAATCATGTATGAGTGCAGGTCCGTGTCCTAGCTATTCCACTTCCCATTCAGCTCACTGTATATGGCCTGGGAAACAGTAGAGGATGGCCCAAAGCCTTGGGACACTGCATCCGTGTGGGAGACTCAGAAGACACTCCTAGCTTCAGATACGCTCAGCTTTGGCCGTTGTGGCCATTTGGGCAGTGAATCAGCAGAAAAAAGATCTTTCTGTTGCTCCTTCTTTCTGTGAATCTGCTCTTTCTTCCAATAAAAATATATATTTTAAAGAAACAGGTGTATTAGGAAATAATAATTAAGTAAAAGCACCGTACTTGCCAATTCATGCAATTGTACATAAGGATAACCAAAATCACTTTAAAACAAATTATTGTCTTAGTAATAGAAAAATTGCTGGATTCAGAACTGTGATGTGGAATTGTGCTGCCTGTGTTGCTGGCATCTTACATGGGCACCAGTGTGAGTTCCAGCTGTTCTGCTTCCAATCCTACCCCCTGCTAATGGTCTGGAAAAAGCAAAGGAAGCTGACCCTGTTGTTTGGGTCCTGCGTTCCATTTGGGAAACCTGGATGAAATTCCTGGCTTTAGCCTGTCCTGGCCCTGGCCCTGGCCATTATAGCCATTTGGAGAGTGAACCAAAGGATGCATGATATTTCTTTCCTATTCTCTATAATTCTGGCTTTCATAATGAACAAATAATTCTTAAAGAATTGCAGAATAAATTCTGGTTAGTTAAATATCTATGTGTACATTTAGACATAAAAAGTAAGGACACATAAAAAATGTTTAGGGTATCATTTATAAAAGTGCAACCATAGTGAAATACCTAGGAACACTTCTAATTGTATATGTGACGATCTCTAGGAAGAACTTTAAAAATATGTTGAAAGACATTACTTACACATTTCATGGAATCCTACTCAAAGTAATAGCATATTCTTTTTATAAAAGCTGGCAAGCTCATTCTAAAATTTACATGTAAATTTGAGAGGGTGAATAGAATCAGACAGTCTTTAAAGAAGAATTCACTGCAAAGCCTTGCTATTGTACACATTGAGATTTGCTCTAAAGCTATGCTCTAAGATTTGCTCTAAGACTATGTGGAATGGACACAGAAAAGACAAAAACAAGTGAAATAACATTAAAATAGTTTTTCTAAGGAGTACAACATTACAGATGATTTACTTTAAAGACTACTTTTAGTTCTAAAAACTGCTACAGTTCAAAGCACTTGCTTAAGTGTAATGCTGTTTCTTTATAGATGAAATCTACAACAAAGCTTAATAATGTCAAAATTGTTTCCTTAGAAAACTTTGAAAATAATTTCTTACGGAGAAAAGAACAGGTAAGGGTTATGCAGCTTCTATTGTCCCATAAGAAAATGGATTATACTACAAGAATTTCAATAGAAATGGTGTTTTTAGAGCTGTTATGAATTTGTGTCTTCTCCAAATTCCTATGTAGAAAGTCTAACCATCAGTGTGGCTATATTTGGAGAGAAGACCTAGGAGGTATGTGTGACAAATGTCACATGAGGACATTAAGATGGTGCCCTATTTCAGGAAGCTGGAGTTAGGAGGAAGACGAAGCAGAATTGTGTTTTCTCTCTATAGCGTATTAGGACTCAGTGAGAAGGTGGCTCTCTAAGCCAAGAAGAGCCCTCTCAGGAAATGAACCACCTGGTACCTTCATCCTAGACTTCTGAGCCTTTTGGAATGCTGAAAAAATGAATTTCTATTCCTTAAAACATCTAATTTGTGGCATTTCATTATATAAGCCTAAGATGATTAATTTAAGAAACAAAATTGTGTAACTAAAATGCCAGAATATCTGTAAATGCATCATTAATGATATTTAGTATCTGCTTCATAATGATCTATCACAATTGGCAGAACTATCAGCATAGTTTGTAATAATTAATATTTGATTTAAAATGTATTTTTTTTTAATTCAAAAGGCAGAGTTGGAGAGAGAGAGAGAATATCATCCATCTGCTGGTTCACTCCCCCAGTGATAACGTCTGGAGCACTCGGTCCATCTTCTACCGCTTGCCCAGGTGTATTAACTCAAGGCTGGATTAAAAGTTGAACAGCCAGGATTCAAACCAGCATCCATCTAGGATGCCAGTGCTGTGGTAGCAGTAACATTTGTTGTTTTACCACAAACATTTTATTAATATTTGTTTTATTATTACCATTTTATCAATTAGTATTTCCCATTTAGCTAACAATTGCCAAACATAGATCATTAAAAGGATATTAGCTTAGCTTATTACTTTGTGGGTCAGTGTGTTGATAACTCAGCAGCGTGTTGAAAACTCAGGGGATTCATCATGGGTTGGTGTTCACCTGAAGTTAACTTAGCAAGTCTGTCCCTGGAAGGTATCCAGTCATCATTAAGGATAATGAAGGTAATTGTGTTGAGTGCCTCTCATTGTACTACAGGCTAGCCTGGTTCATATGACAATGCCAGCTTTCCAGAATCCAGACCAGCCCAGCCAGAGCCTTTTGCCTCTTGCAGCAGAGTTGATTGGCTAAAGAAGTTCAAAATACTAAGTCAGGTTCAAGAGACAAATATGTTATCTCCTGATGGGGGAAAAAGATAAGACCCTGTGAAAATTTTTGCTATCTACCAAAGTGAAATAATGAATAATACTAGTCAACATATTTATATTTAATGAGGCCAAGATGAGGCTTTATTGTAAAAGTCCTGACAGTAACTAATATTAACATAAAAAAAGTCAACTCAAATTACAAACAGCTAAAAGTACAAAATTTTAGCTTCCAGAAAAGGGCAATTATTGTGAATTCACAATGTTACTTTGTGAATCACTTCCATTCACACCTAAAACCAAGAAGCAAGCACTTTTTAAAATTCTTTTGGTCTCTGCTATCATTCATTCCCTTGTTATCTGAAGTGGTCTTAAATAAATTATCCTAGGCTACGAAACTTTCACAGTTAGTAAAAATAAAACACTGTGTTTTGACACTGACATAATAAGACACCTTAATTTACTTCCTAAACTGCTACTGACAAGCATCTTAGGTGACCAGTTCTTTCCCTGCTGATGGATGAAATCTCAAAGTAACTTTGCAGATGATAGAGGGTCCTTCAACCCAGCAGCAGTTTCAGCCCAGTAGCTAGTATGTTTAGTCTAATGTGGAAATTAAATGTCCCAGACTTTACTCTTGATTAAAATTCTCTGCTAATTTGAATCAGGATAGATCAGGATATGTGAACAGATCATACTTTTAAAATAATTTATCCTAAGTTTTCACAGGGTCAGAAACTGTCTGAAGTTCTCCTGCCCTGTGATAACTTTGTTCTAAGGATGGCTGCCTTCCTTAGGATGTTGGGGCCTCGTTCCTGTTACAAAAGAGCAAGAGAAATCATCCAGAGGTGCCTTGCTGCAGAAGGCAGGTCGTTGCCATTAGTAGACACATACCCACCTCAATGAAAAGGGCTACAAAGTGTCTTTCATAATCTGAAGAAGAAAATAAAATTGCTTGCACCACACCTCTCTTCCAGTTGGTGCTTAGCAACAATTGGAAATATGGACCAGGCTCATGTCCACCACTCCTTTTTTGTTTCTCCTTTTCTTTCTTTGTGTTTTTCTGGCTGACTCTTGATTTAAATGCTGAAAATTCTCACTGAAATAAAACCATACACATGTAAAAAATTTTCTCAGAACTGTCTTGATAACAGAGATTATGTCTGTGTATCCCAGAGTTAGAAATCTTCATCTATTTTCTTGAAAGCCCTGGGCTTGGAATGCTCAGCGGGAGCCAAATCATGAATCAATTTATCAAAGGTTAGATGCCTTTGCTGCCTCGCCATGCTCCCCTGACACCAGGGCAAACAGCTGCAGAGTACTTAACCACATTCTTCTATTTATGATTCTATGGTTATGTAAGTTTCTAAAAGTTTCTCAGGGACAGCCATACTGCTTTTCATATTTTTATCTCCCGCTCTGAACACACTGTTGGAAAAATTGCAGGAATCCGGTAACCATTTGTTGAGCAGATGGTACTGAGATAGCAATGCTGAACCACGAATTGTCAAGAAACATAGCAGCCTTTGGGAGAGCTTGGAGGCAGACACTGACCATAGACACCCTGCGGGGCAGTTGTTGGGACCTCCAGGGAACAAACAATGAACTTGAGATGATCTTTCCTAGGAGTACAACCTGTAAGAGCAAATACGTTGTTCTGAAGCTAACAGAGCCGTAACTGCCCTGTTGGGAGACCTTGCTCATGGGAAATGTTTTAATAAAACCAAAAATATGGTGTTGAGATTTCAGTTATCGCTTGCGGTGGAACGTTTGCTGTCCACTGTCATAGGTTGCTTGCCTGAGTTCCTCGTCCAATATGGTCTTTGTCACTGCAGGTAGTACAAATGTCATAAAAATAATAGAGTGAGCACAAATTGTTATCAAAAACTCTGAGGATAGTAGGAAGAAATTTTTTTGTGTGTCAAGGCAATTGAGAACTTCAGCACAGTATTTTCTGACTTCCTTTGGAAGAGACTTGCGGAGCAGATTTCGAGACTGCCTCCCAGAAAATCCCCTTGGAATTCTTTTATATTCAGCCCACTAGACATTTGTAGAGGAATTTATGTTGAATGTATAGCAGTAAGAAGAAGAGATCTTTAATCTTTATTTGCTAAAATATTTCTCAGCTGGAATGTATACAAATTGTTAAGACGCTTGCTTTAAATCTGCATTTTTAAAGATCAAAGCAATATTGGCATTATTTGTTGACAAAAAGTGAAGTGACTTTCCAAGCATCAAAGCTGTTTAAAGTGTTTCGAAAATACAATTATGCTATTCATCTGTTTTCCCTTTAGAACCAGAGCATTAATGCATGCCGGCTATTGTACTGTTTCTTGGATGGATGCTAAGATGTAATCTCAGTTGAAGTAAATTGAAGTCTCTCATTAGATATTGAACAGCAGCATGAGAGAAATTGGTTTCCTTTAATCTTCTACATAAGGAGGCAATCTCTTTATATGCAAGCAAAGAATTTTGCATATTGATTATATTTTCCGGTGATGAACTCACATTTTTATAGGCTAAATGGTATTCTATAAAAGGAAAATGCATAGTAAACACCTATTTTTTTTTCTAACAAGTTACTGCTCAAATGTGCTAAACACTGCAAGAACACAGTTTGTTGCTTCTTTTCTCCTTCTAATGATACTGTTGTCTTACATTGACTTTTTGTTTCCATAAATATATAATTATGTCTTACCATTTGAACAAAGTCACATGGGAATGAACACCTCTCTTGTATGTCCAACATAAATTCTCACCTTGTGCTTGTGAGATAGGGCAACCTAATGTTGTGTTTCTACTGGAACTTTCAATGTCAAGGAGATGAAAATTTGAGCCTAAGGAAATGTCTTAGGTATGCGTCAATTGCATTTTTGAAATTTGAGATTAGTGTCAATAAATTTTTAAATTTTCCTCATTTGTTTGGATATTCTTTCTCTCCATATATACACATATGTAAATATGTAATCACATAGAAATCTACGTTATGCATATATTTAGTTCCACATTTAAGAAATTGCGTTTTAAGAAATGCGTTTTAAAAAGTAACAGAGAAAAGGAGATGGAGAGGAAGAGAGAGGCATTGTCCAGCGACTACAAAGATCTGAGCAGGCGGGATGAGGCAAGGCCAAAGACAGGAGCCCAGAGTTCCTCCCTGGTCTCCCACAAAGACAGAGGGGCCCAGATACTTGAGCACTCTTAGTCTGTCTTGTCCAGGTACACTGGATTAGAAGTGGTGCAGGTGAATCTCACACAGGCACCCACTTGGTATATTAATGTTACAGGTGGAAGCTTTACTGATTATACACAAAAATGAACTGTTTATCACATCAAGAATAGATGGAAGACATCATTCTTGTTTATCTCTTATTTTCTAAGAACCAGTATAATCTCTTTTATGTTCACAATATAGTCTGCATACCAATGAAAATAAGGGAATTTGGTATGTATAGAATAACTGGATTCATTCTGAATATTCAAATTTTACAGTGTCTCAGCAATATCCTTGAGTTTTTTTTTTTTTTTTCCCACCCTGGGTCCATAATCTAATCCAAGTTTGTTATCTTTCAAGTCTTCTAGAGCCATTGATATACAATCTTTTGTTCCTTCTTGAAAAGTGGTTGTGCAGAATGTCCATTAGTTTGGGTTGATTCAATATCGTCTTGGTTAGATTCAGATCATAAAGTATTTGGGTATGAAATACATGAGTAATGTTGTACCTGTGTGTCTCATCACATCTTACTAGAAGACATAGGATGGTTGGTTTGTCCCAGCATCAATGATGGGGAGAAATGCTTACATATTCATGCTTTAACTTCAGTAGCCATTGAAAATTTTCAAAAGACTTCATTCCTTTAACATTAGCTGCTACCGTGTTTCCATTATGGAATAGCAAGTAAAGCTGCTGCCTGTGACGTAGAGAGGCCATATGGGTTGTGGTCTGAGACCCAGATGTTCTACTTCCTACCAATTCCCTGCTAAAGAATCAGGGAAAGCCGCAGAAGATGGTCTGAGTTCTTAGGCCCCTGCACCCACAAGGGAACCCCAGAAGAAGCTCCTGACTCTTAATTTCAGTCTCACCCAGACCAGAATATTGTTGCCATGTGGGGAGTGAACCAGAAAATGGGATTTCTGTCTCTCTCTCTCTCTCCCTCTCTTTTTCCTATTACTGTGTCTTTCAAATAAATAAAACAAATCTTTATTTTTTTTATAAACAATAAGATTTGAATCCCCCTTTTTTCAATTATTCGGGAGTACTTAACTCAGTAAGAAATTTATTTTTAGTCTTGTTCTTTTATTTGTACTATTGCACTATAACTTACACTGTTATTTGAGCTCCTGGTAGATCCATTGGGCAACAGATCCTGAGAAATTCAGTGACCATAGTATCTTGAGACTGTGAAATAAGGGGCAAAAAAATGTTTCTTGTCCTTTTGCAAAAAATAGGAGGCTCAAATACTGTGCTATCAAAAAATATCTTTGCAGAAGTAAAAAAATGGATACCACATAATTTTATAGAACAACTTTTGCTCACTCATTCTTTATTTATGGTCTTCTATTCAGCACAATTTAACAGATGTTAATGCATAGAGCATTACCTTTATCTATATAAGCATAGCAAATTTGATCTCTTTTGGGTAATACAATTGGTACCTCGTTTGACTACAAAGGGCTCTTATTAGTATTTCAAATCCTAATTACATGGTTGTAAGGCTCAAGAAAGAAAATGCGTCTAGTACAACACACATATTAGATGTGTGCAGTTTATATACCAATGTAGACACACACAGATGCATACACACACACACATAATTCACGTTGTTGCATCATAAAACACCATACATATATACATACATACATGTACACACATATAAATATTTACATATATTCGTATACATAAATATATGAATATGTACATGCATGTATACACACATACATGCACATATACACATATACACACACATATAGATCGATCAGTTTGATGACAATCACTGCTAATCTTTTGTGAAGAAAGGTATGGATGGTCATGCTTGGGAGGTTTGCATGCCTTTATGTGTTGTTTTGCTTCTCTGAACCTTATTAATTGGTTGTTTTGGTATTTCTAGGCACACTTATATCAGAAACAGTATCAAAATCAAATTTGCTAAGTGATTTAGGTTGAAGAGCTCTTAGTTCATTATGTATCATGTGCCCATTTGTAGGATTAGACAAGAGAACTTGCTCTTAATTCTTTTTTAAAGGTTTATTTATTTTATTTGTAAGGCAAATTTATGGAGAAAGAGAGAGAGAGAGAGAGAGAGAGAGAGAGACAGAGAGAAAGAGAGTCAGAGAGAGAGAGAGAGACAGAGAGACAGGGAGCATTGTGATTCACTCTCTAAATGGCTGCAAAGGCAGGGCTGGGCCAGACAGAACCCAGGAGCTAGGAGCTTCATTCACTCCCGTGTAAGTGCAGGGGTCCAAACACTCGGACCAGGACCATCTTCTGCTGCTTTCCAAGGCTCATTAGCAGTGAGCTGGACTGACGTGGAGTAGTTAGGAATTTAGCTAAAGAGTGATGCATTACTATACCACAGTGCCAGTATCGACTCCTCACTCTTAAAACCTAAAACCGAAGTCATTTCTTCGAGTGCTAGATTATAGGTGGATAGGATGTGAAAAGTAATCTCAGTGCTGAGAACACTTAGCTGTACTCCTTGGAAATTTCAACAATCTGCTTGACTTTACTATCATTTTGCTTCAGGGACCAGTATACAACCTCATGCTACAGGAGAGTCAAGTAATAGTTATTTACAATTCAACCTATGCAAAATGGTGAAAAGAGTCATTTTTACAAAGTCTGGAAAAACCCTATGATTTACTTTTTAGAGACTTCATCCATTTAAACAATCTAAGTTCTTTTCTATACAAAGATACAAAATAGAATCCATTTCTTCACTAGAAAATTGAGAAAATAAAAACATTGTTGAATTAGATGAGCCCTACCTTTGCTTTCAGTTAAAAACTGCAGTATTAATAATTATAATATAATGACATTCTTTTCTGTGCAGCACATTGGACTGAGAGCAGAATAAATGTAGTTCTTTGCTTCTGTCTAGAGGTTTTCTAAGTAATAGGAATGCATAATATAGTTAGTACTTTATACATTTAGAATATGCTATTTTAGGATTTAGATTTGGATCTTTCTTCCTGGTCTCTAAATTGCACTATGTTAAGAATTTAGTATCATATTCACCTACTGTTATCTAAACATGTAAAGAATTACCCTTCAAATAGAATTTTCATTACAATCCTGCTGGGATTGGAGGGCTGGATAAGGAAATATTGCTTTAAAGCAAAAATCTTTAAGGGACTAAGTGAAAAGGAAAAATAGAAAAAAAGAAGAGAAACTTGAAAGCACGAGAGATCCAGAGGAGAGCAAACGCACAAAAAGGCAAACGGGATGTTTAAAGTGAAGAAAACACTTTCAGAAAGACAATATCTATACAAAGGTATTTCAAAAACGCATGGAAAAAAGAATTAAATGGTTGGCTCACTTTGGTGCGAAAATAGCTTGAAATCCAATATGTAGTTTTTTCTCACGTAGTGTATTTTCTATGAACTTCCTGGAGATTTCTTGTCTGATTCACTCCCCAGTAGCTTTAAGGGCCAGGGCTAAAGAGATTGAAAACCAGAACCCAGAAGTTTCTACTGCGTTTTCCACATTGAGTGCAGGGGCCCAAGGACTTTAGCCATCCTCTGCTGCTTTCCACACAAAAAGCAGGCAGGTGGATGGGAAATGTGACAGCCAGGACAGGAACCAGCACCCCTATGGGGCATGATGCTGCAGCTGGAGGATTAGCTTGCTATGCCATGGAGTCTTCTCCTATAATTTGCTTTTAGAAAACACAGTTTTTAAAAACCAATTCTATTTAGGGTTCACAATCAGCTTCCTATTCCATATCCTTTGTTTTGTGATGTCTCTTACACAAGAGTTAAGAAAAATGAAGACAAGTGGAAGGAGATAAAACCTGGATTGATCCCCGTGCAGAGTGGCATAATACATAAGAAGTGTATTAGATTAGGTGTATGTTAACATTTTACACATGACAAAGGAAATTCAAACAAAAGTCGGAAAAAATTCTGACTGGTTTGGTAAGGAATGACATGGATATTTTTAGGATCTTACTGAGTTCTTGAAAATGTCTGCAGTGCTACTGACATTTAATTTGTTTGCTTCAAAAGAATGCCGTGTACTTGGAGCCAGATTGACTTCTATGTGAGAGGTTACTATTAATAAGTTTACAATTTTTGTTTAAAATGAAGTCTCTCGGTGCTAAAATACTCTCTTTAATAGACTCAAATAAGAAAAAAAAAAAAAAAAGGGTGGAACATCATTCCCTGTCCTTTATCTTACTTAATGACTTCTTTCTTTCCTCTAGTTTCTCGTGGTGACCATTTTCATTGTCTTTCCTTTCAGTTTAGTCCCATTTCTTCACATCTTCTTCTCTGAATACTGTAGAATGTGAGCATCATGAGATAAGCACTTGAAATATGGTCCACTGACATATGTATTCACACGATGCTTGTCTTCAGGTATTGTACAGAAGGTTTGGTCAATGTCATATGCTCCGAATGTTTATTCTTAGATTATAAATCTTATTAACTTGGAGGGTGTGATTCAGATTCCAAATTGTGAAAGCAGGTTCCCCGTTATCTCTGGATCATTGTTATTTTGGTCCTGTGCTTTCTGTTTAGGTCTGGCCATCCTTTCTCAAGCTAATAAAGATTGTGAAAATCGCACAATGTGCACCCACATCTTCCATTATTTCCAGCCCAGGGGATTTAAAATAATAGAAAAGTCCACAGCCTTTCCAAACCCAGTGTTTAAGTGTTCCTGTCTAAAGCCATCACGCAGAGATCTTGTAGAGGAGAACCGATTGGTTTCAGGCTGTGATTGGTTTGTGAGCACAATATTGTTGTGTGCTTCATTCTTCAGGGTTAAATCCACTTAGTAGGGGGAGGAAGATAGAATTTTGAGAAGTGAGCCCCCTTGTATTCACTGGAGAAGGAATGAGCGGTCAGGTTGGGACTGGTTGAAGCCGAAGGAAGAAGATCAGCCCAGGTGAAGTGTTGTCCTCTTGTTTCCAGTCACAGGCCAACTTCTTTTCACAGACAAGTTGCATCCATATTGAGATACATGGGCTTTCAACATTCTACAACTTACGCTTTTACATTCCTTAGAGGAAAAGCTTAGAGGTTACTACACATGAAGGGGTCTTCACAGAGTTCATAGAAAGTATGTGTTAAACAAGAACTATTTATGGAATTCAAAAATTATCCAAGCAAGCATTTCTTAATCTCATTTTTAAAAGTAAGTCATTGAAGTACCCTTGTGTGTGTTCAAATATTTTATTTTAATTTTTGCAGTAGCATTTTGGATGGTATCTTATCCCTCTATGAGAGAGCTACAAAGAGTCAGAGATACTGTGATATTCTCCAGGCTATAGACAATCAACATGTTTTCATTGATGTGAGTCAGCAAGGACAGAGCTCAGACTGGACCGGGAAAACATTTCAGAATTCCAGTTCTCTCCTCCCATCCTCTCTCGGTGCTTGCCTTCCAGCCAGCCCTGCATCACTGTTGACACACCTCTGCGTTAGCTTCCACCTGCTTTTCTCTAACTGGGTAAAGCTTGCATTTCTTCATACTCAGAGTTGATGCTGCTTTTGTTCTTCTGCGTGGTTTCACCAATTAGAATAAAAAAATTCCTGACTCAGAAAGATGAATATTGCATGTTCTCCTTCCTACATGGGAGCTAAAGGGAAAGAAAGCCACTGAATAAAAACCAGTGCAGTCTCAGCTCAGAAAGCTGACTGCCACAGACTGTCAGGTGGGGTGGATAGAGAGAGTTTGGATGGAAAAAATTAGAAGAAGTTAGTTATTGTTTATTAATTGTGACAAACATATTACAGTAATATGAGGCATTTGCAATAGCGGAAGTTGGGTGTGGGCTATATGGAAATTCTTTGCTTTGTAACTTTTGGTAAATTTGAAAATATTCTCAAAGAGTTTCGAAAAAGGAAAAATGTAAAGGGATACAAACTGAGAGCAAGAATTATTTTACCTCTGTTTTTTCATTTTGAGGCATTCATGCCAACATTGTACTTATTTCAGCTGTGCAATGTAAAATGATTATAAAATTAGGTATCTCAGGTACATTTATGCATAGAACATATACACAATTTATTTGTAACTACTCTATAAATTATTTATATGCAATATGTAACCACATACAAATGTATAAGTCACACAAACATAATAATTAATCTGTGAGCACTTATAAAGTATATTATGTTATTTTTGAGGGGGAAAAGATAAAATGTTGGTTGAGTTTCCTGTCCTTTTACACTTAATTATTTTAAATTAATTTTCATTTTATTCTGAGCACAAATATGGTGGAGGTAGCAGATTAATCACAATATGTGAGACAAATACTATCTTGATTATGAAAATTTAAATTATGTTGAATATTTGCGCTTGACCTTGTAGATGCATTGCGTGTGTTGAGTGGAAACAAATGCAAGACTGATGACATCCAGAAATGGAAGAATGGGAAAGAGGGGCAGAGCGCCGCGGCATGTTCTCATCAAAAGCATCTCTTAATTCCAGTAGCACTCTTAATTCCAGTAGCGGGGCTGCTGGAACATGAACTGACGCTCATATGGGATCCTGCTACGTGTGAGGCGAGGACTTCAGCCACTAGGCTGCCACACAGGGCCCGTGATACTTTAAGTAACATCTTAGCTGCTGCACCAAATGCTCATCCCTATTACAGATACTGAGTTATTAAACATTGCTTTTGCTTTCAGTGAGAAAATGAATCTGACTGTTTCTCTGTCATCACAGGCTCCATCATAGTGGCTGAGGTCTATTGTTACATAATCAATAATGAAATAAATCAGAAATGACAGGTCACTGCGCAATGGGCAGGGAGAGACACATGGTTCATTGAGAATACCCGATCAAATTCTGGCAGACAAGCTGTCCTGGAAGGATGAAGCTTGAGCCATGTCAACAGAATGAAGTGAGAGTGGAGCAGGCATAACCGAGGAGGGCACTGCAGGCTAACAGGGTATACAAAACTATGCAAGCTGCATACCACAGCTGAAATAAAAAATTATTTTAGCATCTGCTGCCCCAAAGCCAGTCTACCCTAATCCACTGCCCTCATCAGCTGCCTTAATCCACTCTCCTGTCGTCAGCATATGTTATGGGCACCTATATGTTCACGCATCTTTTAAAATTCTGTTGCATACTAGGTAAGCAATTTACAAATTCTATCACTCTCTACTTAAAAGTGGTTGTGAACAGCTCACAACAGCCGGTGTATAATAATCAATTAAGATTTGCAGAGATCTGATAATAAAAGCCTATATTAATAATATATGATAATATATTAATAATATATGATATTAGACAAAAGTGAATTCAAAAGGGAAGACAAAATATTTCAAGAATTTCCTTTTTTTTTTTGGCCTTAGGTTCTTATCTGACAATAAATTCTCAGAATTGTTTTAGATGCTGTTATGCATGATGGCTTTTGTTGGTAATGCAACTAACAACCACTTTAGGATTCTCCGCATTTCCCTATCTCAGATCCTACCCTGCCTGTCAGAAACCAGTACCAAGTACATGCATTTTTGGAAGTTTGAGATCATGGAGGCACTAAGGTCCCTTGGTTGAAACTGGATTGTCTGAGAAAGTCATGGTGTTGCACAGAACTCCTGGGTGTGAGTTCAGCTGTTTTGAGGCTCCTCTTGCATGGCTGGCCTGTTCGGGACTAGCAGAACCAGGCGGAGGAGATGCACTATGCCCCATGATTTTGATGTATGAGTCCTTGTGATTATTTCTCCGAATGTGGCCTAAGGAAGGACACCATTTGACCTCTGCAGTGAATGAAGTGCTATGTGCCAGTTTCTGAGCCCACTCTTTCCCATTTCTTTCCCATGAAAGGAACCTGTGTCACTGCCTCTCTGGAGCTCTCTGGGAAGACCACCTCTGCTCTTGACATTGTGGAAGTCCGTTGGGTGTGGAGGATCTTGAGATTTGACTTTCTCCGTGAGGGATAGCAGACTGTTGGAGGAATAGATTTTTTTTTTCTTTTAGACATTTAGCTATTTATTTGTTTATATTGGAAAGGCTGATTTATAGAGAGAAGAAGAGACACAGAGAAAGATCTTCTGTCCACGGTTTACTCCCCAAGTGACCGCAATGGCCAGAGCTGAGCAGATCTGAGACCAGGAGCCAGGAGCTTCTTCTGAGTCTCCTACAGGCTTACAGGATCCCAAGGCTTTGGCTCATCCTCTTCTGCTCTTCTAGGCTACAAGCAGAGGGCTGGATGGAAGAGGTGCAGCCACGACATGAATCAGCTCCCAAATAAGATCCTGGCTGATGCATGGCGAGGATTTAGCCACTAAGATGTTGCGCTGGACTCATCTTGGGGGTAACTTTGAAGAGACACGAAGTGATCTGGATTGAATTGTTTTGCTTGCTATTTTTGGAACACTTCATGGTGGCGGGAGAGGGGATGGCTAAGGATAGACAAAAGGAAAATGGGTAAAAGTTCAGGCAGGGCCTGGCTCCCAGCTTCTGGTCAGCTCAGTGCTGGCTGCTGCGGCCGTTTGGGGATTGAACCAGCAGATGGAACATCTTTTTTCTGTGTTTTCCCTTCTCTTTGAAAATCTACCTTTCCAATAAAAATGAATAAATCTTTTTAAAAACTCCAAGAATCTAGAAGAAAATCATTAAAGAAAAAAAAAAAAAAAGAGGTCAGGTGGTGGTGGGGTGGGTGCTCTTATATTGCAGGCACTGCCCTAATAGCTCAATTAATTACAAAAACAAAATAGATAAACATCTGTGCCCCTGTGGAATGCAACAAGTGTGTGTTGAGAATGAATTAAAAATGCGTTGGTGGTTAACCATAATCAAACAGAAACGACTTGCAATTACTCTCCTTTTAACTGGAGGATTAACCAAATGTGAAGATGTAAAAATGAGCGAAATCTACATCTGCTCCATTTGAATGCCCTTTTCCGTTTTTGGACATGACAGCAAGAAGTCTGCACTGTACATCCAATGTTTTTACACGCAAATTGAGAATAGCACTTTAAGAAAGAAATTTATGTAAGTAACATTTATGTGGAACTTGTTTGGTTGAAAGGGAATTCTTTTTGCTACTCCCGAACTCACAAATTGAAACGCATTTGGAAAAGATGGAGAAAATGAGAATTAAACCATTGGAGACACATAGTACTGCTGTAAGACCTACTATTTGCTTGTAACTTCAATTTCCAAGTAAAAAAATAATACTATGTATCACGCTCTTTCCCCCCTCTATCCTACGGGTGCGGGCAGGTGAGTACATGCAGGGATACACACCTACCAAGTCATATTCTGCTGCCTTCCAGATTTTTCTATGAATTTTAAATTGCCTGAAAGTAAAACAGCCGTTAGACAAAAAAAAAAAAAAGGATGAATTGGAGCTGGTGCTGTGATACAGTGAGTTAAGCTGAAATGTTTACCATGGGCATTCATAGAAATGCCTGTTTGAACTTCATATTTGATCCAGCTCCCTGCTGATGCATCTAGGGAAATGGTAGAAGTCCCAAGTCCCTGGGCCCTGGTCACGCAGGTGGAACTCCAGGACAGACTTCCAGGTTCTCGGCTTTGGCCTGGCCAGTTCCATTTTATTGTGAACATTTGGAGAATGAACCAGTGAATGGAAGATGATCCCTCCTCACTTTCCTCTTCCTCCTCCTATTCTTTCTGTAATTCTGTAGTTAAATCCTGTTTGTGAGAAAATGTCTTGATTATTTTAAAGGTTTATACTGCAAAGTAAAAGTTAAAACAAGAGTTAAACAAAGCCAACCAACTCTGAGTACTTAAGTTATATTGACGATAAATAACATGAGTTGCTTGTTGCCCTTTATTCTAACTAGTGATTGCCCTTTCTGTGCTGATCATATGCAATGTCCTTCCAAATTATATCCTAATTTATATTTATCACTATGGAATATACTGGTGACCTTTATATCTCTTGGTCTGCATTTCATAATGTTTTAGAACTGAAGCACTTCCATGATACCAAGGTCTTAGGTGGGAAATAGTTTATATAATGGCATTTTCTCTTGAAAATTCAAGAGGATTTTGTAGTGTGACTTAACTGAGAACCAGGTTTAGAAAATTGCTCTATTTATTAAATTACTGCTTTCCTAAATAGTATATCCATTTTGGTTAATATTATGGCACTAATGATTCAGCATTCCCTAATTAGAAGACATTGAACTAATAAGACCATTAAATAAAATGAATGATTTAGGATGATTGATTTAGGAAGCTCATTATTTAGGTTCGTTTTCCTTTTCTTTTCTTTTTTGTTTTTTGTTTAAGATTTGTTTATTTGTAGTGGAAAGGCAGATATACAGAAAGGAGAGACAGAGAGAAAGATCTTCCATCTGCTGGTTCACTCCCCAAGTGTCCACAATAGCTGGAGCTGAGCTGATCTGAGATCAGGAGCCAGGGGCTTCTTCCATATCTCCCATGCAGGTGCAAGGTTTCAAGGCTTTGGGCCATCTTCCACTGCTTTTCCAGGCTACAAGCAGGGAGCAGGATAGGAAATAGAGCAGCTGGCACATGAATTGGTGCCCATATGGGATTCTGGCACATGCAAGGTGAAGATTTAGCCACTGAGCCATCATGCCGGGCGCTAGGCTAGTTTTCTTAGCTAGAATTAGACCCCTGTTTCTCGTAATATCTGTAAATGGCCTCCAATGTGGAGAAATTATTTCAAGTAAAGTGTAAATGAAGAATATTTCAGTCTCAGCGTTTACTAAGTGACCATGCAGATATGGATCTAGTAGGGTATGAATGATATCAAAAGCAGGTGGTGGGTGTTTGGCACAGTGACTAGAAAGCAGCTCCAGGTGCCCCATCCCAGGGCAGAATGCGGGGACCTGCTCCTCAGCCCAGCTTGCTAATGTACACCCTCTTACACAGTGGGTGATGGTTCACACATCCGGATCCCCGCCACCCAGACTTGGACACATTTTGAGCTCCTGGCTTTGGTCTGGCTTAGGACTTCTGGCTTAGGATTTCTTAAGCATTTGAGGATAAACCAACAGATGGGATCTCTGTCTTTCAAACAATAAAATAAATACATAAATTAAAAATGTTAAAAAGTACAAGTTCATACTGTTAAAGAAAAACCCAACCTATTTTTTTTCCATTAAAAAAACTATCACTATTGATGTTTTTTAAAATATCAGAATAAGAGAATTCAAAAATAAAAAAGATAAGGCAAACAATAATTGGAGATGAATTTTTACAAAATTGCAGATCAAGGAAGATTTTTAGGAAGAAATAACTATTTGTTGAATTTCTGTAATTAAAAAGAATACCAAGGGAGAAACAAAACTGAAAACATCAGGTCAGCTTACTTGAACTTAAAGCTTTTTTTTTTAAAAAAAGATTTATTTTTATTATGTTTTTATTGGAAAGGCGGATATACACAGAGAGGAGAGACAGAGAGGAAGATCTTCCGTCCGATGATTCACTCCCCAAGTGAGCTCAACGGTCGATGCTATGCCAGTCCTAAGCCAGGAGCCTCTTCTGGGTCTCCCACGCGGGTGCAGGGTCCCAAAGCTTTGGGCCATCCTCCACTGCTTTCCCAGGCCACAGGCATGGGGCTGGAAGGGAAGCGGGGCTGCGGGGATAGAACCAGCGCCCATATGGGATCCTGGGCGTGCAAGGCGAGGACTTAACCACTTGCGCCACCGCGCAGGGCCCAACTTAAAGCTTTTTGTAATGTCAATTTGCTATTTCTTAGAAAGAGACCGTGAAATCATGGAGAATCAGTTGAAGAACAGTAGTCTGATGTAGTGGGTAAAGGGGCTCCATGTCAGTATAGAAAGAAAGCAAACAGGGCTTTACAAAGCTAAGTAAAAGGAAACACAAGAGTCAACGAGGCCTGCCTAAAATTTCCAATTTGTAAAAAATGGGAACAGTAGTCTCATTCATTTAAATATACTGGAATGTAAAGGGCTGTCTCTGAATTTTCATTGGTGAAATATTAGTGTAAATGAAAAAAAAAATGATTCACCTCACAACATTATCAGGAGAAAAAGCAGATTTATTAAAGCAAGGTTTTGAAGTTATTTACAGACAAACTGCTATGGCGGATTATGTCAGCCAGTGAATTCTGAAGAGATTTCATCGTGCTTGGAATGGCAAGATTGGCAGCAATTCAGAACAGTTGAACTGTCAAAACCACTTGAGCAGTGCAGTGCCTCGGAGCATGCCCACATCGGGGGCCTGGGATGGTTGGGAGGCTGGGTGGGGCTTCTCCTTTGTTTCTCCTCTTCCCCCAGATACAGGAAGGAAAAAAGAGAATGTGGAAACAATGGTCTTACCCACTTTCCTGTAGCCCTTGAATTTTTGAGCCCTAATCAACTATGTAAAGATCATTAAATGATTTAAAAAAATATATATTTTAAATATTTATATATCCATATATAAATCTTTAAATGTTCATCAGTTAAATATGGCATTCGATACTTAAAATATTAAAATAGTCTATTAAGCAGGTATTAAATATTATTGATATATTAAATGCATGCATATTAGTATATTCATACAATGCAACATGTAATAAATGCATTAAAACATAAATATTCTTTTATTAAAGAATTATAATTTATTGTAAATAGTGATTTGTTAAATAAATACAAAATATTACTATTTGTATGTTATTAAAATATAAATGCTTATATTTAATAAATATATTAATTAAGCATATGCATTTATAAATATATATTAAAAATATATATTTAGAATATGGCTACATCAGTTAGCTTTGGAAATTGGATAATTTCTAAATAAATAAGAATCCTCTCTTTCTGAGAAATATGTAATGTACTGAGGGAGGTGGGCTCTGCAGTAAAAATGCTTGTTTTGTCACAAAAATATCTCCACTTACGTGTGATATTTAAGTGCTAGTTAATTTTTCTAGATCTCGTCTTAATGGGAGATATAGAAGGGGAGTTTGTCAGAGACTTTCTAATGTGGTTGTGAAGTTTTTAGCGCAGTGCAAGACCCATAAAAAGTACTGAAAAATACGTTATTGTCCAACTACCATCACAGTTATATTTGGTGACACTTCACTGAATTGTCAAGGACAGATGTATACCACAGCCTCCTCACAGCTGCTCTAAAAACTCAATGTGGGGCCCGGCGCGGTGGCGCAAGTGGTTAAAGGTCCTCGCCTTGCACGCCCGGGATCCCATATGGGCGCCGGTTCTAATCCCGGCAGCCCCGCTTCCCTTCCAGCTCCCTGCCTGTGGCCCGGGAAGGCAGTCGAGGACGGCCCAAAGCTTTGGGACCCTGCACCCGCGTGGGAGACCCGGAAGAGGCTCCTGGCTTCGGATCGGCATAGTATCGGCCCGTTGCACTCACTTGGGGAGTGAATCATCGGACGGAAGATCTTCCTCTCTGTCTCTCCTCTCTGTATATCCGCCTTTCCAATGAAAAATAATAAAAATAAATCTTTAAAAAAAAAAAAAAACTCAATGTGAAGGCAACTGGCTCAGTATTTTAACCTCTCACATAATATTATCAGGGGAACAAGTCTGAACTTACCTAACTCTTTGGAAGTTTATTATGTGCCCAAATATGATCTCTAACCACTTGCATTTGACGTACCCTGCTCCCATAATTTTGTCAACTATTGTGTTTAAGATGCTTCCCTGAAAATTTTAAACTTTTACTACTTTGAAGATACTTACTTATCTCTAAGACTCCTTTAACCCAGCCTACTAGTCAAATGCTTTCACCTCTAAATTTTTCTGATGTGATAATAGAAGAAAGTTACTTTTCCTTAGCTATCCAAGTTTCAAAGTTTATTTACTGTAAGTAATGAACTTTAATTACTTTTGCAATTACAGCTTATTTGATCGAATTTTCCACTGCCTGCACAAAACATCTGTCCTACTGGGACTATGCATATTCTCTGATCTGGGTACAGAATGCTATTAAAGTACAGTAACATCTGCAGTCCATTAATTTCTAAAGCAATAGACAAGTTAGGCCTTCAAAAGGGCTCAGCCAAGTTTTCCCTGGGAATTTTCTTTTTTCCTAAGTGGACTGAGAGAGTTCACACTTTCTGTTTTATTTTAGTATGTATCTAGAGCTTTATTTAATAAAGGTAAACAATTAGTGTAATATTTGATTTGATGCTCTGACTGCATTAACCTTCCCCAGAGATGTGAGAAGTAACAATGGGGATGAGGCACTTCACTGTAATTTGATCGACATCAGAGTGCTGTTACTGGACTGCTAAGTAATAGGAAGACACTTTCTGGAAATAACTCTTTCGTGTGAGCTTCTTTGAATACTACGTCTGAGAATACTTGGAGAGTGGGAAATTGGCTCCTAGGAATGAAAGAGATTTTAATTTTTGTCTGAAGGTGCCTTGAAAAACTGTCATTATCATTGTAGTCATTGGTTACTCTTAACTGAAGTATTTTGATTAGTGTTCAGACTACTCTCATATAAAGGCTGGGGGCCTTTTCTGTGCTTTTCTATTTCAGAGAGAACAGGTGAGGCACAAAGAAATCAGGGGGTGAAGTAACGTTAAGACAAAGGGGATCAGAGTATTCAAGATGGAGATCAGTGACTATTCACATAGATGCTGCCATCACCGCATCACTTTATCCAAATCCGGTTTGTGTTCTTCACATCACACCATTGTTAGGCCAACTTTCTAAATAGCACTTACTGTACACTCAGGTCTCCATCTTAAGCAGCTATGCTCATGTTCACTTGTCTGCTCCATAATTCTTACAGTTCCCTGGTCTTAGGACAGGTCTCTGGTCTCCAAGGTGAAGGTGACAATAAAAGATACCACTTTCAACTTGATTTTTTTCAGCCTCTTTTCTTTTGCTCCTGGGTTGGCGTTACAAATTAGAAATATTTACTTTTTAGTGTTAAATTTATTTTAGGTTTGCTGCAACACTTACATGAAATCATCCCATTGTTTTTTGTTAAACAGCTTATGCAAGGTATGAATGGTATAGTGAAATCAGTTATAAGTGAGTGTTATTAAAGAGAATTATTTATGAAACATGGGCACTATCTTAATTAGATATATTATGCCTACTGCTTAGGTCAGTAGGTATTCAGGAAAATGTTACTCAACTCCAAGCATAACAGATCAGTGATTAAAAACAGTTCAACGAGGGAGAACAGAGAACCTAGGAGTTTCAGAAAGCCCATTTAAAAATTATTGTGGGGCTTGGCACAGTAGCCTAGAGGCTAAAGTCTTTGCCTTGCACTTGCAGGGATCCCATATGGATGTTGTTTCTAATCCCTGTTTTCCTGCTTCCCATTTAGCTTCCTGTTTGTGGCCTGGGAAAGCAGTCAAGAATGGCCCAAAGCCTTGGGACCCTGCACAGGCATGAGAGACCAGGAAGAAGTTCCCGGCTTCTGGCTTCAGATTGGCTCAACTCTGACTGTTGCAGTCACTTGAGGAGTTAACCAATGGACTGAAGATCTTCCTTTCTATCTCTCCTGTCTGTATATCTGCCTTAACAATAAAAAGAAATAACTCTTTTTTTTTTATTATTTTTTTTAAAGATTTATTTTTATTATTTTGTTATTGGAAAGGCGGATATACAGAGAGGAGAGACAGAGAGGAAGATCTTCCATCTGATGATTCACTCCCCAAGTGAGCGCAACGGGTCGATACTATGCCGATCCGAAGCCAGGAGACTCTTCCGGGTCTCCCACGCGGGTGCAGGTTCCCAAAGCTTTGGGCCGTCCTCGACTGCTTTCCCAGGCCACAAGCAGGGAGCTGGAAGGGAAGCGGGGCTGCCGGGATTAGAACCGGCGCCCATATGGGATCCCGGGCGTGCAAGGCGAGGACCTTTAACCACTTGCGCCACCGCGCCGGGCCCGAAAGAAATAACTCTTAAGAAAATAAATAAATGAAAAATGATTGTGTAAGAAGCAGAGAAGCATCAAGAATCAAGGGAGGAATGCATTGACTTCTGAAAGAGCATTCCTTGACAAAGCTGACACCACTTTACGGTGAGGATGAAATGCAGAGGATATTCGTGGCCTTGTCGTTATCACCTTGGAGCCCACTGAGTGCGCGCTGTGAGGGGAGAATCCTTCCTCCTCTCCGTCTCAGAGACCTATGAAAACACACACGGATGGAGACGTGCTGCCCCTTGAGGCAATCTGATGCGCTCTCTCAACCACTGCTGCACAGCTTAAACGGGTTTTAAACCTCCTAAAATGTCTACAATGTGCTCATTTCCTGTGGCGGATTTACAGTGTGTGACAGGAAATCCATTTCTTTCTTGTAGATGCTAAATTCATTACCTTAACGCGGAATTTAGCCTCACTCTTTGCACTTGCTGCCATAGCAACCAACATTGGGTTCCTTTTTTTTTCTTTCTATTTTTCCTTCCTCTGGAAGCACGGTAGTCGAATGTAGCAGGCATATCTAGATTTTATGGAAAAAACTGGTTTTAAAGGCACTGACTTTGTTATGCCAAGAGTCTCTTCATATCATCCCCGTTGTAATTACAAATTTTATAAATCTCTAATCACATTATATATAATAACCTTTTAAACCAGCTGAAGATGTTGCTCTTAAGGTGTTCCTATGAACAAATTTCTTTTCCTCCTTTTCAAATGTATTCATAACAATGAGTGCTATTTGAAATAATGGATATAATGGATACCAACAAAATTCCGTATAGAGCTGGGATTGTTAGCAGAGTGAATTTCTTGGGCAGGTACTGAACTTAAGTGATACAAATACTATTATGAATTTGAACAGTGTTATGCTAAAATCCCCAATGAGCTTGAATGTCATTGTTTGTTATTGTTTTGGCTCAAGAATTGGAAGAACATTACAAACTCAGCAGGGCAATAAATTGTTGCTGAAATAACTATTACAAATCCAAGCAGAGGAAATAACTACTAAAAACCCAAGCAGTAAAGTTAATATTTTTTCCTTGGTGAATAATTGTAGGTTTGTTTTGGAGTGGTGAGGGCTAAGCAACTGAGGGGACACAGAGTTTGCTCGCCTGAGTGAGGACCCCCATGCGCTTTGTTCACATCTATCTCAAGGAGTATAGGCATACGCAGATCAAGATCGCAGGAATAATAAAAAAAAAAGATAGCTGGAATGTTCAAGGATGCAGCAATCTAGTCACTAAACGACAGCAACCATGGTGTTGTACAAAGGAAAGGATCCAAACCCCTAAGCTTATACGTACTAACTTCTTTTGACTTTTTTGTTTTTAATGTGATGTCCAGAAACTATACTGACGTAGGGGAGTGCTCTGAGCAGGAAAAATTGTCATTGAAAAACTCATTTAAAGACTGCTCTGAGAGTTTTCCACAAGAGTATAGGGGCCCAAAGTTCCAGGCCATCTTCCACTGCTTTCCCAGTCCACAAATAGGTTGCTGGATTGGAAGTGGATCAGCCAGAGCCAGAACCAGTGCCCATATGGGATGCCAGCACTACACTGGCCCTGATTTATAACTTCTTAAAGACCCCTTTTTTTTTTTCATTTTTTTTAAAGATTTATTTTGTTTTTATTGGAAAGGCGGATATACAGAGAGGAGAGACAGAGAGGAAGATCTTCCGTCTGATGATTCACTCCCCAAGTGAGCCGCAACTGCCAATGCTATGCCGATCCGAAGCCAGGAGCCTCTTCTGGGTCTCCCACGCAGGTGCAGGGTCCCAAAGCTTTGGGCCGTCCTCAACTGCTTTCCAGGGCCACAGGCAGGGAGCTGGATGGGAAGTGGGGCTGCGGGGATTAGAACCGGCGCCCATATGGGATCCTGGGCGTGCAAGGCGAGGACCATAACCACTTGCGCCACCACGCCGGGCCCAGATCCCTTTTCAAAACAGCTTCCTTGTGCTCATTCTTATCATCCTCCATGATAGAAATCTACATTTAGTGACTAATTTCTCTTTGTCATCTTAGGTCTTAAATCATTTCAGGTCTATACAAGAAGATTCCGTTATCATATATTTCCATGTCTTTGTTTTTCAAATTATCTTTTTTTCTGCTTTATTTTTTTTTATTATTTTTTTTGGGGGGGGTTGAAATAATATTACTGTTTCAGATTGACATCAATTCATAACAACCACATCAACAACAACACCAACAACATCGACAACAAAGTATATCACCCTGAAAAAATATCTTTTAATAAACATTATTTTTGCTTGTTAAGTGAATTGGGGTTAAAGTTTCTGTAATGTGTCTTCTAGTAACAGCCATAGACAACCTAGTCTATAAAAATTATACTGAAAAGCAAAACATTTTAGACCTTCCACTGAAGTAGGACTCAATTGTGGATTGGATTATTAGATATTGCATTGACCAGTGAAATCTATAGGTATACAGAAAAACATACGGAAGCAGTGATGACAGCAAACTCAGAAGCATTATGTGATTGAACAGATCATGATCAGGCAGATTATTGTAGGAGATACAGAGATTAAGAAAAATCAAGACACCTTTTTTTCAGCTGATCTAATGCACAACAATTGCAATGAAAAGTTTTAGGTAGTGTGCCATAAATTACATATGATAACAAGAGGACAGGTAAGCCCTTAGTGAATAACTAAATGGAAAACTTCTTCACGGGAACTGGAACCTGATCAGCAGATCCAAAGGGAGAAGGCTCTGGCTAAAAATGGTGGGTGAGGGAGAGGCATGCTAAAGTATAAGAAAGGCAAGAACTGTGACACCCACGAGAAAGAGCTATTGATGAGTCTCAGTTTGACTAGGGCAGAGTATGTATAAGGTGGCACTTAGGAAGCAGAATGACAAAGACAATACATTGATTGTATGGACCAGTGTGAATGGGTTGAACATGCATGGTCTTTACCAGTGTAGTAGCCTTGAAATCATGAGCAAAAAAGGACATTGGTTATTTTAAGAAAAAAATGTTAATGGAATTTAGTAATTGATTAAATATAAAACACATATATGATAATTAATTCCAAAGTCAACATTTTATAATAGGAAAAAAGCTATTTAAAATTGATACATTTTTCTTTGAAAAATGCCAATATCCATTTTTTCCAATTAAAAAATAAAATCTTTTCAGGAGACCTTTGAAGTCAAAAAACATTCTCTTGACGATGTAAAGATGTTATCTGCATGATTCATCATCTTACCTTAATAATAATTACTTCATAAATATTTATAAATAGTCTCAATTTCCGCTTCAAAGGTGGCAAGGGACGGTGGAGAAGATCTACTTAACCATAAACTCTACATGAACGTCAGTAATTTTTAACAATATAGGAAGATCAAGGGTTTTACAGAGTGCTAAGATTGTCCTACACTCTTATATAGAAAAGTAAAGCTCTTTGAATAAAAGCTGCACGGACACTTCTGGAAGGAGCAGTGTCAGATGTGAGCAGTCACATTCCTGAAAGTAAACCAGTTGTATTCACTGTAGAAAATGTTCTCACTCCTCAGTATCTTCTGATTTTAAGCCAACCTATTTCGTAATGTGTGAACACATTCTTCTCCCTTTCCCAATGGTGTTATGTGCAGTGTGCAGTTTTCATAGTGCTCATTGGGAAAAAAATCTACTTTGATAATTACAGTTGATGAAGGAATTGGCACCTGGACTGTGGCAGTTAACACCAAATACTACACATTTTATGTAGATCATAGGGTGAAGAAAAATAGATAATAATGCAACATTGGCGAATTCCTGTGTCTAATTTGGAACTTACATATGAAGACATTGCATGTATCCATGTCACAAAAGAAAAATGATGTTTATAGTTAAATCCATGAAACACTTGCATTTGTAGCCAATTAGCTGGAAATTCCTTATAAAATAAATATGCTTATATGCCTTTCAACATAATTGTTTTGGAGAAGAATTCTTGAGAAATCACATTTATACTGATTCCCCATTAGAACGAAATTATTTTTTTATTCAGTACAAAACAATGATACTCTGAAATAGGAGTGTCTACAGATCAGTGACCTAATGAGGACAACAGCCAGTCCGCCATGATGACTCTAGTATCCACAGAGTTTCCTTGAGCAGTGAGTTCCTGTATCCCACCGGATACATGGAAAATGTACACTTGTCTGCATTTTAGGAAATTTACAGAAGACTTCCCATTAGCCTCAAGATCATCTTGGGCACTCAGATTGGCAGTCAACACCATAACTTAATCAATGATTCAAGGTAGTGAAACACAAAAGCTGAATAACTTCCAGATTAAAGGAACAAAAAAGTCATGAGAACCAAGTAGCGGTAACAATGTACTGGTGCCCAGTCTTGGAATATTGTACTCAGAGGAATCTGGGAGAACAGGAATTACTTGTGTTATTTTATAACTTTTTAACATTGAAATTATTTTAATATTACAGTTGAAAGATAAAGATACATTGCAAATAAAATGTCACAACTATATTTAATAATGAACCTAGATATTAGTATGGGTAATGATTGACAATGCAGGTTGTGACATAAGAATCCCAGGATTTGAGATCCAGAATCACTGAATATTAATGCTACAACTTCTACAGTTACATTAATTGTGTTGGATTCCTCATCAGTGAATACTGAACGAAGTAATGTAAATAAGGTGCTTAGAGAAGTGTCAGATTTCTTCTAAGTCTGTAAAAAAAACACAACTATTTCAACAATGAATATAGTCATTTAGGAAATGGGAAAATCAGGCACAATATTATTAGTTCTATCTGTTGGTGAGAAACCACTTAAATGAACAATCTAATTGTCACTTATTGCAGGAGATCAAGAAAGGAGTAAAAAGACTCAGTGATGGGATGTTCAACATTGCCTCAAGAGAACACGGGTACACACAGAATATGAGATGAAGGGAAACAGTTTATGAGACATGTTTAGCAGACTTGAACTTTTGGCAAGGAACATCATTACTAGCTTAAGACAAAGTATTTCTGAAAAATCATACAGTTTGTAAAAAAAAAATAAATTCCTGTTGAATATATAGATCCAAGGAAAGTTTTGAGTTTTATTTCTTAAAATTTATTTTTTACATATGCATCCACTTTGAACAACTATAGTGCAGTAGAGAGGAGAGAATATGGTTAAGATTAGCTTCGAAGAGCTCAACATTCCAATCTAATGGGGCCTGCAGGAATGGGGGAGGAGAGTCAGGCAATGTAAACCATTGCTGTTCGAGTATATGCTGGGGAAAGCTTGGACCTGGGATCCTAACGTGTATGCGTTCTGGTACAATGTGTGATCAGGAAAGCACACCGTTTCTGCCCTATGGCTTTGTGATTAAGACCAACTGTAGCACACGGGACTCATCAAATTTAATATGCCTTAATTTCACTCATTTTATGAGCCCAGAACGTTCTTGAGAAACCTTGAAACTAAGCATTGGTTCATGAGAGTAGTATTAAAAACATTTTATAAGCGCAAGAATTAGATCATTGAAACTGAATAGACTTCTGGTTTATTCATTACTTTGAGACTGTCGTCCTCATATATTCTTTTTAACAATATCTGAGACTGTTTGTTTCTCATGGTTCGACCAGGAAAAAGGAGGCCCTAAATATTATAAACAGAGAAGTGAACCTCAAGAGATCGCTGCAAGGGTCGTGGGAGGCGGTGATGTTAGAGCTCACATCCAGGGCTTGTCTCATGATTAGTGACTCAGGACCATCGAGGGAGGGTTTATCTGCAAAGGGATTTAAACCAAGAATAATGCAGCCTGATGCATAGCAAAATATAGAAAGATACTGTCTTTATCTCTTGCTTCCGTTTCTAGTTTCCTACTGATATTTTCAACTGGCAAAGATGCTAAAAAGGCAGTTGGCATGGAAACAGTGTTAACATAGTTCACGGGAACAGGGCAGGGCTAGATCTGTGTGCAGGCAGGCAATGACCATGACAACACCCCTATTTATGCATGAAACGTGGTTGAATCAAATCTCTGTTGTGGCACAGGTGCAGGTGCTAGTCTGGAAGAAGCTGCTCCATCCGGGTTCTTTCCATCTGAGTTTTTTTTTTTTTTTTTTTTTTAATCAGCAAGATGGCGAAGTGGCTATTATTATCTCAGCTTTGTAGATGGAGAAGTTATGTTCTATGTCTGAGGCAGCAGAGCAGGAAGGAAACAGCCCATCTGCTTCCATAGACATCTTACTTTCCTGTTCATTCAGCGCTTAACTTTATATTCTGCTGGAACTGTAGACTTTAACACTTTGCAGCTGAAAGGGGCAGTAGAAATAACTCAATCCAGTATTAAACACAAAGCAAATTGTGACTAGAAATGCCTGTTTCATGCCACAAATACTGTCTGGAAATGGACATATAGATTAGGAAATTGAGTCATGTCAGATCCAGTTTGATGAATAAATGTCTAAATCCTCACCTTGCACCTATGCCAGGATCCCATATGGGGAATACTTTGTGTCCTGTCTAATGCATTTCCCTTCCAGCTCCCAGCTTGTGGTTTGTGGAAAGCAGCCTAGGATGACCCAAAGCTTTGGGACCCTGCACCCATGTGGGAGACCTGGAAGAAGCTCCTGGCTCCTGGCTTCAGATTGGTTCAACTCTGGCTGTTGCGGCAACTTGGGAAGTAAATCAGCAGATGTACCATCTTTCTCACTATCTCTCCTTCTCTCTGAAAATCTGCCATGCCAATAAAAATAAATCTTTAAGAAAGAAAACAAAATTGAGTAAGGTTAATTTTATCCTGGATGCTGCCTGTCTTCCTCTCTGCAGAACTATAAAGCATACGGGATGGGCATGGAATGAAGAGCTCAGGTGGGAGATTTGTTCTGAAGAGACAATGATTCAGGTCTCCATAGAGTTAAATTTAGACTGAATGAACTACAAATGAATCAAGTGAAGCTCAGAAACTATGATTTGTAAATTTTAGTTTTTAGGACTGCTTAGTTCAATATAATAACTAGTCATAAATAGCTACTTCAAATTGAGTTGTGCTAGATGTGCAAAATGCAGACCAAGAGTTGCTATTTGACTAAGTGGTTAAGTTGCTGCTTGGGAATCCAAGTATCTGGCTTGAGTTCTGGCTACTGTTGCTGAGTCAGAGTCCTGCTGATGAACACCCTGAAGGCAGCAGATGATGACCTCGCTACAGGAGCCTCTGCAATTTGACCTGACACAACCCCCCAACTCTTGTGGACATTTGAGGAGTGAATAAATAGATGATCTCTCTCTCTTTCTTCCTATCACTGTCCCTCTCTGCCTTTCAAATAAAATGAAAATAAACAAAATAAAATTCAACCCACATGAATAAGGAACGCACAGTGTCAATATTTAAAATAATTATCCCATGTTGAAATGATAATATTTAAGTTATAGTTGGTTAAATAAAAGATATTATTAAAATCAATTTGCCCTGTTATTTTAAAAAATATGACTACTGTGAAAATTAAAATCATACATATGACTTACATTTTATCCATTTGCTTGTCAGTGTTTTAGGAATGTGTAGTTATAAAATCCAGACTGTTTTAGAAAATGTGGTCTCAGGTCATTTAGAGGCTATATGCACATAATCAATAATTTGTAACAATTAGAAAGAAATCCCAGTGTACAAATAAAGGGTAGGTGATGTTTTAATTTTAATAAGTGTTACTAGTCATGATCATTAGGATGGGTGTTGTGGTAGAACTAGTTAGGCTGCTGCGTAAGACACCAATGTAAGGAAATGCTTGATCTGAGTCTCACCCGCTCTGCTTCTGACCCATCTTCCTGCTACATGCTGGGAGGAAGTAGAGGAAGGCTCAAGTGCTCAGGTCCCTAACACCCACATGAGAGACAGAGTTTGGGCTCCTGATTTCAACCTGCCCCAGCTCTGGCTATTAGAAGCATTTGGAAAGTGAACCAGAGGATGGAAGCACTCTCTTTTTCTTTCTCTCTGTGTTTGTTTCAAACTATTCCTTTAAAGTAGGTAAAAGTCAGTCAATATTAAAAATAATGGTGATGGTTTTATTTATGTGATAGGAATTTTCCTCATTTTTCACTAAAGATTCAACACCAAACTTGTTTGTGGATAGCTTAATACATGGACTAGAAAAGACACTCAATAATTTTTGTTGTTGTTGTTGTTCTTATTCTTTATTTGTATTTATTTAATTAGTTCTATACTCAAAGCCGTGAATTGGCAATAAGGAAGTAATTACTTTGTGGCTCCCAAATAGTGCTGTATATTCAGATATAATATATGCCTAGAAACTTGGAGAGATTTCTCACTGAAACGTCTTCCAGTGAAGTTAATGATCATTTGTCATTCAAAGAGATAAATGCAAATGGATTTCTGATTTATTTGTTAGTTGCACTTATCTCCAGAAATATGTTCAGATGACCTTCGACTAGGGTGCCAAGATTCCATGGATAAAATACAGTCTGCTCAATATGCATGTTGGGATAATGTGTACATGAAAAACATCAAGTAGGAATCTTAATTTACACCACATGTAAACATCAACTCAGGTAGACTATACTATCAAACTGGAAGGAAATGTAAAGGAAAAGTCTGAGAAATTGGATTTGGAAATGATTTATTGGATATTTGCCAAATAAGTATGCTATGAGGTTTGAGATATTAAAAATTGGGATTGTTGTTTTACTAGTTGTGATGCTAGATGACCCATAAATATCTAAGTGTCTGCATTTGATTTTTGACTCTGATCTTGAATCTAAATTTGTGCTAATGTGGACCTGGGAGATAATAAAAATGACTTAATGAGTTGTGGTACCACTACATGTGGTTTGAGTTCTTAGCTCCTGGCTTCAGCCTCGCAGTCATACGTTGGCTGCTTTGGGCATTTGGCGAGAATGGAAGTGGTATGCTGGATTTCTGTTTCTCTTTCTCTGTCTTCAAATAAATAAAAGCAAATAAAAATAGAATTATCATATGATCTATACATCCTACTTTTTGGAACATGTCCAATACACATGAAAACAATCTTTTGAAGAGGTATCTGCACACCCAAGTTCATTGTAGAATTACTGATAGTAGTAAAGAGACAGAAACAACTAAAAGATCCATTGATAAGTAAAGACAGTATCTACAGTGAAATATTATTATACCTTAAAAGATAGGGTGGGGTCTCAGGATGGGGCGTCTCATGCTTGGATCCCAGACAACAGCCACCATGTGCACGTGGTGAGCTGTCCCCAGGCCTGCCTGGGCTCCGGGGGCTGCTCCCTTCGGGGGCCGAGAATGTGCTGGGCAGAACTAGGCTGGACTGCAACACCCATTGGTTCCAGTGGAAGTCGGGGCTGAAAACAGAATCAACCCAGCAATTGCAACCACCAGCTGATCAGGGCGATGGACTGTGCTCGGCCCTGTACCTGCTAGTACATACAAGAATCTGGTCTGAGAACACCTCAGACAAAGTTTCTTTGGAGATTTCCCAAATCAAAATGCCGGACTCAGAACCCTAACCAAGAAAAGAGAGAAGACAGAACATGGCAATCAACTATCTCATCTATGTGTTGGCAGTGAAATACAGGGCAAATGGAGACTCTATGATGGATTATGTCAATCAGTGGATTCTTCAAAGACCTCATTGTGCTTGGAGTGGCAAGATTCCTAACTGGTGAACTATCAAAATCACTTGAGCTAGAACCTTGGAGCATACCTTACATGCGGGACCTAGAGAGGGTAGGAAACTGGGTGGGCCTTCTCCCTAAATACTCCCCTTAAAACATGAAGGGAACAATATGGAAATAATAGTCTTACCCACTTTTCTATAGCCCTTGAACCTTTTTACCCCAATTAACTATGTCTGGACCACATGTTCACCAGCGGAAGCTATGATTCGCCAGGGGAGTTGCTCAAGTTCCTCCACTTAATCCACTCCTACACCCAGTTCTCACACATGCCATTGGTTTAGGCCAGGTCCTGGCACAGTCTGGCCTTCCATTTGGCCTTGTATGAGCTGGTGAATGTTACAGCCCGGCTCACCCCACACCCTATTCAGGATGCACATTCGGGTGCTGCTGCCTTGACCAGTCCAGATTGTTGGAAGTTCCTTTACCTGTGATTGATGGCAGGCTCCTTGGTCACACATTGCTTAGTCCCTCACCACCCCATCTCTTGAGCTAACTAGTGGGGCTAGAATTTTCACAGGGTTTGGCCCACACATCCCTCACAGAATCTGCCCCCGGTTATGGTTCTTGAGTACTAGTTAATGTCATGGCCCTGCCTAATGTGACCTGTCTGTTAATGCATCATCATGTCAGGTAACAGGATATGATTCTGATGGACAAGCCCTGAGCCATAGCTTTTGCATGGACTGGTATTTGGTGGCCATCATTGTTCAGGGATTACAAGTTCTTCAAAGGAAGAGATACTGTCATTGGGGATCTTTACGATTGCTTCACGTCCTAGAAGCACAATGGGTTCAACCTGGAGTTACCTAAGCAGCGATTCAAACAACCAAAATGCTAGAGCTCCCTGGCCAGGCTGCCAGCAGGCTGAGCCTGGCACCAAATGGTGCACTGGCCACCCAGGGACAGCTCACCACGTGCACATGGTGGCTGTTGTCTGGAATCCAGGCATGAGACGCCCCGTCCTGAGCGTTATATTATTTCTTATCACAACAGAAAAGAAATCTAACTTGAAAATATGGTATACATAGGCCTGGCGCAGTTGCCTAGTGACGGGGTCCTTGCCTTGTACATGCTGGAATCCCATATAGGTGCTGTCATTTGGGGAGTGAATACATAGGGAGCATCTTGTCACCCTGCCCCACCCCGCCCCAGCCTGCCCCGCCCCGCCCCAGCCTGCCCCGCCCCGCCCCAGCCTGCCCTACCCCGCCCCGTTCCTCTCTATTTCAATTCTCTCTCCCCACCTATCTAACTGCCTCCTTTATCTCTGCCTCTGTAATAAATAAAAAATGGAAAAAAAAAAGAGAAACTAAATAAAATGTGCAACCAGTGATCCCATTTAATTATGTTAATAAAGTTCTACATTTCTTTTAATATTATCTCTACAAAAGGAGTTTGTATGTGTTAGCTTCACTTGGGTTTGAGTAAAAATTTTTTATTGATTGATATTCAGATGTAATTAGGTATATTTGCGTAGCAACATAGTTCATTGTGTTTCTAGCTGAAAAACTGTCAGTATCAATCTGAATTAAACTTGACAAGTAATTACTGAATTTAAAGTAATCATGTGTCCTCAAATCACATCTACCTTGGTAAAAACATTCAGATAAAAATAATAATATAATTGCATGTACTCAACTTCTCCCAAATACACCCAGGACCTATTTTATGCTTTTACTACTAATATCTGTAGAACTTAAAAGCAAAATATTTGTTAACATAACCATATAACAGCACACTTCCAAATTACAGACAGCTGCCATTATACAAAATACACTGGTGTGTTTCCACATGTCATTTCTTCTTAGGATATAAGACAAGTGACTTAAATATTGTCTCTGTTTTAGTGTTTTATTTGCCATTTCCAGGTAATTAATTGAGTTGACACGGTAAAGCCTCAATTGATCTTCATTCTAGAAAATATTGGTTTACCAGTGAGTTGTCATGCTTTTTTTTTCAAGAACTACGTAAAGTAAAAACTTTAAAGATTTTATGCAACTATTCAATATACCTTCAAAAGAAAATACAGAGACAAAGTAACCACTAAGTAACTAAAGTTTAATTTTCAGATAATTATAATTATGGATCCTATTCTTGTTTTATCATCTCAAGGTTTGTAAGTGATCACCATTGCAAATTCACTTATTTGTCTTATATATTGAGAATCACATCATATGCTATCTCGATATTTCCTGTCCCCATCATCTATGACTTTTCAGTTGTAATAATTTTTTTTTTCTTTTTACTATTTTTTCTGTTTTCTCTATTTGGATAAGAAACTTATGAGCCTGCGATCCATTGTTTCTAAACTTACAATTTGTATATCAACTGAAAATAAGATGAATAAAGGCTGAAACAATGTACAAGTTGAGATGAGTCCCCATATGAATGTTAGAAAACTATATAAACTCATTCTTCAGCCGTCCAGTCTCATTTTTCTGAAGGGTTTTCCTCTTACACCAAATTGCTTTGCCTCTTCCCAGCCTTCAAACCCTCACTCTCACCTCTACACTAGCTCTCAGCTGTACTCTAATGCTCATTTCCACCTTAACTCTCACTTAATCATATTGCCATTTTTCTATGAATGTACACCTTGTTTTTTGCTTTATTTTTTTAATTTTAATTTTTTATTTTATTTTCATCCAGAGAGAGAGAGAGAGAGATTGCATCTGCTTGTTCACTATGCAAATGATTGGGAAAGAGAGATAGAGAGAGAGAAATTATAGCATCTGCTGGTTCACTCTGCAAATGATCTCAAAGATTGGAGCAGGTCTGGAATGAAGCCAATAGCCAGGAGTTTCCCAATGCAGTTACAAGGACCCAAGGGCTTGGGTCACTTCTTTTATTTTTTAGACCACAAGCAGGCAGCTGGATTGGAGTAAAGCAGCCAAGACTCAAATTGGAGCCCATATGAAAGGCTGGTGCCACAGGTGGCAGCTCTACTGGCTACACCACTGTGCCAGTCCCTGTTTTATTTCTTTATGCACCATCCTTAGGATCTTACTTCTTTTCTTTTCTTTTCTTTTCTTTTCTTTTCTTTTCTTTTCTTTTCTTTTCTTTTCTTTTCTTTTCTTTTCTTTTCTTTTCTTTTCCTTTCTTCTTTCTTTCTTTCTTTCTTTCTTTCTTTCTTTCTTTCTTTCTTTCTTTCTTTCTTTCTTTCTTTCTTTCTTTCTTTCTTTCCCTTTCTTTCTTTCTTTCTTTATTTCCCTTTCTTTATTCATTTCGTTGCATCTTAATTTTACATAGTGAAGCCACAGTGGTTTGAACATGTTAACAGGACCTGAAAAGTATTACTACTGTTAATGTGCATCATGAGGAAGAAAATTAAAATCAAGCAGCCTCTATGTCTAAAGAAAGAGAAGACCAGAACATACAGATTATTCTGAGAGCATTGTCAGGCTTAAGATAAAGTGAGAATTGAATGCAAGTCAATGGAATCATAGGAATTGAGCTTTTAAAAAGGATTTATTTGTTTTTATTTGAAAAGCAGAGCTACAGAGAGAGAAGGAAAAAAAAAAGAGAGAATGGTCCATGTGTTGATTCACTCTCCAGATACACTTGACCAGGCCAAAACCATGAACCCTGATCCCCCTTAGATTTCTCTTATAGATAGATACAAGGGCCCAAGCATTTGGAATGTTCCCTCCTCCTTTTTGAATTGCAATAGCAATAAGATGAATAGGAAATGGAGCTGCCAGAACTCCAACTGATGTCCATATGGGGTGTTGATGTCTCAGGCTGAAGTTTAGCTTGACTGCTACATGACAATACTGGCCCTGGAATTGATTTTTTTAAAAAGGGAATAAATTCAGGGAGGTTGAGGAAAAGAAGTTGGGACAGATTTGAGAGAAGCTTTGCTACTTTTGAAGGGCATTCTCTTAGTTGAGACCGGATGATAGACTGTGGAAATCAGCATTTTATGGAAATGTGATTAGCACCAAGACCTCAATAGGACAAATCTATCTCTATCTCAATATCTCTTATTCCTATATTTGTCAAGGGTTTTTATGTTAGCTATCTATGGAGGACTTAGAGTTGTATTTGGTTAATTCAACGTTGAGCTTCAGTCCCCGGCATTTTTCTGGCTAGCAAGGAATAGGACTGATTAAAAGCAAATATGAATTTTCCAAGAAGACACACAAATATGGTGACTCCTTTGCATTTTAATTCTAATTATAAGAAAGTAGGGACTAATAAGTGCTATGTACCCCCTCTTCCCCCCAAAACACACTCAGAAAAGAAAAGATAGAGAGAATCAAGATGGCAGAATAGGGTAAGGACATGTTTAAATGGATGGAGAAATATTTATTCAGGATGAAGCAGAGAGGACATATTTCAGAAAATAGGAAAGGACAGAACAACAGCAGAGGGGTACCTGGAGACTGACAGACATAGGAAAGCAGCGGGCACAGCAGTGCGGTGTTGCAGTGACTGATACTCCAGCACGGCGATCTGAACTCCACCAGCAACCAGGTGGGAAAGGACTTTCACTGGGAGCTTGGGAGGTGAACCCAGATGAAGAACTGTCTGTCCTGCTGGTCTGTTTGATTTGACTAGGAGAAGAGACAGAGCAGCAAATCTCAGATGGGCAGTGTGAAATCAGAGTGGATTTCACTGCCCAGTCATCCCCCTAGAGCTGAATTGGGTGCCATTTTGCATAAGGAGGAAAGGACAAGGGAAAGGGCTGAGGGTGCTCTGAGCTGCGGGCAAACTCATTTCTAACACAGTGAACTGCAATGATGTGGCATTCTACGGGTTCCACTCAGGGCAGGTCTGGGTAGTCCTCAGATCTGATGGCCAGCAGATCAAGAACTGTAGTGGTGGTACATTGGGAGCCACGTTGCACACTGTGGCAATAACTTTGGGGCTGTAGGGGACAACAGAGAACTGCGCATGTGTTGATCTTGTGAGAACTTGCTGAGGTCCCACAGGAAAATAATAGTGACTGTGGCATTGTATGGGTCAAGATAGGTTCATGTGGCACCAGACCTAATGTCCAACAGGTTCCAGCAAGATCAGCACCACCAACAAACTAATTATATAGGACACCTGGTGTCTCTCTAATCCTGGGACCTGCTCCAAAAGGAAGTGGGAGAAAGGTTGCAGAGACAATGGTGCAGCCTCAGCACGGTATCACAGGAGGTGGAGAGTGGTGAGCCAAGAGCTGGGGCTGTGGAGATCACAGTGGAAATCTGACATAAGAACCTAGACCTGGAACTTCCTCGAGGGAGTGGCACAAGTGGCTGCAAGCAAAAAGTTGTGTACTAACTGCAATAAGTAAAATTGCATTGTAGACCTGTGGGTCACACAGCTTACAAACCTGCCCCAAGGAGGAGACTCTGCTAACCAGAAGTACAATGATCAAGAGCAAAAGAAGAGAAAAAGGAACAATGAATATTACTGAAAACTCCCCTGCAAAGGAGCAAAACCCTTTGCCAACCTCAGAGTTAACTGAGGAAGACATCGAGAAAATGGGGGACACAGAATTCCTAAGACTCTTTTTAAAGATCCTGATCAACAATGAGAAGCTCATGCAAGAGTTCAAAGAATTTAAGGAAGCAGTAAAGCAAATCAAGGCTGGTATATCAGAAATTAAGAACACAGTAGAGCAAATTAAAAGTACAGTGGAGAGTCTCCAAAATAGAATAAAGCAAGCAGAAGAAAGAATCTCAGAATTGGCAGATATCTCCTGTCACCAGGGGGAAGCAAACAAAAAGCTGGAAGCAGAGCTGGATCAGGCCAAAAAAGGTATTCAAGAATTGAAAGACACTATTAAGAGGCCAAATGTAAGAGTTATGGGAGTCCCGGAAGGTGCAGAAAGAGAAGCTCTGAGTTTGCAAATGTATTTAAGGAAATAATCAAGGAAAATTTCCCTAATCTGGAGAAAGAATTGGGAAACAAGATCCAGGAGGGGCACAGAACGCCCAACAGGCTTGATCAAAAGCGATCTTCACCAAGATACATGGTTATCAAGTTCTCTTCAATTGAACATAAGGAAAAAATCCTTAAACGTGCACATGAAAAAAAAAATCAATTGACATATAAAGGAATGTCAATTAAGCTCACAGGAGATCTCTCACAGGAAACTCTACAGGCAAGAAGAGAATAGACTGACATATTCCAGATTCTAAAAGAAAAAAATTGTCTGCCTAGGATAAAATATCCTGCAAAGCTTTCTTTTGTCTTTGAAAATGAAATAAAATTCTTCCAGAGTAAAGAAAAGCTAAAAGAATTTGCCTCTTCCAAACCTGCCCTACAAATGATACTTCAAGATGTTCTTTTGATAGAGAAGAGGAATAGCACCTACAAAAGCCAGAGGCAAACAGGAAGAACATCCCAGTAAAACGACAACAGAAGACAAAACCAATGAACAACCCATTCCTAAAATGACAGAATCAAAGTACCACCCATGTATATTTAAGTCTGAATGTAAATAGCTCAAGCTCAATCAAACATCATAGATTAGTAGACTGGATTAAAGAACAAAACCCATCTGTTTATTGTCTGGAGGAGATACACTTCAACAAAGAGCAGAGGAAACTATATTGCTTGGGTTTTGTTGTTTTGTGTTGGTTTCATCTCTTCAAAGCACTTTCTTCTGGTTAAATCATTCAATGACTCATAGATCAAGCAGTGGTATCATCTTCTTCAAGAAGGTTCTTGATTTCTTCAGCTACACGTTAGACATTTAATAGCATGTTGTTTAACTTCTTGGTGATGTTAATTTCTTTTTTCTCCCTGATGTTGAGTTTGTTTTGTGGCTTTTCATTCAAGGGGATGTATAGTAGCTGTGTAATGGAGACTATCATATCTAGTAGCATGTCATTTAATTTCATGGCATTGTAAATTTCTATTTTTCTTTCTATTGTTGATTTTGTATCATGACTTTTCATTTAAGAGGATGTACAGTATCTGTGAAATGGAGACTAAGATCCAGATGTGAGGATGCAGTGTGGTATGCATTTCTCCTTTCAGACAAAGATGGACTTACAATAAAACTGTTTGCTATATCTTGACAATAGGTTGCTGGACTCTGCCATTGTCCATGCCAGAAATGATGGACATATGACTGAGTATGAGGAACTATATGTCAATAATGATATAGAGGAACTAGGTTGGGGGGGAGGGAATTGGGGAGGGGATAAGGGAATGTGGAACTGTATCATAAAACGATAGCAATAATAATAAAATGTAAAAAAAAAAAGAAAACAAAAGATAATGAGATCAGATTGGGGTTTACTGATATAAATTTGAAATATTAAGTTTGCCCTCAGGGACATTTTCTTTTTTTAGCATGATATTACTGAACTTGTGAGCCTTAAGTTGGGTAGCAGGAGTGTGTTGCTTATTTTATTGGAGACAATAAGTAAAGGTTTATTTCTTCTCTGTGTTTGCAAGGTTTATTGTCGCACAATTTTGAAAAATGGTTCAACTTACTCTTTTCGTAGTCGACAAATATGAAGCAAGGTCTGCTGTGTGTGGGCTGCCGTGGTGGGTGCTGGGAGTATTGTGTGGAAAGGTAGAAATAATGACCACCCTTGGAGTTTATGGACCAGTGTACATTACCACGTGTATTTCTTTATAATTAAAACCACTGGGCAGTGTTTCAGGTTTCACTGCTGTGAAATCAAGTATTTACTTTTTCAGAATGTTAATTTGTACTGTAATTTGATCTCTAACAGAAGGGTTTTCCTTCACTGGTAATGTGTTTATTTCTAGGAAACTTAAGAAAAACTGTCC
Organism: Ochotona curzoniae; assembly: GCF_017591425.1. NCBI lineage: Eukaryota > Metazoa > Chordata > Mammalia > Lagomorpha > Ochotonidae > Ochotona > Ochotona curzoniae. The sequence goes on from NW_024465837.1 coordinate 139,277, forward strand.
GTCATCTGTCACCTCTTCCTGGTGCCATTATCCACTAAATCTTTATACTGAGTCCTGTATAATGAGATATAATACTACCAAAAATAATTCTAATCATATAAACAATACTAGTTTTCATATAGTCTTATTCCTTAGATGTTACATACTCCTTTGGAACACAAGGAATATTATTGCCAGTAGTGGAACAGGAGTTCCACATTGAAATCCTCTACCTGCCTTTGAAACTAAGAGAGGAAATAAATCTTTTTCCCCCATAACTTGACTCAAACGTATGAGGGTAAGGAAATAATTCACAGGTTCTAGTCTCATTATGCACATTGTTACGTACATTAAGACGAACTGTGTATGTTTACAAATTTAAAATGGAAATCATATTTAACGCGGAAACAGTTATAGATTCCCAGGCAAAGTGATGTTTAAGTCTATGACAGTGCATTCCAAGGGAATGTTGGATTTCTCAGAATCTACATGCTGCTCTGGATCACGTCACAGCTCTATACAAAACACTTATTCAGCATAAACTGGCCCTGTGGAAGCTGCTCTGCCCTTCCCCCTGCGTTTTCATTTTTCATGCTCCTATCCTCCCTTGGGAAGATGCATACTTGCTCCTTTTGCGCTCAGCACCAGCGTTGCCATGGAAACTCGCCTCTTTTTCTTCCCCCTCCTCAGTTACCAAGTACAGCTTCTGGACTCAGTGCCAAGACCTCCTCTGTAAAACCTCAATGTTCTCTCACTGTTTAGATAAATGTGTTGGAAAATGTTGTTTACATTTTTGTCACAGTGTTCTAGCTGCCTGTTTTGTACAATCTATATCCCTGGATTCACCCATGTTCTAAAAGAAAGCCTTTCCCTCTTTCCTCATCTTAGTCTCAGAAAATATGCTATTTTTTGGTTTGTTTTGCAATAAGATATAAGATAATTCAGGATCAAGGAGATTCTATTTTTATCGTCAGTTTCATTAAGTTCTTAATTTAAAACTTTGTATATCTAATTTCTGGGTGTTTCTGATTTGCAAAATGGCAGCACTAAAACTTTCTACAAAAATATCTTTAAAATTATTTAAATTTTGTAAAAAAAAATCCACTACAACACATTGATAAATCTTATTTTAGCCAATATGATTCAGATACTCAGGCAACATATTGGCTTCCTCCACTCTCAGCATCAGAGACATGACGTAGTACATTTTGTGAAGATTCAGTCTCATTTGTGATTTGATTAGTCGCTGAATTACTTTCATGCTGGCACACAGAAAAAGTAATGCTCCTGAAATAAATGTTTTTCCTTGCCCACCTTTAAAACATCAATTTCACCTATAAATTTCTCAGACATTGAGAAACAAGCTTAGCAAAGCATTTATTTACTCAAAATTTGTATTGAAAATAAATAGCATAAGAGCCTTGTCGTCCTCCTATGCTGACATGGCCGTATTTTTCCTTGTAAATATTTATATTTAAAATTGTCAAAAAAGGATCTCTGACTTGGAAAATAAATACCTCTAATCAACGGAAGAGGGAGCAATATTTCCTCATTTTTAACAGGATGCAGAGTTTCAGTTTTGTTTTTCCCCTTCTTTTCTAAATGTAAACCTGCTTTCAGAATCTCCACTGTTGATTTTCCTTTCCTTCATTGTTTCCTTCTGGGAGGAGGGGGTGTCTGAAGTAGGACCACCCATTTCGACCAAGGAAACAAAGGTTAAATTCTTTCTGGTTTGCTACTTTCTCTTAGGATATAGTTAACAATTAGAAATCTTTGTCTTTTACTGTATATCTTTACTTGCAACAATGCTTTTTTTTTTTTTTAAATGCACTGCACCACTTTGCAAAGAAGCCCCAGCGTTGTGCAGTCAAATGGATGGATTGTGAGCATTCGGCAGGGCTGGCCTTGTGAGAGACCCTGTCTCCCTGTTGTTCTCACTCTGAGCTGAGTAGGAGCGCTGCACATCTTAACAACAGAGTCTTTTCTGCCTGGTGCAATCCTGGGTTATTAGAGTCTAGAGGCCAACCATGCTGTCACCGGCACAAATTGATTTAACCATCAATTGCTGTAGTCATTAAAACTGCTAAAAGTCCCCGCCAAACTGATGAATTGCAACTGAATGTGAAATGAGTCTCGAAGTCCGTTTCCCACCATCTCATATCAAAGGCTATTGTATGCCTGCAAAGTAAAGGGTCGGAGGTTCAGGCTGGAGTTCAACAATGGACTCTGTCAAAAGATAGAGCTCCATTCACTTTGGCAATCCCAATTACAGTTTGCTTTCCATACCTTATTGTACAAAATTTGCATCCAACTAATACATTGAATTATTGGCATACTTTGGGTGTCAAAGGAGTCATTGAATGATTTGTCCTTAAGATACATGGAATTTTAGGCATCTGTTGGTTGCTGGCTTGTGACAATGAAATGATTCCCTGGTTTTTCAATGCTTGCAATAGGACTAATTTTCTTTGAGCTCAGATTTAACACTTTAGGCTCTGTGTACCCAGTCTTCCACATTCACAGGCTTGAAGCACATATCTGGGGTTTTGTTTTGTAGGGAAAATTAGGGAAGGAATGATAATATTCTTGCCTAACCATGATACAGTTACATTTTTTTAAATGAGTCTGCATCATTTTTAGGGGATCACATTAGCTGGGCAAAATACACTTTGATTATTCCTTTTTATCTGAAGAAAAATACATGCTAAAAAGCTGTGATGTGAAATAAAGATCATATTTAGGCATGGGTTTCATTGCCTAGAAGAAATTTTGTTCAACTTTTTTAGGAAAAGAAAAATAGACTAGGTTTCAGGTGTTGCTAGTTTGACTAGTCAAAGGGCTATGAGTTAATTGGACAATGAGTACATATTATTTAGTAAGTGAGTAAGTGGAAATAAAATATCATTGAAATTAAGTTATTTAAGCTCTGATACAGCAATATTAGCAGGAAAATCCAGAAGATTCAAATTTTGTAGCATCAACATGGTCCTGGGAGAGAGAAAACATCTCTGTTTACTGTCACATATTCATCTGAAGAATACCTGCATTTTAGGTCTTGAGTTAAAAATATGTTTTTTTTAACTTTACATGCATATTTGCATATTCAATTTACATAGATTCAGCTAGTTTTTTTTTTAATACGTAGGTTAATATGTAGAGACTGTAAAAAGTATCTTTAAATTCCAATAGTTGGCTCTCTGCTCTTTCTTTTTTCTCTAAGCAAACTTCATAATGTTTTCCACAAGGTGCAGAGGAAGCTCTGTAAGAGAAACATGACTTTTGACATCAAAGGAAGAAAATTCTGTGTCTGCTCCCAGCCATCCCACACGTTCTGCTTATTTTCTTTCTCTAGTTCATCTTGCCATGAAGTGGTATCAACAGGGCTGAGAGGAACAGATGTGGAAAACAAAATAAATCTGACTTAATGTTGTATCGGGGGTTTCATGAACACAAAGTATAAAAGCAAGCAAGCAAAGCCAGTCGGCATCCCAGGGCCGGAGAGCAGAGAGAGGAAGGAAGGGAGCCTGGCTTAAAGATTCATGGCCCGGGTCAAGGGTTCAGGCCACTCAGATGTATTAATAATGAGTTAGCAGACAGACTCAGGTTTGTGTTTCCCTAGACTCTATTTACCATGGACTCGACGTCTCCAGTAACTGAGTGTGGAAATCCATCAGTAAGAACTATCACATTTTGCCCAAGGTTCCAACTGACCCTTAAAGAAGGTCATCGGATTCTTGTCTTTAAAAGATCTATTGTTGAAAAAGAGAGGGGAAGAACACAAGGTTCTCTTCGGAAAAGTAAAGGAAAAAAAACCTGACTGATAATGGCATAAGCAGTATAAAAATGGGACATCCATGTTTCATGAACCAAAAATAACTATGTGTTTTAGATACAATTTATTTTTATTTTTTAAAGATTTATTTTTATTATTTTTTTTATTGAAAAGGCAGATATACAAAGAGGAGAGACAGAGAGGAAGATCTTCTGTCCGATGATTCACTCCCCAAGTGAGCGCAACCGCCGATACTATGCCGATCCGAAGCCAGGAGCCTCTTCTGGGTCTCCCACGCGGGTGCAGGGTCCCAAAGCTTTGGGCCGTCCTCGACTGCTTTCCCGAGCCACAGGCAGGGAGCTGGCCGGGAAGCGGGGCTGCCGGGATTAGAACCGGCGCCCATATGGGATCCCGGGCGTGCAAGGCGAGGAACTTAACCACTGCGCCACTGTGCCGGGCCCTAGATACAATTTAATATGGGAATAAATATTTTTATAATCTCATTTGTGGAACAGCATTAGAAATAACATGCTCATTTGTGAGACAAATTGTAAGGTAATGATCTCTCGATCTCGTAATTAACTCTCAAAGATACTTTGCCCTCTGGATGTCTAGGCTGAACCCACAGTATAAAGATGTTTTTAACAGCAATGGGGTGGCAGAATTTCTACACTTACCATGATTATTAATTTATATCCTGATTTACTTAAAAGTTCTTAAACTAGCTTAAAATGAAAAATTCCTATATTATTTATTTAAATAGCTAAGTCATTTACTATCCACAAAATATATCTAGAAATATACATATTGTTGAAAATATTCCTTAGGTTTGGCCCAGCATGGGAGCCTAGCAGCTAAAGTCTTTGCCTCACACACACAGAGGGATCCCATGTGGGTTCTGGCTCTAATCCTGGCAACTCTGCTTCCCAGCCAGCTCCCTGCCTGTGCCCTGGGAAAGCAGTCAAAGATGGCCCAACGCCTTGGGGCCCTGCAACCATGTGGGAGATCAGGAGGAAGCTCTTGGCTCCTGGCTTCAGATTGGCTCAGCTCCAGCTGTTGCGGCCGCTTGGGGAGTGAATCACCAGGCGGAAGATCTTCCTCTCCCTCTTCCTCTCTGTATATCTGACTTTGCAATAAAAATAAAATAAATCTTTAGAAAAAAATCCCTCAGAGTAAATTTATATTTATAGATTAATAATTGTGTCAGCATTGTGACTCAGCAAGTTAAGCTGCCATCCATAGTGCTGCATTCCATAATGATGCTGGTTTAGATCTGGCAGCTCCATGTCTGATCCAACTCCCTGCCGGTGTGCCTCAAGAAGCAATAGAGGCTGGTCCAAGTGTTTGAGTCTCTATTCCCAGCTCCTGGATCCTGGCTTCAGATGGGCCAGTTTCAGCAATTTGGGGAGTTAAACAGCAGATGGAAGACACCTCCTTTCTTTCTTAGTCTGTTTCTCTCCCTCTGCTTTGCAAATAAATAAATAAATCTAGGAAAAAAAGCAAATTGCTCCTATTATTTACAAAATGATTAATTTAAATTTAAGAATGTTTTATTTGCATGTATGTTTTTAAGCAGCTTAAGATTTCTATTGGGATTTTATTTTGAATTCCTTATATCATATTTAGCAGAGCAGTAAGCCTGCTAGAATTTTTTGTATTTCATAAAATGAAATATTGCCTAATTCTTGAACCAAAAATAAAGCTAGCATGGATTATCAAAAAGTCACTGCAACTAATGGGTACTTGATAAATGTTCTAGAGTGAATAAATAGTCCCATAATATTAGTGTACAATACACAGAGAAAAGATTTATTCCTATTTTTTGGCAGTAAATTCAAGAATCAGAATTTTGATTAATTTCCTAAAACAGGAAACATGGCCAAAACTTAAAAATCTGTAAGTATCTTGGGATTTTCAAGTTATATTTCAGTTATTAATTTCTGGTTTGTTTATGTAATGATCTCAGAACAAATATGTCATGATTCCTACTCTTTTAAATTTGTTACAATGCATCGTATATCTAGAATGTGGTCTGCCTTCGTTTCCCTTGAGCTGGAGGGCAATGTGTGTTCTGCTGCTGCTGCTGGTGGATGAAGGCGTGTATGGATTTTAGTTACACCCGGTTGATTGAGGACACTGTTGGGGTGAATTATGCCTACTGACTTTCTGCTTCCCAATTCCCTTTATAATGTTGCGATAACACAACATTCCAGTCACTCTCGTTTGCTTCGGAAGGCTTAGCAGTTTTTGCATCATGTGTTTTCATGCTCTGTTGTTAGGTGCATGCACGTTAAGGATTCTTGTGTCTTCCTAGAGAATAAACTTTTCATCATTAAGTCATGCCTCTGAGTTCCTAGAAACTTTCTTTGGTAGAAGTCTGCACCATCTGAAATGAACAGAGCTACTTCTTGTTTTCTTTCATGACTGTCATTGTTATCTTCCCGAATCTTTATGTTTAATCAATGGGCATTTTTATAGTTAGAGACTTACTGTTCTGCTCAACTTGACTATCTTTCACTGGGTGCCTTTAGACATTGATGTGCAAGGTGATCATTGACGTCGTTTTATTTGATCAGTTTCCTGCTTGTCATCCTTGTTCTTTGCTCTTTCATTCTTTGTAATTTTGATTGACATTTTACATGATTCTATTTTCTCTCTTTAGCATATCCATTATTATTCTTTTTATCTTATTTTGTTTTTGTTGGCCCTAAAATTTTACAAACATTTAAAAGTAATCAAAATTTACTTTTCTTTGCCACGTTAGTATTTTATAGGGAGGAAAAGAAATTATAGTTACGTGAACCCAACTCCTCCTTCCCATCACTTGTATCATTACTGCCATTTATTTTACTTATATATAAGCTCACAGCGTGTGTATATATACACGTGTGTGTTTATGTGTGTGTATATGCAATTTGCCTGTAGAGTTGACTACATTATTATTATTATTATTTTTAAAAACCTGCTGTTAGATTAATTCAGAAGAATATAGATAACGGATAATGCTTTCTTTTGCTTTATTTTTCCCTGGTGCTCTTGCTTTTATAGCTCTATGGTTCTGATCTATATTGTACCTTTCTCAAAAACACCTTATTTATTACAAGGCGTGTCAAACCCCCTTATTTTTTGTTTGTTTGAGAAAGTCTTTATTTTCCTTTCACCTGTGAAGTGCAATTTTGTAGAATACAGGATTCTGGGCTGGTGATTTTCTCCTTGTCTCTGTGTTTAATATTTTACTTTGCTTTCTTCTTTTTTTGCAGGTTTTCTCAGCAGAAATTGGTATATTTATTTTTCAATAGGTCAGGAGTGTTTTTTTTTTTTTTCTTTTGGCTTCTTTCAATGATTTTTCTTCTGTATTTAATTTTGTGCAGTTTGTACAGAATATGTGTAGTTAATCTTGGCATTAACTCAGCTTGGTGTCCTCGTGATGTTTCTGGACCTGTTTCTGGAGAGGGAATTAACAGGAAAACTTCTCAATTACAATGGCCTCAACTTTGGGGATCCTTCTTTTACCTGCTTCTTGCTGGTCACTTGCCTCAAATTGTTACATATTGTTGTTATTTTCTATTGTTCTTTTTTTTCATCCTTTTTCCTCTTCACTGTTGATTTTTAAAGATTGCAATGGAGACATCCGCAAACTTGATATTCTTTCTGCACTTGTGTCCATTCAAAACATACAGGCCTGAACGTTATACTTCATTTCTGTTGCCGTGTTCTATGTCCAACGATTTTTTGGTTCCTTCTCAGAACTGCTGTTTCTCTGCTTATTTAACCCCTCTATTCTTGTTGGAGGTCTACGTTGATTATGAGGATCCTTAACATTTAAAAAACCGTATTACTGATTTTTATTTATTTGAAAGATAAAGAAACAACAGAAAGACAGAGAGAATCCCCCATAAATGCTTCACTGTATGAATGCCTGGAAAGGTTGTGGTCAGCTTGAAATCAGGCGCTGGGAACTCAACCCAGTTCTTCCATGTGACAGAGCCCCAACTGCTTGATTAATCACCTCTTCTCTCCCCAAGTCCACATTGTTCCACTTACTGGGTCACCTCATCAGCAACAGAGAAGGATTAGAGTCCGGGCTCCATGATGCATCATGGGAGCATCCTGCCTGGCATCTTATCATGAAATCAAATGCCTACCTCAGTCCTTAAGATTTTAGTTAGGGTTTCTTTCAATCTCATTCTGATAATTCAAACACACCTATCATACTCAAGCCTGGCTATGATGTTTGCTTCCTCTCTTCAGTTATCTTTTGGTTCACCCTGCAATTTTTTCCACCTGATACTTAAGCACAACATAACAACTCAAAGAACTTGCTGTCAAAATGACTTTAGAAATGCCATGCTGGGGGTGGCGGGGCGATGAGAAAAGCATTGTATAACTCTAAAATTAAGTCTCTAAATTAAACCTGCGTCACTGGACCTTGGCCTTCTCCAGCAGCTCAGTTGTCTGCCTTCTCTTTTTGGAAGGACACAATGATGAGAATGAAACCGTGAATTTCTCTTCCTCAAGGTAATGATTCCAGCAGGGTATCCTCTGGCTGGACAGGAGGAGCTTTCCCTGAAAGCAGAACTTCAGTAAATAGAATGTGCAAAATGTTTAAGTTTATTTAATTTATTTGAAAGGCAAAATCTCACACACACACAGACACAGAGAGAGAGAGAGAGAGATAAGGGAGAGAGAGAGGTAAGAGAGACCACACTAGGAGCCACAGACTGTTTAGACTCCCATGTGTCATGGTACCAAGAAATCAAGCATGATCCATTACCTCCCAGGGTGTACAGGAAGCTGGGTTAGCCAGCTGAAAGGCAATAAGGGTGTGTTAAACGGCTGCTTAACCTGTTCTAAAACACATCACAAAACCACCCTTTGAGAAATAAAACATTATTCTGTTTTTCTTAGTATTAATTATCTGGTTCCACATTTTCTACTAAGCTTAAGTTTATTATCCAGCTTCTCAATCCATCTTCCATATCAACCAGCACTGAGTTTGGATAAATTCTCAATCTTTTATATAAAAAAACCTGCCTTCTTAGCTGTAGCTACCTCAGAGTGTTTTAAAGTAGTGTTCACTGCCTTGACTTATTTTTGAAATAAATATTTTTTCTCCTACCATCAATTAAATATATATTTAAATATATATAATATTTGGAGATATTATAATATATCTGACGATATATATCATGCTATATATTATATATATTTGGGGATAATATTGTATGTGGAAATTTTTACTACCTCACAGAGATATTTGCCCTCACATCTTATTTTGAAAGGTCTTAGTTTAGGTGCTATAAAAATCACTTTACTCTTATTAAATAAGATTTTCTTCTAAAGTCTTAAAACATTGTTCTTTGGATGTAGTGCAATGGTTCATTGGTAAATCCTCATCTTTTAAGTGCCAGGATTCCATATGAGCACCAGTTCATGTCCCAGCTGCTCTGGCCTGGGAAAGCAATAGAGGACGGCCCAAAGCCTTGGGATTCTGCACACATGTGGGAGACCTAGAAGCTCCTGGATCCTGGCTTTGAATTGGCTCAGCTTCAGCCATTGCAACCACTTGGAGAGTGAACCAGTAAATGGAAACTCTTTCTCTCTCTCCCCTTCTCTCCGCATATCTGATCTGCCTTGCCAATAAAAAAGTAAATAAATAATTTTAAAATAACTACATTGTTTATTGAATGATTTCTGGAAAGTTACTCTTTTTAGTTAATATAGTATTACTACAAAAGAATTGCAAATTCATTGGGGAAATTTAAAATATATGAACAAACATTCAGAATGTGAATACATTCAATTCAAGAAATCACCTTACATATCCTTTAAGATCTGTCTGGGCATCTATGAAGACACATACTTAGCTATCTATGCACACCCAATATTTCAAGCAAAATGAGGCAAAGCAATGCACATTCTTTTATAATTTATTTTTTCAACAAATGCTACCTTTTTTTAGTGAATTGTTGCTACAACTCATATTCTGACCGTATTGAATCCTCCCCAACACTGCACGTAGTCATTACGATCCTTAGATTTGTTTTGATGAAGCACGACTTTCCTCTTGTAATGCATATTCATTGTAGATATTGACCCAGTTTCCTTGCAGATTGCTTTACTCCGTGGGCTTATCTCATTATTTCCATTTCCTTCTCTTTTCCTTCCCTCCCTCCCTCACTCCTTCCTTCCTTCCTCCTTTTCTCCTGTAGTTCTCTCTTGCTCTCTGTTTATTACATGCTTCAGTTCCCTCTAAGGCTTGAATAGATGAATCTGCCTCCGAAAGTGTCACGGCTTTGTTTCGAACATTTTTTGGTTAGAATATGACTTGGTGGCTTTCTTGTTGAATCCTACCAGGGACATAGGCTATTCAGTGAAGTACCAGCAGTACTGCACAGGTGAGTCACTGGATCTGGACAGTCAGGTTCTTCTATTGCAAAGGTAGATTTTTTTCCAAGTTCTCTCTTTCTAAAGAGAGAGAACATGTTAAAAAAAATGCAAGTTCTTAACCACATCCTGTGACTACTTTATTGACATTTCAATTTTAGTTTATACACGACTGGCATATTTTAGTTTATACACAACTGGCATATTTCAGGTAATTTGTCCTCATAATTCACAGATTAAAAGGATTTTTTTCATCTTATCATTTGCTAAGATTTTTACTATTCTCTTCCCTGTTATCATTTGCCTATTTTTATAGGAACTTTCATTTTTTTTTTCCTGTGAGGGCCTGAGTAAAACTGTGATACATTTGTACAAACTGCATGTAAAATAAGAGATTACTGGTCATTGTTGGCTGTGATTAAGTCTTCCTCATAAAATAAGTTGCTTTAATTTAGGTGGACAGGAGGAGGCTTGTATCTCAACCCTGGAGACTCCTGGATCCTCACCAAGGACTATTAGTACAGGCACCAAGGACTACATCCCAACTACCAAGGAGACCACAGGGAATTAGAGTGCCTTCGGAGGCTGAGAACTTTGAGGTCACCCACCCCCGCTTGGATCTACCACATGGGATGCAAGAAGCCCAGATCCTTCCTTGCAGGATCCAAGGTCATTGCAACAATAGCCAGGAGCTCTGAGTGGTCCACAGAAACAGAACAGCAAACTTTCTTCAGGACTAGGGAGAGGAGCTTTTTTTGGTCCTTACTTCGTTCCAACTTTGGATCCCCACCCTCTCTTGCAATGACCATCAGGCTCGCTCCAGAGGCCCCCACCCCCCAAAAGAAACAACAATAACAAAATTAGAATAGATAGAGAACAACAAGGAAAGCTTAGAACCAAACAGGAAATGATCAGCATGGACTCACACATACCTTGCTAGGCAGGACACAAAGATTAGTTACTCTTTATCAAGGTATTGAAGATTTCTCTGCACACCCCTCCTAAAACTGTTCTACACCTCAACTGTTGACATATGCCTTGTTAGAGTTATAAGCCAGTTTAGACTATCCTAAAATCTGCCAAGGTCAGCAAAATTATGCTTCAGCACTATAAACTGCTAAATATTAAAATGAAAATAGATACAAGAAAGCTGAATCGTACCCTATAGCCATTTTAAGGTGTATAGAAGCCGATTATATATAAACTAAAATTAAAATGTCAATGAAGTAGTCACAGGATGTGGTTAAAAACTTGCATTTTTTAACACATTGGTTACTCAATATCATGTCAATTAATTCCATAATGTTGTAAATTATTGTTGATATTATGTTGTGGCTTTTAATTCATCAGGATGATATTTTGCCAGCTCTACCTTCAGACCAGAGATGGTCTCCCCAAGAAATCATTGAATTTATCTGGATAATAAGATGCTGGACTCTATGCTTGGTATATGCTTGCAATGAAAGAATCTTGACTGAATTTGAATTGTAATACTGCAACAAGGTGGAGGAATCCACAATGGGGGAAGGGTACGGGCAGGGGTTGGGGGAATCCCAGAGCCTATGAAACTGTGTCACATAATGCAATGTAATTAGTAAAAAAAAAATTGCAAAAAAATTAAAATAAGTTGCTTTACTTTAAAAATCATACTACAACCGAATATCAAGGTTTACCTTGTTTATGTTAATCCTGGCTGTGTTGGAGGAAACAATATTTTAGTGTGACCCTGAGATGAGCTAGCTCAGTGAATCTGTTGCCCAGAGCTGCTTCTGACCTTTGCCATGAACTCCCGTTGGCAATCACAGGAATGTGAATATGCCAGGCCTATGACCACGGAGCCGGAGAGTCGCCCAGTACTCCCCGTTGGTAGGGCGTTTCTTTGAATCTCATATTCACATTAAAATCAATGTGATTATTGCATTTTATTTATTCGGCACATATTTATTGCCAGACATTAGTCTAGGTACTGGAAAAATATCTGGGCAAAACTATACAAATCTCACCCTTTGTAAAGATAGGAAAGATATATGAGAGTTCTTCACATAGATGAGAAAATGGGAAAGAAAGCTTGGTTGTGCAGAAGTGACCCAAGAACCAAGCCCAGCGTCACTTCATCACTTCATTTTCTGTGATAGGAGGAATACAGAGAATTTGGGCTTAGTTACAGATGACTGTTATGATCACAACTAAAGAAAGAGCTGACTTTCTCTTTCTCTAATAAAGCAGGAAGCAGGATTGTCAGCTGAGAAAGAGATTCAGAGGAGAAGAATAGGCTCCAGGAGAAATGATGAAGCTAGTCCTTCAGAACAAAAATCCTTCTGATGTAGTAAAATCCAAGATCGTCAGTTTTCCAGGAGGTGTTCAATGTGATTATATGGTTTACCTTATAGACAAAGTGTAGCTATGGGAGTAACAGCACAAAGTGGATAAAGAGCTGGCTTGCCCTACTATAGGATTTTTGACAAATGAGAACAATGAAGGGAAGGAGGCACAAAGGAGTTTGGAGAAAGCAGTATGATGACTGTAATTAAAAAAGAGGGAACTGGGCCTGGCGCGATAGCGTAGTGGTTAAAGTCTTCTCCTTGAATGCCTAGGATCCCATATGGGAACCAGTTCGAGCCCTGGCAACTACCTTCTCATCCAGCTTCCTGCTTGTGGCCTGGGAAAGCAGTCAAGGATGGCCCAAAGTTTTGGGACCCTGCACCCGCATGGGAGACCTGGAACTGGAAGAAATTCCTGGATCCTGGCTTTGGATTGGCATAGCATCGGCTGTTGCGCTCACTTGGGGAGTGATTCATCAGATGGAAGATCTTCCTCTCTGTCTCTCCTCCTCTCTGTATAGCTGACTTTGCAATAAAAATAAAATACATCTTTAAAAAAAATCAACAGGGAACTAAAGCTGTATAAGAACTTACACATCAGAGTAGTAACACATAGTAATGGGAATGTATGACTAGAGAATTGCATGGAAACTAGTTACTGCATTTATTTCTATGGCATTGAGTTATAAATGCACTTCACTTCAGGGTTACTTTATTTGATACGAATTAATTTAGTTGATGGCAAAACTCTGTAGGCAGGCATCCACACTCTAAGTTTGCAGTTCATTTCCTACATTACTAAAATCCAAAAACAGTTGGAAAGTGTAAGGCTTTTTTTGTTTCGTTTTTTGTTTTTGTTTTTTGCCCCCAAGTTCAATTTGGTAGCGGAATATGAGTGACCTCACTTGAACTCAAGTGGCAGCCAGCTGCTGAAGTGTTTGTTTATTTAATTTTGGGGGCGGGTAATCCAATGTTTTCCTGCTGAAATATTAACATGCTTGATTACAAGGAACTGCTGGAGAATCAGGCTGCAGTATTACATAAGGTACCATTATGTGTACCTTTTCACTTTTTTGAAATCTGAGAAAACCTGTTTCAGAACACATTTTACCCCCAAGGGCTTTGGATGAGTGAATACAATCTGTACTAACATTCTGACAGAAATAAAAATGATGTTTTAAGATTTAAGTTAGTTGCCTGGGGTAATGAGAAATAGATTGTTAAGGCAAGTTTGAAACTGTTCCATCTTCGTGCAGGAGCAGAATGCACTTCATCCAATTATTTTCTTTGGATGGACTTTTACACAACCTCTTGCAACTCATTTTACACAGGTGGAGAATAAATAAATTCTTTGAGAAGTCATATGATCTCATTTTCAGTATACTCAAAGAATTTTGTTATACACTAATGGGAGAAGTAACTTTCGAATTGGAAGGAAAAAAATTTAATGTGAGGCAAAAAAATTCAGAGGGAAATCTGTTCGTTAAACGGGCTGACATGTTCACCTAGTTGTTTTTATCAATAAAATGACCAATCATCAGAATTAATACAATGGCCTCATATGCAAAATACATAAAAGTTCACAAAATGTATAAAACGTGCAAAATTTCTTGAAGGAATTGAATGCTGAAAAATATCTGTTCTTTATTTACCACAACTACCATTATTAATAGCTAACTTTGGATAAATCCTCAGAATTTTCCAGTACTGTGTTGAACATTTCATGCGCATAATTTCATCTAATGCTTAAAACATTATTATAAGCAATATTTATTATTCTTCTATTATGAATGCAGAAATCCAAGTTTAGAGAGGCTTAGCGAGTTCCCAAGGACACATACCTAGTAAATAGGAGAGACAGGCTGCTAATCTTTGCTGCCAGACTCTGAAAGAGTGGTTTATAACTGCATAACACCCTGTCTTTCAAAAGTGAAGAATGATGGCATTACAAACGACTAGCATGTTTCTAAGCCTATTTATTAGCCATGCTTGCACACATTTCCTCTGGCTCATACAATGGTTCTGGCACTAAGATTTGTATAGTTTTCTATCGTATATAATATACATTTGATTATTTTTTAACCAAACCAAGGTATTTAAATATGAGAAGAAATGGATTTCTGAATATGAACTATCATGCTGTATAGCTTAGAAGAGTGATTCTGATCGTTGGGATGTGGTATTTATAATAAGGTCAAATCCAGAAGCAGTGAAAACGATATTTGTTTATGCTTCAGTACTAAAATTTTGTCGTTCTACAGGGTTTTTTCTAAACATATGTTCCTTTCCCTTTCTTGTGGGATATTTTACATTAAGAAAAGAATAATAATAATAATAAGAGCAGCAACTTTGTTGAACTAATGACTTGCTATGCTACTTAAAGGTTTTAGATGATGAAGTCAAGCATGTATCTCTTGTAAACGCTGGTATTTTCCCCTAAAGAAACTGAAGGACATGGAACCATTTCCAGTATATTGGGGGTCCCAGGGATCTACTCTTCTCTCCCCTCCATTTTATTTTAAAGGGTGACTAAACAGGCTGAGAGAACAACAAGAAGGAGGGAGAGTAGATAAACTAGACTAAGAAACAACTTCTGAATGCCCATCTGAAACAGTTCCTATAATGGCAGAGTTGATTGAATAGTTGAAACCAGTTCCAACACATGGGCCCCAACTGTAGATGAGAAAGTAAAAAAAATATAAGCCTTTCAGAGTCATGAGTCATTTTTACTTGTTTCTCTTGGCACTGATGACACAACTGCGAGTTTACACCCTGGGATGAAAAAGGAGAATCCATTTGTCTCTATCTCTGCATTGACTCCATGAGTAGTAAAAACCCAGATGAGGACAAAGCATGGCTCTTCTTTGGGAAACATCTGAACCCAACTTTGCAGAGGGGAAAGGATGTTCATCCATGAGTAGCGTGCCCAAGGTGAATTGATTGTTTGCTCACAGACAGCTTCAGGGGAATCACTTTAGAAGGGGGCATGTTCTTTGCGAATGCTGGAAATTTGGGACCCTGAGAAATCTGGCTGACAAAAATGATATGTCAAAATGGTTCAACATCATGTTGTGTTGAACACTAGCTCTTAGAGAATAATGTTAAGTCACTCAGGAGCAATTGCAAACTTGCTTAATGCAATACCTTTTATTTTAGATTTATTCATTTTTATTGGAAAGTCAGGCTTACAGAAAGAGAGACAATGAGAGAGGTCTTCCATCTGCAGTTCACTCTCCAAGTGAACAAGGACTGCAGCAAAGCTGAACTGAAGCCAGGAGCCATGAGCCAGGAGCCTTTTCTGGGTCTTCCATGTGGGTGCAGGGTCTCAAGACTTTGGGGTGTTTTCTACTGCTTCCCTAGGTCGCAAACAAGAAGTTGGAAGGGAAGTGGAGCAGCCAGGAATGCGATACAGCTTCGATTCTTCCTAGAATTAGGTCAAATTTCATGGGTAAACTATATAGACCCTACAAAACTGTGTGCATTTTCAACACTAGCTTCAGAGTTCCCAGACCATCTGGAATTCTGACCAATTCATTACAGTATTGGAAGTTCCTGCTACACTCTGAGATTTGATTATTTAATAGAATCACTCTCAGTATTTAGAAAAGCATTATATATGTAATAACAGTTTCATTATAAAGATGCTTTATACTGGACTATATAATGATTAATATCAGGCTTCTGTGTCTTTTGGATAAGCCATTTTCAAGATACACATTAATATGTTAACAACTCAGAAACTCAGCCAAGTTTGGAGTGCCTAGAGTTTCAGTTCAAGTTCTGCTCTATTGGCATGACTGAATCACTGTGCAACTCTTGCCTTCTTGACGCTCAGTTAGATCAAGGCGCCAACCCCCTAAGAATGTGGCTGTTGTTTTTAGGCTAGGCAGTCCTATCCTGGCTTACCATGAATCATTTCATTAGGGTTAACTTAGGCAAGGGACCAGAGACCATCACAGAAAACCACATTCTTATCATTCTAACTTGGAGAAAGCCCACAGTGGGAGAATCCTTCTCTCAGGAGGTAGGAACAAAGATCAACCAAATTTTTTGTTATAGCATCCTCAGGTCAGATTACAGAACAGAGTGCCAAAATATAAGGATACTTCAAAATGCTACTTGAAAATAGCAAAAAATCTTTTGATGTTCACATGCAATTTTTCTATAGTACACATTTGCACAAATATTTCAAAAACCTTTCTGATGCGTGATTTTTTTTTTAAAGCTAAATAAGGATCTTTTCATTTCATTTTCTGTGAACTAATTGAAATCTTGTACGCTGCTCAATGGGGCATCAAAAAAAGTGCCTTGTCATTTCCTAGCTGATACACTTTCCACTTAGATTCTTGGTTAAAATGGATGTTTTCAATTGATCTTATCATGTAGGACACACCTGCAGGAAGAACCTAGAAGTTTCTTTCTTGTGATGATGTACTTGATGTCGGTTCTCTCTCTCTCTCTGGATCTATGCTGTTTTCTGAATCATGCCATTTAGGACAAGGATGGAACCGGTGGCAGCTTATCTTTCATTCCATAAAGGGTGGATTTATCTTTTATTCCTCCTCCTCCATTCCATCATTTAGTCTTTGAGATAAGAAATCCAGTGAGCTTTCATCACCTGCTCATTTTCCTACCAGAAGCCATTTCATCTGTTTATGATGAACAAACTTGCTTTGTCAGTGATCAGTGGGCTCCCTCTCTGTGCTAAGTTGGAGATCCTTTTGCTTCTCCAGCCTCTGTTTATGTTTGTGAATGTGATTAAGGCAACATTGCTTATGGTGATTAGCAGGCATGTAATATTCTGTTGCAGACTATGCATAATTTTTCACAGTATATAATTTTCAACAAACTTTTTTTAAAGATTTATTTTTATTGGAAAGTCAGATATACAGAGAGGAGAGACAGAGAGAAAGATCTTCCATTCAATGATTCACTCCCGAAGTGACCACAATGTCCAGAGCTGCACCAATCCAAAGCCAAGAGCTTCCTCCGGGTCACCCATGTGGGTGCAGGGTCCCAAGGCTTTGGACTGTCCTTGATTGCTTTCCTGGGCCACAAGCAGACAGCTGGATGGGAAGTGGGACTGCCAGGGTTAGAATCCACACCCATATGGGATTCCAGTATGTGCCAGGCCAGGACGTTAGTTGATAGGCTATGGTGCCAGGCCCTCTAAGAAACTTTTTAAAGACCTCTCAAAACCATGGATGTTAATTTCCTGGCTTCAAAGTACATTTATGGTAAACTAACGTATGCTTGCACTCTTGATTGACACTGTAAAGTTGCAGCTAGAAGATTTTTGGCTCCAACTTCTAAAAGAAGCTAGTTTAACTGGATCTGTCATGATGCTTCCAGTTTTATTAGCCCCACTTTGACATTTGCTGATAAGAAAAAGGAACCAAGAATAACTATACACTTGAGTAATTCTTTGGAAATTTAAGTTGACAAAGAGCTGACCACTAGTTAATGTTTTCTTTGTATTAGTTTCTGGAAGACAATTCATTACAAGTGATTCATTCTAATAGCTTTCTCAACTACCTGGTAAAATTTCTTGGTGAAAATTATTGTGGAATATTTCAGGACTCTTAGTTTTTTTTTTTATCATTGAAACTATGGAGATTGTTGTTTTCAAGATAGTTATCAAGGGAAAAATAGATGGGGAGGGAGGAATGAAGAAAGTTGAAAAAAGAGAGAGAGAGAGAAGAGAGAAACAGCAAGTGAAGAGAATGGATAAAATGATAAGAATCTGGGCAAGACTGAACACAGAAGCCAAGAACTCAATCTGAGTTTCCCACTTGAGTGTTAGGGATCAAACAAGGCAGGAGCTAAAACTTACAGTGGAGGTAGGGTTCAAATTCAGATACTAGAATATTAGTTGGTGACATCTGAACTATATCTTAAAAGCTATGCCACATGACTGCCACATACTTCTATATACAGAGGAAGACACAGGAACCAAAATTTCTATTGTCCCGTTGAGTTGTGATGAGATCCAGGCATTTTGTGTTCAGAAGAGAAATCTAATCCTGAAAGCCAGCTGTGTTCCTACAAACAGCGACCTTGGAATGGCACAGTCCAGCTTCTCCATGAGACTCTAGATTTCGGAGTCCTGAACCAATATTACTACACAGGAAGAGAACTCGGTAGTGGGCAGTTTGTCTCTCTAGACCTAAGTTACTCTGTCTTGTCAGGTTCATTAACAGAAGAGTCAATGCCTCTTCTCCACCTCTCTCCTTTTATAAAATAAAGTTATTGCTGAGAGTAACAAAACGGGGGTGGGGCAAGAAGTGTAAAGATGGAGAGCCAACATCTGGTAAGGGCCTCGTTGATGCATCATGACATGGGCAAGCACAGGTCATTAACTCCTACTCGCAGTAATGACATCCGTCCATTCCTGAGGACAGAACCCTCTTAACATCATGGTCGTCACTACCCAATTGCAGCATGGATTGCAAGTAAAATTCTAATTGTAGCACAACGTTCATGTGTTTTAGAATGATTCTTTAGTTTTTTTTTAATTCAAGATTCCATACAGTTCATAGTCATAGTTCCAAGATTATCATGATATACCTTTGTCTCTCCTTCCTTTTTTTTTTTTTGTTTTATTCAGGCTTTGAAGTAACATAATTTTAATTTGCATCTCAGTTTAGGGCTTAATGCTCAGTCAAATAAGATGTTTGACAAACAAAAGTAAAATGTCTCATTTAGTGAGAAAATATGCAAAGGTTATCATCAATAATCAAATGAAATGATCATTATTTCACCATGTATTATAAGTATTAAGGTAAGCACAGATCACTAAAACTATAATGGTTTAACATTTGTAACTAATGCTCTGACAAAGTATGAAACAAAGATTGACAAAACTATATTTGCAGCAATTATCATATATATTGTAGCTGTTATTCACAGGCATTTCTTTCTTTAATATTGTAAATTTCTTAAATGTTTTTAAGGGAGAACACTTGGTATTTTATTTTTCCTTGACCTGCTTATTAGATTCAACTTGATGTCCTCCACTTACAATCTAGTATTTAGAAATATGAGTAAATGGTGCCAATGGGTGGCTCAGCAAGCCAATCCTATGCCTGCAGTGCTAGTGTCCTACATGGCTGTTGGTTTGTATTCTGCTACTCCACTTCCGATCTAGTTCCCTGCTTGTGGCTTGGGAAGGCAGTGGAGGATGGTCCAAGTCGTTGGACCCATGCACCTAGGAGGGAGATCTGAAGAGGAGGTTTCTGGCTGCTGAATGTGTATGGGATCAGCTAAAATGAGTGCAGCCATTTGGGGACTGAACCAGGGGATAAATGCTCTTTCTGTCTCAGTCTCTTCTTCTTTCCATGAGTTTGTCTTTTAATTCAAAATCTAAAAACCTTTTAAAAAGAAAAAAAAAACCCTTCAGTTGAATTTTTATTAACAATTACACTAGGATTGTGATTTGCCATCATCATTTTGAAAGCTTTTATAAGCAGCTATCAGATGTTATACATTCATCTGTATTCACAAACCTGGAGCTCCTCGATCAAGAAAAAAGAAATTATAAGAGGAAAGAACTGAAAGCTGAGAACTTTTGGAGAATCTACAGTTGGAGGGGCACAGACATAGAAAATTGAAGCTTTTTCCAATACTTCTTCCATATGTTGAGGCAAATGCATTATATTTGTAGGAAGGAGATCACATATAGCTAGGAAAAATCAGTTGCAGATCTGTTAGTCAAGCTAGTCTTTTGAAAAAACAACAACGCATATATTAGGGAAGGAGCACATCTTCTCAGGTAAAAAAGCCCCATGAGACTAATCAAGAATGATTTGATGGAAGCGCAAATGGAAGGCACACGTATTGCTGGATGATCCAGGATTGCTATATAGAGCAGTGTTACTGGGTAAAAATACAAATGTTTCTAGTGTCAATCAAAAAATTAGATTAGGAGGCTGTGCTAGCCTGTGATTAGGATTATGTGCTGCGTTTAAAACATCAGAAAACATCAAGAAGTGTTAAAAAAAAAGTGAACATTACCTTTAACCTCACCTCCAGGGATCAGTGCCAACAAAGTGAATGTGTGTGTGTGTGTGTGTGTGTGTGTGTGTTATATGTATATGAATGACAAGTTCATATTTCATATGCTTCTATGTAGCTCATTATTTTTATTTAAAAATTCTGGATTTTCTGTAGACTAATTTTTTTCCTTCCTCTCATAACATCATTTGTCTGCACCATTATATTTTTGAACAAATGCTATTCTTAAAATCTTTGTAATACTAATCATGCTATTCTTGGCTTCCACTCTTCACCCACAAATGCATGTGGCTTGGCTTCAAGACTATTTCATGCCTAAGGCCAATGTAGATACTTATTAGCATTTTTTTTCTTGTATTACCTGTGCGACTTGAAAATTGATGTTTCCCTACTGCCAAAATACAGGAATAAAATGGCCAATTATTTAGATATTATCATGAGCAACAGTCTCTCACTACAAAACAGTCAAAATAGGAATAAGAAAAATATGTTTAAAGCAAAAACAGTGCTGAATATGTATACAATACTCAAAGGATACTTGAATAGCAGGAAAACTATTCTGAGAAACTTTACAGTGGCTATCAAACATGAAGCAAACAGCATTTAAAGTAAGCAATGATGTTTTACGAATAAGAGTCGTTTAAAAAGAAAAAGAATACAATCAATAGCTACTTGATTTTCTTAAGTTGTTTCTACTTGCAGTGCCTGGTGGCATTCACTGATTGTAATTATTGAATAATCGTTTTACTCAGAAAATATTTTATTGGCAGAAATACATATTCATTTCTCTAAAGTAAAAAAGGAAAAAATGCATATAATTTACTTGTGAATGCCTGTAGCAAACTTGACAATTGAAGCCACAGAGCAGATACTCACCCAAAGAGAAAAATGATTGATTAGGTAAAATATTTATGAAAAATAAGTACATGTATTCTAGGCATTCTTAAAGCACCAGTTAATAAATTTTAGATTCGATTTTATCATAAAATAATATAATGCTATAGCATACATGACCATATTTGAAAGAACAACTTCCTTTTAATTTATTGACTCTTTTCTATAAAACATAGATCAGTGAGAGGTAAATTCTGAGTTTTTCTTTAACGTGGAAGAACTTTATTTTGTTTTCAAAGAGAAGAAAAGCTTTGCTGGGTAAAGTTATTCTGGGTTATTTATTTTTTCCTTTTAGAATTCAGAATATGTCACTCCATCCTTTTCTGGCTTGTAGAGTTTCCTCTGAGAGGTGAGCAGTGAGTCTGATTCAAGTTCCTCTATATGTTTTTTTTTTTTTTTTTTTTTACAACCAGTTACTTTATTTTTTTTTATTTTTTTTTTCCATATTGTTAGCTTCATATTCAAAGGGGGGTATTTAAGGGAGAAGCCCACCCAATTTCCCACCCTCCCCAGGTCCTGGATATAGGGCATGCTCTGAGGTTCTTGCTCAAGTGGTCTTGATATTGCCACAGTTATGAATCACTGTCAATCTTGCCACTCCAAGCACTATGAGATCTTTGAAAAATCCACTGATTGACATAGTCCATCATAGCTGAGATGGTTGGTTGACCCGTTCTGTCTTCTCTCTTTTCTTCGTTAGGGTTCTGAGTCCAGCATTTAGATTAGGAAGATTTCCAAAGAAACTTCTTGTATGTGCTAACAAGTACAGGGCCTGGCACCGTCCATCGCTCCAATCAGCTGGTGGTTGCAATTCCTGGGTTGGTTCTGTTTTCACTCCCGACTTCCACTGGAACCAATGGGTGTTGCAGTCCAGCCTGGTTCTGCCCAGCACATACTTGGCCCTCACATAAACCAGCAGGAGCTGTAGCCTAGGTTGGAGCGACCCACAATAACCCCAACCAGGCCCACCCCCTACCCTGGTTTGCCAGTAAGTGTAGCAGTAATCCAGTCTGTCCCACATCCCATTCCACCCCAGCCGCTGTCTTAGTTTTATGTCCTCCCATGGAAGTGGTAACCCAAGAGGGATGAGCCCACTATTTCCCTCCCAGGCCTCTCCCACTCCCAGATTCCAGTTGATGCTGCCCAAACAAACCTTGCCCACTTTAATTTTGTTTGCACCAGTAGGAATAATCCGCCCAGCCTGGCCTTTCCCTGATCTAGTCCACATGAGGCGCACAGGTGTGGTAGCTCTGCCTAGTCTGGTCTGCCCCCATCCCAGCCCATGCTCTCCTGTGGAAGTAGCTGTCCAGCAAAGGAACCCTCCCTTATTCCCCTGCCAGCTCTGCCCACTTCCTTTCTTGTTCTCAGGCTGGTTGGGCGCTGCGGTCCCTTCCGGTACAGGCAACCTCACCTCGGCATTCCATAATGTGCACTAGTCTTTGTTGCGACCGAACCTGGGTCGACCCACACTGGTGCCTGGATTTGCCAGTGGATGACGTGGACAGATTCAGCCTGGTCTTGCCCCCACGTCTGCCAATTGTATGCCAGTGGGTAGTTTTCCATGGCTTTTTCTGGGCTGTTTCCTATCATGTTTCTTGCGTTTACCTGCTGGGTCTGTGCCCTGCCAGAGGAGTTGCCCAGGCTCCTCCATCAGAACCTCTCCCAATGCCAGGTTTCACGCTTACCAGTGGGTCCATGAGCCAACCCTACTCAGTCCACCTCCTGTCATAGCAGGAACTGTGGCTTTTCCTGACTGGCCTTCAACCCAATCTGGTTCTTGCTGTTGGATGTTCCAGCCCAGACATGGTTTGCCCATACCCACGTATGGCTCACACATGGCTCAGTAGGGGTTTGAGACCCTGCCTAGTCCATCCCACATCTGCCCTGGTCCTCCAGAACACCAGGGGGAGTCGGGGTCCGGCCCAGTTCGGTGCATTCAATCCCAGTCCACACTTGTGCCAAGGGAGACTACAACTGTTTCCAGATCAGAACGCAGCCCCCTTCCAGGCCACGCGCCTCTTGGTGGGAACCTCAGCCCAGCTAGGGTTGTCCCCTTTGCTCCCCAACCGGGTCTGTTCCCAGCCATAGATCACATGCCTGCCAATGGATGCTCTGACTCAGCTTGGCACAGCCCCTCCCCTGTCCCGAACTCTGCCTTAGACACTGTGGCTTAGCGTCCCAGGCTCCCACAGACCAGCAGGTACAAGAGCCTAGCTCGGCATGACCTCTGCTCCCTCCTGGTTTCTAGTTTTACTTGTGGGCTAAGGTTTGCTCAGTCGTGCCTAATCTACTCTGTTCCATTACCAGTTGACACTTTGGCCAGCTGTTGGAGCTACTTGTGCAGGACAAGCCCCAAGCCATAGCTTCTGCATGACTGCTATTTGGTGCTCAGCATTATTAGTGATTACAAGTTTTGCTAAGGAAGAGTTACTGCCTGTTTCAGGTCCAAGAAGCACAATGGGTTCAACCTGGAGCTAATTAAGCAGCAACTCAAAGAACCAAATCCCCAGAGCTCCCGGGCCGGGCGGCCAGCAGGCGGAGTCTGGCACCAAATGGGGCACTGGCCGCCCGGGGAGAACGGCTCACCATGTGCCCATGGCGGCCGTCCGGGATCCAGGCATGAGACGCCCCGTCCTGAGACCCACCAGCTGCCAGGAGGCTGCTGGAGGTTTAAATAACCCAGGCCCAAGGTCGCGCCCCTCCCAAATCCCATTCACTGCCCCATGAAGGCGGCGGGTGGGCCCCGGACCTGCCCAGTCCCGGAGGCCTCCCCCCCTCGGTCTACTCACCCCGAAGGAAGCGGCCCCCGAAACCCAGCAGGCCCGGGGAGAACGGCTCACCATGTGCCCATGGCGGCCGTCCGGGATCCAGGCATGAGACGCCCCGTCCTGAGACCCACCAAGTTCCTCTATATGTTAACTGACAGAGAAAAGGGATATCACCTATTAAAACCAAAAGCCAGTGTGGAGAATATCCCAATACAATAACAAAAGACTAATTCAAACAATGGATAGCCTATTGCTAAAATGTCAGGACCAGATTACTACCTATGCATTTTAACTGTGAATGTAAATGGGTTAAACTCAGCAATCAAACATCATAGATCAGCACACTGGATGGAAAAACAAAGCCCATCTATTTGTGCCTATAGGAGACAAATCTTACCAACAAAGATACGTGGAAACTGAAAATTAAAGAATGGAAAAGATATTCCAGGCTAATGGAAAGGAAATATGAGCTGGTGCACCCAATCTTACATCAGACAATATAGTCTTTGACATGAAAAATATTAAAGGATGAAGGACAGCACACAGTGATCAAAAGATCCATTCAGCAAGAAGACATCACGTTACTCATTTCTAAGGATGTTTTCTTTTTCAGGAAGTCAAGTTTTGGCCATTTAGCAAATGGGATTTCTACTGGCCAGAAAAATTTATGTATGATGTGACCAAAATCGGGCAAATGAGAAAGAAGGGAAAGGCATCCAGGAGTCCTTTAGAAATTCTCTATTTTTAAGATAATATGAGCTAGGTTAAATATCATTTATGCATGATAAATTTCTTCAGTATGAAGGAACTTTTCCTCCACTCCCACCAAGGTGGCACAATGTTTTATCCAGTACCACTATTAGAGACATTATCAGTTTTCCCCTAAAAATGCAGCATCTAAGTGTGAATAGATAATGCTACAGGAGTCTCATATTGTTTTTCTCAAGTGATACTAAAAACTGAATAATCCATATATAGATCTTGATTTTTTTACAGCAATTGTTATACATGAAAAGAAGAAGACGTTTCTGATTGTCTTTGCATAGAGTTGGCCAAGTTTTTGACCTGTTTTTCTGTTACATAATCCTGATACATTTTGTATACCTGTTTGTTTCACTTTATGAATACAAAAATCCTATGTGATACCCTTAAGTAGTGACGGTAAATAGTAGAAACTTAATTATTTTTGAGTCTTTGACTGACAGCCTGGACAAATATATGAAAGCACAGATTATCCCTGTGTACAAACACAACCCAGAAGGCTGAAAGAGTAACACTGGTTATATAGTTCATCTTTCTGTAAAAACAATTTCCTCTGGTATTTTATAAATGTCTCATGCAGGAAACTTCTCCACATCATAGGCTTTTCACAAACTGTCCTGTTAGTGACCCTAGTTAACATTGTCTCTGGGACCCCATTGCCATTCATGCTGCTGATACTCTGACCTGCAGACTTGCATTCAATGACGGAGGGTTTTTACTTATGTTGAATACTTTTTCAGGTGAAATTCTCAAGAAGCATAGATACATATGCATGCCCCTCTTTATGTTTCATTATTTACATAATTGAGCTCTTCCACATCAATAGAAATGCTAAATATTTGAATAACCTTGGGACTCCTTTTACTTATTGTCTACTCTTTGCCCATGCTTCTTTTTGTTTTCTAGATTAAAAAAAAATTCTCTGGGGACAGTGGAGACTGCTAGGATGACGTTTCCATACGTAATCCTTTAGGCAGAATGAGGAAAACATGAAGTATACACAAAAAAGATGGAAAAAGGTAGCACAGAGTCTTTGTGGCTTTGAGTGGAATGCTTCAATGAAGAAAGAACCAGTTGCTAATGCATTTTTTTTTTATTTGACTCCTAGAGTCATCTGGTTAAAAATGGCAAATGGGAACCTAAATTTAATTTCCAAATAAACAACAACTAGTTTTTAATTTAAGTAGATCTCATGTTGGAACATTTTTGTAGTAAAAAAATGATCTGAAATTCAAGTTTAACCATCAGTCCTGTGTTTTTGTCTGGCAAGATTAAATTTTAAGCAGTTTTCATACACCTGATTTTAAGAGATTTGTTTTGCCTGGTGCAATGGCCTAATGCCTAAAGTCCTCGCCTGGAATGCACCTGGATTCCAGATGGATGCTGGTCCAGGCAGCCTCATTTCCTGTCCAGCTCCCTGTTTGTGCCCTGGAAAAGCAGTTGAGGATGACCCAAAGCTTTGGGATCCTGCACCAGTGTGGGAGACCTGGAAGAAGCTCCTGGCTCCTGGCTTCAGATAGGCTCAGTTCCAGCTGTTGCGCTCACTTGGGGAGTGAACCATTGAACGGAAGATCTTCCTCTCTGTCTCTCCTCCTCTCTTTATATCTGACTTTGCTACAAAAATAAATAAATAAAGAAATTTGTTGTCATTTCTCGCTTTTCAAAGTTAATGAAGATTTGTACCCACCATCTCAAATAACCTGAAAGTGTGCTATCTGGAAACTTACTTTATTAGTACTGTACTTCTCACATTCCCCCCAGACCTGTTATAACATCTTTTTGCTTTTATGAAGTTTTATTTTAACAAATTCTGCAGGTGCTTGTGATAAATGCTCCAATTTGAAAATCACCCACTTTTCTCATTCCAGGTCCCCTTTCTACCAGTGCAGGTAACTTCTGCAATTATGCATTTTCAATGAAGTCAAGTAAACTAAGATAGTGTATGTGTGAAATAATAACAAATTTATCTGTCAAGGTGAGATTCTGAATAGGTGGCAAAAACATGTGATAACAGACTCAACTTCAGATGATTAAAATTATGTTTTATAGTACTTGTCACAAACTTTGTGCTTACAACTGTGAAAGAGAGTCCGTCTTCTCACTCACATTATCATTCTCAGCATATAATTCACAGTATTTGAGAAATGATGTGAATGGGTTTACCGCCACTAGAAAACACTTGATATTGAACTGAAAAAAAGAGAAGATGATTCCAAAATATATGGGTTTATGGGATTTTCTCCCATTTTTAAATTTCTATTTTCCATGGATTTTCTTCAGGTTTCTGTGTAAGATGCCTGAGTTACTAAGGGCCTTTATGTCCCTGTTTCTTAATATCTGAGTTCTAAAGAGAAGTAACATAGCTAGTCCTAAATTATAATTTAGTTTTCATAGGGAAACATGGGTATTTGAAAATAGACCTGATTGTTTGGATAACATGTTGACTTCATAGAATCAGCTTTTCATAAATGTCTATCAAATTATGCAACATGAAACCTCTCTTATTTTATTCAATTCTTACAAGTACTCTAGGAAACCCAGTGTCTCACTGCACATCATGGAAGGAATGGGAGGGTATAATTTGCATCATTCTTTAAATTGCAGTTTGTAAAAACAGACCTCCTCCTGCGGAGACACACATACTAAGCAATGTGAAGTATGCTTTCAGATCAGGGTCGAAACAATGTGTTTTGAATTAAGTCAAATTAAAACTTCCTTTGGGAGACAACATGATTTTGAAAAAGAATGTTAGAATTGTTCTATAAGCTAGTTGACAAAAATGATCAGGTTTCTGATTTTATTATTTCTGAGTGCCTCCATCTGTAAATATGAACAGAATGCTGTATATTTATGACCTATTTTATAAACAAATTGTTAGGCAAGATTATTGCAGGAATATAATATTTTCTGCTTCAGTTTTCAAGATATCTTTAGAAACCTCAGATTAGTGTAAGATCTGCTTTTGGATACTACATATGTATGTATACATATGGACTAACTCTTCCAATAACGTTTTTGTGGCTCTGGAATATAGGAATTCTAGAATGTTCAAACATTTCACCCAGATTCAGGGCTATCAAGGTGCCAGTTCAGGAAAGATATCAGCAGTAAGAACTTTTGTTATTTCATTGAACATTATGTAGTTGCTTTCAACTAATTCATTAGCTCTATCCAATCTCACTCGGAATGTAAGGATATATTGCTGATTGGATCCATGGTGTCCATTGGACAGGCACTAATCTAATGACCAAAGTTTCTTAGGTAGTAGCATGTCCACGTGGTTCTTTTCCATTAAAAAAAATTAGATTGTCAGTAAGTTTTTGATATTTCTTTAAAGTGACATTTGAGGTACAATTTTTTGTTGTCCCAAGTTAGGACCCCTTCATCCATAATTATTTTCATATTGTAAAATAGATTTCTGACCAAAGTGGGCATAGAGCCCTGCACCTGGAATTCTGAGTAAAGGCCAGCTTATGTATTTCACACATGTATTGACTTTACATGCCACAGGTGTTAGGTATTGAACTCCTCAAGGTCACTTACAGAAATATTCCTTCCATATAAATAGGCCAAGCTTTTCTCAAACTTTCATTGCTGAAATACATGGAACTTCAAATTGCTAAATTATCTGTGCTTGAAGAATATTAAAATCAGAACTGTTAATTAACAATTTCCTTTAAGTATACCTAAGACTGTAGAGTTTTGCAGAGATTCTTCTAAGTAGAATTAGAGATGATTTCTTAGGAGAAGGGTTTAGAATCATTTGGAGAACAAATGGAAAAAGTCACAGTTTTAGCTTGAAGTTTCAGGGGTTGGTTCAGAATCCACAGATAAAAATCAATTAAGTCTGAATATTGAAGTGTAAGATTAAACCAGTCTGATTATTTTAGAGAAAGGGTTTAATTACAAGATAATTCTCATACATTTGGCCTTTCATTTATTTTTTTAACTAGTTCTTTCACCACCGAAGTATATTTCCTGTGTTGAGAAAACACAACTTCTAATCTCTATCCTCTGAAGATTTTTACCAATCTTTCATCCAAGATTATAGTCAAGAAGATGATGTTTATTTGACTCAAACATGTGCAGGTAGTTTGAGAACACATTATTTAATGTAAAGGTTTTATATAACATCATTAATGGTCCAGAGAATTGAAAGTAGACACTGATTTCTTCACTTAAATATTAATGTAATTAGACTCTATGCTAGTGATATTTTCTTTGGTTTGGCTGAAATTAAATTAATTCATTGTATGTTTTAGGATTTCTCCTCCTGTTAGCACATAAGCTGTGATTGAAAAATAAACATATCCAGTGGTTAGTGACATGCTTCCAAAGCGGACCTTTCGATCTGATTCTGTAACGAAATGCAGATTCTCCTGCCTTTTGGACAGTCAGAGGAGTGTACAGGTACAAGCACCTTTAAAGTCTGGCACAGGTCCTGCTGGAACTTGTGGGGACACCTTATATTGATAATGAGAATTGATGTCTCTGGCTTTTAATTTTCCTTTGAATTTGGAATTTTTATGCAATGAATCCACATCACTCTTTAAAAAATTATCAGAGAATGCTCCTCTACAGCAAAGCTTCAGTGACCTTGGAGGGTGTAGCACGAATTTTTCATTCCAGTTTCCCCTATTCTGACTAAAGATTAAATTCATTAAAATATTGACTATCTTTTACCCTTATTTTTTTTCTGGGGGAAAGGATTCAGGGTTTGAGAAAATGGACAGGGTGCTGCCGCCTATCTCAGGCTGATTCTTTGAAGTTGGTGTATCTTCATGTTGACAATTCTTGAAAGGTCTCATGAGTACACGAAACACATTTAATGTGGTTTGGTTGCTAATGTCATCCAGCTAACCCAATAAAAGATAAAGTTCAGTCACCCAAAAAAACCATCTTAGGAAAGATACATTCGATTACAAGCAATGGTCATTTGTTTGAAGTACTATCGATGAATTTAAAGAATTAGTGTATGTTATGAAATTAACTTTTGGAATCCAGTGTTATACTGCGTTGTCCAGTGCCAGGAAAGATCACCTGGAAACCCCTCACATTGTCAGCCTTGACAGCTTCTTAGCATTTCCTAGTTCTCTTTTCTGTTCAGACCATTCAGTCACTTTCCTGTGCTTTACTCTGTATAACTAATTCCCTGTGTAATTTTCCTCCCCAGAACAGCTCTCAGTGCTTTTTTAGGTGTCCATAGCTATCCACATCCAATTTTATATCTCAACTACTCATTAAAATGTTATTCTCACGTGTTGAAAATTGTTAGGTGCAGTAAGAATGCACTAATGCACATAATTTTAAATTGGAATTCCACGGTAGATTTTAATTATCATTATGGAAAGAACATTTTAAGCGCAGAAAAAAAGAAATTTGTGATGAGAATTTTGGACCTAATGGTGAATGTGATGACATTATTCAGTAGGTCTTCAGATCTGTGTGAGGACGAATGAATGAACTGGTTTTAGTCTTTTTATTGTCATAAACACTAAGTGAAAGCAAACTTTTTGATAAATAAGATGAAAATTGTTCAAAAGGTGAATGGTTGCCAACTGGTTACGGGATGAGCACAGACCCTTATGTTTGCTCACACTCTCAGATTATATAAACCTATCTAAGCTTGAGGGTAATTTTGAATTGCATGATGTATACCAGAAAAAAACAAAACTGTGTAATTTTTGTTAGTAAAGTGAAAGGATTGAAAATCAAGCCTCCTGATTTTGAATGCACAATGTAACCAGGACGAAAATACAAAATTCACTGGTGCTTCGTTTCTGGAGTCTCGTTGAAAGTAAAAAAATAGAGCTGTTAACACTGAAAACACCGTAAGTTTAATGAAAACTAAAAGCGAATCTTTGTCTTGTTCACGGCTGTTTCTTTTTTTTTAGGAGGGAGCTGGAGGGAGGATTGTGCTTTTGCTTTTTAAAAACTAACCTAATCTTTAAATGTTTAATATGGATGCCTGGTCTGGATTAAACAACTGTGGATGAAACATGCATTACAGATTCAAGAAAATAAATATTAGAAGAGATGACATGCAGATGGTTGTTGCTTTACAATTATGACCCCAAAATAAAGCATGTTTGTCTCTATGCCATAATGTTATGTAGACAGATGGGTTCACTCACACTCGGAACCCTTCATTAAAAATAGTTGTCTTTTCTGAAATACAAGCTGAATACAAAGGTATCCTTCAAAACAGATTGTTTTGCCACACTTGGATACTCATTTCACTGAAGAGCAAAGTTTTTTTTTAATTTTGGCTCTAGTTTTTTTTTTTTATTAATTACATTGCATTATGTGACACAGTTTTATAGAATACAGTTTTAAACTCATGGTCAGATTTATGACGAACTCCAGTATAGACAACGCACTATGAGTTGTTGTTTAAGGTTTGTAGTAAGAAGACATGTCTCTTCATTCAAGAAGATAAACCTCAAATATATTCTACTTGCTGCTGGAAGCACTGAATTCACTCTCCCTCCTTGAAACACCCAGAAAGCTTTGACAGCACTTAGCAAGTCTGTTAAAATGATCTGTCATGGCAAGGGTTACTTTATGCACCGTTGACTTTTTTCTAAAAATGGTTATGACTCATGTTTTCTCAGAAAGTCCTCTCTCACTTGAGCAAGTTGTCTAAGGGACTTCAAATTTTTCTGAAAGAAAATTAATGTGAAATTGCATGATATTGGTGCCTTGATTTACAGTTTATAATATCTTACAATTTTATAATGTCTTGATTATTTATAATTTCTCAAAATTTTTGAGTAACCAAATATGTGTTTTATCAGAATATGAGGTCATAGTTTTGTGCTGGATATGACTGTAACAATTCATGAACCCTGAGCTGATGTCTTAACTACTGTCTCAATCTGTTCCCTTTCTTCACTCTATTTTTTGAAAGACCTGGTTATGGAATTAATTGGAAAATGCACTAAGCAGACTTTGAATACCGCAAGAGGTAAAGCACACATTATAATCAAACTTTGTAAACATTTTTCCCCAACACTATATCTATTTGTGTAGTTTTTGTTTTCATCAGTAAAAAATTGAAACTAGTCAGCATTCCCACACTCTGTCCTTCCTTATTCATAAAAATCTTTTTACACAATAGTGTACTTGCACTTTCCTTAATAATAATAAGCTTAACCCACCATCAGGTAAAGAATTCAACAATTACAGAAGAGAAATAGAAAGTACTATTCCTCAAAAATATAGACTAATAATCAAATGTCTAACTGTCAATTTTATTCATCGAGACTACATAATTTGTACTCTATATTTCATTACTACGGATCAGGGAAAGCATACAATATTCATCTTTTGGGAAGTGGCTTATTTAGGTATTTAGGTTGGTCTCCAGGTGAATCCATTTTGTTGCAGAAGACAGGGTTTCATTCCTTTTGAAGGCTGACTAGTATTCCATAATACATGTTGGGCAATATCTCTGTATTCCTAAGTTTGTATTGTGAAATACTTGAATTTCCTTCACCTGGGAAATACAAAATGCTCAAAAATCATAAAAACTTGTAAAAAATTACTATGGCACAGAAGAGCTTCAGAAGATCGCTTTCAGTTTGTTGAATAACAGTCACACCAATGGTTAGTACAACTGTAGCAGAAAAATAAGTAAATTAACTATCAGTTTATGCCATACACATATGAGATGAAACATATACAAGAACAAAATTTTAAAAATAGATTGTTATATTAAAACAAAGCTTTTTATTTTGAATTGAATAATAGCACAATATCTTTTTACAAGTGATTTCAATTTTTTATTCTTACCATTAAGGAAATTATTTTTAGTTTTACATTTTAAAATTAATTAAAGTCAATATTATGGCCCCAGCATGATAACCTAGTGGCTAAATACCTTGCATTTGCTGGGATTCCATATGGGCACTGGTTTGTGTCCAGGCTTCCCTCTTTCCATCCTCCTCCTGACTAGCGACCTAGGAAAGCAGTCAAGGATTGCTCAAAGCCTTGGGACCCTGCAGCCAAATAGGAGACCTGAAAAAAACTCCTGGCTCCTAGCTTTGGATTGGCTCTGCTCTGGCCATTGTGACCACTTGGGCAGTGAACCAGCTGATGGAAGATCTTTCTTTCTGTGTGTCATTCTCTCTGTGAATCTGCCTTTCAACATAAATAAATACATAAATAAATAAATAAATAAAATTAGAGTCAATATTATATTCCTGGTTTTTATATTTTATTATTATAGTTTCCTTTTGGTGACCTTATCTTATATTTGTCTTCTATTTATAATAATTGATGGTCATTTTTCCATTGCAAAGCAATTTTTTTTAGTACAAAGGAATGTGTTGGAAATAATGTAAGCAGTGCTTAAGTGATGATATAATAAAAGATGTGATAATAGAAAAGTGATGGCTGAAGGCACAGTGCTGTGACATAGAATAAACTTTTGCCTGGAACCCAGAATCCCATGTGGGTATCAGTTCATATTCCTGCTGCTCCACTTCTGATCCCGTTCCCCGCTCCCTCTACTGGCCTGGAGAGATCCCTGGAGATGGTTCAAATGCTTTGGCCTCTGCCATCAATGTGGGAGACCAAGAAAAGCTTCAGCCAAGCCCAGACCTTGTATTGCAGCACTCTGAGAAGTGAACCAGTGATGGAAAACCTTTCTGTTTCTCCCTCTCTCTCTAACTCTGACCCTTAAATAAACATATTTTTTAAAAAATGGGATAGCTGAAGTATTGAAAACACCAATGTAGATTTGCAATTCATGAACACAGTATTTTTCTGAACACCAAATTTAAGTGGCGCAGCAACTGAGAAGAAAGGCATGATTTGGGTTTGGATTTTGCCATTGACTTCAGGCCAATCTCAGCACAGCACTCTGATTCTATGAGCCTTCGTTTCTCCATTTGTATAATGGATGTGATGGTAATTATTTTCAAGAGAGTTATGGTGAGAGCAACATAGGTTAACATATGTTAAGTATCTGGCTCTGTAATCCTTGTAATTTTTAAATTTAAACAAATCTTACTCAATAATCATCTTTTAAAACTTATTTAAAATGTTATATAAAATCTAACAATATATTTACTTTTGTATGTTAACTTCTTCATGAGCAAATTAGAAAAAAAAACAAACAGAAAAGATGAGCTGTAAAACTTCTGAGATTTTAAAAGGCTTTAAAAGGGGATGATGAGTCAAATGTCACCCAATGTCAAAATGTTAGGACAGTTGGAAGTGAAAAGAATAATACATTTTATCTATCTTCCCATTTAAAATGTGAAAGCAATACTTTGGCAAACTATGATTATCAGTTGCAGGTACTGGACTGAACCGAGACTGGGAACCAAGAGCTTTGCCATCCCAGCTCCCCTCTCAGTTGCAGTGTCATAAGGATTTCAATGAGGCTCAGTGTCATAAGGATTCGATGAGGTTCTTTGCTTCGGTGTTTCAAGTAGGAACTAAATCAGGCACACCATCAACTCCCTTCTTTTTATTTTCAGCATTAACCATTCCTTCACGGAATGCGCCTATCCAAAGCCCTGTACAAATGAAGAGCATTTTATAATAACCTGCAGCTAAGCTTTCATTTTCTAAGCCCACGTATTTTTTCCACTATGGAATTCAAAGATGTTTATTTTATCTGCAGTTGCAGCAAAAAATGGTTTCTTTTATACACCTTAACTCTGTGAAATTTTCTGGGTCACACTTTTCATTTCCTGATTAAACCTTCTATAATCCCAGCTAATGCTGGAATCCCTTCCGCATAAAGCTGACCTGATGTAACTGATGATAGGTTTCAGTGGTTTGTGCTGGACTCTTGGATGTCCAGGGACTGTAAATTCTGGTCCTTCATTAAACTTGCTAATGATGTATGTGGTAAGGCAGCTAATTAGATCACGTGCACCATCGGTGGTGCAAGCCTTGGCTTTGGTTGATTTTCATCTTTGCATCAGATATAATCTCTGTCCTGGAGTTCATGAGGCACCAAGGCTGGCAGCCATTTTTTTTTTTTTTTACCTATTTTCACGACTTGAAAGGTAGTGAAAGGTAATTGACAGATAGATACACACGGGCGCACATAATACGAGCACACGTCCTCCAGCCAATGATTCATTCTCCAATTCCCACAATAGCCAAGACCAGGTCAGGCTGAAGCCATGAGACTGGAACAATGCTCAAGGCCTCCCACTTGGACGGCGGGAGCCCAAAGGATTCAGTGTAATTACTGCCTGCTAGAAGCTGGGCGAGGAAGGGCTGGCCACCAGGGTGCCTGAAGGAAGTAAGAACTCTGTAGCTCCTGGGGGCGGGAGGATGTGCTAGTCAACAAGGAGTGTAAAATTAATCCTTGGTTTCAAAGAGATATTTATCTGACTTTGGATTACTTTGCATTTGTGCTTGAACCTGGACATTTGCAATTTAGGTAAAACACCTGGAAATGAGACAGGAGCGAGAACTCCTGTTGAATCAGGGTTGTACTTCAGGTTCACCTCAGAACTGGCACATTGTCCACACACATTCTGCCGACTGAAGCAAGTCACTCATTTGCAGAAGATGCTAAGAATTACAGATCACTGAGTGTTTTACAGAGATGAGGGCAAATGTTTGGCAACAAAATTATGGAAATAAAAAATATATGGTATTTCTTATGGCAAATGCACCATCATCGTTATTATTTTTATTGATTTTTCTTTCATGTATCAAGCAGATTCCCAGCCCTAGGTGAGTGTTCCTATCCATTTTTTTTTAACTTCTTCTTCTGATGATACAGTTCCATATGCCCTGGGATTTTCCTTATCCCTTCCCCAAATCCCTCCCCCAGAGTTCCCCTATGTTATTACTATACTATAGTTCTTTCTACACAGTCATATGTCCCTCACTGTGGCCATGGACAATGGCAGAGAGTCTCGTATCCTATTGTAAAGATATAGTACGGAGTTTCTTTGGGAGTCCATCTTTAGTCTGGAAGTAGAAATGCATATTGCATTGTATCCTTACATCTGGGTATGATAATCTCCATTGCACAGTTACTGTACATCCCCTTAACTAAAAAGCCACAAAGCAAAATCAACTATAGGAAGAAAAAAAGAAATTATCAACACCACGAAGTTAAATAACATGCTACTAAATGACTAACGTGTAACTGAAGAAATTAAAATCTTGGGCCCGGTGGCGTGGCCCAGCAGCTAAAGTCCTTGCCCTGAATGTGCTCAGATCCCATATGGGCACCAATTCTAATTCCGGCAGTTCCACTTCCCATCTAACACCCTGCTTGTGGCCTGGGAAAGCAGTCGAGGATGGCCCAAAGCTTTGGGACCCTGCACCTGTGTAGGAGACCTGGAGGAGGTGCCTGGCTCCTGGCTTCAGATCGGTGCAGCACCTGCCGTTGCAGTCACTTGGGGAGTGAATCATCGGACAAAAGATCTTCTTCTCTGTCTCTCCTCCTCGCTGTATATCTGACTTTATAATGAAAATAAATAAATCTTAAAAAGAAAAAGAAATGAAAATCAAGAAGCTTCTTGAAGAAAATGATAGAATTTTGATTCCTTATGAAGGACTACACCATTGTAGTAAAATGGGGAAAATCTGTTGGGGGTGGGATTTTGGGGGGAATCCAAGCCTGTATGAAATTGTACCACATAATTCAAAATTCAAAATAAAAATATATTTTTAAAAAAAGTGAATGGAGTCCTAAGATATTTCATCATCTGAGAATTTTTTTCATTGACAGAATGAATTCCCATCTGGAATTAATGTTTAGTTGATTTTGGAGTTTCATATATACAATTCCATTCACCTAGGACACCCATTCTTGCTTATCCTTCTAACTTCCCTAGAATGAAAAAAATGTTTTTGATCACCTATCAAGAAATCCAGCTCATTTTTTTTTTTACTTCCACTGTAGTTTTATATAGACATCTTAGTTATATCTATGCCACTTTTGTAGAAAGTCTCGTTTGTCATCAAAACATTTTCTTTTCCAGATCTTGGTTGGAGAATTAACATCTTCTAATTGCCACTTAGAGGTTTCCCAGACTGGAGTGAGTATTTGGGCTAGTATTTTAAAATGCCCAAACCCTACACTGATGTGCCTGGGTTCTGTCCTCAGCTGAATGCCTGACTACACTGATGTGCCTGGGTTCTGTCCTCAGCTGAATGCCTGACTACACTGATGTGCCTGGGTTCTGTCCTCAGCTGAATGCCTGACTACACTGATGTGCCTGGGTTCTGTCCTCAGCTGAATGCCTGACTACACTGATGTGCCTGGGTTCTGTCCTCAGCTGAATGCCTGACTCCTGCTTTTTGTAGATGTAGACCTTGAGGGGCAGGGGTGCTGGTTGAAGTAGCTGGGTTCCTCCCGCTTCTGTGGGAGAACTGGATGGAGTGCCGACCTCTCCATTATAGCCTTGAGTCTGGGAGCCTTGTAGGGTTATCTCTAGCTATATTTGATGCTTCTCTTCCTGGGCAAGAAGAATGAAGCCAACATTTTCAGAGTTTCTGCTCGAGTTCTTAAAGGAATTGTTCCTGTTAGCTCTTTCGTTGGATAGGTTATGTCCTCTTCCAATGAACCTTGTCATTCTTCCCCTATTTTCCCAGGATTCCTCGCGGCTATCATATTTGCAAGTATGGACTGTGATGGCATTTATTGACAAATTTTTCCATTGTAGATATTAAATAGAATACTTTCAGTGCAACACTGTGAAGAAAACTTTGACCATGTACTTTGTGATACTTAAACAGTTTTTTGTGGGCAAAGTACCAAATACATTAAAGGAAATCATTTGGAAACTTCTTTACTGCTTTCAGAAAAAAGGAGAATTGAACTTCTCTTTTTGCAGTCAATTCTCTCTCTCTCTCTCTCTCCACACACACACACACACACACACACACACACACACACACACACAAATGAAGGTTTACTAACTCTTTCTCCTGAGAACACTATCCACTGTGAACGGTGCCAACAGCTGAAAGCATTGAGCCTGCCCTTGCACTGTGAGAACACAGCTCTCTCCCAGGGTCTGCCCAGATGCTCATTAAAATCCAATGAGTACCCTACAAGGGTGTGTTGTTTAGTTCAACATCATAGCTTTTAGGAAGAAAAGAATTTCAACTTGGTGTGGGAAGATGGACAAAGTTGAGCACCATGGTAACTGGGTCAAATTAATGCTTTTAGCAGCAGCTACCCAAAATGAATGGGTGGGTACTATGCGCACTGTTTGAGGCTTTATGGTTTAACTTGCCTCTGCCCTATGTAGTTTCTACTATGCAACAAAGTTGACAGCATTCATTTTTCCTTCTGTACTCTATCTTTGCTCTCTCATGATCTTCCTTCCCTTCTTTTCCTATTTCTCAGATTGATATTTTTCATCTATCAATTTGGCATCTCCCGAATATCTCAAAGATCTATTTAACATTACTGTAAATACCCCCCACAATTTTCAGATCTGTAAACCAAGCTACTACTGCTCATGTTTGCGCCACACATGCTCATGACCATTGAAGATTTATCTTTCATTATATTTCTTTATTCTCTTCCCGTGGAGGCCAAAAAACATATATCATTAATTTACTCACTTTTTAAACACAGGAGAACTAATGTGAGATGAGTTTATCAGAGAGTGCTAAAAATAACTCCACTTTTTAAGAAGCTGAAAATTCATTTGGCTGTCACACGCAATACATTTTACTTAGCCTCACAGTATCGGAAATGTTTATTTCTCCTGAAGAATTGGTGTGTTTTCTCTTGGCAGATATTGGAAATTATAGTATTCAGCATCATTCTCTTGTTTCCTCTTGCTGCTTAGCAACACAAGTAGCATTCACAGACTATAATTACATGCAGTCCAACTGCTTTCTTTGTAGGGGGTTTGACTTATTTTAAATGCTTATAACAAATGGATAGATATTGTAAAGTTAAATGTTCCTTAAGCTTGTTTTGGAGTGACAGATTTTAAATACCTGGACTAAGTTTTTGAAAGAAGACAAGTATTGGGAGTAGTACATAAAGATGAGTTTGAGTGGAGTGATGGTGGGAGAGTGGTGAATGAATCCATTAGAATGCCAGGGGAATGGTGCCAATGGAGTGGAATGAAGCCAAGGTCACACAGGAGGTGTTTGAAGGGATTTCAGTGGTTAAAACCTTTGTGGAAAGCAATCAGAGGTGGGGGAAAAGGGATTACATTGTGAATGAGAGGGCTCTGTGGGTCAGCAGAGAATTTTTAAAGGATACAGGATGAGGTTGTAAGTATTTGCCATGAGTGTAACTACTTGAGGGAAGGGAGACATTTTTAGTAATTAGCGCAAGAAAGTGATCCAGCAAGCTGTATTTCCTCCAAAATTCTTATGGTTATGCTGATATTTTTTTGGATATTATCATGGTTCAGTGTGACAAGGCTGGCTGGCTTTATAACACTAATATGTACATAGACTCAAAGTTGAGCTTTCAAGAAGATAGCATGATGCGTTACACTGATACTGGAAGTATTAACAGGAGACATAACATATTCTTCAGTGTCCAGCATCAAAAGCCAACTGAGAAACTTTAAGTTAAAACAGGCATAGAACATAGTTGGAGGTTTTAGTTAATGTATAAATTAGATGTGCGCTATATGTTTAAAAAAACAGGTGTGCAAAAAAAAAAAAAACCAGGTGTGCATATTCAGAGAACAGCAAGTGAGACAAGAGTATTGATCTGGGTGAACTGAGTTCTGTTCTAAACACTAAAAAATAAAGGGGATTATTATTTCTTAAACAATCACCTTTGTAAACAAATAAGAAAGCAATTAAAAGATGATATCACCCAAAGAATGATTAAACAACTGTATGCTTTTAACTAAAAAAAAAAAAAAAGAAAAGATAGGTGGAAAGTAAGATAATGATTTTCAGATATTTGAACGGCAGTTATCTGACTTTAGAGAAAGCATATGGTTTCAACCAACAGAAAAAAAACTGTGTTCACGTTTGTGATCTGATGCCCGTGTGCCATCTAAATAATGTTTCCTCAACAATGTGCCCAGGCTCTGTGGTAGATGAGGAACAGGCACCTGTGCAATTTGTGACACTTGGTAGTGGGTAGTGATAGCCCCCATTATTAAGAGGATCTAACAGCCCAGCTTTGGTCCTTGTGGTCATTTGAGAAGTGAACTGGGGAAGAGAATTCTCCCTCCCACTCCCTTCCTTCCTGTCTCTCGTGTGCGTGTCTTACCTTTCTCTTCTTTTCAAAGAATAAACTTCAAATAATACTGATTTTCAAATAGTACATGTCCTCTTAAAAAAAGAAATCATTATAACTATTCTCTCCAATTGTAAAGGTTTCTGTCAAACACCAATACTTAGATTTTTAAAAAATGTACTTTTACAAATGAAATGGATTTTCCCATCACATACTTTTGTTTCTCAACTCAGAGCCTGTTGATTCCTAGACTTTTTTTAAATCTCAATATAATTCATGTTAGGACTTGATGATCCAAGTGGTAGTAGCTCTTGTTTTCAGACTCCCACTGGGATGAATACATTCCGATTCTTGAATCTTCTGTTAGGAACTATCGGAACTATCGACAGAAGCCACAGAAAAGAGATTGAAATGCACAGGTTGAAATGAAAACTTGGCTTGGGTCGAAGCAAAGCATGCAGTGCTCTGTAAACCTGGCGTCAACAGAGAAACAAAGGGCCACTGGAAATAGGATAGCCTGGGAACATTTTTATTTTGATTGGAAGGCAGATATACAGAGAGGAGAGACAGAAAAGATCTTCCGTCTGTTGATTTACTCCCCAAGTGACCGCAGCAGCCAGTGCTGAGCAGACCCAAAGCCAGGAGCCTGGAGCTTCATCTGGGTCTCCCATGTGGGTACAGGGTGTCTTCTTTTGAAAAATAGACTGTTGGAAGTTTGGTTGGTGTGCCATCTCAATCGTAGGGTTTCCAGGTGAGGGATAGGTCTTTCCCATTCCCATATTCTACTGCTCATTCACTGCATAGGAAGTGTTTTCCCCCCGAAGAACAAAATACAGTCAAATAAAGCAGTGTAAAGGCTTTCTGTGATACAAATTACTCCTAAATATATTTATTAGAAATATTTTAAATATATTACAAGTTCAGGAATGATACAATACATTCTTCTGTATCAATAATTTATTTCTAACAATTATTTTTCATATTTTCTTCTAATCTTTAATCAGATTCACCTTATAGAACAGTTCTTCAATTTACAGAAAAATTGAGAAGGGAAGATAGAATTTTCATATACCACATAATCATTTCCTGATATTAACATCTTTCATTTGTCACTATTACTAAACCATTTGATAAATCATTGTTAACGAAATGTCATGCAGCTTTCATTTTTTAGCTTTTTAATAAATAAGTTTGTGTTACAAGATCCAAACCAAGACACTGTAATCCAGTTGCCATGGTTTCTTGGGCTCCCTCTGCCTGTGATTTTTTTTCAGTGTCTGTGACAGTTTTCATGAATGCTGATGATCTGTTTTATAGAATATCCTTCTCTCATAGATTGTTTAGTGCTTTTCTTTTGTTTACAGTGTAGTTCCATGTTTGGAGGATGAACACCAAAGAAACAAAGCTCTGTTTTCATTTCATCATATCACTACCGTCACAAGGATTTATCATTTATGATGCTGATCTTAATCTCCTGACTGAGGTAGTATCCCTCGGGTTTCTCCAGTGTAATGTTGCTTTACTCATGCTTGCACCTTTTTCTTGATTTGGTCTTCTATGTGTGAAATTTACTACACCCCACCTGCCTTTGAAGATAGTGTATACAACATAAGTTATTTTTCTCTGCCTACTTGTTGTTTATCAATAAATATATGGCCCAGAAATATTTATTTTATATGATGACTTATTATTCCTTACTACTTCACTTATTTCCTTGCTTAAAACCGTGCTAGTGTTGATTTCTGAATGATGATTTAGTTGGCCTATGCCGGCCTGTGACATGGTTCTCTCAAATGCAGTGGGTTGACTTGTTTGGAGACACAGAGAGTTCTTCAGGTTCTGGCTTTACAACGTATTCCAGTCTTTCTGATGTGTTTTGTCATTCAGTTTTGAAGTCAGAGGACTTCTCTGTGGAGCTCTATTTCCTGTTACTAGTGAATGGTATTAAGAACCAAGATTTGGGCATATATACTGAATAATTTTAGAGAATTTAAGAGTTGTGACATCAAAATGTTAGTGTCAGAGATCATTAGAGGACCTTATCAGCTGGGGAAGGACAGAGAAATACTAGTGCCAGATGTCTGGAAATGTGGAGATTATCATTGTGTTAGTACGGTCTGTGACGGGCAGGGCAGAACCCCAGAAGCATGCGTTCCTAACAAGTTCAAGAAATCTGTGAACTCTGCTCTTATCCTCTCTGGGAATGTAATGATCCACCTGAGGACCTCCTGTCTGGGATTTGGGTAAGTTCATACATACCAAGGGGAATGGTGCTCAGGTGGGCCAAGTGTTCCTGAAACAGGAGTCCCTAGTGGAACGCAAGCCCTGGGACAGCTGTCAACAAGAAGATGGGGCTGTCTCTCGTTAGGGGATGCTCCCTCTGGCTCGGCTTTAAAAATCTTTACTTGTGTTTACTTTGTCTTGTTGCACATCAGCTGCCTTTCAACTCCGGTCTAATCTGTGCTGGACC
Organism: Ochotona curzoniae; assembly: GCF_017591425.1. Classification (NCBI taxonomy): domain Eukaryota; kingdom Metazoa; phylum Chordata; class Mammalia; order Lagomorpha; family Ochotonidae; genus Ochotona; species Ochotona curzoniae. The sequence continues at coordinate 181,803 of NW_024465837.1, forward strand.
TGGCAGCGGGTCTCCACTAACTGATGCAAAATTCATTTAAAGTGTGCAGATAATCATTTCATCTGTGGATGCATGGAGAGAATCAATTTATTGAAAAGAGCACAGTCATACTATTTTGTCTTTTTATTTTAAAATTTCAAAAAACACGGGAAAGCACAAAGAAGGATTAAATCGTCACAAATCTTTATAACCCAAGAATGAAATAACCTTGAACATATTACCTATAGTTTTGGTTATTTCCTGAAACCCACCCAAATTAGGCTAAACCACTTTTGTTCCTTTGTAATTTTAGCAAAGCCCAGAAAGAATCCTGTGGAACTTATGGCATGAAATATGTGTACTATAATGGTATTTTACAATCTACGGTAATTATTTCATACGGTGGCATATTTTTATATCTATTTTAAAATTTAATCCTTATATAAATGCAGTGTTACTCTGGTCTCAAGTTTTAGAGATAAGAACACTGAAGCTCAGGTGGATTAATTTAACAAAAAAGGAAGTGCTTAACACTGTGGCAAGTACATACTCAGCTATAATTGATGTTATTTTCCTAAACATGTGAGTAATTATTATTGAGTAAACTTTCAGCTAGTCTTGCAGACCAGGGAATTACTTGCTGCATTGTAACTTATGCCAGGGTGTCTCAGGGAGTCAAGCAAGCTGTGGCGTTTAGTGAGTCCGCTGGCTAAGAGCCCTGTACTTCTTGCCAAAGCTAGAGTGGCTTATATAAACATGCTCCTAGAACTGGTACAACAAAGACATTATAAAAGCAACACCCACCAAAACAGCAAAAATATGGGACAGCACTTGAGATTCTCTTCTGTGCCAAGCACTGTGTTAAATGTTTAATTCTCATTATCTTAGTTTATTGTCACAACAAATTTGGAAAGCTGTAACCACTCCATTTTTAGGTGAGAAAACTAAAACTCCATCTGATTAATTTTATTTCCCAAAGTGATGCAAATTGTAAGTGGTAGAGCCAGCATTTGGAGCCAAGACTGTGGGATTTCAAGCCTATTTTGTTAGCCATTATCATGGGGAGAAAAGCAGCTGCTGGCGAGTGGAGTTTGCTATGGGAAGTTTTCAGAACTTAGTAACAGCAACAAGCCTCTGTTAAATTCTAGGGAAGCAAACATTTGTGCATCATAGATGGTGATCGGGACTTGTGAAGAGTGTAGTGAGGTAATTGGTAAAGGCTTTGTGTTCTAAGTCTGAACATTGAAAACGTACAGACTGACCTGATGAGAATTATGCACAGTTGACACAGGAGTGAAGCAAGTAGAGGCTTCCTGGAACAGCAGAGGGCCAAGGTACAGCATAGGAACAGAGGCAAGTACAGGGATTAAGTAGGGTCAGATATGTACCCGGACCCAGCGTAATTCTGGAAAGTCTGTCATTCTTTTCATATTGAGAAAACATCACATATTAGCATTTGGCTCCTATTTGCTTTCATCTGTAGTTTGGATATTATGGTGAATTTGTGTTTTAAGACAGGCTGTCATGGATCATTCAACTACCCAGAAATTTGGTTAAACATTTTTTTTTTTTCCAGATGCATCTGTAAGTGTTTCTGGGTAAGATTAACACATGAACTCATAGACACTGTCAGATTTCCTACCTAATGTACATGGGGCTCTTTCCATCTGTTGAATTGTGAATTGAACAATAAAATCTGACAAATGGAACTGCATCAAACTAAGACGCTTCTGTACAGCAAAGAAATAATCACTAAAGCAAAGAAGCAACTAACAGAAAGGGAGAAAATCTATGCACACTACATAATAGACAGCGAACTAATTTCCAGGATTTACAAAGAGCTTCAGAAACTCAATGGCAGCAAAGCATGCATTTTTCAAAAGAACAAATTCAACTGGTTACTAGACTTATAGAAAAAAAATAATCAGCTCCCTAGCTACTAGGAAAATATACGCAAAAACCACATTGAGGTTTCAAATAATTCCAGTGATTTTGGCCTACATTCAGAAATCTAACAACACTTGCCGGTGGGGAATATTCTAACCTAGTCCACTGTCGGTGTGTAGGCTTGTGAGGCCACGATGGAAGTCAGTATGGAAAGTGCTCAGAGAAATGAAAATGGATATAACGTATGGCCCAGCCATCCCATTTCTGGGAATATATCCAAAAGAGGTAGAATTTGCATGTGAGAAAGTGATTTGCAACCCTGTATTTATAGAAGCACAATACAAAATAGTGAAGAAACAGAAACAATCCAGATGCCCTTCTAAAGAAGAATGGATAAAGAAACTGTGGTATACCTACTCCGTGGAATAGTACTCAGTCACTAAAAAGAATGAAATTCTACCATTTACAACAAAATATTCCAAACTTAGATCCAGACTTGCACTTGTGCCCTCAGCTGTCTTAGCTTTTCAGCTTGCTGACAGCTATCTTAGAACTTTATTTGCTGGTAGAAGGTCTTGAGACTCAGTCTCTATTATTGTATTATCCAGATACTTGCAAAAAAACCCCTTATTTTCCCTTTAAGATCAATTTTATTTATTTGAAAGGTAGAGTTATAGAAAGAGAGAGAGAAAAAGAGACAGAAAGAAAAATAATTTCTGTTTGCTGCTTCACTCCCCAAATTACCAAAATGACCAAGGTTAGGCTAGGCTGAAGCCAGAGGCAGAGCTTCAGTGAGGTTTCGTGTGTGATGAAAGGACCCAGCTACAGGACCATCTTCCTCTTCTTTCCCAGGTACATTAGCAGGGGACTGGATGGGAAAAGGAACAGCTTGGTCTTAAAGTGATGCCTCTATGGGATGCCAGCATTGCAGAGCCACCTTGCTAGCCCCAGCTAACACTCTTATATAGATACTTTTTAAGAACTTTATGATTCCTTTATAGTCTTGATTTTATTGCCTCATTTACTGCCTCCAAAACTTTATATGTATAGGCTTTGTTTTCTTTATTCTTTTTTATTTAAAAATTATCTCTACATTAAAGGATGTTTTAATCTCATTTTTCTAAATATTCAATGCACGATAATTCTATGATATATTAAAAGACTTTTCTGAAGTAATTCCATCTGAAGCAAACTCATGAGCTGAGCTAAGTGCTTTTTCTTACAAGGGCTTTTTTTTTTTTTTTTTATTTGAAAGGCAGAGTGCAAGACAGCCAAAAGGCACAGTGACCAAGCCTATGTCAACCTGAAGCTAGAAGCCAGAAACTTCTTTAAGGGTTCGCACATGGACTGAGGGATCCAAATACTTGGGAAGTCTTCTGATGTTTTCCCCATGCCTTTAACAGAGAACTGTTCAGTACTGGGGCAACTGAGACATGGACTGGTATTCTGGGATGTCCGCACTGCAGACAGTGGGTTAACACTACACGACAGCACTAGACTGTAAATGTTGATTTTTAACGAATTTTAGAATTAGATGTTTTAGTATTCTGATTTTCATATCTATTTCCAAGAGAGAGTTTTTCAATTGTTGTTTTAAAAACGTTATTTGAGAAGCAAGTAAGAGAATTCCTATCCTGTGTTTCACTTCTGTAGATTCTTCGGATGGCTTTAAATGACCAAAGATCAAGCAAGAATGGCAGAAAAACAACTCCTGGGAACTTAGGGCAGTTTTCAGGGATTTGCAGTAACAAAAAGCTGGAATTAGTACTCTGAGGGGAAGTTGAATTCAGGTGCAGTAATAAAACTTATTGGCGTTTTAACCAACATCCTAATTTTTTTTTTAATAATCTTACTTAGTTGATTAGGGTACAAAGGGTCAAAGGCTATAGCAAAGTGGGCAAAACCATTGTTTCCATACTAATATCTTCATTTTCCCCCTGCATCTGGGATCAGGGGAGAAACAAAGGAAAAAGCCCCGCCCAGCCTCCCATCTATCCCAGATCTCCAATGTGAGGCGTGCTCCGAGGGTCCTGCTCAAGCAGTTTTGACACTTCAACAGTTCTGAATTGCTGCCAATCTTGCTGTTCCAATTACAACAAAACCTGTTCAGAATCCACTGGCTGATATAGTCTCTTCAAGGCTGGGGTTCTGAGATCAACAGTTCAGTTGGAGAGATCTCCAAAAAAACTTCGTTTGAGTTGATCCCAGACCTGATTCTTGTGTGAGTTTGCCAGTACAGGGTGCAACACCGTCCGTCACCCCAATCAGCTTATGCATATACTGATCATTGTAATTGATGGGTCAATTCTGTTTCCAGACCTGTCATCCCCTTGAACCAATGGGTGTTGTAGTCCAGCCTGATCCTATCCACTTCATACTCGACCCTAACACAAACCAGTGGGAGCTGCAGCCTAGTTGGGGCGAATCCCCATAACCTCCACCAGGCCTGCCCCCTATCCTGGTTCCCATGCACGCCAGTATGTGCTGCAGGCTTGTTCAGTCTGTCCTACATCCCATTTAGCTCTCATACATGTCAAGTGGTGTTGAAACCTGGTTCAGCCCACCCAAACTACTCTCCAGCCCACACACATTCTGGCAGGTGCTTTTCTGCCTAGCCACCCTTGTCCCTGTCCTGGTTTTCATACTCTCCAGTGGGAGTGGTAACCCAAGAGAGAGGTGCCCACTATCTCCCTACTAAGCCACTCCCATCCCCAGGTTATGCATTCTCTAGGTGGTTCTAGCATTGACCTTGACAGAATTAGCCCCAGTGCCAGCCTCTGCCAGCTGATGCTGTGGCAAAGCCCAACCAACCCTCACCCACTTTAATTTTTGCTTCTACCAGTCAGAATAGTCAGCCCAATCTGGCCCTTCCCTAATCTAGCTCACGTGAGGCCCACAGGTGTTGTACCCCTGCCTGGTCTGGTCTGCCCCCATCCCAATCCATGCTCTCCAGTGGGAGTGGTGATCCAGCAGGGGAGCCCACACTCCCCTGCCAGCTTTGCCTCTTCCCACCAGTTCTCACGGCCACATCCTGATTCGTAGGCCAATTCAAAGACTTTGTGTTCCCTTCCCCATTTCTAGTTTCACTTGCTCAGTCTTACTCTGATAATTATCCGCTAGTTTTGTCTTGCTATTGCATCAACTCAGCTTGCTGGACCTCAGGTTCACATAAGTCTTATGAGACTATCTGAGTTGCTTCTACTATCAAATGAATAATAATTTAAAAAAGGTAGTGGTATCACAACACTTTATTCAAATAATGAGGGGTTATGCATCAGTTCCTGAATTTCGACTTTGTATGTCTGCAGGTCTACATTGTTGTACAAATCACAGAAAATTATTTTCAATTCCCCTTGAGGTCCTAGATTTAAGCCGAGATTTTTAGCTCTGGTTTTCCAGCTTGCTAATATCACCCACTCAAAGCACCTTTGGTCTTCTCCAACATGAGCCAACACCTGGCCTCAACTGCCTATTCCTGGATGAGGGTCAAATTATCTTTTGCCTTCTGTTCTGCTCATCACTTTAGGTTCCTGTTCTATTCCGGACACTAAAGAAGGTTTAGGTCCAGATTTCTTACTTTTTAAGCTTAGTGTTACTATGACAACAACGATGTGAAACTGAAGTGTTAGCCTATAGAACCGTGTTGACAATAGTCCTTTCCTTTCTCTCACCACGACTGCTTTGTCAAGAAAGCAAAATTGTAGTGTTATTAGGCCAACATTTACCATGGTTTGCAGCATCTGTTTGATAATATTGGCATTTCATAAATGGTATTTAACTTTTTGTTTTTATTATTTTCCATAATGTATTTTTGTAGATGGAGAGATTCCCTTCTCTCTCCTTTCTCAAATCTCTACCACTGCGATCTGCGATGGCACGATGAAATAGAAAAAAAAAGTGTAAATCCAAATACTGAAAGAAATAGTAGGTGCAGCCTGACTTCAAATCCTGTGTCACTGTGTCTTCCCACGTTTTCAGAAACAAAACAATTCAGTAATGAAAAAGTGGCATGGTTCATATTAATCCGTGCACTTTCTCTTAGCTACATCAGAGAAGCAAAATACGCCTTTTTCAAAAACAGTGTGCTTTGTTTAGAATGATGAATATTTTTCCATTGACCTATACCGCCATTATTTTTCGTCTAATCTTCTACCTGTTTTAAAACTGCTACGTTACATTTGTTACGTATTGAAAGTAAAACATACTTTGAGTTTGACTTGAGTATTTAAATTTTTCTTATGAGTGCATAATCTCATGAATTTAATGATATTTGCTTTCTTAAAAGGGTATGTTCATTATTTGTGTTTTATGAATTCAGCTATTTTAGTTCTGTTGTAGCGTAAAATACTCTGAACAGCGATTAAATATTGAGTTAATTGAGTATGAAAATATATTCAGATAGGGCCCGATGAGATAGCCTACCAGTTAAGGTCTTCACCTTGAATGTGCCAGGATCCCATATGGACACTGGTTATAATCCCTGGCAGCTCCACCTCCCACCCAGCTCCCTGCTTGTGGCCTGGGAAAACAATTGAGGACAGCCCAAAGCTTTGGGACCCTGCACCTGTGTGGGAGACCTGGAAGACACTCCTGGCTGCGGATTGGCTCAGCTCTAGCAGTTGCGGCCGCTTGGGGAGTGAATCATCTGACGAAGATCTTCCTCTCTGTCTCTCCTACTCTGTATATCTGCCTTTCCAATAAAAATAAATAAATGTTTAAAAAAAACTACCTGAACTATGTCCAAGTTGATGATGGGTTTTTGATGAGGATACAACAGGTGTGTGAAGAACATAGTGTCTGCTCACGAAGTTATATTCTCTAAGTTATATATTTAATAAGACAATGTTTTAGTAGACTAAGTAACCTTAACACTTATGCTACTAATATTCATGAGAATAAACATCAACACTTCACTTGTGTAGTTGCAAATTTTAGTGAAGCAAAATAAGGAGGAAGATTACAGCTCACACAAAGATGGGCGAGGTTTGTGTCATTTGCACACTGTTAGCAGAACCTTTATGTCAGCACTGATACCAATATTTATTCACTTAGGATTTTATGATTGTAATGCTTGTCTGTATTCAGAAATGTATGAAGTCAGTTTGAGACTAATACATCCACATTATGTGTGTGTGTGTGTGTGTGTGTGTGTGTGTGTATTTAGACACAGAGTTGGGAGATACAGAATTATAATCAGTGTGTAGTGATATGAATAGATAGATGGATGCAGAGTATTATAATCTGTATACAGTGGAATCCTAGTACACAATCCTTAATTGCGTCCTCAACAAGGTTCCAGGAGTGGGAAACAGCTCAGTGAGGAAGACATTTCTCTACTCATTTAATCTCTTAAATATGCTGAACCTCTTTTAAGTTCTATGTCATTTGATGCAGAAGGATTAGTTGGAGAGAAACAACTCATGCTTTGGAATGAGAATGGCATAATCTTTTACTCAGGAGCAGAAGCCCTCGAGGGGCGTGGCTTGGTATTTTCTCTTTAAGGAAATGTTCTTTAGTGTTTGGACAATCTTTCTTTTTTTCTGAAACTTGTATATAGTGGTGATGGGGCTTTCTGGAAGGTTTCATTATGAATTGACTTTGTTAGAAAAGAATCATAGATGCCTACATTTTTCCCATGAGATACAGTCTGCTTGCTGAATATTAGAGAAGAGTGACTTTCATCATCCTTTCTGAATATGATGTTAACAACGTGTTCAATTTTACAATTTTTGGTAGTCTGTGAACCCTGTCATTTTAACTCAGTTGAGAACCGAGATGAAAATATAGGCTTTGCTTTCTACAAAGCGTTAGATATGGATCACCTCTGTTTCTGTTTCTCAGAAACAACGCAAAGCAAAAATAACGACAGCAAGCAGGGTTGATGTTTGACCTCGTATCAATCACCAGTTGGGATGCTGATATCTCATACTGGAGAGCCTGGGTTTGAATTCTGCATCCAGTAACATTTCGGCTTCCTGCTAATACCCATGCTGGAAATCAACAAGTAGTTTTGTCCCTGCAATTCATGTGGCAAATTTAAATTGAGTTCACATCGGTCAGACCAAGGCCCAGGACAATATAGGCATCTGGGGAATGAATAACATACGGGGGCTCTCTTTCTTTGTCCTTCTGTCTGTATGACTTTATTCCTATCAAATTCAAGGGGAAAAAAAAGTCACAGAAGTTTATTGTAATTCAGTGTAGGTTAGTGTAGTTTAGTAGTACAGTTTAGCATAGAAGCACAAGTCCCATATCAGAATAACGGGTCAATTCTTGTGGGAAATCACCCCCAGGTCTCTGCCTGCCATTTGGTGGGCTTGACCTAGAGCTTATCTGCCCTGGTCTAAGGTGTAACTTCCAACCCTGTGACCTCTGATATGATTGGAAGGTAACAGGATTAGGCATGCCTTTCATCCAATCACAGTGTGATTATTGGGTAAAGGGACTACCTAAAAACACCCTCTTAACTTCCCTTTTCCTAGACTTTTATGAACCTGGAACTTGAGCTGAAAAACGACCCTCCTCACCAACTTGTTTCTGGTGTTTCTTGCAGCTGAAGGGCACCATTTCCCTCACCCTCGGTGACGTCAGGCCTGCTGGCAGGACTCTAGACCCCGAGAAATTCTTAGCTCTGGCCCATGACTCTAGATTTCTATTAATTCAGATCCTCGGAGGTGGTGGTGATAGCTCAGGTAGTAAGGTCTTACACAGCCAGTGTGGCATGATGAGGGTCAGAGAGGGGATGACATGCAACTGAGGAAATCAGAAATGATACAGACACAAGAGAAAGTGACAAAACTGGCGGCCAGAGAGCCCCACTCTGCGAACAAGGAGGTCAACCTAGAAAGCTTGCTGCCTCAACCTTTTATTGAACTGCTTGGGGAGTCAAATTATGGCAGTTGATGTGACACAAACATTGATAGGTGCATCCCATACTGATGTTAAACAACCTGCTCGATGATCAGGAAGCAACAGCGTGGCCCAAGTACAGAAGTCAGTACGTTAACTGTCCCAAGGATATCCTTAGAGTACACTGTCCGGCGACATTCTTGGACTATTGTCCAACTATTGATCCTTGACCACAGAGATCAATCTTGGTTGTGGACTTTCACTCATTCATGCACAATTGCCCATAGAGTTTGAGCCAGGTATCTGACTAATGATCTGAGAGCTCAAAAATCCAGTCACAGTCTGCCCTGCTTTTCCATATCAAGCCACCCTGTCATTTATTTTTTTTCAAACTGCCTGTGGCAGTCTTGGTCACTCACATTGAATGTCTGGGTTGAGCTCCCAGCCTCTGGCTTTGGACAAGCCCAGTTATGGCAGTTGTAGGACTTTGGGGAATTAAATAGTTGGTTGAAGTTCTGTGTGTCTGTCTCTATTCCTTTCAAAATGGATTTTAAAAGGGAAATAAAAAATATCATACACAATATAGTTCCCTCAACCTGGAGCACTCCAGAGCATCCATAGTAAAAAATAAAATAAAAAAAGGCGTCATTATCAGCCATATGTGCTTAGTTATAAGTTGATTGATTATTTAATTTTTGGAGAAATCATTCACTTTTCATACATTTTTTTCCCACTTGTTCAATGAAAGCAATTTCTTTCCTTCTGCAGCCTTTTGCAGAGGCTCAAAGAGCTAGTGGGTCAGTGCGCTTTACAATCCCTAAAGCTGTTACAAGTGCTCAGTCTTATCTATTTCTTGCGAAATACATTGTAAAAGCTGTGATTTGGAAAATAGGAACCTCCTGGTAGCAGGCCTACTGACATGAGAAACGGCAAGTGAACACCCGGCCACAAACACGAGGCAAAACGCAGGGGATGATCATGATGAAAAACGTCACCAATGTGAAGACGAATTGTAATTAGAATGCTAAATTTAAAGAGTTTTCAAATGCGTGATGTAACTTAGGATATTCAATAGCAGTTTCTCCAAAGTTTGGGGCCATAAGAAATAAGTTTTTATTGATAGAACACAGATACGTATGCACTAAATCATTGTTTCAATGAATAAAATAGAGGCATTGCCTGCTGTCTGCCTCAACTATCTTTTCAAGGGAGAAAGAGATTGTCCATTGCCTTTGTTCCTGAACTAAGCACAATGAAAATGGGTTTGTTTTGTTTCTTTTCCTTTTCTTTTTTAAAAGGACCTCAGTCCTTTTCTTTTTCTTTTTCTTCTTGAAAATTAATTTTCTTTATTTGGAACACAGAATTACAGAGAGTATAGGATCATCTATTCGGCTGTTCACTTCCCATGTCGCTGCAACTGCCAGAAGAAAGCCAGGACAAAAGCAAGGTCAGGAGCCAGGAGCTTCGTCTCAGGTGCCCGTGTTTGTTCAGTGCCTCAGGACTTGTTTTATTTTCCACTGCTTTTCCAGCTGCATTAGTTGGGATGTGGATTAGAAGTGGAGCAGCTGGAACTTAACTGGCACTTATACGGGATGCCTGCATGTAGGCACCAGTTTAACCATCACACACAACACTAGTTCCAAAATTGGAACTTCATCACTTGAATCCATTTTATTTTTAAGCTAATGTTTTTGTGAGATCTAATATATAATTTACACACTGCATTGTTTTAGCTTGTCTTATTTTTTTAAAGATCTAAAAGTTTTTTTTTTTTTACAGGTGGATTCAGGCAGAAGATCAGATAGTGAAAGAAAAATTTTCCATCCCTAATTCACTCACCCAAATGAATGCAATGATTGGAGCCGAGCTGATCAGAAATCAGGAAACACCAGCCTCTTCTGGGTCTCCTGTGTGGAGGCAGGGTCCCAAGAGTTTGGGCCATGCTTCACTGCTTCTCCACAGAATAAGAAGGGAGTTGGATGGAAGATGGAGGAGCCAGGACATGAACTAGTGTGCGCGTGAGATGTCAGTGCTTGCAGGTGGGGGATTAACTAGCTGAGCCATTACATCAGCCCCTGGGTCTTCTTGAGCTTTTTCTGCTTTATTATATATAGGTGATGCAACATGAACTCTGATGTTCTGTTGGGGATTTCATAGTTATTTGAAAAAAAAAAAATTCAAGCCTTCAATGTCTTCTCTTTCACATCAAAAGCAAGTTATGTTGCCTTTTTGAGAATGATATTACTATGCAAATCTGCAGAAGGGCTCAGATTTTATATTGAAGCTAATAAGTTAATTTGCCAAAATTTCCGGGATGCTTTCAGAAGACATAAGATTACTGTTTCTTGAAAGATGTTTATTTTACTCTCTCCAACAGAGACAACTGAAGTGCCAGTATTTTCCGGCCCCTTAATTCCCTCAATCCTAACTCCTCCAGGGAAGTATGGAGAAAGCCAGGTGATGGCTTTACAAAGAAGTGACATCTGAGCGTTGGGAAACCAAATTGGCAAAAGCCTGTAGCCACGTCTTCTTTTTCCTTTAGAGTCAGTGGTTAGTATTATCATGCTCCTTCGTAATCACAATTGTCCATTTCTCAAGAAGGAGCCTGCTTTTCTAGTGCTGTGGACCACAGAAGCAGCCGTAAGGTACAGCTTGGTTCAAAGGCAGCCAGTGCAGAGACACAAGAGACCAAGAAAATTTAATTTGCCAATATTTCCTAGAAATACCCTTGGATGCCTTAGGACTAGATGTTTGAATTATCCTAGTGGGGGGTTCCGGAAGAATTCAGCATCTACTGCTGCGTTTATCAACTCTTTAGTTGACTCTGGTTCAAACTGCTGAAGAAAAACAGTAATAGGCAATTCCACCAACTCTTGTTGAAACTGAACATTTATGAGCAAAATACGTGCTGTTTTTAACCCAAAGAAACCATAACATTTTACAAAAAGATTTATTTGTTTTTATTGAAAGGCAGATATGCAGAGAGGAGGAGAGACAGAGAGGAAGATCTTCCATCCATTGATCACCCCCCCAGGTGTCTGCAATGGCCAGTGCTGCGCTGATCCGAAGTCAGGAGCCTGGAACTTCATCTGGGTCTCCCATGCAGGTGCAGGGTCCCAAGGCTTTGGGCCATCCTCGGCTGCTTTCCCAGGCCACAGCCAGGGAGCTGGATGGGAAATGGAGCTGCTGGGATTAGAACTGGTGCCTATATGGGATCCCTCTGCATGCAAGGGGAGGACTTTAGCCACTAGGCTACTGCATCAGGCCCAAAAACATTATATGTGGCTGTTACTCAGAAATAGATAATTGAAAGACATTATGGACCATAATGTATTTCCATAAAGGTAAAACCTCCACGATGTTTACATCACACTTTGGCAGTAAAATCCCCACTTAGAGAGCTATGGCTAAACTAGGAGCTTTTGTATTTAACCAAAAGAACTCCATGGAGGAACCGTAATTCCATTGTGGAAAAGTGCACTGTGATCAAAATTCAAAGGTATTGCACTAGCTGGGAATTTTTCCCATTTCAATTCATCCCCATCCATTATTTTTCTTCTGCAGACAGACAGAAAACATGCCTTTACACCTGAATGACATTTAGCCCAAACAACGATAGAGAGCCCAAAGAAACTCTGAGGCTCTCAGCTTTGTAAACCAATCTCGCAGATAATTGAGCGTAGGAAGTATAGTTTGTAGAAATAACTCTTTGGTGAGCAGCTCTCCTCATCGTCTAGAAATGAGGCAGCAGCAGTGGCGACCCAGAGCCAGCTGGTGGGGTTGAATCTCTGCTTGTAGAGGAGGAAACATCTTCACTCTCATTCCTTGCAAAACGTTTTTTAACAAACCAATTTGAGGGCCTGGTGCCATGGCCTAGCAGCTGAAGTCCTTACCTTGAACATGCCATGATCCCATATGGGTGGTGGTTCTAATTCCGGCAACCCCACTTCCCATCCAGCTCCCTGCTTGTCTCCTGGGAGGATGGCCCAAAGCATTGGGACCCTGCACCTGCATGAGAGACCAGGGAGAGCTCCTGGCTCCTGGCTTTGGATTGGCTCAACTCTAGCAGTTGCAGCCCCTTGGGGAGTGAATCATCGGATGGAAGAGCTGTTCTCTGTCTCTCCTCCTTTCTATATATGTATCTGACATTGCAATAAAAATAAATATATCTTAAAAAAAAAGAAGCCAACTTGAGGATGTTGAGGTAAACCAATTTCACCTGTATCTGCTGTAACCTCACTTGTGCTTCCGTTCTAATTATAGGCAGGCAGTCCCTGTTCCCTGAAGGCAGTCAATCCTCAGATTTCTTGCTAAATGAGCTTCACTTAGAGAAGGGAGAAGTACAAACGTGCTTGTACCTTCTTGGCTACAAATTGACGTGATCCTGGCCCTTCTTGATTTAGTAAAGGCTGTTACAGAACATTTGTTTATTGTAAGAATTTTCACATCTGAACACACGTATGCAGCAAACCACTCTTGTGCAGTGGCTGATAGCTCTGTATCATTGCCCTGGCCGTCGTTCCAACTGCCGTGTGTTTCCTTGATGTCTGTTAGTTTTCCTCTCCTATAGGTTGATGCTTGAGGGACTTTCAATCTGACAGAATTGCAAATACTATATCTCGTTCCCATGTAATTACTCTCATGTACTTTTTAGTTTCTAAAACATGATATTCTTGTAATATTCCAGGGAAATTAATTATTAAACCGTGTCTCAAAGACTGAGACTGTATTCCCTAAGAATGCCATAAATTCCTGGTAGAATGAGACCTACGCTAAATTATTTTGAAAACCTGAAATGCAATTTTATCTTAATCTACAGATGATGTAGTTGAAATTGATAGTTACTACAAACTTGCCAAAATTTATCATGTCAGCGTCACACTCGTTCCTTCATGTATCTGCTATGATAATTATGTGCTGAAGGTGAAGAGCTATGAATTGTTAGGGGAGAGATCTTACGTCTCACAAAGGATGGGTCAGCCAAACCCTGTCTTACTTGTTATGCTCATTTGTGTTTTTTTTTTTTTCTGCATTGATTCCTCTGTATCTTTCTATTGACCTATAATTCACTCTACAAATTCTTTTAAACTCCTTTTCTGCTAGGGCTAATCTGCTGTTAAACCCATTTACAAAGTTCCTAAATGCAGTTCCAGTGTTCTCCACGTCGAGCATATGTATATACTATCTTTTCCATATAAATTTATTCCTAATAAATATATATAGATTATATATATAGATTTTATACTTTACATATTAGTATGTAGATTACATTTATTTTAATGTTCATATTTAATAAATCAATATTTACATTTTCTGTGATGCTGTCTTCCTTTTTGTTTCTTATTGGCTGTTATTTTGCCTCAATTTGTTTTCATTGTTACAGTGAGTGCCAGACACAGTGGTTGAAAAGCACAGATAATCTGACTGAAGCATGTTCATTGTCAGAGGAACCTCTTTCTGGTTGTCACAGGGGAAAACATTACTTTAGTCCAGAACAAACTGCTTTTCAGTCTTTTACTGGGGTTGATCTCTTTTCGGATCATCTCCACTGTGACAGTTCTTCCAAGTCCTAATGTGGTGCTTGCGACAGTGACCAATGCCTTTACTCCTTTGTGTATTCAACTTTCGTTTTTGCCTTCTAGGTCGCAAGGTGTTCACAGTAGTACCGTTAAACTCAGTCTCTTGGAACAGCTTTTCCATTGACCATTAGAATTGTGGGAAGGCACAGTCAGTAACAAAATGCAGTCTTCACCCTTAATAAGAAAACTCATTATCTTAAAAATTATTTTATGATACAATTCCATAGGCTCTTGGATTTCCCTAACTCCCTCCCCCAAAGCCCTCCACTATCACTGTTTTCTCTGTATTATTACAATAGTGTAGTACTTCATAAACAGTCGTAAGTCCATTACTCTTCCATTGAAGTATATCTTGGCATTGTAGGCATGGACAATGGCATAGAGTTGGTAACTTGGATATTATGGGCGTTCCAGAAGGAACAGAAAGAGCAGCTGGGTCTAAAGATATATTCAATGAAATAGTAAATGAAAACTTCCCTAGTATAGAGAAAGAATTAGCAAACAACATAACAGGAGGGGCACAGCACTCCCATTAGGATTGACCAAACGTGATCATCACCATAACACATGATAATCAAGAGCTCCCTTCAATCAAACATAAGCACAAGATCCTTAAATATGCATGTGGAAAAAAGTAAATTGACATATAGAAGAACCACAACCGCAAAACTAATTATTCTTAATGCTATTTTTTTTCTTTGTTGCTTACTTCAATTGATTTGGAACTTTAGACTTCTATCTCAGACCACCTGTGCTGCAAGAAAACCACAGTAGGCAGATTTGAGTCTTTATGCTTTTGTTTGCTGTTTGCTGCCTGTGGGAGACAGCTGCTCTGGAAGGAAGCCACACCACACAGTTTGTTGACTTGTTAAGTCTGTAAGGAATCCCAGTGGCATTGGATTTGTTTATTTGGACGAACTGGCCCACTGCCTGCCTCTACTTTGCCAAATCTGCGGTTGTACATAGGATTCGTCTGAGGTTCCTTCATTACATTTTAACACCTTCTTTTTCATATTTTGAGAGATTTGTAAGTTCATTAGGCTGTCCAGTTAGATATACCTTCTACACTGAACCATCTGTCTTATATTGTAGACAAATGTCAGTGTATGACCCACATACATATCATGTTCCCTGCTTTTTGTTGTTTGTCAGCTTTCCTTTAAATACTTGCATAACTATCTTTTTGACGACCTAATAAACTTTTGCTCATTTGTTACCTTCTCAGCCAAGCTCTCCATGTTATCTCAATCAATGTAGCAAAACACTTTCTTCGAGAAGCCAATTCTCTCCCTTTGTTTATTATGACGTTGATGATCTCTGACACACTGTTGTCATCTATTGCCTATAAACTCTTTCCCTTTTTCGGTTGTTGTCTCCATAGATCTTATGAGATTGTCAGGCTCTGGTAGATGCTTATTAAATATTTGCTGAATAAATTAAGGAGGACTGCTTCATCTAAATTATTTATTCTATTTCATGGGATGAAAATTGTGCTCATTTTTAAAAAATCAGCATTTTTAATATATAAAGCTTTAATTTTTTATTTTATTTTATTCTATTTTATTTTTTTTAAAGATTTATTTTTATTATTTTTTTATTGGAAAGGCGGATATACAAAGAGGAGAGACAGAGAGGAAGATCTTCCCTCCGATGATTCACTCCCTAAGTGAGCTCAACAGCTGATGCTATGCCTATCCGAAGCCAGGAGCCTCTTCTGGGTCTCCCACGCGGGTGCAGGGTCCCAAAGCCTTGGGCCGTCCTCAACTGCTTTCCCGGGCCACAGGCAGGGAGCTGGAAGGGAAGCGGGGCTGCTGGGATAGAACCAGCGCCCATATGGGATCCTGGGCGTGCAAGGCGGGGACCTTAACCACTTGCGCCACCGCGCCAGACCCTAAAGCTTTAATTTTAACTTTAGGAAAAACAAGTACCTTTAAGAGTTAATAATTTGTAGGCCTGAGTAACCAATAATGATTGCATATTTAAATTTGTGGCATATAAAATGTCTTTATAGTTTTTTATTAAAGTGTGATTGAATGATTTTGAGAATCAAATTAGAAGGGGCCGGGTTTTATGTATCACAGACAATTGTACAGGCCCCCTCTTGTCTTTGGCAAATAAATCTTTTATTTCATCTCAAACAAAAATTTAAGGGAAGCAAGTAAAACTCAACTGCACATATTTCAAACATTGAACAGAAAAAAAATGTGGTATAGCATCATGGTTTCTCATTTCCTCATATTTAATGAATTTTGTCCAGTTTACGATTACTTAAGGTGGAAGAACAAAGCAATTTCTTGTTCATTCATTTTGACCAGAAGATTTTCATGCTTTTCCTCTTATTTATTTGTCATCTGTGTCTCTCCAAAAAGACTATGAACCTCACGAAGATGGGGAATTTTCGGTGGTTACAATCTTATGCCTTTGACTTGGAAGAGTGTCCACACGAAGCAGAGAGTTCATTATTTATTGCGTTAATACATTAAACAAATATTCTTCCTCTACTTTCTAAAAAATAATCACTGTATAGTATTTAATGTATTTATGGCTTTATATGAAGTATTTTACTTTCATGTCTTCTGTGGAATCTATGTCTTTCATTATGCTATAGTAAGTGCAATCATCTGTTTTTCTGTATGGAAGTTCCACTACCTGTTTTTTGTAACATATACTTAATCAACTGGGTGAATTTTCCTTTTTCGGGGCAGAACATATGATAGCCATACTTTCTGAATCTAATTTATATGGAATATTAATCCTATGCAACAACATTGACTTAATTCTATAACCCTCTTTCTCTTGAGCGAGGTGAGTTAGAAAGAGAATGAAGGTGACTTTACTTTCATCCTATTGACAGGATTTATGCTGAACGAGACCTGTCCATATCTCAGAGCCAGCCTTCCCTGCGTAATCGGTGTGTGGAAATACAGGTGCTGAAACTGTGACACCTCTGACCGAGGAACAAAGCTTTCTCTGACCCTGTCACCTAAAATAGCATTTTATCCCTTATTGGTACTATTTATTTTATAGATCTGAACATGGACCACAAAATGTAGAAACAGTGACCTTATTTATAAGTCCTTAAGAGGATTGTTTTTGGAGTCATTTTTATTTGGAAACCTCATTAACGTGATTTTAGTATATCACTGGAGGTCCATTCAGATAGCATTATTACTTAGCTTCCTGCAGCTGTGCTAGATCAATTAAGTGACTTGCCAATTTTCCAGAGTTCGGTGTTATTGCTGGAAACAATATAAACAGAAGCCTTAGGGTCAGGACATTTTCACACACACACTAAATTTGAAGATGTTTTCCAGCCGAAAATTGATTTTGAAAAAAATGATAGTCTTAATTCATTCAATCAACACTGGGCTATGTGTGAAAATTCTGCTTGGTAACAGCCTCTTCCAGACGCAGGGGAAATGCATGCTAGAAAGTGGAGCACTTGAAATGGGATCTCGCTGCTTGAGCTTAGACACGCGTTTTTGGGTACAGGAGCCACAAAGTTGGTCAAATTACTTTGTAATTTAGGCCCAGAGCCTCTTTCAACACTTCGTTAGTCTTTGTTTTCAGACAACCCACAGTTCATTATTTTGTTTCAGATACAATTTAATGTTAATTCCTGTGTTGGTTATCAAGTTTTGCTTTTTTAGGGTGCTAATTATCTGTTATCTAGGTCTGGATGCTGCTGAATAACTGGAGGGGAGTGATTTCCCACTGGGGAGGTGATGAAAAATTCGAAGCTCGGGCTGTTGTTGATATAGAAGAAGACATCGATTGCAAAACCTGAATGATCATGAGCAGCACAGCCAAGAGAGACAGTCTACATGCACGCTGCAGCCCCAGGAGAGACATCGCATCCACATTGCAGCGTCAACTAGTCTTCCATTTCATGATTCATTTCCTTAGTGTAACTAAATAAATGATGGTAGATTCTTAGGTACTTGATGATAATGACAATTTCTTTTTTTAAAAATTTTTATTAGTTTTTTAATTATTTCTTTTCATCTTTTATTATATTTTGACAATCTTTTCATAGTTAAAAAGGTTCAACGGCTATAGGGAAGTGGGTAAGACTATTATTTCCATATTGTTTCCTTCATGTATCTTAGGTAAAGGAGGCTATTGAGGGAGAAGCCCCACCCAGTTTCTCACCCAACCCAAGTCCCGGATGTGGGGCATGCTCTGAGATACTTGTTCAAGTGGTTTTGATAGTTCAAGAGTTATGAATCGCTGCCAATCTCGCCACTCCAAGCATGATGAGGTTGTTGAAGAATCCACAGATCGACATAGTCCATCATAGGGTCTCCATTTGCCCGATAATGACAATTTCTGAACCACTTTCTACCTCTTAATGTACTTGTAGGAAATAAAAAAAAAATAGAGATAATGAGACCTGAGAAATTATTTGATATGCTCACCTTACATTCCAATGAGAGGGAATAGATTTGGGAACTGAAAAGCAATAGATCTCTGTCTCTCTCTCTCTCTCTTTCCCCCTCTCTGTATCACTCATGCACACACTTCAAATCAATAAGTAAATCTGTACTGAAAGAAGGATCCAAAATCTATGTATGAAGCCTGGGTGCTGTCTAAAGCTGTTCTTCTCGCTGCCTAGATAAAAGCAAATCACCCCAAACCACCAGTTCTACCTCTTGTTTTTCAGATCTGTTCTTATTTATACCGGACTGCTTCAACCAAGGCTTTCTTTTTATATAAATATTTAATTTTGTATGAGAAGCAGATTTTACAAAGAGATGAGAGACAGAGATCTTTCATCTGTTGATATTCTCATCACGGCTGAGAGGAGGTGATCCAAAGCTGGGAACCAGGAGATTCTTCTGGGTCATCCACATGAGAACAGGAGTCCAAGCACTTGAGCCATCCTCTGATGCCTTCTCAAGTCATAAGCAGGGAGCTGGATCAAAAGTGGACACCAGTCAGCTCCCATATGGGACACCTGTGCCTCAGAACGATTATCCTGGAATATGACTGTGTCAGCCCTGGATTTCTTTATTATTATATTGGTCTCCACACCTTCAGTCTCCATGTACCACACTGTTCAATAGTCATCAAAATGAGCTTTCAGAAGTTTGTGCATCACTAAAAGCCTTTCCATCACCTGTTTGAGACTGAATTCTTATCTCTCCAGCCTGAATACCTGCCCTCCTGACACATCCCACAGTCTAGCCAACACACCTGAACTGAACTTCTTGAAGTATATTCCTTTTTGGCAGATCCTGTGGATTCTCTGAGGATAACTTTAATCCTCCTCCACCACCGCAATCTACTTAGACTTCCATGCACCAAAATGAAGTTCAGATTTCAGCTCTTCCAGGAAGCCTTCCCAACTCAGCTCACTGACTTCCCAAATGCTGCCTTGCACATGGTGGGCTCATCCGTTCTCACATGAAATTATTTGTTGTTGTTCCTAGAATCTCGTATAGAATCTGAGATGAGATTTATCTGTGATGATAGAATGAAAGTGTGTTTTAGCAACCAAGGGAGAGATGATTCTGACCCATCATGCTCTCACATACGCATCTTATTTATATTTCTACTGATGCTTAATTTAATTTGAAATAAAAGGAGAATTACTTGACTTTTCTATTTCAAGCAAACAATAATTATAGAACTCGAAATACACTCCTAATAGATTTTGTGAGGATTTATAGACTATAAATTAATTACAGTGAGATCACAAAGAAGTACAATTTTCATGCTCTGTTCTGTTTTCCTAAAAATATTGAATATTTTTATGTCTATATATTTTGAAAAATCCTGTTACACTAGTAAAGCTTCATTAATTGCATGAAAGGTAACTCCAATCTACAAATTATATATATGTCTATATATATAGTGTGTGTAAATAGGTATACTTTAAAATACATGCATACACATATACACATATACATGCATACATACACTGTTTATAGTTTCCATGTAATTAAATAAGAGTGTAGGGCCCGGCGCGGTGGCGCAAGTGGTTAAAGGTCCTCGCCTTGCACGCCCGGGATCCCATATGGGCGCCGGTTCTAATCCCGGCAGCCCCGCTTCCCTTCCAGCTCCCTGCCTGTGGCCTGGGAAAAATAAATCTTTAAAAAAAAAAAAAAAGAGTGTAGTCAATAGGAGGATTTATAAGTAAGTCTCTTGTTACCATGGAAACCATTTTTCAAGTGTCTCTGCAGAGTGCTGTGATGCTGATTAAGAAGTTCAAGCACTTCATTTTAAAATTAGTTGAATGTGTCAGCCAGGAGGAAGCTGCACCTTGCAGGGCTGGTTCAATGCTGGTGCTGGGTTAGGCTGGGTTAGGCTGGGTTAGGCTGGGTTAGGCTGGGTTGCTCATGCACCCACCACCACTAGCAGTTCTTCTCTTAATCTCTCCTGATGTAAGGAAGCAAGCAGGTGATTTATGTCATGGCATCTTGGGCGGTCCTTACCAAAAGGTTAATAGTTATGAACCTTGCAGTTAAGAAAGGTAGTTATGTACTGCTCTGCAGCTCTGAGTGCCTGGCCCAAGGAAGGCTCAATGAGGGTAATATCTGGGCATTTTACATTCTTATATGAACTTCAAAACTATTAAAAACAAATGCCTGTAAAATTAATGGCTGTGGGTCTTTATTAACTTGTAGTGGAATATAATCTTACTTTCATTGGAATACATTGGTAAGAAATGATAGTGAAAAAATGTGATCTGAATGACAGTGACGCTGGAGACCCTGGCGCTGCTTATTTGACAAGGCAACTGTGAGAAAAAGCACAGATGACCAGTGTGTCTCACTTAGTGAAAATTCCAAATTCCAAATCCATTTGTGAACTAACTTCACATTCACTCATTTTTAAAGCAAGGCTTTAGTTTAACCATTCTTTTAAAACTGAAATGTATAAAATTCATTCTGGAGACAGATATAATGTAATCCTAGAACAACTGATGTTTCCAAATAGTCTAAAGCATGTAAAAAACTTCAGATGATTTTTTTCTTACACTTCTCTAAATATTTATGCTTTTACTCTTTCCAAATATCCTGTAAGAGCTTTGACCAAGCAATAATGGCAGATGTTAGAAACTCAGTGTGGCTGACAGGAACAAAAGCACTTGAGCTGTCAGTACTTCACAGGTCTGAACTTGCAGGAAGCTAGAATCAGCAGTGTAGCTACAAGGTCAACCCAGGCACTCCAGTGTGATATCTGGGCATCCAAAGTAGGATTTACTATTTTTAAGGTTCATTTACCTTTCTTGGAAAGACAAATTTACAGAGAGAAAAAGAGACAGAAAGAAAGATTCCCCAGCCATCCACTGGTTCACTTGCCAGGTGGCTGCAATAGCTGGAGCTGAGCTGATCCGAAGCCAGGAACCAGGAGCTTCTTCCAGCTCTTCCACACGGACGCAGGGCCCAAGGTTTTGGGCTGACCTCACTGCTTTCCCAGGCCACAAGCAGGGAGATGAAAGGGAAGTGAAGTAGCCAGGATATGAAATTGGTACCCATATGGGATCCTTGTTTATGCAAGGTGAGGACGTTAGCCACTAGGCTACTGCTTGGGGCCCCAAAGTAGTATCTTAATCACCAGAGTGTAATTCCCATTATATAGAAAATCTTGTGTCACACATATAGTAAAGAAACCATTACAACAAAAAGATACAAAGAAGCCAATAAAGAGATAAGTGAATGTTTATAATAAAGAATATTTTTCACCAGTGTACTACAGTAGGTTGAAGAGTATTCAGCTGAGAATAGACTAAAATTTGAGTAAAACTCACTCATTCACTCATAGATTAGTTATTTGGATGCACTTGAAACTCTCTTGCATCCACATACCTTTATGTTCATGCATATTTCTTGACTGCTGCCTTAGCCGTTTTGTGCTGTTAAACCGAATATCCCAGATGGAGTAGTACATAAGGAGTTCTGGAGGCTGAAGTTAGTGTCAAAATAACAGCCGCATTAATCTGGCTCCAAGACGGCACCTGTGGCTATGTCCTCCAGAGAGAAGGAAGGCTGAACTCAAATGTCAGATTACGGAAAAGGCCAATGACACAATGGGATTAAAAATCCATCTAATATCTCCCTATTGAGCCCACTTATCAACATCATCACATTGACAACCACATTTCAACATGATGATAGCTAGCACAGATTCTAAAATTATTTTTCCCCTCATTTGGTTGAAAGTTATTGTTACAATGCTTATTTCCCCCCAGTGTGTTATTATATGTTTTCTACAAAGCTGTGTTCTGCACAGCCACTAACTCTCACGATCAGGAACCCAATACTGATGCATTATTACCAGCAAGTTGTCAGACTCCATTTAGCTTTGGCCAGCTGTCCTGATGACATGCTAGACAATCAAAGAATCCAGTCCAGTATCACGTGCTGGTTTTGGTGTGGAACAGTTCTTTGTTCTGCCCTTGATTTTTATGTTGGCCCTTTTGAGTTAATAGGTTATTATATACAACATTCCTCAATTCATGATTACATTGTAGTGGTGCATTTTGTGCAGAAATACCATGAAAATATTTTAATTTCATCCTAATTTTATCTTTACCATTCTAGTGATTCAACAAATGCTATTATTTTGAGCTGGACATGGTAGTGTCTGCCAAGCTTCTCCACTATGAGCTTATTCTCTTTTTCCTGACAATTATTATGGGAGAAATGTTTTGAGGTTATACACATATGTTTGTGTGTTTATTTCTCTCTCTCTCTCTGTGTATGCAGGTCTATGTTTCCATTTCTCTTCAAATTTTAAATTGATTTCCTTTATTTACATCTGTGTAGGCATTATTACTTAATTTCCGCATCTATGATCGTTATCTATTAAGTTGACATTCATGTTTTTCAGGTTTTGTTCAGTGGAAATTGTTCAAATTGGCATCTATGACGATTTTTACCCCCTTGTTATCAGCACTTCTCTACTTTCTGTAAACAAAACAAATATTCTGGAATCACTTTGTGCTTTCCCTACCCAGTTCTTGGAAACAAGTTTTTCCATGGGGACAGTTTTCTGGCATAGTGAATTACGCTGCTGTGTTCAACAACCAATATCCCACATCAGAGCTCAGGGTTGATTGCTGGTTGTGTTGTGTCTGATCCAGCTCCCTGCTAAAGCACATGAAAAAGCAGTAGATGATGGCGTAGGTACCCAGGCTCCTACCATCCACATGGGAAACAGTCTCCAGCAGCTTTTGTCATTGCAGCCATTTGACACATTTGAGGGAGTGATCAGTGCTTGATTCTCTCTCCCTCCACCTCTCTCTGGCTGTCAAATTAATACATAAGTATTTAATTTTTATTTTCTTCAATGAGCCCTGATATCTTCTAGGATTAATTGGTATTTAGGACTCTGATCTTGGTATTTGATATTCTCACTGCTGTTGAGATGTTGTTATTCAGAACTCTCAGAGCCAAAGCTGTAAACATCAGGCAAAATCAAACTAAGGACTGTTCTATGCAAGAACTGACCTGTAATCTTTAATAATGCCAAGGTCATAAAGATCAAGAAGTCTCAAGGCACTACGCCATACTGAAAGAAAAAATGAGATGTGACAGCTGAATATAGCATGTGATACTGGGACTGGATCCTTGGGCTATAAAAGATATTATTGGTATAACTACTTAAACCTGGAGGCTGAACAATTAGATGGTGGCATGTATTTGTGTTAATTCACTGGTTATTATGGTTATATAGTGGTTATGTAAAATATGTGTGTATATATGTGTATATATATATGGATATTATACATACATATTGGCATTGGCATTATGCTTGCATATCCATCAACACACATATCAAATATGTGCAATGTCAAACCAAAGCCGTAAGATATATTCTAACTTTGTTTTTTTGTCTCATAATTTCAGCTCCCAATTCAAACAGTGAGAAACTTTCCTCCCATTATTGTTAAAATGTTGACTTACCTCGTGGAACACCCTTAGGGCAACTCTACTTTGTGCAAATTCTGTAGTTTCCCTCCTTAGTGGCTCCTTGGTGTATTCTCTTACTCAGACAGACTCCCTACCTCAGTGCTCTCTGACATCCTAAGTTTTGTTTTTCTTCTCTGTGAGCTTCTATATCTCCTCAATCTATTATGTTCTAATGTGAATCCTTGCTTCTAATTTTTCATCACCTCCCCATTCAGCAGCATTCAGCCACAGACAACAGACAGACATGAAGCAGCAGCATCTTAGATAATCACTTGGCTTTGTTTTTTAAACGAGAAACAGAGCTGTGGCTTTGTCCATAAGATAACCAACTATCAAGGATGGGTCAAACCAAAAATTTATCACAATGAAAGGAAAGGATGGACCTGAGTCCTGTGTTAACTTCACTGTTAGCCTTGGGTGATTTGCATGACCTAAGAATCATTTTTATCATATAATGTGAAATGAAATGATGAATATGCATATTTAGGGGTCTAGTGGAGTATACATTCTTTGTGGAAACATATTCCGTGATGTTGGCACAGTGATGAAAATCATTTTAAGTATTTATTTCTCAAAGTGTTTCTTGTTCTTAAGCAACATGTGACTGGGTCATTAGCAGCATTCATTATGTGTATATTAGATCTCTAAAAGTTATTCATCCTGTATTACTGGAATTTTCTGCCTTTTGGTAAACAACACCCCATTTCTCCCAACTTGGAGTCCTTGGTAATCAGCATTTTACTTTGCATTTTTATGAGCTCAATGTTTTTTGATATATATGTGAGACAATGCAGTGTTTGCCTTTCTGTGCCTGGTTTACTGCACTTAGCATTAACACCTTTTGCGTTCATGCATGTTGGAACAAATAACGTATTCTTTCTTTTGAAAGGATGAGTAATATTCTATTTTGTATACATATCACATTTTCTTTATCTTTTCATATGTTAGTGTATACCTAGGTGGGTTACGCATCTTGATAGTTGTGAATCAATCTGAAATGAACGTGGGACAGCACATAACTCTATGACATATTGATTTTAATTACTTCTGATATATACCCAGAAGTGTATGCACAGTCACGTGAGGTTCTATTTTAATTTTTTGAGGATCCTCAGATCCTCAAAAAACATAGTTACTGTGTTAAATTTAATCCCGCCAATAGTGTAAAGATTCATGCAACATATTTGAAATAGTTTCTATCACTTATCTTTTAAAAACTAATAGCCATTCTCTAACATGTGAGATGATGTCCCATTGTGGTTTTGATTTATATAACCCCATAATTTGTGATGCTGAACATTTGCATGCCTTCTTTCCATAAATGTGTAGTAAAATCTCTTACTCATCTAAAAAGAAAAACCTTAATTTGCCTGCCACTGTTTTATTTCTCTGTTCAAATTCCACCCAAATTTTAATTAGTTTTTTAAAAATTAATCCTGGTAAAGCTGATTGGTTATTAATATCCTCCCTAAATGTAGCTTGCTTATCCTTCTCATCACTTGGCCAAAAAACTTAACAGGCCAAAGTTTTACAAATACAATTGTTGGCTAAAATTAGAAGTCATTTTGATTACTGAAATTTATTTAGGGTATAAGTACTCTAACTAATTCTTTACCTCTTTATAAGAAACTTTTGAATGAGTGAGGTCAAACCCAAAAGGCATCATAAGCGGCTAGAATCAGCTTATTTTCGAAGCACAACCCATCTCTTAGTTCAAACTCAAGTCTCAGAAAGATTACGTCTGTATAGAGGAAGTCACTTGCTAGCAATTTCTCATCAGCAAAATGTGGTCACTTTTTGAAGGAATAACAGATGGGTGATAACCTCAGGTCAGACATAGAAGCAGTAGTAAACATTTACTGGAGGCCAGCCAAGTGTCTGGAAGTGATGCCAACCAGGTGGAAGCACCTGCAGATACATCAGTCGTCTATTTTGGGAAAGGAAACCACAAAAGAGATTTTGTATCTGGTCTAAATTATTAAAGCTGATTTCTCCTTGGAATTTAATTTTTGTATTCTTATTTTAAATCACCAAGTTTGAAATTTGTTTTACAAATGTAGCCATTTTGATACTATTTCTCTTGTCTTCTGAAGATGTTTTAGTGAAAGAGATAACATCATTAGACTTTAACTCAGGGAAGGCAAGACAATCCCGTTTGCAAATGTCCTAAATGGGTTCCTTCCTTGGAGTGTCTGTGTGAGTTGTTTCCCTCATGCAGAAAGCTTCTTCCGTAATTCCTTCTTATAACTGCTTGCTTCTTCTCTTGGGAACACAGTAGAAAGGCACAGAAAGACTTTCTTGATAATGTAAAATCTAAATGAGGAAGTTGGCATGGTGACATATCAGCTTGACCCTCAGCCTGTGGTGCTGGCATTCCAGATGGGTGCTGATTCAAGTACTAGTCCCTCCACTTCTAGTCCAGTTCCCTGTTTATGACCTTGTCAAACAACAGAATATGCCCCAAATCCTTGGACTACTGCACCCACATAGAAGACGCAGTAGAACCTCTTTGTTTCTGGCTCCTGGCTTTGAACCTGCCTGGCACTGGTCATGGTGACTATTTGGAAAGTAAACCATTAGATGGAAGATCTCTCTATCTCTCTGTATTTCTGACTTTCAAATAAAATCAAGAAATATATATATATATATATTAAAATATAAGATGGAAATACTTGAAGGAAACTTATTAATAAGGTAATCAAACAGAAATTTGGTGAAAGAACCAACTGATCTAAACATGATCCAAAGGAAGGGAAAGATTTGAAGGTCACTTAGAGAATGTTAAACACATCCATATAGTTGTTCAATGGATCATGAGAGAGTGCAGTGAGCAAATCATATCAAGTGACTGTCAAAAATGATTTTGTGCATCATTGCCCATACACAGCACTGGTGAATTATGGTCTTACCTACTCTAATACAAAATAAAATCTTAGTGTGTCACATAACCTAAAGAGAAGATAAAGTAAACTAATTTCAGAATATCTCAAACTTATATGTGATTTAGGAAAAGCATTATAATTGATGCTGAATGCTCTGTAGGGGTGAGGTAGGGACTGGATCTTGAAGATTGTGCCATTTCAAGCATCTTTGGAAAATGTTCTACTTTACTTTCAAGTACAGATTTGACTGTGTCCCCCAGGGGTTTAAACATCAGGACAGGCTGTGAGTGGAAGCTCTCTCAGGGGTATCCGACATTCTGTATTTGAACACCTGTTTAAGCTCCTAGCACTCCACACTTTCAATTCAGCCCTCTGCTGGGGTCCTTGGGATACAACAGTAGATAGGCCAAGTAGTACTTAGGTACTTGCCACTCTCCTGGGAAACTTGGGTGGAATTCCATGATCCTGGCTTGGGCTTGGCCCTGCCTCAACTATTGTGGTGGTAAATCAATAGCCTGACAATCCCTCTCTCAGGCCTCTGTCCTTCATTCTGTCTTTAAAATCAATTAATCTTTTTTTTTTTTGTAATAGCTGTAAGCTTTGTTGTGAGTAATTGAAAGATGGAAACTTAATCCAACCATAATCTTTGAAGATGGGGACCCTACAGAAATGGTTAAATTTAGATTGAACTACCATTATTACTCATTATTACTCATTATTAACTGAACACTGATGGCTTATTAAGGGGAAAGAGAACCAGCAGAAGAGAAACACAAACATTCTCTCAGTTGCCGAATCATGCCTTTCATCCATGTTGGGATTCTTCCAGTGAGAAGGCCATCAGGAGGTTCATGTCCTGGATCTTGAATAAGACTTAGGTACTAGAATAAACTTCTTTTATCATACAAGTTACTCAACCTCATGTATTATAGTAAAGAGAAATGGAACAAGATTGTGACTTCTTATTTGCTAAGGGATCTATGGGAAAATCTTGTGAACAGCTTGTAATGGATCCTGATGGATTTGTGTGCATAGCACCCTAGGTGACAATGGCACTCATGCTATGTTTTTAGCCACAGCTACACTTGCTGATTCTTGTGCCAACACTGAAGTAATCATTTTGTCAGGTGAAGCTAGGCAATCTTTGACTTCAATAGGCAGACATCTCTCCTCTAAGGTAGCAATGAAAATAAAAAACTGATTCTTTCAACCCATTCTTGTTTGTATTTCATGTGATGTTAATGGCTTTATGCAAAGTTTACAAAATTAAAATGAGGCATAGAGAAACAAGAGATTTTTTAAGAATGCACATATGTTGATGATGGTATTTGTCCTTCTCTTGAAAGCCAGAAGGAATCAATGTTTTAGTCACTAATTTAGAGCTGGACAGCATATCAGGGGACCCCCCAGAGGATGCATTTCAAATTTTGCTAAAACATAACAAACATGTAAAAAAATGAAATTGTAGGATAGAAGACATCTGGAAATAAATTAGAACTAACTTTATTTCATTTTTTATGTTAAAATTAATTTACTCATAGATTACTTGTAAAGCAAGCCTGCCAAAATGAGCTAACTTGCAACTTACATATCTTCCTTTTTTGCTGACTACTTCATTGAAAATTATTTGCACAAGTGTTTTATGCTGTTACAATTGCAATCATTCACTTTCACTAAATGAAAATATTATTATAACTGCATCTATGATTATTTCTGCCACGAGAAAATGCTGTTCTTCCAAACCCTTAATGAGTTCCATGCAGGTGTTTGTGTATATTTTCCATAAATCTGTGTCCACACAAAGTTTGTTCTGTAACACAAAAATAAACCGTCTCAATCAGGTAGAATTGAGGTTTGACTCTTGCTTCTCTTTCAAAAATCAGGGCACCACTTGTACCATTTCTACTGCCATATGCTGTCTTTCTCAGCTCCCGAAATACGTAAGTGTATATATAATTATATAGCATATATATATTCATTTTCCTTCTGTTTCCTCAAAGACATGATAAAACCTGGAGCATGAGGATTGATTTCAGTTTACGTAATATCACTGAACAGGTTGTTTAAGGGAGCTAGGGAAAACGGGGGTGCTCTGAATTTGTGATGGGTTGGCATACCTAGGCCTTTGGCTACATTTGCAGTTATACACTATTTAATCATATATTATTTATGCTTAAGGAAATAGAGGGGGTATTTACACAACGTTTGTACTTCATTAATAGTCTTTTTTTTTCTAAATTTAGACCTTCCTCCTTCAATGAAGCACTTACTGTATGCATACATTTGTATGTATGATTTTCTCCAAATTGAATGCCTAATAATAAAAAGGCTTCTTTTTACCAATTTAGGAGGTGGATGGACAGTTCAAATGTTTTGACTATTTGTTCCACACACCTAAATCTTAGTTTTTGTTTGCTAGCGATTCTTTCAATGATGTTCGTAAGTCCTTTCGAAGCCTCTAAATTCCAAATTGCCATTGGTACGGTGTTCTCAACAATTTCATGGAAAATGTATAATATGTCAAAATTAGGCATTATTTCAATTTTCATCCATTAATTCTCTTCTCTTAAATATTTTGAATGTAAATAATGATAAAATTGGAATTATTCCAGGTAAGGTCAACTTACTTGGAGAACTATTCCTGAATATCTGAAAACTTGGAACCGTGCAGACGGAGGATGCTGACAGCAAGATGAATTCTTTTCTTTATATCTGGAGGCTTGAGATTGCGCAGATGCTCAGGAAGATCCTAAGAGAAGCAACAACATCAAATTTTACCCTCCCCAAGAGCAACCCCCTGCTGTGATCGTCCCTGTCCTTTCCTCTACTCAAAGTGCAGGGTATTCAACAGGCTCCAGAGAGTTCTGAAGCAAATCCACAGAGCTGAAGCTGTGGCGAGAAGGATAAGGTAAAATATTTACATGCATTTGAATGTATTAATTTTAAATTTTATTACACAATACCAGCTAATGCTTGATTTTTCTGTTTGTTGATTAAAAATAAAAATATCTACTACCCGTATGCATTTTGGACATTAAGAATACGTGGAAGAAATGTTGAAGCCAGTCTATATGGCAGAGTGACTATGATGTAAATGCAGAACATTTCTGGAAATTATTAGAAGTTATTAAAATACCTTCTGTCGACTTTAAAAGATTTATTTTATAGACAAAAGACAAATATGTTCCTAGAATTTTATTGAAATGTTCTCCTGGCAAAATAACCTCATGAAAATAGCCATCCAGCTATGGCATTTAATAATCAGGTGTACTTTCAGAGCTTCTCTTCTCATTGCACTGCTTTTTTTTTTTTTAAATTCACATTCCAGGGAAATGAACCTAAGTGAGGCTGCGTGCTATTTTGTGCATTCACAGGGCTGGCTTTCAATTCAGACCATCCTGCAAGTGCTTTTTCCTTCCACAGCTGTGCTTTGATTGCAGCAGGAGTGCTTGAAACACGTCACACAAGCCATTTCCTCACACAGAGAATATTAAACAGACCAAATTCAAGGGTCAGAACTTGAAGAAGTCAATAATCTTTGCTGCTTCACCAGGGCATTCCTAAGTAATTCAGGCTCGTTTTTACACTGGAGTGTGCAGCAGTGGAGAAGGAGTTTGCTGCCTCTGCTTTGAGTCATATGAGGATGCCAACACTATTACTCACTGCCTTTGCAACAGCAATGCCAATGTAAACACAGTCAAAATGGGAGACCAAGTCATCATAGTAGTAAAGCTGTGATAGATCCTCTCTGGATGGGACATAGGCGTTCAAGAGTTTTGCTGACCACATTTTGCTGGTTTTCTTTCTTAGTGTTCCTTGGAATTTTTAAAATCAATTTTAAACCACTCAAAGACTTGGAAGATTCCCTCTACTCTGATGTTCTAAACTACCTTGAATAGCACCAATGTGCTTTTATCTGTGCTTAATACTTTTTGGGGGAAACACTTGTAAAACAGCTATTTATGGAGTATTTTATGGAAGTGTCACGTCATGATAAATCATCTCTATTCTGTTTTCAAAATCAATTAATATCTTTAAATCTTACAGCTCTTACCTGGCACCTTTGAGTAATCTCTAATGTCTTATAAAGTCATTTTCTTGAGATTCTCATCATGCTGTCTCATATGGAATAAGTCAAAGTTGACACACGATTCCGTCGATTCCTTCATGGTTGGTATTTCCCATTCTTATGAAATGAATTGGGGATATTACCTTTTATAATGTTTTATCAGTTTGTTATACATTGAAGAACGGTATTTCCTTTTAAAGTCATTTCTATTGCTTGAATGTTTCTAATTAATTACTTTATGACTTGTAAACTTCTACCATATTTAAGTTTGATTATTTTACCCTCTATTCAGAAGTTGAATTTACTTATTAATTTTTATCAATAAAAATGGCTAAAGTTATCAATTTCCTCTGGGGTGCAGTTTTAAGTGTAAAATATATTTTGATACTTTGGTTTTGATTTTTGCTTTGGACAAAAAAAATGGCTAAGAAAAGATTGAAGATGAAGAGGATTTTGTAGTTTTATCAATTGTAAAACTTATTTGAAAAGGGGAAGAGGGCCCAGAGCAGTAGCCTAGCAGCTAAACTCATCACTTGAATGCTCCGGGATCCCATATGGGTGTTGGTTCTAATCCAGGCAGCCCATCTCCCTGCTTGTGGCCTGGGAAAGCAGTTGAAGAGAGCCCAATGCCTTGGGACCCTGCTCCTGCGTGGGAGACCCAGAAGAATCTCTGGGCTCCTGGTTTCGAAATGGCTCAGCTCTGGCTGTTGAGGCTGAATGGGGAATGAATCATAGGAGGGAAGATCTTCTTCGCTGTCTCTCTTTCTCTCTATGTATCTGCCTTTCCAATAATTAAATAAATCTTTAATTAAAAAATGAAAGAAAGGGAAGAAACTTCATGTATTTCATCTATACAGTTTTAAGAACACAAAGATATTTTCCACCTCCTCGGAGCCTCCCTACTTCCATTCCCTCATTCCTCATTTTTCTTTTAATTCTTACAATGGCATGTTTCAATTTTTCTTTGTAGCTGTGAGCTTAATACTCCATTAAAAATAGAATTCAAGAAATATTAACTAGAAAAAATCATTATTCCTTCAGAGTATAGACAAGGGCTATAAAATGTAATGAAATCTCAAAAGGTTAATTTTGCTCACACATATTACTGTGTCTGAGGACTCTGTGTATTGTTTGCCACAAATCAGTGAAAACAACGTTTGTCTTTTGGGGACCAGCTTGTTTCACTAGCCATGATGTTTCCAGTTACATCCATTTTGTTTTGAAAAGATTTCATTTGTTTCTACAGCTCAGTAATGGTATATTTATGCCATACATTTCATTATGTCATCAGTTGATTGACATTGGGTTGATTCCATAACTTAGCTATTAAGAGTTGAGCTGCTATGAACACGAGGGTACAGACTCATTTCCTTTCCTTTGGGTGAATTCTGAAAATAAAAAGGCTGGGTCCTCTGGCGTATCTATTTTCAGGTTTCTGAGAAATCTCTGCATCGTCTTCCATAACTGATAGTGTGTTAGGATATCTTATTCCCCCTCATAGTCATCAGCATTTGTTATTTTTGATTTTTGATAATAGCCATTCTAGTTGGAGAGAGGTGAAGGTCATTGTGTTTTTTTATTTGAATGTCTTCCATGGCTGGTGATCCTGAGTATCTTTTTGTGTGTCGGTCGGTCATTTTAATTTCATCTTCAGAGAAATGGCTATTCATATACTTAGTCCCTGTCTACACTGGGTACCCTCTTTTGTTGTTGTTGGGTTTCTTGGGATTCTTGTAAATTCCGGATATTAATACTTTATCATATGTATAACTTGTATATATTTTCTCCCCTTTTGCTATTGTTTCTTTGATTTATTGAATGTTTCATTTGTTAGTGCAGAAGTGTCTTAGCTTGACAAAACCCCATTTGTCTATTTTTTGCTTTAATTCTGGGGGCGGTTTAGAGTTCATTTTCTTTGAAGGCTTGGGAAACTGGAATGGGTGGCAGAGAGAAGACGAGAGATGCAGAGGGAAAGAGATCTTTCATCTAGTGGTTCACTCCCCAAACACCTGCAACAATTAGAGATGGGCAGACTGACGTCAGGAGACTGGAACTCAGTTTGAGTTTCCCACATCAGTGGGAGGTGCTCAGCTACTTGAAGTGCCTTTTGCTGCCTCCCAGCATGCTCAGTTGCAGGAAGCTGGAGTCAGTTGCAGAGGCAGGACAGGGATCCAGGCACTCCAATGTGGGAAATGGGGCTCTCAAGTAGAACTACAGTGGCTATGTCAAACTCCTGTTGCTTTTTATTTTTTTTAAAGAACCAATTAAGTAATTTTATGTGGAATATTTGTTTTTAAAGATTTATTTTATTTTTATTGCAAAGTCAGGTATACACAATAGGAGAGACAAAGAGGAAGATCTTCCATCTGATCATTCACTCCCCAAGTGACCACAAGGGCCAGTGCTGTGCCTATCCGAAGCCAGGAGCCAGGAACTTCTTCCAGGTCTTCCACGCAGGTGCAAGGTCCCAAGGCTTTGGGCCTTTCTCAACTGCTTTCCCAGGCCACAAGCAGGGAGGTGGATGGGAAGTAGGGCTGCCGGGATTAGAACTGGCACCCACATGGGATCCCAATGCGTGCAAGGCAAGGACTTTAGTTGCTAGGCCACTGTACAGGGCCCTATGTGGAATATTCTAGGATACGATTTGATACATGACAATAATATCTTAAACATTATTATGCTACTTAATTCCTCTATTTTCTTGCTAATTTTATATCCACTTAAATTTCATTGACTGACAGGTGAATTAGTTCCCTTTGTTAACAATTTCTAATTCTCTTGTGTTGCTTTCTTTGCATTGTTCTACTCAGTTATACTAATGCAATTCTAGTTGGGATGGATATTTTGTTCTCGTGACTTGAAACTTGAGTTTAAATCTTTCACCTCATTTAATGCTTTTCATTTTGAATTACGTTCATCTAATATTAAGATGACAATCATTTTTTGCATTTCTCTAGTATTTCTAATTTTTCAATTTTCAGTAGTTTCAGATAACATACTTCCTCTGCTTTAGAGTGCTATAGGCAACATCTTTCTAAGTAACATGATTTAAAAAAAAAAATTGGTGATGTTTGCATAGTTGATCAAGTGAGGTTGGGGACCCAGGGTTAGGAAAAAGTGAGTATGATCATTGTTTCCAAACATTGTATTTCTTTTTCCCGTTTCTGGGGAGACGGGGAATAAAGGGAGAAACCATGCCCAGCCTCCCAAACACTTCAGCACCTGGGGAAGGGGAATGGCCACCTGATATCAACCGAGAGTTTTGTCCAGGTGGATGTGATAGTTTTGAAATGTTGTCAATCTTGCCTATCTATGGATAAGGAGATACTTCAAGCATTCATTGGCTGATGCAGCCAACCTTAGAGTCTCCACTTGCCCAGATATTTGCTGTCATCATTTGGTGGGGAGAATTGTCCATATGCTTTGTTCTCCATTCTCTGCTATGGTACCAGATGTCCTCTGCATGCTACTATATCCTCTATGTGCACCATGATTTGCCATCCAGCACTCCATCCTTTATATTAAGGAGGACCAGTTCTCACAGGTGGGCCCATGGACTATGGGGCCCAGGTCCCTCTGGACTTCCCCCAAACCTGGGGCTCAAGGACCCAGAACTCACTATGCAGGTGATCCAAAGGTCCCAGCCAGACACACTGAGACCTGCCAGACACCCCAGTCATGGACTAATGGAGTTGAAACCATGATGCAGGTGGGCCCTACAACTAGGACAGGCAACCCAGGCTCCTCCAGATCCCCCAACTCTGTGGCTCATGGACACAACACTCACTGAATGGGAAGCTGAAGGTTCTTGGTCATATGCCCTGGGCACTGGCAGACCCTCTGACCCTGGGTCTCATGGACCTAGCACTCACTGTGCAGGTGGAAGGAAGGTCCTGAGTCAGATGACCCAGGACTCATTGGGCCTTCTTCCCCGAGGCTCACGGATCCGGTACTCAATGTGCAGATTGGCCCAAGGATCTGGGCCAAGTGAACTGGATCTACCAGATCTGACACCCCTGGGGTTCACAGATCCAACACCCAACTTGGATGTGGGATCAACGACCTGAACCAGGTGATCCAGGCCCCACTGGATTCCTCTGTATCGAGGCTCACAGACCTGGCATCCACCACCTCCAGACTGTCATGGCTGATCTTGCCTCAGCATCCACCAGCAGATGCTTCAGCCTGGTTCAATCCAGCCTGCCCTCAGTTCAAACTATTACTGGTTGGTGCTATATTCTAGCCTTGTCCTATCAGCACCCCCAGCCCAAGCCCCAGTGTTACCTGACTGCTGTTGTGGCTCAACCAGTTCCCTCCTGCATCCCATCCTGTGTCTTGGATCTGTGAGTGGCTGTTATGAACTGGCCCAAAATCTCCCACCCCCAGACATGACCCACATGTATGCTGGCAGGTACTGTGACCTGGTCTGGTTTGGATTGCTCCCTGCCTTGTATCAGATCTCTCCTAGTGCATATCTTATACACACCAGTAGGTCCTTGGCTTAGGTTGACTTTGTCTACCTCTTATTCTGGCAGAAATATTGTCCATGCCCAATCGGCTCATACCTTTTTTGGGTCTTACTGTTGGGTGTTGCAGCACAGCCAGATATGGTCCATACCCAAACAGAGCTTTCACATGGTTCAGTAGGAGCCAAGATCTATCCCAGTCCATTCTACACCCAGCCTGGCTCTCACAAGTACCAGTGGGTGCTGGAGTCTAGGCTGGTCTAGAGCTCCTCACACCCAGTCCACACCCATGCTGAGGGAGACTGCAACCATGTTGAGCCTAGCCTAATGCCCCTGTTTTGGTTCTCATACTCACCAGTAGGAACCAGGTCTATTGCATGCCAACAGATGCTATTCCCCACGGGTGAGCCCACATACTCAACCACAGATTCTACCTCAGATCCAATTCACTCACATACTTGTTGGCTTCATGGGCCAGCCTCACATTACTCATTCCCAGTTCTGACAGTTGGTACTGGGTTCCATGATCCAGCCCCTTGAGTACAGTGGCCTTGTCCATGGAAGTCCCTCACCTGGACATGAACCCTCAGATCTCTGCTTGCCTCACCTGTGACATCCTCCAGACTCCCTGTAGTTCCACACCCCCAAGATACCAGAGTATACTGCTGGGCAGCCCTTGGGCTTTGCCTGCTGCCACTGGCACCTGGGCCACCCAGACCGAGTTCCCTCTCTTACAGTCACACAGTAGAGGGAGCAAAGTTCTCAAAGCTCCAGCGCTGACCAGCTTGAGATCCATCTCAATAACGTGGTTTAGACCGATTACTATCTTAGACAAAGCTTTCAGTTGAGATTTGTTTTGTTATCTCTTTGCAAGTTCATACTTTTACGCAGACAATAGATTTAATTTTAATTTGATTATAGTTTATATCATATCTTTTATTTTCCTAAGTTGTATATATGTGTCTGTGTGTCGGGCTTTACAAAAACAATTTTGTAGTGACATCATTTTGATTTTATTTTATAACCACAAGCTTAAATATTCACTAAATAAGTAATTTACCGTGTAGAGAGCAAGGAAAACACTGTTCCTTGAAAGTATAAGCAAGGGCTATAAATGGTAAAAAAAGGAGGGAGGAGAGTGGGGAAGTGAGAGGGAAAGAGCAGAGGGCGGGGAAGTATCATTATGCTTTTAAATTATATATATGAAATACACTAAATTTGAAGTTTATATCTAATTATGATTCTGTTTTAATGTTTTCTGGACAGTCCCAAATCTGTTTATCTCATTGATTCTTTAAAAGAATGATGGTGAAGATGGCAGTTGGTATGTTTTCTCTTCACTGTTCTGGATTTGTCAGTGTAGTTCCATTCATTTAAATATTTAACATTTATATTCCCTATTTTAAACATACCTTTTGCTTTGCTAAGAATTTTCTTTATATATGCATATATATATTATTATATTTTTGACAATCTTTACATAGTTAATTAGGGTAAGAAGGTTCAAGGGCTTTGTCAAGAATTTTCAATAATCTCCATTGATTCTTCTATTCATATAAAAATGAGGAAATTGGTCTTCTACTTATTTATAACCATCCCAGCTGTTTTCTGAGTTCCAATTCTTCCTTGCCAGGGTTTATACCATTTATAATTTGTTCCATTACCATAATCATCACATCTGTACTATCTTGATTTGTTTGTATTCAATGTCATTCTCTATAATTTTTTTGTGAAGCATTTCTAGGAGGGCTGGATTTTGTTTTCTGTCACTTCCTTCATCAGGCCTCATGCATCAATCTTACATTCTACCCCTCTCCCACCTTATTTATTTATTTATTTTCTAAGAGGATGTTTACTCTTCCTGAAGAACTAAGGACTAGGAATGTCTTTGAGCATACAGAACATTTGCTTACAACAGTTGTTGGTGTGAGGATTATGTTCCAACTTTTTCTTCACTACGTAACTAGGATAAGCAGCTCTAGTCTACTCAGATTACTGTTTTCCCTCCTCCATCCCTTTTCAAAGACAATGTCTGTGCTTTCCTATTCCCCTTCAACATGTCTTCTCTTCACAAGCAAACCAGATGTTAGAACACTTTTAGCATCAGCCTACACACATGTTTTCCAAATGGCAAACAGCATTGCATTGGTTTCCTTCCCACTATGGTAGTTTTAAAATGGGGCTATGTCTTTTCAGACACTGCTCTCATCACTTGGTGGAGTGTGGGGCTTCCCTTACATCTGGAGGATTTGTGACTGCTTCCACCAATAGAATAGAGTGTGAATGATGCATTGTGACTTCTGAAGGGAGCACATAAAAGGCCATGTGATTTCTGTCCTGTTTGATGAAACACTTGCTCTTAGAATGATGAACTGAGATGTCAGAAGTCCAGCCATTCTGTCACCACCTTAGGGGGGAGGCCATGGAAGAACAACACGTGCAGACAGCCTCAGCTGAGCTTAGCACCTCAGTCACCCCCACTGGAGTGCCAGACATGCCAGCAAAGGCGATTTGGATGCTCCAACTCAGGCCGTCCACCGGTTGGTTATCACTGAGGAATCTCTGCGAACGCCAATTGTAACTAATGCAACACAAGAACAATTGAGCTAAATAGTGACAAAACTGTTGACCAAAGAAATTCCTTGGTTATAACACAGTTGCTGTTTTAAACTTTTAAATTAATCTTAGGCAAACATTTATATACAGCCAATTTAGAAACAGTGAACTTGACCTGATTTTGTGAGATTAGAAGCCGTGGGCTTTTTTTATTTCTATTTCTTTACAGGACTTTAAAGTTTTACTGCTTCTGCAAGTTTCTTCTGCTTCCACTGAGGTGTTGGAATTACACTATTTCGAAGAAAGTGAGGTTTCCCTGATGTACTCTGCTTTGCTTTCTGGAAATCATTGGAGGGGATAGGATGGAA
Organism: Ochotona curzoniae; assembly: GCF_017591425.1. NCBI lineage: Eukaryota > Metazoa > Chordata > Mammalia > Lagomorpha > Ochotonidae > Ochotona > Ochotona curzoniae. Next base: position 220,358 of record NW_024465837.1, read on the forward strand.
TGGTGAATGAAATATCTAAATATTGTGAAGTTTCTAAGAATATTTCTATACCAAGAAAGATAAAGAAGATGCTCAAATCAGACTGTGAAGTGACTTTCCTGAAAACATAAAAAATTAATTTTAGATAGAATTTCAAACTTTTGATCCTTCATTCATTGCTATTTTCATTATGCGGTAAGCAATATAAGAAGTTGGTAATAAAAAGAATATTAAATTAGTTATTTGGAATTCATAAAATATTCTTCTCTAGCAATTAACAAAAGTGTAGGATTTACTAAATAATATTCTACAAACCTTTTTTTTTAAGATTTATTTTTATTATTTTTTTATTGGAAAGGCGGATATACAGAGAGGAGAGACAGAGAGGAAGATCTTCCATCCGATGATTCACTCCCCAAGTGAGCACAACGGGCCGATACTATGCCGATCCGAAGCCAGGAGCCTCTTCTGGGTCTCCCATGTGGGTGCAGGTTCCCAAAGCTTTGGGCTGTCCTCGACTGCTTTCCCGGGCCACAAGCAGGGAGCTGGAAGGGAAGCGGGGCTGCTGGGATAGAACTGGTGCCCATATGGGATCCCGGGCGTGCAAGGCGAGGACCATAACCACTGCGCTGCTGCGCCGGGCCCTATAAACCTTTTTTTTAGAGAAAATAAGAAAGATATTCCTATTAAAAATTTCTAGAGTGGCTTAATGACTTAACAAATTGCTGTATTACTTAACTGAGGTCAATTACATGAATAATCTGAGATTTCTCCAACTATTGCAGTGGTAATGAACAGATAATTAACGCATGTTTATTAGTGTAATAACATAGTGTCTTTAATTTTACTTTAATTTAAACGTGTTTCACGCAAATAATGCTATTTTTAAAGATTTATTTATTGATTATGGAAAGTTAGATTTACAAAGAAAAGACCTTCCAATCCTCTGGTTAACCCCCCAATCCAAGCAGCCCCAATAGCTGGACCTGAGCTGATCTGAAGTCAGGAGGCAGGAGCTTCTTCAGGGTCCCCCATGAGGGTACAGAGTCCCAAGGCTTTGGGCCGTCCTCAACTGCTTTTCCAGGCCACAAGCAGGGAGTTGGATGGAAAATGGGGCTGCTGGGATTAGAACCGGCACCCATATGGGATCCTGGCATGTGCAAGGCGAGAACTTTAGCTGCTAGGTTACCATGCTGGGCCCTTAAACAGATTTTTCTTTTAGTTTCTGAGGAATGCTATCATTCATTCAAGCAACCATATTTAGTATTTCTATTTATATTTCATATCAAAATACAATTACAAAGCCAAGAATCAATTTTTAATATAAAATTGAGGGTAAATTCTGCAACTACTTGATAATATTTTATTTGCTAAAGGTAGTGGCATGATGCATCGCAATTTATTTGTTTGGCAGAGTCATTTTTTTATTTGTAGATAATTTCCTAGCAGCTGGGAGAGAAAGCTAAGTAAGGCAAAATGTCTGCCTTTTATAAAGTTTCATTTTACAAGAATATAGCAAATTTGCTGATGTCATTTACATTTTAAAAAGAGATTTATTTATTTTTATTGGAAAGGCAGATTTATAGAGAGAAGGAGAAATAGAGGGAAAGATCTCCCATTCATTAGTCCACACCCTAACCGGAAACAAATGCTGGAGCTGAGTTGATCCGAACCCAAAAGCCAAAAGCTGTTTTCTGAGTCTCCCATGTTGTGCAGTGTCCAAAGGCTTTGGCTCATCTTTTGGTGCTTTCCCAGGCTATAAGCAAGTAGCGGGACAGGAAGTGGAACAGCTGGGAGATGAACCTACGCCCATATGGGATTCCAACCCTTGCAAGGACTGTCACCACTAGACTATTGCGCCAGGTTGTTTAAGAAAAGGAAGCTTGTGATAAAAAGCAAGTAGTAACTATTTAAAAATAAAAAAAAAATAAAAGTCAGTAAGGCTTAAATGTAAAAGCAAATATCCTGTGAAAGCACTGTTGTTGACAATGCAGTCCTTCAATAATTGCCTTTTACCATCTTGGTTAAAATCTTAAATACTCAGTTATTCTCACTGTCCAGAGAATATTGATCTCCTGGATGTTTATCTCAGTTTAACCCGGCATATAATCAGTTAGCTACACTCTACTAACTCTTTTCTCATATTTGTTATGAGTAACCTTACGATTCATTTTTAAGCAAATATACAAAACACATTTTGTTTCACTGTTTTTCCAACTCAGCCTCTTAGCCAATATATCACCCATGGATTAATGAATGTAGTTAGTTTAGGTTCCTACAGATGTACAGCTGCAGAATTAGTAGCTATGTGCTACTAGAAAAGCAAATCAACTGATTGTTCTTTTAAGCCACGATTACTTAGTGCCCAAAGGTGATCTTTCAATGTGATTCTGGCCAGCTTACTCTCCCACTCACTATGAGACAAATTGAAAGCTTGCTCCACCTGAAATCATTGACTTTTCCACTTTCACTTTAAAAGCTTGTCTACTTTCTTATTTTGCGTAGGAAATAGTTGGGGATACCTTCATCGTCATGTAAATAACTGCACAGTCTCCCTCTTCCACATCCATTCTTCCTTCTACGGGGATATTATAAGCATGAAGATGATTTTGGAAATTCAGTGATACAGTAGTTCCATTATTTGTTTAGGAGCTTTTCCACCATCCTTTCTTTATTCTTTACTCATTTGTACTTGATTATACTCAATCTCACATTTCATAATAAAGAAACAAAATGCCTATATATTTATTTTTCTTAAGTGCCAATTTTAACAAGTAAATGAGTAAACCTTATTATTTTTTTAACCTAACTTGATTTTAGTAAATGCATGATGAGAAGTAGGGCAGCACTGCGAAAGAATGAAAATCTTGCTAGAAATTTCCTGTGTGCAAAAGAATATATTTATTAAACAATTTTTTGTGCTATTTAATGTAATAAAGGTACTTCAGTACTTAATAACTGTAATCCATTTCTCAAGAAACCATATGCTTTGCTGGGTATTTGCTATTTTAGGATGAAAATCCCATCAAGTATTTGTGCAAACCAGTTAGATTTTCTTATCACAGCTTCTAGATTCATATGGATATGCTGCAACCTCATTATAATTCATCTACATAGTTTATAACAAGTTAATATTCTTTGGAAATGATGAGTTAGTCAATATTATTGTTTAAGGTACAAGTCCAGCACATTTTTCAGTCAATGCGCTGTATTGGTCTAGTACTTCATGGACTGACTGTATAGTATTACATAAATCTGCTGGAAATTTTCTTTAGTTATAATTCTGGTCTTCATAACCCACATGGGAAGCATCCAAAATGTGAATTCAATTGTTCACCAGAAAAAGGAAGTGTGCCAAAGTGAAACAGAAATAAACAATGAATCTTATGTCAGTAACACATGTGGAAAGAGCAAAGTGAAATCATATACTTATCAAAGCTAATAATGAATTTTATGTTTTGGGAAGTAACGAGTCCACTAGCATTCATACCATTGCACATAGGGTGCAACTGAGAAACAGATGTTTTAACTGAACATGCCTTATGCTGAAGCTACTAATAATAAGTATATTAAAATACACCCTTGCTCTCCAACCATTTATTACTTTTCCAGATTCTGTGTAAACCCTGTTTTTATAGCTGTTGTTAGGACTCAGAGCATAAATATGCAAATGCCCTTGTGACTGTTATGATAGCTTAATACTGACACTGAGCTGTTCAAATTTAGCTTGCTAGACAATTAATGGAGATAATGTTCATGGAGATAAACTGGTTGTCGATTATATTCAATTTTTACTCCTGTAATGCATCTTCAATGATATTTTAATTTGAATGTATTTCTTATGTTTTTTCTTGCATCCATGATCAGCTCGTTTATAACGAACTGTTTTCACAGACGCTGTCAACTGTGTTAAAACCTTAGCATGAATATGGCCAACTCTCAATTAAATTAGGATATTATGTTATAAATTTAATTTGGGGAACACAACAAACTTTCCAATGGACTTCTCAATCATCCTTTAGTTGTGCCAGAGAAAACATGAGTTAGGAAGTAGAGCAACTGGTCAACATCCTAGAAACATCCGTCCCACTGGAATAGATTTCAGGACTGCACTGGTTTGAGCACTTGAACAGGAAAATAATTTCAGTGAGGTTGTATTTACCAGACTATTATTTTAAGTTTTAGAGATTTATTTGTTTGAAAGTCAGGATCACAGAGAGAAAAGGAGAGATAAAAGTTTTTCCATTCAATGGTTCACTCTTTCAATGACTGCAGTGGCAGAGCTAAGCTAGGTTTAGGCTTGTACCTACATCTAGATTCTGCACATGGTTGTCAGGGACCCCAGCGTTGGGGGTCAACTTCCACTGCTCTCCACTTATCATGGAGCTGGATCAGAAATGGAGCAGTGGTCCGAGTGCGGAGAAACCCAGTAGCTAAAGTCCTTACCTTCCCATTCCGCTCCCTGCTTGTCCCCTGGGAGGACAGCCCAGAGCATTGCGACCCTGCACCTGCATGGGAGACCTGGAAGAAGCTCCTGGTTCCTGGCTTCGGATCAGCCATGCTTTGGCCATTAAGCCACTTGGGGAGTGAATCAGCAGTCAGAAGATCTTCCTCTTCTCCTTCTCTCTGCATTTCTGCCTCTCCAATAAAAATAAATGATTTTTTTTTTCAGACAGAGAAGTTTATTTGCAAAGAGACCAGGTGAGCAGGGAAGGGAGAAGGAAGGGAAAAGCCCCTCTGGAAAGAAAGCTGGGAGCTGGGGTGCTTCTTCAAAGAGCAGGGAGATAGAGAGACACCAATATATATATATATATATATATATATATATTAAAGAAATAGAACAAGGGGTCCTTGAGGCTCCATATCAGCTCCAAATATAGTAGCAATAGCTTTACCTGCTATGCCACAATGCTGGTCCCTTAAGCTTGCTAAAGAAATGGCTTTTAGTTGTCGTTTATTATTAGCATGGAGTAATTTTACTTTAAAAAATGTCAAAGGTGATTAAATTGACAGTGCCACTGGAAACACAAATAAAACAAATGTAACTTTTGCCAAATAGTTTTAGCAAAATCATGTTTTCTAATATAAATGCGATTGTCAAACATTTGCTTTTATACAGATAAGAATATTCTCAACATTTCTTGAGACAATTTTCTGAAAAAATATGAGCAGATTGATCATTCTAACTGAAGGACTGTGACAAAAATCCATCATATGATGGGATGTGAAGACCCTGGGGTGTCTCTCAGGGGATAATGCATGTAGGCATGCATTGACAAATTGGCTTGCGATTTCACAGGTCTTATTTGGGCAGCTAGATCAGGAAGGCAGTATTAGATCAGATTTAAAATGTATAAATATGATTGCCCTGGTTCTGCATGGATTATCAAAGCTCTAAACACAGCAGAACAAGCTTGTTCCTTATCGTCTCGTGCAGTTTTGTTATACAGATAAGTCATGCTGACTTATTCCACTACATGCGGATTTGCCATCTTAAAAACCGTTTGACAAGGATGGAAAAATTTTGGGAAAATCCTGTAATCTACTGCTATTTGAATTTTGCTAAAAATATTTTTACTGTTTCGTATTTCTCCAGATGCAAAGTGAAAAACACTCGTACTTCCACAGATATTAATTAAGAGTGACTTCTGTGGTTGTGTATTTTTTTTAAAAGATTTATTTTTATTATTTTTCATTGGAAAGGCGGATATACAGAGAGGAGAGACAGAGAGGAAGATCTTCCGTCCGATGATCCACTCCCCAAGGGAGCGCAACGGGCCGATACTATGCCGATCCGAAGCCAGGAGCCTCTTCCGGGTCTCCCACGCGGGTGCAGGTTCCCAAAGCTTTGGGCCGTCCTCAACTGCTTTCCCAGGCCACAGGCAGGGAGCTGGAAGGGAAGCGGGGCTGCTGGGATTAGAACCGGCGCCCATATGGGATCCCGGGCGTGCAAGGCGAGGACCTTTAACCACTTGCGCCACCGCGCTGGGCCCGGTTGTGTATTTTTTTAAGATTTATTTTTATTGGAAAGGCAGATACACAGAGAATAGGACAGACAGGAAGATCTTCCATCCACTGGTTCACTTCCCAAGTAGAAGAACAGCTGGCGCTAAGCCGATCGGCTTCTTCTGGGTCTCCCACGTGGTTGCTGGGTTCTAAGGCTTTAGACCATCCTCTACTGCTTTCCCAGGCCAAAAGCAGGGAGCTGGTTAGCAAGTGGAGTAGCTGGCACATGAACTGGCGCCCATATAGAATCCTGGCGCATGCAAGGCAAGGATTTAGCACTAGGCTATTGTGCCTGCCCTGTTATGTATTATTTTTTTTAATATTTAATTTGCATTTAAAATGCTTAATAATTTAAAATAGTTGATGACATTTCAAATCAGATTTTAACATGCATTATGTCTTGCTTTCTTCTAATCTGTGTTTGTTGAGCTCTGTATATTCGATTCAAATTTGATATTTATAAAACAAGGACAGGGTCTAGTGCAATGGTTCAGTGGCTAAAGCCCTCGCTTTACTTGTGCCAGGATCACATAAGGACTCCGTTTTATGCCCTGGCTACTCCACTTCCCATTCCAGCTCCCTGCTTGTAGCTTGGTAAAGCATGAGAGGATGGTCCAAAGTCTTGGCACCCTGCACCCCTTGTGGGAGGCATGGAAGATTTTCCTAGCTCCTGGGATTGAATTGGCTCAGTTCCAGCCATTGTGGCCACTTGGGACATGAACCAGTGGATGGAGAATTTTCTTTGTATCTCCCTCTCTCTGTTGTTCTGCTTTTCCAACAACAACAACAACAACAACAACAACAAAAAACCACTTTAAAAACAAAAGAAGCAACCAAAAAGCTAAGACAATAAAAGGGATTAACATTGGTAAAAATCTCAGTCTAAAGTAGGAACAGTGCTAAGTGGGTGTATTTTTGGTTACACGCATTGACAGATTTCACACCAATAGAATAAAGAGGTGGAAATGACTGAAATTGCCACATATACATGAGGTAAGAAATAGTGTTATAATTTTCCATTTTACAATAAATTTACAGTTTTATGCTAATTCTCATGTAGTCATCAGATACTACATTGATTATATATTTTGGGTTGAATTTGTTAGTATATTTGGGAACACTTAGGATTCATTTAAAACTTTTAGGGCCTGCTGCTCAGTGACTAAAATTTTTGCCTTGCCCATGCCAGGATCCCATATGATTTTCCATTCATGTCTTAGCTGCTCCACTTTCTATCCCAGCTCCCTGCCCGGTGCCTGGGAAAGCGGTAGAGAATGCACCAAAGACTTGGGATCTTGCTCCTACACGGAAGATCCAGAAGCTCCTGGCTCCTGGCTTGAGACTGGCTCAGCTCCGGCCATTGTGGTCACTTGGGGAGTGAAACAGTGGATGGAAGATATTTCTCCTTGTCTCTCCTTCTCTTTATAAATTTGCCTTTCTAATAAAAATAAAGCTTTAAAACAAACAAAAAAATTTTTTAAATTATTTTATTTTGATAATCTTTACATGGTTGATTAGGGCACAAAGGGCCAAGGGCTATAGGAAAGTGGGTAAGAGCATTGTTTCTACATTATTATTGTTTTTTTTTTTTCTAGATCTGAGGTAAGGGGAGAATAAAGACAGAAGCCCCATCCAGCCTCTCACCCATTCCAGGCCCCCAATGTGAGGCATGCTCTGAGAGTCCTGATCAAAGGGTTTTGATGATCCAACAGCTCTAAATTGCTGCCAATCTCACCATTCCAAGCACAATGAAATCTCTTCAGAATCCTCTGGCTGACACAGATTACGTTAGAGTCTCCCTTAGCCCAGATTTTCACTGCCAACACACGGTTGGGGTAGATATCAATTTGTTCTGTCTTCCGTCCTGTTGTGGGTACCAGGTGTCCTCTGCAGGTTGCAATAGACTGCCATATCCTCCATGTGCACTTGGATTTGCTGTCTACTGTTCCATCTGAGCCTTTGAGGAGGCTCAATTTTGACACTTGCACTCCATGATCAGACCATGGAATCTGTACTTCTCTTCATGGTTGGGGTTCTGAGATCAGCAGCTCCTATGCAGGGATCCCCAAAGAAACTTCATCTGAGGTGATCCCAGGCCTGATTCCTGTGTGCATGGCAGTACAGGGTTTGGCAGAGTCTGTCGCCCCGATCATCTTATGCATATGCTGGTGGTTGAAGTTGCTTGGTCAGTTCTGTTTCCAGCCTTGTCTTCTACGCGATCCATTGAGTGTCCAGCCTGATTGTGCCCACCACACACTCGTCCCTCACACAAACCAGTGGGAGCTGCAGCCTAGTTGGGGCAGCTATTGATCGTTATTCTCTTTTTCCTCAATGAATTTAGAGGCTTGTATTTTGAAAGTTTTAAATAACTGGCCTCAATTTTTTTTTTGCATTTTTCTTTTGTTTTTATGACTTCAATTTAATTGTTTTGCTCTTTATTATTTTTTTCTGTTGGTTTTATTAATTTGCCTTTTTAATGTAATTTTTAAACATTTATTTTATTATTTTATGATCCTGTCAAACCACTCTTTCTAAGCTGAGAAAACTTATGTTACCTATTTTAGTGACATAAAATATTAGCAAAGGCAGTGTTAACATTTTATTAAATCCTGTAACATCTTTATTTGTGGCTTCTGGCATTTTCAGTCTCAGTGTTTACAGTAATTTTAGTGATAACTGTAATTACTTCCTGTGCTGTTTCAGATAACATGATTCTCCACATACATACTTCTCATAGAACTGTCACTGTATTTGAAAATGAACAGCACTAGAAAAACAGTACAGGTATGTAGCAATTTACTGTAGGCAATTATTCTAGGACAAATTTTAAAGAATTTGAGAAATCTTACTATACAAAATGATTTCTGTACCCCTAAATTTACATAAAATACTTAAGGTCAATCTTTTCATCTGGTTAGTCTTTTGTACAAGTGCCATTTCTTCGGAAAATCTTAAATGCCGTAATGAAAGAAGATGGATAGAATGGAGATACTCAGTTGCAGAGCATAGCTATCGCATTTTGTTTTTATATAATAATATTAACAAGTCTTTGAATTTTACCCTTATTTGAATAAGTGAAAAATCTTACTTCGGGAAAGTGTGGATGTATTCATAAGACTGATGTAAAGGAAAGCTCCGATTAGATTTTTACTTTTCCTTTCTGTTTGAGCTAGAAATGAGGATACAGCAAAAGGCTAGCTCCTGAAAGCATTGGACCAATAAGCATTTAGCTTCAGTCATGTTGTTTCTCAAATCTAATTAATTCCTAAAATTTGTATTTGTATTTGTATTTTGAAAAACAAACCTCTGGAATCTTTTTATGTAAATTTTTTTCTTTCCATAACATATTTTTTAAAAAAGATCTAGTTTTTCTCTCCCTCTGGAGAGCAAAATTATATCATGTGGATCATTGGATTTAAAAAATACGGGTTTATGGCATGAGCACAGCACAATGGTACCTTAGGTATTTTGATTATACTTAATACACAGGCTCATATAGTGAGGGAGGTGATTGTTAATGAAAAAAAAGTAATCAAAATGAAGTTATAACACCAGATTTGAAGCATAATCAGATACTTAGAGTATATGAGCTTGAGATGTTGGTTTAACTTCTTTAATGGTAGAATTTCCTAATGTGAACATAGATATATTGGTGACAGACATTACACAAGATTGATCTCAGTATTTTAATGGAGTAGCATTCAGCTTCCTCTTCCAGAAGGAAGGTTGTGTAGGGACAAAAAGCAAGAGTAGGAGAGAACTCCATTAATTGTTAGCATGGAATAGGAGTAATGACCATAAATAGGTTCAGTGAACAGAAACACGTGAATTATTTCATAGCAGTAACAATAATATTAACAGGAATATTGATACTTATCAAGACTTGGGAATGTTCCAAAGACTGTAGTATGCATTAAAAATGATTTCTGGAAAGTTTCCATAAAATCACTTGAGACAAAGAACTCTTTCAACAAGAAAGTTAAGACAGCTAAAGTGACATCAAAGTTACTAAGTGTAGTTATGAAATTTAACACAAATGCACATTCCAAAATCAATAACTTAAGGCACAGAGCAGTAGTGTCTTTTTTGCATAAATTCAAAGTGGTTCTAGCAGAAAGCAGAATACACAAATCCTGAGCCTTAGGGAATGTCTGAAACTACAATATTTAAGAATGAACAAATAAGTTAAGGATTTTTAATAGAGAGAAAAGTCTTTTCACTCTTTAGCTATAGGCTAGAGATATATTTGCTATGCTTTACAGGTTAGGAATAAAACTGAGAAGGAAAAAGCAAAATGGAAAACATTGATGGCTTCATGGGACAACATTCTAGTGAGGATGGCTAGTAAAAAATACGTAGCATCATTGCAGGAAGTAATGAGCATTCAGCTGCAATAAATATGAATAAGGGATAGGCAGGGACTACTTTAAAAAACAATAACCAAAACCTTCTGTCAAGAGATAATATTAGATTCACCCCTGGATTATGAGACGGACCCATGCATTTAAAGAACATGCAGAAATGTATAGCGATATGGCACTCTGAGTGGGGAAGCTTGAAGCAACATGACTGAAACATGGGAGTAGAGGACAAGGTTCCGAAAGATGGCTAAGAGAAGCAGGGGTTGGGTAACACGGAGCTTTTGATGCCCTCAAGATATCCGGAAGTTGGCATTGACAGAAGCCTGGGGTCAGGACCCTGCTTCTCTCTCTCTCTCTCTCTCTCGTAAGATTTATTTATTTGAAAATTGAAATTACAGAGGAGAGAAAAAGACAGACACACACACACACATGCACACACACACATGCACACACATATGCACACACATACACACACATACACACACACATATCTTCCATCTACTGGTTCACATCCCACATGGAGGCAATGGCTGGAGCTAAGACCATCTGAATTCCAGAGACACAGGAGCTTTTTCCAGTATCCCACTAGTGTGCAGAAGCTCAACCACTTGAGTCGTCTTTCATTTCTTTCACAGGTACACTAGCAGAGAGTATTGTTAAAAGTGTACCAAGCGTGACTTGAACCAGTGACTATATGGGATGACCATGGCGATGGCTTTACCCACTGCAACACAGCTGTGACCCAAGTCACACCCTTTTTAATAAAGGTCATGTGTGGAAATTCTATTATATGTCAGACTGATGGGATATAGCTACTGAGATCATTTGGAATGTTACTTGATCTCATTTTATTAATTGTACTTTATTCAGAAAGAATCATCAAACCTGTTCACTTCTTTCCATGCTCTATTTATTTATCATAAACCTCAGCCCACAGAACTTCCTGTAGCCTTTAGTGCCACATAAGAAATAAAGCATATATTACATTTAGATGCTGCTTGGAGGGAGCAAGTTTGGAGTAACTAATATTAAAGTCTTCACTCCCAAATTTCCGTTTTCTGTGCTTTTTAGGATATAAAAGGATAACAAAATTGATTTCTTAATAATCCATTAATTTTTTGCTTTAACTAAATTGTATTTCTCAACCTAGAGTAGATAATATCATGCAGAACAAAAAGACAAAATCTTATAGATGTCCTATTAATTGTTATCTTCTTCACATACGTGTTATGGTTTGACTTTAAAATAATCTCGTTAAATGTTTTTGTTAAGAAAAGCAGGCTGCACACAAAGTTTTTGGGGAGCCTATGCCACTTCCTCAGTGTGGCAAAGTTTGATGGCTACACTCCCATACACTATTGAACTTACTTGCTGTCCAGTTGTCAGGCTGCCAGTAATAGACCTTTCATGACAAGGAATCCTGCCTTCTGTGATGAGACATTAAATTGAAAAAAATTCTATCCCACAGAATTAAGTTCTGAGACCTGAAACCCTCACTAAATAAAGGATTAAAAAGAGCTTTCAAAGAAAGTTCCCATTGATTAGTGAAAGGATTTATTTTGGGCTTAGTTAAAAGTCACCTCTGACACAAGTGTAGAATGTTCTGTTGAACAGTAGGTGCCTCCACCAGGCACTAATCTGAGGCTTTTTGTTTTGTTTTGTTTTTGACGAGAACTTTGATTTCTGAGGAATTGAAGAAAAACCGATTCCCCATCTGCTAAGTCACACCTTGTCCTAGAAAGGTCTCCTTTGGAGTGAAAAGTGTTTCTTCAAAATTACCAGTTGCCTGGGTTGATTTAGCTCAGTAGGAAATCTCTCCATATTCTCGCAGTTGCTTAGGATTATGCAGCCTTGTGACTTCCAGACCTTCAGTAATTTTCTAGCGAAACTGGGCCTAGCATTTAGGTAACTAGAGTGAATCATTCATTTTCTTTCATCTTGAAATGCATTTCATGGATTTCATCTTTGTTATATCTTTTGTGTGTATCATTATCAACCATATTTGCTCAGTCAGCAAATCAATTTGGCAGTTGCTTGGTGAATTTATGCCAGCTTGGAATTTAAGAAGTATCATTTTGAACAAGGATTCTTTTCTTCCAATTGCCCAGGAATTACCCCTTATTGGCTTACTGTATATATCTAAACTGCACTTTATTTTGAATAGGAACACAGAATTTCAAAACGTGAATTTAAATGGCATCATCTGAGTCTCCAGGGGATTTTTAACCCCAATGACTACAGAAATGTCTCTTCTATATGTTTTACTGATAAATGCCAATCAACCAAATTTTCCACATGATTATTAGATTAATGTGGGTAGTCTAACACATTTCTTCCTTTTTTTCTCCATTTGAATTGCTGTGCAATTAAAATACTATATTGGGAGGGTTTGTTTCCTAGAAAATAGCATTTTTAATTGTTTTCAAAAAAGATTTATTTTAGCAGGTAGAACAACAAAGGAAGCAAGAGAAAGAACATTCCAATTGTTGGTTGACTCCATAAATAGCCATAACAAGCAGGGTTATGCTAGGGTGAATCTAGGAACTTGGAACTCCATAAGTGCCAAGCACCTGCATCATCTTTCGCTTTCTTCCAAGACACATCCGCAAGAATGGATTGGAAGTGGCGCATCCAGGACTTCAACAGTTATGAGATACCAATGTCCAAGGCAGCAGCTTAACCCCGCTGTGCCACAATAGACTTGCCTAAATAACTTCATTCTAAAATTATCCTTAATTAAAATTCAATGACTAGTTGACTTTTACTCATAATCTTTCAAAGCGTCTAATGTTTCTGTCACCTACGTCCACAGATAAGCAAATGTCAGTGGTTTCTAGGACATAGACATATAGTGCAGTTGGTACTAACCTAATGTTTGTTGTGTAAAGGACTTTAAAAACCTCATGAAAACTGTGTATCTTAAAAAAATTATGGAGCCAGAGAGATGGAGTAGCAAGCTAAGCCTCTATCTGCACTGCTGGAATTCCATTTGGTGATTTTTCTAGTCCTGGTTGCTCCACTTTTGATCCAGCTGCCTGTTTATGGCTTGGAAAGCAGCAGAGGATAGATCAAGTCCTTGGGCACCTGCACCCACATAGGAGACCCAAAGAAACCTTCTGGATCTCGGCTTCAAATTGGCTCATTTCTAGTCATTGTGGTCATCTGGAGAGTGAAGCAGCAGATGGAAGACCTCTTTCTCTGTCTCTGTTTCTGTCTGTGAAATATTCCTTCCCATAAAAATAAATTCTTTTAAAAAAGAAAAAACATGAGGAATTCAAAAATTTTCTGCATCAGGATAAACTTGTCTTTCTAGTCAAATTTCCGTGAAATTTTTGATGTATATTCAAACTCCTTTTAAAAAGTGCTTATCTGAAAGGTAGAGTCACAGAGAGATAGATAGAGAGACAGAGACAGAGAGACAGAGACAACTTGGTTTTCCACACGGGTGGCAGGGGCCAAAGGACTTGAGCCATCCTCCACTGCTTGCCCAGGCCACAAACATTGAGCTGGATTGGAAGTAGAGCAGCCAGGACATGAACTGGTGCCCAGATGAGAGTCTGGCACTTGAAGGTAGAGGATTAGCTAGGCGAGTCATGTGTCAGCCCCCTGTGACAGTTTCTTAACCACTGTTCCTGAACACTTTTTGCCCTTTCAATCTGTTTCCTAAATAGTAAACTAAATGTAAACATAATCAGGGGCCTTCTATTTTCATGTTTTACTGGCTTCCCATGGCCTTAGGATGTAATTTTAAATCCTTTTTGGGAGCAGGGCTCCATATGCTAATCACAGGCTCTCTCAATGGACCCTCAGTAGGATCCTTTACCTTCTTCACTGTGCCCAAAGACATCGAACGTCTCATATTTTCAATCAAACATTTTCCTTCTTAATCACTTTACACAGGCCAATCAATAGCACCAACAAATCCACCTAGAAAATGCTCATAGTTCATTCCAGTTAATTTTAAAGTACATGCTGAGTTCTTTAATAAAGTTCGAATTCATACCAGAGGTTACTAACTTTCGTGTCATCCAATTTCTCCTTCTGTATTCTGGGCCAATCTGCAAACTGTTTCAACAGTGATCATGTGCTGGTCACTGTTAAGTTGCAACCACAGAAATGCGGCCCTTCATCCATCTGTTTGCCATCCACTGTGCTGACATCACTTAACAGGGAGAGAATCAAGTCCCAGGCCACAAAGCGCTAATTTCAGAAAGGTCAAACCCACTGGTAAATACTGCTAAAAGCATAGTTGTGATGTAACTGTGGCCATTTGGGGGGATTGACTTTGCTTAGCTTTTCAAAAGGGAAAAAGGAAAACTGGGTACATGAGTTCAGTGAGATGTCACTGCATGGAAGCATCAGAGCAGAAGACAGAACACAATCTCCACTCTAAACTGAATGAAATCATGTTTACTTATTTATACATTTAGGCCCATAACAGATCTCTGGGTTTATTTGACAGTATTGCTCAATAGTAAGCTTGTGAACAAATCTTAATGGAAAACACTATTGTCTTGTTCCATTCATTATCTTTTGTATACATTCAGTGCAATCCTTTTTAATTCTAGCTCAAAGCATTTTTTTTTCTGTAAAATTTTGCCATCTCAGTCACCAACCTTCCTGCAATTTCTTCATCGCTTCCACTCCAGGTCTTTCCTCTCCCTTGTGAGTTCACGGATGCTGAAACTTTATACCTTTGTCTTCATCATCTTTGCATTTCAGTGTGTCTTTTTCAACAAGAGAAAGTCTTCTGATTTTATTGTTTTAATAATTCTTTTAACCCTAAAACAAGGGCTATAGAGTATTAGTAAAAATACTTGATTCTAAATAAGCGATACATTTTCCTTTAATACCATTTGAAAAGATGTTTATTTTAAGTTTTATACAATAAATATTAACTACTATTTGCCATATTGCTTAGTGGTAAATAAACATTTGTGAATGATTACATGGATATCATATTCACTAGATGAGGCAACACAATTCAAAAATCTCAAAACAAAATATGTCCCTAATCATTTCAATTCAGATGTTTATTACTAAATTACTAAATGGAGAATTTCTTGGGTTTTTTTCATTTGTTTTGTTTTATTTTTAGCTGATAATTAGAAGATGGTTAGCCAAATCTATAGAGTAAGGCATAGTGTGTGTCTATAATATTACACACAAATCTATAATATGCATTTTATGTATGTGTGGCACAAATGCCACTCTCAAGAGTGTTATCACTTCCAAACACCCCCTTAAGCTCCCACTCTGGTCAAATGTGTTGTCACTGAACTTACCCTCACGTGCTACATATAATGTAGCTGCTGTCCTCCTTTCTATTACAATAGGACATTTTTTTTACTGGTCTAGGAGTTAGTATAATTGGATTAAATGGAATATTGTATTTGGTACCTGCCCTCTTTCATTAGACATAAAGTTTGTGAGATTCATCAATGTTCCCATATATTTCTGCAGTTAACTTTTTTAGTATGTAGTAGTAGGCTCCTGAACATATTGTATGCTGTTTATTCACTCTTTCATTTGCATTTATAGATGCTTCTATTCAAAGGGGATATTTCTATGACCATAGCATGCCTATTCTCTATTTCTGTAACTCTATTAGATGATGTCCTATTATATAGAGGAAAGCAATCAGCCTAGTTACAGATCCTGAACTCTGATTGAAAAGCAACAAAAACAATGTCTTCCTCAAGTTCCCTGACCTTTCAAATGAGTATAATATGACATACTTCCCACTTCTCAAATTACTTTAATTTGTTCTTGGAAATACGCTAATTTAGCACCTTGAATTAATGGTATTGTGAAAAATAAATAATAACCCAGATACATTTTGTTTAACTCAAAGAATAAAACTGCCACCACATAATTGACCCAAAATTTAATTTATGCAACATAGGATCATATTAGGCTTTCCCACTCAAATAGTTTCCTCAAAAATCTTGAGCTTATTCTCAACAGTTATATAAATGCTTATTTGTCTTACTTAATGGCTCCCAAGCTACAATTGGCTTCACTGAGCAAATCGTAAGCTTCCAGCTTAATCCCTGATGTGCCATGTCTAATTAATTCTGTTACATTATTCCAATGTGTTAACTTTTTGGGAGGTTGTAATTAGTTTACAATATGCATTTTCTGGACATTTGATATTATATCATCTTGGATAAAATCAAAACACCATAACTATGCTTATCAAAATCACAGCTATTTTATTGACTGAGTAGTTCTAGGGGTAAGAGTATGATACAACTGAATAATTGTCTCCAAATCACCTAGATTCCTACTAAGTATATTTTGTTCATTGTTCAAGCATTTTTTTTCCTTTTCAAAAGGATTTATTTACTTATATTGGAAAGGTAGATATATAGAGAGAAAGATCTTCTTTCCAATGGTTCACTCCCCAAGCAGCTACAATGGCTAGAGCTGAGCCAATCTGAAGGCAGGAGCCAGGAGCTTCTTCTGGGTTTCTCATGCAGGTGCAGAATCCCAAGGCTTTCAGCTGTCCTTGACTGTTTACCCGGGCCACAGGCAGGAAGCTGATAAGAAGCAGGACTGCTGGGATTAGAACTGGCCCCCATTTGGTGTGTTCAAGGCAAGAACTTTAGCTGCTTAGGCTACCATGCCGGGCCCTCAAACAATTACAAATTAAGAAACGTATGCTGTTATTTATCTCACATGCATTTCTTTTGCTACAAGAATAGCAAGAAAGTTGGAGTGTTTCGGGAGAGACAGATCTCTAAAGCATTCCTCTGCTCTATCTTCTCAACATTATTGAAAAAAAAAAAACCAGTAAAAATGGTTAGGCATCACTTGTTCCTAGTAACAACAAACTGAAATCTGGTAATCAGTCATTCTTTACCCTAAACCCCCACAAACATTTTAGAAATTGCTTTATTCTGGAATTTTTCTAAAAAAATGGTGATAAAAGTAACACCATGTGGAGAAGATGAAGAGATTTAAGGTAGGAAAACCTGATTTGAAACATCAGCTCTATGATCTTGAATAAACCATCCATATTTCTTCAACTCCAGAGTTTTTGAAATCATCTCTTACTTACAACATCTCTCAGGGTTCACTAGAACAATGCTTGCGGATGCAGGCATTTGAAGAACACTAAAGCTCCCCTCACCCTCACTCTTGGGACAATGGCATCCCATATTCCAAGTCTTAGTTCAACTCCTGGCTTTGTTTTCTGTCATAGCTTCCTGTTAGTGCAGCCTCTAACACAGCAGGGCGAGGGCTCAAGGGCTTAGGTTTTTGCCACTCTAGTGGAAAACTAGATTTAGCTTGAGCTCCTGGCCACTGACAAAGCTTTATCACTGCAGGCATTTGTTCATTTTTCTCTTTACCCTCTGCAAACATTTTTAGCTTTTTAGCAATTAGGACAATGAGAACACAGTGTGTTTGCTTCGTTCTATTTATACTATTTTGGGTCTTCCTCACTTAGTATTTACCTTGTTCCTTTGGTCTTGGATCCCATTAATATGGCACGTGTAATCAAAGCTTGCATTGGTCAATTGAATGCCAGAAGCATAGAACTATGTGACAAGCAAAGGTGAAATTTTTAACATATTTTCCTTTTTAAAGACATTTTCATTGAGCTCTCTTTTTCTTTGCTTTCACCACTTGAGGATGTGACGTGGTTGCATTTGTATCATGGGAATGTGGCTATGGTGGCACAAACGTTCCATATTTCAAAATATCTGGCCAGTGGCGAGGTAGATTGTCAGGCTATGGGATGGAGCTTCTTCAAATATAATCTAATCTGCTCTTTAAAAATTTTAAATATTACAGGAAATATCTATTATGTGCTCAATGATTTTGTGAGAAAAAATGACAACAGCAAAAAAAAAAAAACAGTGGAAAGAGCTTATGTGTACCCTATACCAGTATTTAATGTGTTTACATATAAAGACAGAGAATTGAATCCATGTTAACAAAGTTTTAACGAAGGATATGGTTGATAATATTTTTCTGGATGGATGAACTTTTTGTATCAAAAGCAAAGTTTATTGTTTGTGAAAGACTTTCAAAAAAGTGTTCACTCAAGTTTCATATATTTAATTCTCTAAAATGTGCATGAGCCTATTTTCAAAGATATCTCAAATTTTAAGTTCAAGAATAAAAGTGAAGTGATTTGCATGTTACATATTTTTTCATTTCTGATTTTCTATTGTCTTACCTCAGTTGTTGAGATCTTCTTTTGGCAATAATAAAGTAATTTATTGAAACAGAGTCCTAATAATTCATATTGTCAACAAAACTTTAGTTTTCTTCATTGCCGTGCTTCTAAAGATGTAAACAAACCGCATTTTAGATATTCGACCAATAGAACATTACCAGAAGAGACCCTCACGTTATTGGCCTTGGCGTGCGAGTGTATCCTGCAGAGCAGTCTAAGAAATCCAGAAGATACGGCTTGGGAGGTTGAGAAGAAATCTCCATGAACAATATTAATATTGTGCAGTAGGCTTCTTTGGTCCTGTGAATATGCCTCTCAGTGGCATGTCACGCTTTTGGGCCTGTGGATGTATCTCTGAGTAGCATTTGAACCTGATTCACATTCTGAAGTTTCCAAATTCAGAAAAGTTGCAGAACCAAAATACGTTTAGCTAGAGATTATGTGTAGTATAAATTAGAACTGCTTCATGCACTGCATACAAGTTCATATATAACACAGGATTGATGGGACTCCTTTGGCCAAAATGACACAATCCCTGGAGGCTGAGAGGGCTACAATCAATTCTCTAAGCAGAAGCATTGTCTGATGAAGCTTGTTGTCAGCTAAGATCATGAACATACCATATCATTTAGTAAGAAGGAATACTGTGTTTGAATATGATAGAAATGACAGGAGCAGAAAGAGGGAGAAACTTCCTCCACCAAGTCCTTAAAAAGTCTTCTGAATGCATTTGTAAGAGCAAAGCTCTCAAGACTGAATTACATCCCAAAGGCCATGCTTTCCGTCGCTATCGTATTGAGAATTAAGTTACAACAATTTTTGGAGGAGATAACCACATTCAAACAATGACATTTTTCAATCTACAGAGAACAGCAAAGACTCACTTTTTGTTCTTGTTTTAAATAACTTTACAATTTGTCCAACTCTGCTTGATGTTTGGTCATAATGAAACTGAGATTGATTGACAACCCTTTGGACTAATACACTAAAAGATAGAAATGTGAAACAATATTAAAGTAAAACATAATTAATTATAAATTCTTGAGAAATTCAAGGCTCAGTTCTTGTTTGTAATATATTTAAGTGTATAAGATGCTTAAACCACATGACATGTCTAGATGTCTAGGTGCCTAAACACTTTCTACAATTAAAATAGTTTTATTTTTAACATGGTTATTTAAGAAATTCTATTTTAATACCTACCTAAAGATGTACTTATCGAAGCAACTGGAGAAAATGTCAGGTGACTTAAGCTGTATTTTTTTCCCATTATCATTGGTTTTAACTATATGAAACAATTACATTAAAAGTTAAGCAAGTTTATTTACTTAATTTTACCTTGAAACTTTTAGTTAAGGTAACTTTTTCTCTCAAGTTTCAACTCTCAAATTAAGAAAATTGGCTATGAATCATTCTGATATGTTTTCACTAAAGTTCAGCTGCACACTTATTCAAGCTATCTAATTAGATTTAGGAGAAAAACAAGATAACTGTCCTTGAAGAGCCCATCAGTGCTGGCAGGGAGTAATGCCTCGATACAGTGATTTTCTGTGCCCTGACTGAACTTACACTTAATTTCGTAACATTGAACTGTTACTTGCAGTAATCTGTATCTTGTGATGCCAATGCATATTCTTCCTAATCTCAGGAAAACATAATAAATTTAATGCTTTTAGAGTTATGAGTTATGTCTCTTAAAATGTACACCTGAACTTTTTAAGTCTTTATTTAATTGTTCATGAATTATATTTTATTTTATCTCTTTAGCCAAAGAGTTTTAACCAGAAGAACATGAAAATTTCCAAGGATAAAACAATATTATGTAATATAGTGGTTTACTCTGTCCTCGGCATGATTCCAAAGGTTTAGTAAGAATTGTCTCTTGGATGCTGCTCTTTCTCTGGACACTACTGAGTGGCTGTTGGCATCCCTGGATACTGAAAAACATCATTCAGATGCTGAACCTTTTCGGGGCACATGTGGGAATTCTTCAGATGGTCTTGACTGGGAGGAGGTAGTGGTTGTGGAGACTGGGTATTTCCATTTTCTCCGAACTTGGTATAGAAAACTGCTCCACTTTCTTTTATAAAAATAATCTTTCCCAGTTTTTGCTGCTAGAGTTACGTGTTCACTGGTTCTTAGAGGAAATGCCAAAGAATTGGCTCAGCTATGGACACTGATATTAAGGATGGGACCAGGAAGCAAATCCACTTATTTTTTTTAAAAAAGATTTTATTATTTTTTATTGGAAAAATTTCACAGGGAAAAAGACAAAGATCCTCCATCTGCTGGTTCACTCCCCAAGTGGCTGCAATGGCTGGAGCTGAACCAATCTGAAACCAGGAGCCAAGAGCTTCCCCTGGGTCAGCCATGCAGGTTCGGAGTCCCAAGGCTTTGGGCCATCCTTGACTGCTTTGCTGGAGCTGGAAGGGAAGTGGAGCAGGAACACAAATCGGCACTTTTTGTGATCCCAGCATAGCCATTAGGTTATCATACCCACCTGCAAATCCACTTCCTTGGCAAACTCACACAGGAGTGAGGTGTTGATGGCATCTTTTCAAGGAGGCACTCAGTCTCTGAATCTTCGGGTCCCTTATTGCTTTGAGAGTAGAAGGAGAACTCACAATATAACTCTCACAGTATTTGGATTTCAAAGGTTTGACAATTCCCTTTCCCTTTACCAATATTTGGCTTAAATAGATTTAGAAATCTACATGAGAGGGAAGGTGAGGGAGAGGGTTTACAGAATGCAGTAAGACAGTTATCTCCACAAGAGAAAATGCTTGTGCCTTTATATCCCTTGCTGGTGGAGACTCAAATACTATGGACAAATGGAGGAATATTATATTCTCTTTAAATTAATCTGGGTGGCGTCAATATTAAATGCTGAATTGCAGATGTTTTTACTTGTGTGTGTGTGTGAGGTGATAGCAATACGTAGATATTAGTGTCTTGTTCTAAAGTAGATTTGGCTTTCCAATATAATACTGGTCCTAAAAATATCATGTGTCCTTCTATACAAGTGTGATATATCTCAAGGTTATGGTTATAGTTGTAGGAGTTCCATTACACAAATAACTTTCAGAGTAATCAATACCAATCTTAAAATTCATCTCTTCCTGAGTTATTTAAGGGCAAGTAGTGAGAGAATACAGCATTTAAGAGGCCATCACATTGGTGCTGAGCATCAGATACCACTTTGGTTTCTAATGGGTACAAGATACATTGAACTGAATTAGCCTGACTCCATGAGAAAACAGAATCAGAATCGAGAGCCACATCCTTCTCTATTTTTAGTAGTATGATTCACAGTTTGAAAGGATGATTTTTACCTGCACTAAATGTTAATGTTAGCTAAAGTTAAAGTGGCTGAACTCCCTTACTTTTATTTTCTTTACAGGTAGTTGTAGGGAAAGGTTTGTAGTCTGTACTCATGAGCACGTGTGGGTTTGAAATGTAAGGGGCCTGTTGTTTTATGACACATTTTGCCTTTAGGATGATGATGCTCTTGCTGCCAGGCTAGAATGTCTCTTGCTGGGATAGGAAACCTTGTCAGAATCTCATTTATAATCTGAAGAAAGCTTGCTTTGCCTTTTAGACTCATGTCATTTTTAAGTCACTTCTTAGTATGTTTTCCAGGTATTTATTTAGTCTGGTTTTTCTATGATTCTTGTTAGTGGAAAACTATGAAATCCCTGATTCATTTCTTTTTAAAAAGTATGTTTTTACTGATCAATCAAATTAGACAGAAAAGATCATGTATGAAAGGATGCAAAAATACCCATCTAAACACTTTGATGTGCTCATTGTAATCAAGATAGAGGGAAATGTACTCATACTTAGTGAAATAATACGTCAAATATAAAATCATTGCAGTAAGCATTAAACATCTTAGCTTTCATACAAACACACAAACGTTGAAAGTGATACCCAACAGGAAGCTCTCCTCTCTTCTCAGGCTATGCTTAGTCAACCCAAAGAGAAAGGAATGTTCACCAACTTGGCATTTGGCATTTTCTGGTGGGAAAGCCTGAGCGTTTTTATGGAAAGATGAAGCCCTCCAGCTCTGGGTCTTCTGGAACCACATTTTACACTCTCAGCTCTCACTAATTCTATACCCTTTATTATCCTGGCTGCCTTATTCACACATGTGCATAGCGGCACATGTTTCCTTTAGAAACAACTGATGAGCATCTAATACAATATCTTAGCTACCAAACAGAGGCAAAGAATACATTTTTACTGTAGATGAACAAAAACAAATTAATTAAAAGATAACATAAACTTTGCGCTTATTAGAACACATTGATGGTTTACTTCAAGTCTATTTATTACAATCACATGTCTGATATGTTAGTCTATTCACTGCTACAACAAAGTATCAGAGTGGGTAATTTCTAGAAGCTGGGAAGGTCAAATCCAGGTACCAGCAGACTTAGCATCTGGTAAGTCTCACTGCTTCTCAGGTGGCACTGCCTGTTTGTGTCCTTAGATGGCAGAATGCGTAAGGCACTCTTCTGAAGTCTCTCTTTTTAAAAAATGTATTTGTTTTTATATGAAAGGCAGATTTACAAAAAAGGTCTTCCATCTGTTGGTTCACTCTCCAAATGGTTGCAACAGTCAGAGCTGAGCCAATCCGAAGCCAGGAACCAGGACCTTCTTCAGGGTCTCCCATGCAGGTGCAGAGGTGCAAGGACTTGAGCCATAAACAGGCTATTATCAGGAGCCAGCATGGAAGTGGAGCAGTCAGCATGTGAACCAGTCCTTGTATGGAATGCTGGCACAGCTAGCTGAACAATTTGCCTGGTGTGCCACTGGGCTAGCTCCTGCAGTATTTTTTTTTAATTCTGTTCATGACTATTGAGCAGCTCTCCTAACTTAATCACTTCCTACAAGGCCTCATCTGTCTTATTGAGTCTTAGGTTTCAACACATGAATTTGGGGGACATATTCAACATTAGACAATAATATATGACCAACTGTTTTTCCATTATTTTCTTTGTGATTGAACATTAGTGCAAGCATTGCTTTTGAGTTATGCCTGAGGTTCTCCTATTCCACTATTTGGCAAATGTATACCAAATTTTGATTTTGTGGAAATTCTTTCATTTTAAGATGTCTTAATATTACTGACTTTTTTGGCAATAAAATTTGTATATTATCACTGTAATGTGAAATCAATTTTTCCTGGAGATGGAAGTCTGAATTTATTTAATACAATGATTTATTCACTCACATTTTTTTCTCTCCTGCCTAGATTTTAGTTCTCTTTAGATTTCTCTTCTATATTCCAATGTCAAAATCATTCTTTCTGGAGCAGACATATGGAAACTTGTGAGTGATTTTCAATATTACTGTCCCCTTCAATCACTCTTTTTATGCTTAAAAGCATAGGTAGATACCTTTCTGTGGGGTTTAAAATTTCTGAGAATTTTTCCTTTATGATTCTCTCTTTTTCACTTACAATATTTTATTGTTAGTTGTACTTCCATCAATCTTCTTTCCATTTCCCCCCCCCCAAAAATACAAGTAATTAGGTTTACTCAAAGGAGAGAACATCACAGCACACATTTTTGGAAGATTGATTTGTTATATTTGAAAGTCAGAATTACAGAAAGAGATGGCAAGAAAGGGACTCTTCCATTTGCTAGTTCTCTCTACAAACGATCGGAACAGCCAGAACTGGATCAAGCTGAAGCCAAGACCCAGAAACTTCATCTGGGTATCCTTCATGGGTGGAGGAGTCCAAGCTTTTTGGCCATCTTTCGCTAATTTCTCTGGCATGTTAGCAGGGAGCTGGATCATAATTGGCACAGTAGGATATGAACCATTGCCCATATGAGCTGCAGCTGAAAAAGGTGACAGTTCAACCTGTTGAGCCACACTGGTCATATGGAATATTTCTCAGCAGAGGGATGGGTGTGATCAAACTGAAGCTTAAGAATATTGAGTGGTACATGCATAACTGATGAGAATAGCTCTTGTGGAAAACTTCAGTCTGTGTCTACCTTTATTCTGACTACGCTTTCACAATCTCTATGTGATGGTGAGAGGGACAACACAGGGGATCACAATGCACCTTTTAATTGGATACATGACTAGTAAAGAGCAGATTTGAATTTGATAAGTCCTTGATGAACTCTACTAAAGAAAGTATAAGGAAACCGCAGCAATCAAATAGCCTTGAAATGAATACCAGGTATCTGTAATTTATCATATCAATAGTTTTATTTTACTAAATTCTAAATCTAGGGAAAAAAGAATTAGAAAATCAAAGGTTTTAAATAGATTCAGACTTACTCAGAGACTTTCACTTAAGAGAGATTTTCTAAGGCAATATAAAATTTTCCTTGCAAAACTGACAGCTGTTTATATACATTATTGGCATATCGATCTTTCTAGATTTAAATATAAAATATTGTCAAAAGCTGCTATATATTTTTGTTTCACTGTTAATACCTTGAATGATGCTAATGCAAATAAGAATGCAATGAGACTAGTCTTGGGATAGTTTCTTGCAAGCAGTTCTAGCAATGGTAGATGAATGGTGTTAGCACAGACTAAAACCTTTGAAAGAAATGAGTAAATGATAAGCATGAACATAATTTTCAAGTCACAGATGTAATACCAGATGCTTAGTTCAATGAGGTCCATAAGGAGGTAAAGGAAGATGGCAAAACAATGCTTTCATTTCTCGGAAAATTAGTTGGGGTGTAACATTTGTTGAGACAGGAAAGAATTTTTGAACACAATCATTGAAACTTTTGTCTTACCTTTCATCCATTCCTACCCCTTCTCTCCTTGAAGAAATCTGTCTCCTGGTTCATTCTCCAGTCCCCATAAGAGCTGGACTGGGCCAAGCCAAAGGCATAAATACAATCTGAGGGTCCATCATGATGGTCCAATGGCTAAATCCTTGCCTTGCATGCACCGGGATCCCATATAAATGCTGATTTGTGTCCTGGCTGTTCGACTTCCCATACAGCTCATTGCTTATAGCCTGAAAAAGCAGTTGAGGACAGCCCATGTGGGAAAGAGAGAAGAAGCTCCTGGCTTCTGATTCAGATTGGCTCAGCTCCAGCCATTATTACTGCTTGAGAAGTGAATCAGTGGATGGAAAATCTTCCTCTCTGTCTCTCCCTCTCTCTGTAAATCTGTTTTTCCAATAAAAATAAGTAAAATATATTTAATTAAAAAAGAATAAATGCAGACTGAGTCTTTCCAGTGAGTGAAAAATTAGAACTATCCCTTCCTGCTTCCTGGAATGCTCATTAGTAGAGAGCTGGGATAAAAATATGAAATGCTTCATGGATTTATGTGTCATTCTTATACCATGGTCAAGTTAATCTTTAAATTGTTCTGATTTTGGAAAGAACTCTCCTGCTATCTTAGAAAAGCTTTAAATCTCTAGCCTAAAATTTCCAGTCGCTTAAAGTCACTGGCTTTGCTGAAGCCAGAAATTATTTTGACAAGGAAAAGTCACTTGTACTTACATACTTAGGGTGAATTTGTGAGTAAAAATAACAAGAGCACATCACATTGCCAAGATATTTAAAATATTCTTAAGTGCTTAATCAAAGGAGACAGAGTAATGAAATATATAGGAATTTGCCAAGAGTATTTCTTGACCTTATTTAAGATGGGGTTATGTAAATTACTACATGTTAAATAAAGCAAATGTAACTCAGCAAAATATATCCAAGGAAATGGTATACTATAATGCAAATACAAATATTATTTTTATATATTTTACCATGAGCACACACGGTTTAGAAGGGAGTTGTATTTTTTACAATACAGCTATTAAAATTGAAAAAAAAATCAGCTTCAAATACTGTCAGCAATTAAATGATGGGATTTGCTTTTGTTCTTTGTTGAGAAAATAATGGGATTTACTTTTTATTTTAAGATTTATTTATTTATTTATTTGAAAGTCAGTTCCACAGAGAGAAAGAGACACAGAGAGAAAGATCTACTCTCCACTGATTCAGTCCCCAAATAGCTGCAATGGCCAGAACTGAGCCAATCCACAGCCAGGACACAGGGGATCCCCTCCCTGGTCTCCCACGCAAGCGCAAGGTGCCAAGACTTTGGGCTGTCCTCGACTGCTTTCCCAGGGTACAAGCAGGGAGTTGGATGGAAAGTGGAGGAACTGGGACAAGAACTGATGCCCATATGGGATCCTCGTCCATGTAAGGCAAGGACTCTAACCATTAGGTTACTGCAACTACTGCACAAGCCCAGGGTTTACTTTTGTTCTTACCTAAAGATGGGAGAAATTAGAATACTTGAATAATGTTGGTGGAAATGCAAGAAGGTGTAGCTGCTGTGGAAAACAATATGAGTTGTCTCAAAATATTAAAATAGGAATACCATATGATCTGCAGCCCCCAAAGTACTCAAATCACTATCTCAAAGAATATCTGCACATTTAGGTATTTTGCAGATTATTCCCAATAACCAAGATGTTAAAACAGATATTTGTGGATGGATTAATGGATGAATAAAATGTGACTGATATGAATAGAAGACCATTTAGCCTTAGGACAGTGTAGGGGCAACCATGTGGCTTCATGGTTCAAGTGCTTCTTGTGATGTTTGCATCATGTATCAGAGTCTCAGCTCTCCTTCAAATTCCAGCTTCCAGTAAATGGTCATCCTGGGAGGCAGCAGGTGATGTTCTAAGTTCCCCACCAATCATGTTAATAGCTGGATTGAATTCCCAGTTCCTGCCTTTGCCTTGGCCCAATCACGGTTCTTGCAGAGACTTAGAAAGCGAAGGAAGTGAATCAATGACCAGTGGACCAGATCCTTCTACTCCTCTCTCTCTCTCCTCTCTCTCTCTAATTTTCAAGGAGAAAATCCTGCTCTATATAACAGCATGTATGAAACTGGAGACTTTATTCTAGATAAAATAAGCTGGTCCCAAATGGCAATTACTTCATGATCATATTTATCTAAGGTATCCAAAATAGTCAAACATAAAAAAAGATAAGTACTATGAAGTGTCCAGCAGGGGCTGAGGAAGAAGAAAATAGGGTGTTCAAAGGATGCAGACTTACCGTGACTAGCCCCAAAGAAGCACTGTATGAAATTATGGCCATGACGCTATTGAATGCACTTAAGAAATTGTTAAGATAGTACATTTCATGTCAATACAACAACAACGACAACGAATGATTTTCATTTTAACTGCTTCAGAGGTTCCAATATTACTTGCTTGCCTCTGTTGCCCTCTCTCTAGAATCATGACTCTGTTTCTTACCAAGAAATGGGTCACTTTCTCTTACTGCATATGGTTGCTTCTAGGAGGGTACAAGGAGGTGATGCTGGTGGTCACAAAGACACAGGTGATCTTTTCTCTTAGTGACTGCATGAAAATCTCCAGAAATCCCAATTAGATTGATTTGGGTCTTGGACCCAAAAGTAGTTCAGCTACTGTGACTTGGAGTAAAAAGAATTGTGACTATCCACCAAAATTGCACAGCATGAAACAATTCTTTGAAAGAAATGAGAGGGGATGGTTGGTGAGATGGCTCAGTTTATAATTACTCCACCTGCAAGTGCTGACATATGGGCTCTGGTTGGTGTCCAGGCTGCTCCACTTTTCATCCATCTCTCTATTTGTGGCCTAGGAAAGCAGCAAAAGATGAACCAATGCCTTGGGACCTTGTACCCATGTGGGAGATCCCAAGGGGATTTCTGGCTTCAGATCAGCCCAGCTGCTGCAATTAAAGCCATTTGAAGAATAAACCAACAGATGGAAAATCTTTCTGTCTCTCTCTCTGTCTGTAAATCTCTTTTTCCAATAATTTTTTTTTACAAATAGCATTTAAAAGAAATGGGGGAAAATACAGAATGCAGAGAACGCTAAAATAGCTTGTGTATTATGTTTCCATTGAATACCTTTGAAAGTTTGCTCCAATTGTAACTGTAAATTATCAGATGGAGGAATCATAACTATTCCAAGTTATTGAAACAAATAATACTAATAAAAAGTAAAGGTAATTAAGAACTGGAAAGAATTGCATCATTCCTGTTACTTAAAAAGGATCTCAGAAAAGAATCCAAGGCAAAGTTTTGTGTCTACTGTCAGTTAAAAGAAGACCTCTGTCTGGATGTGGTAGTGCTTTGAGGTGTTTTCATTGATTTCTGGCTTTGTATTCAGGCAAGAAAGAACTTCTTGCCTTAGTTTTAACTAGCTAGGCCTCTGCTTCTATTGTCATGGATTATAGATGAGTAATCTCCCAACATCTGCTTTTCTGTCACTTGAAACACAGGTATAGTACCAACAGCCTTTGTGGGAGGATGTGACTTGCTTGAGGTGTGAGATCGCAAGTAATCTCTCCTGTTCAACGAGAACTTTGTGGCTCTAACCATCACTTCTGGGAAACAAGCTTTATCTTTTCTCACAGTTTCAATTTACCTATCGATGTCAAAATGAAGATATTCGAGGAGGGAGATTTGTATGTGAGAGGGGGAGAAGTTGGCAAGTGTCAACTATGCATTAAAAAACATTATGTGTTGGGCCCAGCGCGATAGCATAGCTGCTTAAATTCCTCACATTGAGCATGCCAGGATCCTATATGGGTACCAGTTCTGGTCCCAATGGCCCTGCTTGCCATCCAGCTCCCTGCTTGTGGTCTGGGAAAACAGTCGAGGATGGCCCAAAGCCTTGGAACCCGGCACCTGCATGGCAGATCTGGAAGAGGATCCTGGCTCCTGGCTTCAGATCAGTGCAGCTCCAGCTGTTGCAGCTGCTTGGGGAGTGAATCATTCTATGGAAGATCTTCCTCTCTGTCTCTCCTCCTCTCTGTATATCTGCCTTTCCAATAAATACAATTTTTTTTTTTAAAAGTGTCAGGAAGAATAGCAATGAAAAATCATTAGTTTCATGATCCTAGTAAGGGAGACAATGACTTTTTGCCAAATTATCCTTGCCCTGCTTTTTCCAATGAACCAATTTATCTGATTCATTTTCATAATTAAAGATTCTGTAAGTTTAAAGATAAATCTCTTATAAACAGATAGAGAATTTGTTGGTATGTGTCTACATTCCAGCCAGGCATCTGTTCTTTATGTAATAAAAGCTTTCCTACTCTGAAAAAAAAATAGTTCTCATTGATATAAACAGAACTTGACTAAATGGATGTGCACATCTCTCTTGCTTTCATTTTTTTTCATTTCATGAAGAAAAAATGTTAGCAAGTTATCAAAAATGAAATGTTCACATTCTGAGCATCTCAGTGCTGTTTTTAGCTATATTATTTCTTATTGGATAATCCTGGATTTTCTTAAACCTATTACTGGATGACTATCTCCTGTGTTCATCTAATTTGGTAGGCTACTGCACATCGTCTTGACAACTCAAGAGAAGGAGAGAAGGTTGTTTCATTGCCATGGAAACAAGTCACTTTAAAGCATCACACTTTATTTATAGATTAGGTAATGTAAAGGACTTGTACACACTTGATCTGATTTGATGTGAGGTATGATAGATGTTTCTTGATTTTAATTAATAGGACCAGTAGTTGGCATTGACATACAGCTAGAGGGGAAAAATGGAAACTGTCACTTTATTTTATATGTTACTTAATTCATAGGACTTCTTCATTGTTTAAGGTTAAAATATCTACACTTGTGACAAGAAACCTAAGAGTATGCAATGATGAGAAAGGGAGTTCTATAGACACTCTGACCAGAGGTGTGACATCTCAAAACTACACTACCCACAAACAGCCATAATGATGTTCTACTTATTAATATATGGAATGAGTGACCCATATAAATTTCATTGTGTAAAAAAAACACAAGATTTGAATCTGAAACTAACCCAAACAAAGATTGGGAAGCCACTTGTAATATTTGTTGATTTTCATATATATAGGTACATATATATATTCATATATATGAACACACACATATATTCATACCAATTATATATACACATACATACTAACTATATATATGATTGTTATGATAATAATTACTTGGGGGATTATTGTAGAGATTTCAAGTCAACTGAAAAGAATGTCCCGTCCAGAGCAGCCAAACGGGCATTCAAATAACTTAATCTATTATCATTGTTAGGAATAAAGTTTAAAATTATTAAATGATTATCTGATCTCTCTTACCTATACAGCTCTCAATAACCACAATTATATGTTAATAGATATATTAGTAAATTCACTGAGTTGATAGAGGCAGAAGGTAAATGTCTTTTATTTACTCATTTAAACATTTTTTTATTTAGTGATATCTGTGAGCTGGACAGAGTTCCCAGATGCTTGCTAGGAAATTTGTGCTTAGCTCATCTAGGGCAACAAGAGACGTCAATTGCTCCTCAAAGGATGGAAAGTAGAATAGAAGGGACATTTATCCTGCCCAAGCTAGTAACCATGCCTGGGTCTACGGATGAACTAAGGTGGATTTTGTCAAAAAATAGACTTTGGAAAAATTTTATTAAACCTAGAACAACCAAACCAACAACTTCTTGAACTATCAAATCCACTCAAGTAGCGGCACCCTTGGGGACTCACTGGGGTCTTTAAGGTATCATCAAAGGACTGACCCGTCCCCTGGTGCTGATCTAGTTTGTTTGCAAGGAACAGTCCCATCTCTTCCTCCCATGGGGACACAGAAAAAAAAAAGAGAGAAACAGAAAAACTGAAATATTTGTCCCACTCACTTTCCTCCATATCTGACCCTCCCCATCCTAATTGGAGGCCCACATAGGTGTGCATCTCTCTAAATTATGAACAATCTTAAAAACAAAGGTGTAAAATTATGTATTAATGTATATTTATATAAAATTATATATAACATATATAATAGATAGTATATATATTTTACATATCATATATATTTATATATAAATATATACGGACACATATTTATATATTAAATATAAATATATATAATATATAATACATAATATATATAATATATATATATAAATAGATGGTACCAGCTCTGCCAGCAGCTGCTTGGGCAGGCCTCTGGGAGGAGGGAGACAGCAAGGAGTACCATCTCTAGTCATTCTCCAGTCATGTGTGAAGGATTAGGGTTGCCAGGTCTGGGACTGGAACTTGCATCTGAGTTGTACTTTTTCTCAATCTAACAAGCATGCAAATCCACTTAGGATCTTGCATCTGAGGGTGACATTTGGTGCAGCAGATAAGATATTTGGGACACCTGCTGGAGAGCCTGAGTTCAAGTCCAGGGTACTAACTTTAGCCTGGCCCAGCTCAGACTGCTATGGTCGTTTGTAGACAGAACAAATGATTGCAATACTTCTCCGTCTCCTTTTTTCGGATAATTTCTTAGATGGACATTCCACTAATGTGGATCTGGAACAAGGCTTAGGGTTTCCTTTCTAATCAGCCCCTAAGTGATGTCCCGGAGTTTCACTGGGAGTCACTGCGAGCATGGACCCTGCAGCAGGACTGCTTTCAGCTGGATGCAGATGGAGCCTAGTTCCTTTCTCGTGGCTTCTGCCTGGCCAGGCCTGGAGGTCACAGCGATCTGGGGAGGGAAGCGATGGAGGCAAGCACTTCTCTCTTTCACTGTCACTCTGTAACTCTGGATTTTGAACAAAATGAATGGATCTGTAAACACAGACAAAAAAAATAAAAACAAAAATTTTCATGTGTAGTCAAATTGATTCCAAATAATAAAATAACAAATTATATATTTTGAACAGTTATTACCTATGCTTTAATTATGTATTATGACACACGAGCTTCTCAATCTGCATAAGAAATCCAGATAACAATTGCTTTGAATTTATCACTTATGAAATCTCCTTTCTGTGTGTTTGGAAAAACAGAAAACTTTGATATCTTTTCAAAGTATCTGTGTTTGGGTGTTATTAAATATGACCTCAGTATTTTCTGTAGCTGAATCAATTTCAAGTTGCATAACTTTATTTTTTAAATTTTTTAAAGATTTATTAATTTTTATTGGAAAGGCAGATACACAGAGAGGAGGAAAGTCAAGGGGGAAGATCTTCCATCTGATGATTCACTCCCCAAGCGACCACAACAACTGGAGTTAAACCAATCTGAAGCCAGGAGCCAGGCTCCTACTTGGGTGCAGGGTCCCAAGGCTTTGGACCGTCCTGGACTGCTTTCCCAGACCACGAGCAGAGAGCTGGATTGGAACAGGGCCACCGGGATTAGACACAGTGCCCATATGGAATCCTGGCACGCATTCAAGGCAAAGACTTTACCAGCTAGGCCACCGCGTCGGGTCCACATACCTTTGTTTTTGAGAAGAGCCCAAACACACCCATTTTTTTTTTTTAAAGATTTATTTTTATTATTTTTTATTGGAAAGGCGGATATACAGAGAGGAAGATCTTCCGTCCGATGATTCACTCCCCAAGTGAGCGCAACGGGTCGATACTATGCCGGTCCGAAGCCAGGAGCCTCTTCTGGGTCTCCCACGCGGGCGCAGGTTCCCAAAGCTTTGGGCTGTCCTCGACTGCTTTCCCGGGCCACGGGCAGGGAGCTGGAAGGGAAGCGGGGCTGCCGGGATTAGAACCAGCGCCCATATGGGATCCCGGGCGTGCAAGGCGGGGACTTAACCACTTGCGCCACCGCGCCGGGCCCAACACACCCATTTTTAAAATATTATTAGAAATGTAAGCGAGGGTAGACAATGTATTGCAGGAGATTATATGATGAACATTCCACAAAGTCCACTTCTGGTTTAGTTTCACCCTATATGAAAAGTTCCCCTGATTTTAACTAAGTTTTAAAGATATGGATGAGATCTCAAAAAAATTCTTTTTGTTTTTTTTCTTTATTCCTTGAGTATTTTCTGGAATAAATATTTCGAGCAAAAACAGGGCAACAGTAAATACAGAAATACCTGAATACATTTCGTCTCTTTCCTTCGGTTTTAGGAATGTCTGCTTTCAAAAGACACATCACATGAAAAAGAAAACAAATAACAAGCCCGCTAGCCACATAGATTTTTTAAAGTAAGTATTTCCTATTATATTCCTGTGTTTTATTTTACTTTGTAGGGTAGGAATTAAACGATGGCAGACTGGAGAATGAAACCATTAGCTCCTCCAGGATACGCACTTGTTTCAGGGAATAAGAGATAATACCGCTTAGTTTAAAGAGGGAGGCTTTCTGTGAAGTCGAATGAACTCTAAAAGTTCTTCTAGGTTTTACTTCCATGAATTTGCATAAAATTGTTCAGTAAGTAAAACTTTTTTCTTTATGTTTCCAGCTTATGGAAAGAAGGATTAAGGTTCAAAAAGAAAAGTGAGGTTATTCTTTTGGGCTTGCTTTTGGTGCAGATTGCTATAAAAGACAAAAAAAAAAAAAAGCCATAGGTGGTTTACACTAAAACAAGTGATTGAATACCAGCCAGTTGGAACCAGCCTCTGAGTAAGCAAATAAAAGCATAAAAAAATAATAATTTCCATTGCTCTTTCATCAATACAATTTCACATTTGTAGTCACAGTTTTCTCATCTCTAAGGAAAGATCCATTGTATACAATGAAATGCATACCTTCCAGTTGAGTTTATTTGCAAACTTTTTGAGAAATAAAGATTGACCATACAAAGGAAAATGCTAAAAACTTTGATCTAGAAAGTGTGTCAATTATTCGTTCTTTAAACGGAATTCCGGCATTTATATTGATAAACATTTGTATTTACAATGCAGCTTATACATTATAAAAATGTATAATGTATGTACATTATGGTAGGTTGTGCTATTTCCTCACACTTTCTTTCCTTTTCTAACCTTGCTGCAGTTCACTATGGCACTTTGCATTTTCCTCATCCCACAGGCCTTTTTTTGGTCTTATGATTTGCTCTGATAACTGGATGGAGCAATATTGATAACGTGTTCTTTGAGCATGGTATTACAATAAAACTTCACTTTGGGACCCGGCTCTGTGGCTTAGCCGCTAATGTCCTCGCCTTGAACGTGCCAGCATCCCATATGAGCGACAGTTCTAATCCCGGCAGTCCCGCTTCCCATCCAGCTCCCTGCTTGGGAAAGCAGTGAAGGAAAGCCTAAAGCCTTGGGACCCTGCACCCACTTGGGAGACCCGGAAGAGAATCTGGGCTCCTGGCTTCGGATCGGCTCGCACTGGCCATTGCAGTGACTTGGGGAGTGAATCATCCGACGAGCGATCTTCCTCTCTGTCTCTCCTCCTGTCTCTATATATCTGACATTCCAATAAAAATAAATAAATCTTTCAAAAAATAAATAAAACTTCATTTTTACTCACTTTTCTTGTGCTACTGCCCTGAATCAGTCACACATAAAGCTGGTGTTTTCAGCCAGATTCTAGAATAGGAAGACATTTAAAGCCTGTTTGTGTTATACCTGTCACCTGGAGCAGACCTGGAGCAGACCTATGTCAAGCAGCCCTGAGATCCAAGAGAGGTCATTAGTCACGATTTTCTATTAAACGTAATAGTTCTATGTGTGACAGTTTTAAGCTGAATGCTAAAAGTGTCTATTAAACATTAGAAGAAAATGAGGTGCCATCATAAAGCATGTTTCAGATGTACTTAGGAGTGAGTGGATACGTGCAAAGGTTTTGGCATTAAGATGCTTTGATATTGATGTAGTGGACTTCCAAGAATCGAGTTCAAAGAACATGAGGTTTCAGGACCAATTCTTAACAGGTATCAGGCCTTCAACAAACTGCAGAGCAAAGAATTAGTAAAGGTTTGTTCAAATTCAAGTGGTTGAACTATTTGCTCCTGTAAATTTTTTTCTGACCTTGAGGTTGGTTGTAGTGGTAATTTAAGATGGCAGGTAAAAGGAACAAGACAGGGCCTGGTGTCACACATCAGAGTCTTGTCTTATCCTTTTCTTTCTGAAGAAGATGTTTATTTATTTGAAAGTCAGAGTTACAGAGAGAGAGAGAGAATCTTTCATCTGCTGCTTTATTCAGCTCTAATGTCCAGGATGTGACCAGGCAAAAGCTAAGAGCCAGAAGCTCCATCTATGTCTCTAACATGAGTGGCAGAGGCTCAAATGCTTGGGCCACCCTGCACTGCTTTCCGCAGGCCATTAGAGCTGGCCTGAAGCTGCCAGTGTAAGAACTGGTGCCATGTGGAACACCTGCATTAGGAGCTGACTTTACCCACGTTGCAGGACCTATCAGGTTTTGAATATAGCTTGTGTTCATAAACAGCTGAATGATTCTAAAACAATGTCTTCAGGATTGAGTTTGAGGGAATAATAAATATATTCACAGGGGGCCTATAAGAATAAAATCAACAACTACACTAAAGTGAAGAGAATGCACTGCCAACTTTCCAAGACAGATAATAAAATAATGAGCATTCCCTGCTGTGTGCTAAGTTATCAGCATATTGGCAAAAGTTCACCAAGCAGGATGTTTGAAGAATCAAGTGCACTGAAAAACCATTTTTTCTTTCTTAAAGGCTACCATCAAATTTGGATTTAGGGAATTTCAAAGGACTGTATTTTCTCTGTTTGTTTCTGCATTTCCCTTTATAAAATGTGTCACTCTGCTGCTACAAGATTCTCAGTCTTCGCCCGTCTATGTAGTAGACTTGAGATTTTCCCCAAATCCCTCCATACTAAGTCTGATTACTTTTCCAAATTCATTTATAATTTTTCCTCACTTAGAAACATCACTTTGCTCACGTCTTGTTGTATTTTATGTGGCAGAGCGTTACAGGCTTAGGACTAGACTTTGGTTTTTCCTCACTAACTGCGTGGGTCTGGCCTGGTTTTTCTGCGATATGAGCATCAATTTTTCTAAAATGTGTTTTGCAAGAAAGTTTAGTGAAGCATTTGAACAAAGTGAAAGCTCTGGAGCAACACTGATGCATTTCATTGTACTGGTTCTTGATAAATAATGCACGTAGTTGCTACTACAGTACTCCCTTGCCTGAACCTTCTCCTTGTGCTCCCCGTGCACAGCTTATGGAGACTCACAATTCACATCAAATCTACGCTGGCCGTGCTTCTCTTACAAAGTATTCTAGCTTGTTGTTATGAATTTCTTTTGTTGCAAATTATGTCATTTTGCACGGCTACTCTGCATTACTGCTTACTTTAAAAGTCTATTTTATGCTTCAGTGCAAATCTCACTACAGAAAAGACAGTCCACTCAAAATGCACGATCTAGTTTGGAGGCAGGTTGAGCAAATTTAATAAATAATAAAATAGATACTTACAAGGACTTTTAACATAACAGAATCCAGCTTTTTTGTGGGATAACAATGATGGCTAGAGTAACTGCAGCAGAAAATTAGATCTATTTTGTATGTGTGAGGATACATTAAGTCGGGAAATTGGAAATTAAAAACATGTATGTTTTGGCTAAAAAAAAACCTTTACAATCCACTCATACATTTTTGTCATGTGCATTCCATGAGTTTTTTGAAGAACGTACATATATATTCATGAATTTATCCTAATTTGGTGTTTTTAGTATTTTTTATTGCCTATTATTAAATGTACACATGGAAATAGAACAGATAATACAAACATCATGTTCATGATGGAGTAAAGAGTCATATAAACACTTTACTTCTATGTTATATTCTCTTTTCTAACAGCAGTATTTCTAACAACACATTAGTATAATCACTAATGTTATGAAGAAAAGATAACTATTTTTCCACATTATCACAGCCAGCATTAAAATAAAATTTCAGAAAAGCTAGGAACAGACTCCAGACCAAAGTCAGGAAACATTTTCTGCAAAAATCCAGGGAGCAAATATCTGAAGCCTTGTGGTCTTTCTTCCAAGTTCTCAATTATGCAGTATTATACAAAAGTAGTTTCAGACAAATGCACAGATGAGCAAGCAAAATACACATTCCAACAGCAATCTTATGTTACAGAAACATAGGATCTGTGGCCATTTGGTTAGCATTGCTCAACAGTTTTATCATCTATGCCAACATGTCAGCTTTGTATTTACATTGAGTCAATGACATTCTGTCAGTGGATGTATTTTATTCCATAAATAAGCTCTCATAATAACATTCTTAATGCTTATTTGAGAGACTTCTCAAAATCCCCTAATGAAAGCTTTGGTGTTTATCATTTTCTATGTTTGAAATATTTGATACAATCCTGTGACATTGTACTTTATAGTGACACTGCATTTGGCCTTTATTTAATTCACTGAATTTACACCTTTACTATATATATAACACACATATTACATATAATATATTATAAATAATTATATTATCATTTATATATGTATCACAGTTTCAATTAGATTTATGAACTTCTTATTGACATTTGATGCTATGTAAGTCCTCAAGTAAAATATTTGTCTACATTATTCTTATTTTCTTTAAAGATTTATTTCATACATTTAAAAGGCAGAGTTAGAAGGAAAGAGAGAGAAGCAAAGAGATCCTTCATCTACTGCTTCACTTTTCAAATGACTGCCAAAGCTGATTGTGGGCTATGCTGATTCCAGAAGCCAAGAGCTTCAACCACGCCTCCCTGTGGGCAACAAACATACATGTTTTTAATTTCCAATCACTCAGTCCATCCTCTATGAGAGAAATGGGTTCTTTTGTTACTACTACTATTTTTGCCATTATCATTACTTTTGTTATGAACAATTGACTTTCCCTACCTTTTATTATGCTATCTGGGTATTCTACTTCTTCATGATCCAACCTGGGTGAGACATTTGTGAAATTTAACAAATGTGTCAGATGTTTTGTGTGAATGTTTAATATTAGCAAATTGAAATGCTGTTTAAAAACAAGCCCCAAAAGGACAGATCTACAGATTAGATATTAAATGTCCACTTTCGTCAAGTTTTTAGTTAAAAGCTACTATTTTCAAGTGCGTCTCTGGTTTCAACTTACCTCCTTGTATTATGTATGCATCTACACTTAACTTTTGGTGATTATATTTTTTAAAAGATTTATTTATTTTCATTTTAAAGATAGAGTTACAGAGAGATAACAGAAAATCTTACATCCACTTATTCACTTCCCATATGGTTGTAATCACCAGAGCGGGGCTGATATAAATCAGGAGCCTGGCGTTTCCCTGGGTCTCACATATAGTTGCAGAAGCCCAAGGAATTGGGCATTCGTACACTGCTTTCCCAGGTGTAAGAGCAGGAGCTGGGCTGGAAGTGGAGCAGCTCTGATTGGAACCACTGCCATGGATACTGAAACCACAGGTAAAGGCTTAACTTGCTATGCCATAGTACCAGCCTTGAAGAGTGTATTGTTTTAATATAACAATGCATTTTATCATCGGATAAGACAACAAAAGTGAATATTTTACACTGCAGAAAAGGTCATCAAAGATTCACAATAACCAAAATAATCTTCAGCAAGGAAAATTATAAAGCCATTGTAATCAAAGAATCCTAGTCTTTGCATAAATACAGATACGTGCATGAATAAACATGTATCTAAGGCAAAATGACATTTGACAAAGATGCCAGGGACTCAGAATGGGAAACTACAATCTCTTCAATAAATGGGATTGGAAACACTGGATATGCATTTGCAGAATGCAAATGAAATAACAAAGTGAAGAGACCATGTATACAATGAAACAAAATATTTGCAAATCATAAATTAAATTTGCCTGCTTTTGTGTGGTCAACAAAATATTTTAATCACTTCTGAAGCTTTGGTTCTTTCGATTTTTCTTTTTAAAATATAAATAGAAATATAAGCATATATATGTGTAGATATAGATATATATTACTTGAAAGCCTTACAGAGAGGGAGAGATAGAGAAAGGAAAGGACAGAGAAAGAGATCTTGCATCTGTTGGATCACTTCCAAATGATCGTGGCAGTCGATGCTGGATGAGATCCAGGAAATTTTTAAACGTCTCCCACATGGGCTCCGGGTCCAAAGGTCTTACGCCATCCTCTACTGCTTTCTCAGACCATGAGCAGGTTTCAGAAGTGGAACATCTGGGACTTGAACTGGCTCCTGTATGGAATGCTGGTGTCACAGGCAGAGGATTACCTCTCTACTCCACTGTGCTAGGTCCAACAAGTTTCATTTCTTTATCTATAAAATGAAAGAACCAGTAACTGAGTTCCTAGTTTTATTGTTCTGTCAAGTAGTAGTATATCTGCTTTCATGGAAGTTGTAACCTTACCTGAAGACATCAGATCTTAAAGTAAAATCTTTGATCCTAAACTTTGGCATTTTACTCAATGTTTTAGCCTCATGTTCACATTCTAGGTGATTATATCTGGTAGAATTTAATCAGATGGATTTATTGCTAATTTTGATGTGGTAGAAGTTATTTTAATTGCAGGACAGCGTCAGCATTTGTAATGAGCCTGTTCTGATGAACTAGCTGGCAAGTAAATCTTGTGTAATTTTAATGATTTCACAACTGCATTGCTCAATTAATTCTAAGGGTACATGTTATAGAATGTCAGTGTTTTAATGGAATTTGGCTTGGTCAAACAAAAACAAAATACAAGAGTCATAATTCAAAAGACAAATAATTTCCCCCATCCACACTGATAATCTGCTCTATGACAATTGCTTATTTGTAAGCACATCAAGTTTCATAAAGCCAAACATTTTTATCTTCATTTTTCCATTTTATTTTTATCCTCTAGAGATAAAACTGAACAAACTACAATAAGTTGAAAAAAATTTCTGGAAAGGCTTCTCCCAAATTAAAAGCTTCGCCCTAAGATTGGATTTACTATGTATTCAAATAAAGTCATGATTCAGTAACTATGGTGTGTAACAATCAAATAAACAAAACCATGTTCTACAAGACATCCATTAGCACTTTGAAGTGCATAAATCACTAACCATGTGACTCAGGGATTCACCATTTGCCAAAACAGCTGTTTTCTCAGCACCAATAATGAAAAGGAAAAACAGCTGAAGCCAATTAAAGGATAAGCATTCATTCCCAAAAATGTGAGACAGTTGAGTGGTTTATTTTGCAGGCCAGATATGTTGTTATTGAGTTCCAAGGGGGAAAAGAAATTCCCTTAGAGGAAAAAAAAAAGAAATTGAAGGTTTTACATTAACCCCTATTTATATTGGGATCGTCTCCAAAGAGCAAGCAGAGAGAGAAACAAACAAACAAACATCTGATTAAATCCAATGTCTTTGACAGCTGTGCAGTGAATTATTTATTTGGGATTGTCTTCTCTCTTTGCTCTTGGAGTATTTTAACCATTTATGAGGACTAGGGATGGTAAACATAAAATTGTGGTGCACAGCAAAATATTAAATTCTAAGCAGAAATTATGTTTACAAAAGTAAAATGATCTATAAAAAAGAAATAAGACTCTAGAGAAAGCCAGCAATGTTTAACCTTTTTGGGTACTGTCAGAAGATCAGGTCTCAAACAAAGAAAACTTTTCCTGGATTGCATTTTATGCTTCAGTCAGCACTATTAACAGCAAAACCATTTGTT
The DNA here is from genome assembly GCF_017591425.1 of Ochotona curzoniae. Lineage (NCBI taxonomy): Eukaryota > Metazoa > Chordata > Mammalia > Lagomorpha > Ochotonidae > Ochotona > Ochotona curzoniae. Next base: position 261,309 of record NW_024465837.1, read on the forward strand.
CTTTTCCAGGCAGAATCCTTCAAAATATTACACCAGCCAGCTCCTCCGCTACAATACAACCATATTTTAAAATATCCCTTCCTGTGACATTCCTGATAATTCACTGATACATTGCTAATAAAAATCAAAGAAACATGATTGACATTGCATCAAAGGAATTGTTCATTACCTGGCCAAGCCTCATGACACAGTCTCACAAAGTCTGCAGTGACACAGACAGGAAAGAGAATAGGCACCAGATGTCAAGCTTATTCTTTTTCCTACCTGTATCAGGATCTCCCATTTGGACACTCACTAATCAAGCGAGACTTGGCAATTCTTGAAATCCTGAACATGTTTCTTCACCTCTAGAAAATGGATATTTACACTTTCTTCATAGTCGCCGGTGTTTTGTGAAATTTAAAACAGCCATTCATTTTTTGAAGTCAAAATAGTATGCATTACTCAAGGCTCAATTTTTGTTTAAATGTCAAATACACATTTAAATAATTTAAGTCTGCACGTTAAATAAAAAATTAAAATAAATGTAACTATTTTTATTGCTATTGGTGAACTTACTAGGTCATGGCTTGCCTAGGAGAGAGCAGGACTTTATAACTTTTAAAAAAATGCATTGTTAGTTAAAAAAAAAAACTGGACTGTTAGAATGGCATTGTGGTGCTGTGGATTAAATTATTGCTTGTGGGCCAGCATCCCATACGCAAGTGTCAGTTTCTTTTTAGAAATCTCTTATGTATTTGAAATGCAATGTTAAAGAGACGGGAAGATAAACAGATCCTCCCCTCATTGATTCGATCTCCAAAGGCCTGGTCAGGTTCAGGCTGAAGCCTAGGTTTCCTAAGTAAGTGCAGGGACCCATGAACTTTGGGCCTTCTTTCTGGGCTTTCCCAGGTGCATTAGCTGGATTGCAAATACAGCAGCTGGCATGGAAACGTGTGCCCATTTTGTCTGCTGGCATTGCAGGTGGTTGCTTAACTTGGAGTGTCACAGTACTGGCCTAGGAATGCCAATTTAAATCTTGGCTGCTCCGCTTCTGATTCAGCTTCCTGCAAATGCATCTGGAAAGGCAAATACATACACCCAGGAACTTTGGCTCTTCCCACCGAGGAGAAAAACTAAAATGAAATTTCTGGCTTTGGCTGGTCTGGAGCTCTGCATGCAGATATTTGGAGAAGGAAGTAGCAAATGGAAGGACACTGTCTCTTTTTCCTGCTCTCTGTCCCCTTTATTCTGCCTTCCAAATAATTAACTTGTTGAAAACATTTTTTGTTTAAAGTAACAAGCAGCTTGGTTTTTCTAGGAAATAGATATTACATAGCATTTTGCAAGTAAACTATGTCTCTAAAGATATCTAATTAACCGCACTGATTTAAGTAGAACCTGCCTACAGATATGGAAGGATCTGCACATGACTAAGGAACATGAACTTATTTCAGATAGAATCTTAGATATTTTATTATAAGAGCTAGTATTGATAGAGAGAGAATGGCTATTTTACTACAAAGAATTCTAAGAAATATGCATAGAAAGGAGGACTTTTGAGGAAAAAAGAAATTACTCCTCCAGGATTACAAAGGGCTAGAGACAGATCTACAGACAAGAATGAGGTGTCCACAGGTGATCTTACCAAGTGAGAAGTGGGGAGGGGAGTTGCCATTGTGAGATATTGGAAAACCTGAATAGGAAGAAAAGTTACCTTTGCCACAGTGAGAAATCATGGATTAGGTAGATCAACATAGTGGCAGCCATGACTTCCATTCTCCCACAACACATGTGGGTCCCCATTCCCTTGAGCCTGAACAGTAATGATTACTCACATTAAAATATATAACCTTATCTAATTTTATATCCATTAAAAGTAACTTGAGAACACAATATAGTTGTGAATGCTGTGACTCTGCTTTTGTGTTACAATTGATTACATTTTTTGGCAGATCCATGCTTATTTTCAGATTTAGGAAATTTGCACTTTCTCTATTCTATTCAATATGAAGTCTCCGTCAAAAGAGATTCTTTACTTTTCTGTCAATATTTTTTACTCCTCTTTTTCTGATTGCTGTTTGAGTGTTTCCTCTCTTGACCAACGCTGATTTCCATGTGTCAGGAATGCATTGTCTTTAAATCTTGTGTTTTTCTAATCTTCTGACATACTCTGGTTCCTAACAGCGATGCTGAAGGCAAGGAGGGGCAGGAAGTGTGGGTGATAACAGAAGACATGTCAGTCTGACTTGGGTTTTTGTTGTTAGTTGTTGGTCCAGCTGGATATTTTGACGGCCTGTATTGTGTTAATTTGCCACCTGAAATCATTCTCTTCTATTATCTGATGTCATTTTCCAATTTCGAATTTCAATTGTACAAGAATTTGATATAGAAACAATATCAAGTATTTTTGACAAAAAAATTTCTTATTTGAAAGTTGCAGCAGCAGAGAGTGAGATTCTGTCTGCTGGTCTACCCCACAGACCACTGACCAGCCGGTTAGAGCAAGGTCAAAGTCAGCAGACAGGAACGCCATCCTTATGTCCCACATGGGTGGCAGGTATCCAGATATTGGATCGAGCAGGAAACTGGAACAGAAATAAGTGACTAGGTCTCAATCCTGTGGTCCCAAGCGACAGATTAAACCATTGAGCAGAAGCTTTAAACCCAGGATATTAATAGTTTATTAAGCATGTCTTCGTGTATTCTCATTTTTTTGCATTTTAATTTTATGTTTTGGCATTCAGAATTATTTTTGCTATTCTTATCACATTTTACAGGCATTATTTTTAAAGGATTTATTTATTTATTTTTATTGGAAACTCAGATATACAGAGAGGAGGAGAGACAGAGAGGAAGATCTTCCATCTACTGCACTCCCTACTTTTGTCTATATCTACAATGTCTGATACAGTTAAACAGCAGAATGATACACTTTGCCTATTGCTGAAGGACTATACTACTGTAAAACATAGCGGGAAATGTGTGTAGGAGGGGTTAATGGAGAGTGTGGGAGCGGAAATCCTGGAGCCTATGCAGCTGTATCATGAAAAATAAAATTTATAAAAAACCAAAAGTTTTATTAGGGTGTTGAAAAATTAACTTGATTATAATTGCATCATTTTTCCTCCATTGAATTTTTTCAGTTTAACTTAATTTGTATTTTACTTTGTTAAAATGTTGAATGTTATGATACAATTCCATAAGTTATGGAATTTCTTTGCACTCTTCCCAAATTCCCACTCCCAGACTGATGTTCCCCATATTATTACAATGGTATAGTCATTCATAAGCAGGTATATGTCCATCAGCCTGTTATTTAAGTGTGTCCTAATTTTGCTGATACAGACACCCTCAGAAAGTCTAGCATCCTATTGTCTAGCTATATCCAATAATTTCACTGGGAATCCACCTTTGATTTGGAAGTAGTGAGGCATGCTGGATTGTATATTCACATCTGGATATGACAGTCTCTATTACACCATCACTATACATTGCCTTAAATGAGAAGCCACGAAACAAAGCCAACAACAGGTATGAAATAGAAAAATTCACAGCACCCCAGGGTCGAAAAATGCACTATAGAATAACCAACACATGGGTGAAGAATTGAATAAGAAAACACAAAAGCCTGTTGGGTAAAATTATGCCACTGTGTGATCTATGAGCCAGCGATGGATTCGACAAGAGGAAATAAACTATTTGGAAGAAATGAAAATAAAAACAAAATAATCAAAATCCATGGAATGCAGTAGAAATAGTATGGAAAGTGTTATTGATTTTAACAATTTGCATGAAGGCTGCCTTATATTAATATCAGAGAGAACATACGATATTTGTCCTTTTGGGATCGATTTATTTCACTGAACATGATGGTCTGTAGTTGGGACCCTATAGTTGCAAATAATTAGTGAAGGTAATCACGATGCATGATAAAAGTATGTGTATATGTTACCTGTGCTTAAGGAATTCCCTAGCTTTTGACTTGTTACATTCTTTACTAACCAACATCACTCACCAATTTCTTGTCTTTGCCGAGAAGCCTAATTAAAACATGAATATGTAGACTCAGCTGCAGCCTTTAGCTTACTGATGTCAGAATTTCTCATAGGTTCCTTTATGCCTCACGAGGGCCACCTTGCAATTGTGTATGTGCATTTGAAGAAGGGAGGAGTATGGCTTAGGATTCCTGTGTTGGTGTTTGTATTGGAGGCTAAAAACTTCAAAACAACACTGTCGTTTGAAAATCTTCCTTTGGATTCCACATAAAAGGCAGAGAAATGATCAAAAATAGCATCCCACAAGCGTCCTTGGCAGGGCTATGATATGTGTTGAAGCTTTCTTTATTCTCTGAACTGGCATTCATTGAAGAGCTTTTCAAAGAGAGTAGAGGCATTAAAGAAGGAGATGCTTGCAGCTTCTCCTAGTATTCGGTCAGATCAATGAGCCAGTTTTCTGAGCTCTGGATTGGTATTGAGGTGACATGAATTATGTGTAAAATCATGCCATCTCTGGCCACCAACCGAGAAAATGGAAAGACTTCCTCCCCACACAGCACCAGTAAGGTTTCGCTGGTGGTTCTTTGCAGAGTTGCATCTCTACCGAAGATAAAATGTTATAAGACACTTTGAAACAGCTTTTTTTTTTTTTAAAAAAAAAATAAAATGACATTACTCACTTTTTTTTCCTGAAAGGGAAGGATATAAAAACCTACAAGTGCCTTTTTGGTAATTCTGCTGTGGGCTTCCTACTGTCTTTATTTTAAAAGTGTGAGCTGCTTTGAGTTACGGTCACTTGCAGTGGTCTGTTATATCCCTCCTTTGTTCCTATATTCTGCTTGGTTGCCAGCATCCGGACACAGTCTATTATTCTGGAATTGGCTTAGTTGTGCTAAGCCAAATCAACTGTTGCCCCACCGAACATGTTATGTAAAGCTTTTTTTGTTTCTTTATATTTCTCTGATAGCTAACATCCATCAATATGAAAGAATTTAAATATGAGTTTTAAGAAGAGAAAAACTTTTTAGATACACATGTGACAGTCAGTTGCAGACATAGTTTCCTTTCTTCCATGAGGCTCAAGGCCCCTTCTAGAAATAAATAGGAAAGGCCATTCAGTAACTCTTCCTCTTTGGAAAGGAACAGAGAAAATGAGAAAGAGAAATAAAGAAAGAAATAAGGAGAGAAAGAAAGAAAGAAAGAAAGAAAGAAAGAGAGAGAGAAGAAAGAAAGAATATTTAATATAGACTAGGAAATGTCATCCTCTCCAGCATTTTCTGAGCCTATATTGTTCTTTTTCTAGGTATTATTTATTTTCTGTTTATTAATTTAAATAATTTATCTTTATATTGCCACATTATCCTGAAATGAGGGATGTTACAATATGTTTGTTCATCATTGATCACATCACAATTTGAGTCTGCGACTTTTCCATAAAGTATACACTAGTATCAAAACTTAAATGAGATACGACCCTCAGAGGTTGAAAAACTTCCATCCATGATGATTTGCACTTTTTAAAAAAGATTTATTTATTTATTTTTGGAATGTCAGATATACAGAGACAGGAGGAGAGACAGAGAGGAAGATCTTCTGTCCAATGATTCACTCCCCAAGTGACTGCAGTGGCAGAGCTGAGCCAAACCTAAGCCAGGAGCCTGGAGCCTCCTCCAGGTCGCCCATGCATGAGCAGGGTTCCCAAGGCTTTGGGCCATCCTGGACTGATTTCCCAGGCCACAAGCAGGGAGCTGGATGGGAATTGGGGCTGCCAGGATTAGATCCAGTGCCCATATGGGATCCTGGAGCATTCAAGGCAAGGACTTTAGCCTAGATCTAGGCCAATTCTCTGGGCCTGATTTGTAATTTTGTAAGCCATAAATTAAGAATAAGATTATGGATAAGAAAATGTCATATTTTTCATGAAATTTCCATACCTCTATGTTATATATCTGGATGGTTTATGTATTACAACAAAATTCTGAGCAGGATCACCTTTCAGGCTTCAAAACAAAATGCGGCCATCGTGCATCAGTGGAGATGCCCTTCTGACTGTTACAATATCTGAGTCTGGGGACTCCAACCTTGGCTATGCTTCTCATCCCCTTCCTGGCAGTGCGTACCCGGGGAAATAGTAGGTGATTGCTCAAGTACTATGGCCACTGCCACTCACACGACACATCTGCTTGGAATACCCAGTTCTTGGTTTGCCCTGTCCTAGCTCTATTTATTACAAGTGTTTGGGAAGTAAACTAGTGGGTATAGGATTCTCTTCTCTCTCTCCTCTCTTTCACTCCCCCATTCTTTCTCTCTCTCTTTAATTGTTTCTACTGATACGCCTTTCAAATTAATAAAAAGTAAATGAATAAAACTTAGAAATGGTGAAATATATTGCTTTTCTTTATTCAATGAATAGCTGTTCATAAAAGTCATGGAAATTGATTGACATATATCTATTTGTTACATGGGCAAAAAAGAGTCACAGTTTTCTAAATCAACATTAAAAATATTTATCCTGTAATTCTAGGCACATAAAACTAAACAATAATTTAATTAAATAATTCCCCTGCTATTAATTACCTTTAATAATCTGAATTTGAATAATAGTGTTATTTTTTATATAATATATTCTACACAGGAGAAAGTTCTTACAACATCAGAACTCTGGGAAAAAAAATAGTATCTTGTCATTGTTAGAGAAACTAAAAACGTTTGGAATAAAGCCAAGTTGAGTTATATGCGCTTCTATGAATAAAATTAGATCCCCGCCAAAAAATGTTAATATTTTCTTCCAACTCCCAAAATGATTAGCATTTACACTTCAGAAATGTAGAGAATTTATTTTTACATCACAAGGTGTCTGTTTTAGGAAGATGCTCCTCTTGCAAAGTGCGTTAGTCATCTTGGAGGATGTGAGTATGCTGGGGATCGGATGATTTATTCAGTCTTTTGCAACGCAAACTTGGAGTAACACAAGTCAATTTTCCATCACCAAGCTGTTTGTACTCAGCGCTGATGGCATCAAATTTCTCTGAATATTATTTTCTGGTTTCTGACCAGAGGCAGGCTTTGGTATGTGCAAAAATAGGGCACAAGATTAAAGAGTGTTTGGACACAAATGAATCCCAGGAACTTCAAAGTGCTTTTGGTTATTAGGTCTCTGATAGCAAAATATCACCGAGTCATCTGAAAGGCAGAGATTTACTGTTTGGGCCAGACCCCAGGAAAGTTCTAAGATACACATTTTGAGAATTTATGGGCAGACTCTACCTTTTCTTTAAACCTGACCAAGAGTGATTGTGGTGATTCTTCACAGGGGTACTTTCCATAATTGGATGTGCATGTGGCTATTTGCAGCCAGTGGCCTGTTTTATTCTGTAGCTTGGGTGTATGCAATCTACCTCGCCTGAGTTGGCACACTTCTTTTTTGGTCAGAGGTCATGTTTGTCTATCATTTTTTGTATAATCCACTTACCTCAGGGAGGTGGGTGAGGGCACCTGATTGCCAGTTATTGAAGGACATCTGGTTTTTTATAATAGCAGAAAAAATAATGTCACCAAAGTAAAATAAGTTTAAATTGATTGCAAGTTTTTTGAAAAAAAATTTCTTCGTAACTCTAAAAGTATACTAGCTATGTAAGCAACATTTAGTTATTTGAATTAAAATTTTCCACACTTTAAACATCATCATGGTTTGAAGATTTGTCTATATCCCTTAAAAAGAAATTGCATTTGCACTCGTGTTTTTAATGTGTGTTGTTATTGTTGATTATGGTATAGTGTCACTTGTAAAACTTAAACTGGATACAAAATCTTCTTAAGCAAGCAGAAAATATTTTATTCCTGAAATGTACAAAGTTTTCCGTTCGTTCGGTAGCTTTTCATTGATCATGAATTATGTACCAAGTATTCTTTTAGATACTGTGTATACTTTGGTCAACCAAGCAAAGACTCTAATCAAGTGGGAAAAAACAAAATGATTTCATCATCATAAATGCTATGAAGGGGGTTGGAAGAAACTACTTAGGAAGAAAAACTGTATAGGATATTAAGATGGCCTGTCTGAGGAAACAGAAATATCCAAATGACTAAAAAGCTAAGTGTGTGCTCTGGTAACGGGAAATGAAACACAGGGTGTCTTCAAGGGGATATAAAGCAAAGGACCCAAAGAGGTATTAGGCCTAATATTGAATAGAGAGTCAATGAGTTGAGATTTCCTGGGAAAATGTGCAGAATTCAGCTTGTGTAGGTGCTGCCAGCTTATGTCCATGGCTGCAGACTTAGCTCCCTCGAAGTAGTGGAAATAACAGAAGTTAGCATTTGGGATGCTTGTGCTCTTTAGTTCAATATTGGATGATGCAGGAGATGAGAGGCAGCGTGCTTGCCAGGAAGGTGTCAGCCTTCCCCATGTGAGCTGCAGAACTGAGATGGCAGGCTTCTGGAGTTGTCCCAAGTCGTATTGCTATGCTGATTAGCTCCTTGTTATATGCTGATCTGGAAAGGAAGCATGATCTTGGCAGAAGTTTTCTTTAGCAAAGACCATCTACCAGGAAGGCATGGACAGGAAGCTCGCAGTCAGCAGTGAGTGAAAGAGGTCTGGGCATGTGGATTTCCTTTCAAGCTCAATGGGGAGTCACTGAGGAGTTTTGAAAATGAAGTGCTAAAGTCTACTTTATGTTTCTGTATGGTTACTCTATTGTGTGGAGAATGAACTATACAGAATGCAGTAGAGTCAGAAAAAAAATACAACACTTGCATGCGAGGTCAGTTAACAGTCAATGCTGTTCTCTCTCAATGACTGAAAGTCACAAGTTTGCTACAATTCAAGGGCAACAAAGTTTATTAGACTGTACAAAAACATTGTGCCTTTGTTGGTGGCTCACTTTTGATACTGTACAAGTTATGAAAATGTAGAACCTGGGGGGAAAACCCTGAGCAATAAGTATATTGGACCATTCCACACTATCTTACAAACTTCCAGTGATTCTATAATTATTTCAAAATTGAATGTTTAAAAGTAATCTCTTCTAAGTGCAAATATGGTAAACATACCACTAAATTCGTTTCTTGGATCACTGGACTAACTCATGATTTAACCTGCTGTCAGGACACTGAGGACCTAAGCATCTTTATTTCATTTAGACTCCTCTTCTACCAGACCACATAACTGTCTGGCTGTCCCCATGGTAATATTAAATTTAACGTATCCAGTATTCATTCTTTTCCCCAAACCACAAAATGTATTTCATATTAAAGTAATATTGGCTATGTGCATTTTACTCTCAAAATATTTCTAACTCTCCTAACATCCATCTTAATTGGTCAGCACAAGTGTTGTTATTCTTTTATATGTGCTAAAGGAACTGAAGAGAGGTGTTAAGTTACCTTATGAGGACTGCGGTTTATACAGTAAAATAGTAAATAATAGAACTTGCTTCTGATTTATATACTCTTATGTTTTGTCAGTATACTGTAGCATCACTAGTGTTAAGTTTAATACTGGGACATGTTTGGCATAGGACAACAAATGCAAGTCACTTTAAAAATAATACATGCATATTTTGTTTTCCAAAGCAACTGGTTGCACAGTTCTCAAAGAAAAAAAAAAAAAAGGAAAAGAAAAGAAACAGGTCCACATTTTGGGAATTTTCAGTGGGAATCTAAAATGTAATGTTTATAACCCCTTACTCAACCTGAATTATTGTCATTTTAACTCTGTTACTTGTGACTTAATTACAGCTATAGAGACACTTGATATGATAAGGTATGGCATACAACTTTTTGTTTTTCTAAGGTCTTTATGACCAACAGGAGAAATGAAACTAAAATGCGGTCTCTGACATCTGTTTGCCTCATTGATTTGGAACTTTTAAGCTCAGCTTATCTCTCTTGGCGCTTGGAGTCCTAAATTGAAAACATGGCTTTGATTTATGTATGCTGCCATGATTTATGCACTGTTAAAATGAATATCAGATGGTTTTATAATCTTGCAATGGCATAACTCAAACAGGTAGATTTTATCTTATCATCTGAAAACCAAGATGCTGAGATGACATTGTTTTAACTACCTCAATGTTTTAAATACTTGATTCTAAGAAGAAGCATGTAAATTGATCTGTAAGCCATACATCCAGTACATCATTATTCAATACCTGAATACATACATAGAACTCTAAGAGAGGCCTTTCACCAAGAAAATTAAACAAAGCTACATACAAATTCTACTTTAATGAAAAACAGATGACTGGAGGAAAAAGGAACACCAAAGAGAAGGCTGACTTGGAATGTGAAAACTACACAATAATGAATTCCACAACAATAATTCCACACGGGAGAAGCTATAAACAACTGAACATTAAGTCAAATGCCAAAAGCAACTCTGAGATACATTCACAGAAAATCCAAACCGATAGATGAAGGACTGTGAAGTGCATGGGGGTTGCTGATGATTCCTGGTTTCCAAACTTCATTGTACTTGTTCTAATTGAAGGACTCAACGACATGAAGTCAGAAAGCACCAGCAGGTACTTTGGCCCACGACACGTTTTTCTGATAATATATTTACTTTTGCTTCACTTGCTTCACAAAGAGCAAATGCAATAGATGCAGCAAATGATGCTACTTTATTTAGTGAATGTTATCTGATGTCAATAATATATTGTATGTGCATTGCAGTAGTAGCTATTAAAAATATATGTAATCTGTGCATTTGTACTCCTTTGTGGAACAAATGTCATCTTAATACATCATATCATAATTGTTACATTTTTCTTGTCTCATGCAAAAAGTAGTAGACATAAATTAGTTAGTCTGAAACACTGCAGCGGTAATTTTCCAAAAAACAGTGAAACGTGATTTTATTAAGTGTTCAATTCAGTATTTTTTTTTTTTTAAAGATTTATTTTTATTATTTTTTTCATTGGAAAGCGGATATACAGAGAGGAGAGACAGAGAGGAAGATCTTCCATCCGATGATTCACTCCCCAAGGGAGCGCAACGGGCCGATACTATGCCGATCCGAAGCCAGGAGCCTCTTCCGGGTCTCCCACACGGGTGCAGGTTCCCAAAGCTTTGGGCCGTCCTCGACTGCTTTCCCAGGCCACAGGCAGGGAGCTGGAAGGGAAGCGGGGCTGCCGGGATTAGAACCGGCGCCCATATGGGATCCCGGGCGTGAAAGGCGAGGACCTTTAACCACTTGCGCCACCGCGCCGGGCCCCAGTATTTTTTTTTAACTAAACTTTTTATTACTCACTAGAGATGTGAGACTTGTTGGTCTGGAATGTGTTGTTTCAACTCAAATTTGTGAGACTTTGACACTATGTTACAGCTTGACCTGATTTACTCCTTGAACAGCTTTAATAGATCAATCGCTCTCTGCTTCAAAGCTAGTCCAAACTCTGTGTGTGTGTGTGTGTGTGTGTGTGTGTGTGTGTGTGTGTGTGTGTGTGTGTGTGTGCTGGCAGTGGGAGCAAAACAAGAACAACATAATAGATACAGGAGGCAGTATGCATCTTACTTCTAAATCCCGATAAAATTGTTAAACATATCTTAACAGTGGGATGCTGGACTATCTACTATTGTCCATACCTGCAATTTGAGGATACACTTAAATAGCAGAATGATGGACTTATGAATGCTTATGAGGAAGTATACTATTGTAATAATATGGGGAAAATTGGTGGAAGGGGTTTAGGTACAGCACAAAAGAAATCCCAGAGCCTATGGAATTGCATCATAAAAAAATAAAATAAAATAAAATAAAATACTTACAAAAAAATAGATACAGTAGGGAAGAAGACGAAAAAAAGCAAACGTCTGTTTTCCTCGGAAAGCAGTCGAGGATGGCCCGAAAGCCTTGGGACCCTGCACCCGTGTGGGAGGCCTGGAGGAAGCTCCCAGCCCCTGGCTTCAGACTGGCTCAGCTATAGCCTTTGTGGCCTCTTGTGGAGTGAGCTATTGGACAGAAGGTCTTCCCCTCTTTCCTCCTCTCTGTATATCTGCCTTTCCAATAAAAATATAAATGAATCTTTTCAAAATAATTCATACAGATTTTGTAAAAAAAGATTATAAAATTATGCTTTTAACCGAAAGCATTTAATAAAAAATATGAACTCGCCTGAGGGTACATTATTGATTTGAGCTTTGTAGATTGCAAAATATGATAATTTTGCTTCACTTGAATGTGTTATTTTTGTTGATAAATAATTACAAACTTATACTTTTTTCCAGCTTTTGAAATGGATAATAATTTTAGTTCTGTTTCAGAATTGATTTCATTCTAACAATGAACTTGTAATTTGCCTTAGTTTTTTGACAGTCTAGTGACGAGTTTCTAAGGATTTGCTGTAAAATGCACCTAAGTTAGAATCAGCAATCTAAATTGTGATATATTTGTATTAAAAATAAAAACACTAAACTTTGGACATTTTTGACATCCAAATAATTTCTTTGATTGTCTTATGCATTTTGATTGTCTCAGGTATTACCCACATTTTCTTGTACACATTTTTAGATCTATTGATGTAGTGTTCATATTCTTTCAAATGTGCTTTTCAAAAAAGTTATTTTTTCATTTATTGTCTCTTTTTAAAAGATTTTAGTTGATGTTTACATGGTTGATCAGGGTGGGAAGGATCTAGGGTTAGAGAAGTAAGTGTGATCACTGATTCCAAGTTTTCTATTTCTTCTTCACATTTCTGGGGGAGGAGGGAAGACAGAGGATAGACCATATCAGTCTCTCAACCATCCTTGTAAGCAAGACTGGGGAAGGCCCACCCAGTATCAACCCAGAGTCACAATGGTGCATGTTCCAAAGGTTCTGCCCCAGTGAATGCGATGGTTTTGAAATGCTGTCAGTTTTGCTGATCTATGGATGAGGAATCCCTTCCAATGTCAGTTAGGTGACACTATCGACTTCATAGTCTCCAATCTCCTAGATATTTGCTGTCATTGGTTGGTTGGGATGGTTGTGCATACATTCTATTCTGCATTCTCTGCTATGGTACCAGATGGGCTGGTGCCAGTGGGCTGCCGTATCCTCCATGTGTGCTGGGATCTGCCATCTAGCACTGAAATGTGCTTTTATATCTGATCATGTTGTTTTTAAAATGTGGCACCCACAATAATCTCTTATAAAGATGGTTTGCTATATTCTTGTACAATTCATCTTATCAACATCAATAGTTATTAAAAGAAGGATTAAAAATAAATTAAGTTATTTCAAGTTTTTTTAAATATACCATACATCTACTTTTGTGTATAACACTATATTACAATAAAATATTACATATTTTAGTCTATATTGTTACACAAAATATTGAAATGCAGTATCTAACGAAACAGCTTTTTCTTCAAGACAATAATATGCTATTTCATGTTATATTACTTGGATTTGTGCAGCACACATGAGGAAGTAGTGCATCTTTGTTTATTTGATAGAGCACATTGGTTATAAAAGTGTGCTGGGGGAGGGCCTCAATTTGAAAGAAATACATTATCTTACAAAATCTCTTTGATTGCAATCTACTTTTCATAGTATTAGGAAAATTACAATGAAAAGGAAAAATTACTGGAAGGCATCTGACCGAAACCTCCCTGAGTTGTTTGAAGAAACATTCAGAAAGGCTGCTGGAGATCTAACGGAGGGCTTGAATGCAGTGATGATGATTGTACTCACCACTGCTGAATATCATCACCTTTCAGAATGTGTAACGCTTGAGACTGATGGAAGTGAATCCATTCTACTCATCCTACTCTATCACCGGCACTGGGGAGTGACAAGTAATATTCTTGGGTGTTGGCAGTTTGAAGAAATGTTAAACTTCCTTTTTTATTTGTGATGACTGAAAAACAACTAATGGGAAGAGATATTTTCCATGGAAATATCTGGTAACACGAGGATTGCTTTCCACACTACAATTCAACAAATATTTTTGAAACATTGATCTTGAGTATTTGAAACTTAATCTTAATTCAATTGTTGCTTATATCTTAAACTGTGACCCAAATCAGTGCTTTTAATTTCATTTTAGAAAGAAATGTCATTGTTACAAATGTAAAGTTCATGGCAGAAAATGAATGAAGATAAACTCCATTCTTGTGTGCATACCTGCACCCAAAAATACCACTATGTGCATCAAAATATCTCAGCGGTAACATGGTGACAGACTGAACACACAAATACATCAGACCGGAGGATGTGAACGCTTGTACTTTTTTTTTTTCTTCTAAATGCAGTGAATCAGACTGGCTTTGCAGCTTGTCATTTGCAATGCTGACACCTAATTGAGTATTAACATGAATTCCCACTGTCTGTTTCTGATTCAGATTCCTGCTGATGTGCTAGGAAAGGCAATACGAGATGACCCGAGTGCTTGGGTTCCTGCTAAGCACGAGGGTGGAGTTTCAGGCTTCTGATTTGACCTTGGCTCATGCAGCCGCTTGGGAATTTAATTCTAGTGTTTTAAATAGATATAAGGTGCTGTGAGTCATTTTGGAATAAAATAAACATATAATTTAAATATTTACTCTAATTTTATTCCCACACTAATTCTCTTCACTTCCCGCCACACACAGACACACACACACGCGCGCACACACACACACACACACACACACACACACACACACACACACACACAGAAAGAAAAAAAAAGGAAAAGAAAGAAAAAAAATATGTTCTCACGAGAATTTTGTTTTTGTTTTAGACAAAGTGTTTGGGATATAAGTTCAACCAAATGATGGAAGATGATGATTCCAAAAGTTAATGAAAACAGAATTAAGATATTTACTATGTTGCAGAAATTTTTGAAACTCATGCAGCTTTTTACAGTATACATTTTCTAGGGTCTTTTCAAAAATCTCCCTCATTTTCACAGATTTCAGCATTTTTGAACCAGGATGAACTTGTGTTTTAAAGATTATGTTTTGAGAGGCGAGTGAGCAAGGGCACTCCTGTGACCTATTAAATTTCCCAAAGCCACAAACAGCTGGGGTTGAACTGAAACCAAAGCCACCAGCCTGAAACTACCTGGAGTCTTCAGCGTGCATGGCAGGAATCTAATTACGTGAACCTTTACAGTGCCTCTTGCTCCTGCACTAACAGGAAGTTGCATTCCACAGCTGAATCTGGGAATGGAGACTGCAAATGCTGCGGTCATTGTGATGGAAGCTAAACACATGATCATCCATTAAATTTTTTAAAGACAAATTTCATTTATTTTAAAGGCGGAGTTACAGAACGAAAAAGAAAGAGCAGGGAAACACAGGAAAAGAGAGACAGAGACAGAAATCCTGGGTCTCACCCTGCAAAGGGTGGCACTGGCCAGGGCCAGAACAGGCTGATACCAGGAGCCTGGGGCTCAATCTGGGTGTCCCACATGCATGGTAGGGGCCCAAGCACTTGGGTTAGATTGAAGTGACTTCTTCGCCCATGAGCAGAGAGCTGGATAGAATGTAGAGTAGCTGGGGTTAAGGCAGAACTCAGGTGAGATGCTCGCAATACAGGCAAGGACCTTGTCGACTAAACCACAGCACAGACTCCCTCCATGAACTTTTTACACACTCAAAACTGTCTTCAGTCATTTTTAATAATGCAAATTTGACCCTCTTTTGCAGGAGTGTGTAAAGTAAATCACAATATAATTGGGAATTGAATTATTTATTTATTTATTTTGAGAATTTTTTAAAAGATTTTTTTTAATTGCAAAGTCAAATATACAGAGAGGAGGAGAGACAGAAAGGAAGATCTTCCCTCTGATAGTTCACTCTCCAAGTGGTCACAACAGCCGAAGCTGTGCCAATCTGAAGCCAGGAGTCAGGAAGTTCTTCTAGGTCCCAAGGTTTTGGGCCATCCTCAACTCTTTTCCAGGTCACAAGCAGGGATGGGAGTAGGGCTGCCGGGATTAGAACTGATACCCATATGGGATCCTGATGCACGTAAGGGGAGGACTACTCTGATAGAGTCTGGGAATAGAATAATTATAAAACAAAACAAAGCAAACAAATAAAACTTACCCAACACAATGCAAAAGTATAAATCTTACCAGTTATTAAGTGAATAAATATCCCAACTGCTTTTGCTTTTAGCTTTTAATTAAGATGATCTAACCAGAAATGGTCATATACATCCATATTACTTTGCTTACAATGGTCTTTTGCTTTTTCTACAATTTATTATAAGAAATAGTTTGAATTATTATGCAAAATCATTTAATTGTTTGCAATGCATTTTTTCATTAAATCCTACTTTCTGTGGGGATATTAGCTGGCTACTACTCTTAACATAGATTAACTGAAAATCAAACCGAGTCAATTACTTAATTGAGAATAACCTGGCTATTTTATTTAATTATAGATTCACTGTTTGAATCAATCTTAGCAAACTGAAAGAAATTTATACTATTGCGTTTCTACGTTTCTATTAGATACTTCAGAAAGCTCATAGAAGATGGAATTCAAAGATAAGTTTATGTTGTTGAAAATTTGAAGTGCTTTGATTTTATAGTGATATCCATTTTCCATGAAGTTTCTGAAGATCACCCAACAAAGAAGTCACAAAAATTTTGTTGAGATATGAATAAAAATATGCTAAGTGAATGGATAGATCCATGCTTGCTATCTTTTTTTTTAAAGATTTAAACTTCTTAGTTCAATAGCACACAGAGATTTTAGCAAACATATTGAATAAAACATTTGTTAAGAAATCAATTTGCCTTTGAACAGAAATAGTAGCTCCTACAGAAGAGTGCAATTGAGGAAAGCAAGGTACCTATAGCAAAAGCTATTCTGTCATCCATGTACTTTTGATGATCTGTATTATGACTACTATGGGATAGTCCTTTATAATTCTGTTAATGGTTTATCCCCTCTAACCTCCTCAGTAACAACACAGACATACTGCCCTGGTAGAGACAATAGCCAGATTCTTTCATAGCATGAGGCAGAGAATATGGTTGCTTCTGTATGCAAAGTGCCAGAGTGTGGATCTAACTTCACAGTCGCATTTTTAACTGTTGTAACTTGTTCCCTGCTAACTTCTGTGGCTTCTTCCTTGGACTTCTCTCCTCCAAATGCAGCTGCATATGTTCTTACAACATTCAGCACACCAATAACTGCTCACTTCAGGGTCTTCACATTACTACCTGCATGATGTTCAGGTTCCAAGTAGAATGGTCATTAAAAAGTAGTACTGCCCTTATCAAAGAGACTTTCTCTCTCCTTCATTTGTGTGTTCATAGCTACTGCACACATTCATGTGGGAAGATGCACATGAGCCTATGGAAGAAAGAAAATCTCTCGATGTCCAAGTCTTCATCCTTCTACAGCAGGTTTACGCTGCCCTTCAGATTTCAAGAACCTGTTGTCATTTCCTAATAACAAAACAACAGACTTTTTATTTGCTATTGTCATTTTATCATTAAGAAATTTTGAATAAACTCAGCAAAACAAAGCTATATTGATTTGATGTAATTTTGCATTGATCTTTGACCATATGATATGTATTCTACATCTGCAACATGCATTTTTCAGGTCATATCCACAGGGGGAAAAAATGGGTCATATTTACTGAGATTCTACAAATAACATAATCCATTCTGCAATTATTCTTTTTGGGGAGAAAGTATTTATGATTTGGGTATCTCTTTTAGTCTCCCTCTGCACTTTTGTGTGTATGTGTGTACATAAGCATGTAAGTATACAGATGAGGCAGAGGTGGAATCTGAGCATACATTTCAGTCATTTATTTCAAACTCTGCTTTCCTTTGGTTCTAGTTCACAGATTCCCTACTGTGCAAGTAGTAGTTTTGTCACTCTGCAACTGCCACTGATCTCTTCCTTGTTTTATCCCAAAGTCTTCCACATTCTGGTTCCAAAGCATTAGCTCCATACTCCAAGATCAGATGTCGTAATTTGGTTCTGCGAAACAGCCACAAATCAAAGACTAGGACTGAAATAATTTTCTGGGAAAGTGTTCCTGGTGAGAGCTTCGTTCACATTCAGGACTCCTGTGTTCAAAGTGCTGAGTGGGAAATGTCAGCACCGTTCTCTGCCCCCATCTCTCTCCTCATCTACGTTTTCACAGAAACACACTGGGACTAGAGAGGGGAGCATGGATTCTAAGTCAAGTGCCTAATTGGACACATCTCTTCTGTTTCTGAAATCGGTTCAATCAGTGATCCGCTACTTGTGTTGACTGATTCCTTTCTTTCTGGTAGCAGGAAACAGGTATACAGATATTTCAATAGAGATAGTAAAATTCTGTCTCCTAGGATATCTCAAAGATGTGGCTAGAAACTGTACAACTATATTACCTTCCCTGATCAATTCATTACTATTGAACTTCTAGGAATTTTTTGTGACAATTAGGAGCCTGAATTAGCACAAATCTCCAAAATGCTCTTGACAGGATAGTGTGATAACATTGTGTAGTGAAATTCACACTCACTCCTTTTTCCTTGGTAGCAGAATCCTGAATCTATTTGAGGTGGCCACATGCTCACGTTAACGAGTGTGTTTCCTAGCTCCTCTGCAGCTGGGTCGGGTGATGTAACGGTTACGGCTGGTAAGATACCAGTGGAAGTGTTTGGACTTGTCAGCGGTCTCCTACGGCAGAGATGGTTTGTTTTCTTCTCCCCTCTCCTCCAACTCTCCAATGTCCTTGCTATAACAGTATAATTTGGACTCCTAATACAAACTTCACTCAGGAGTAAACTTTAATAATGGATGGTATAATTTAAAGATAGCGAATTAGATTCTCAATTATATGATGAAGACAGACCACATCCTAGGAATTGGAGAAGTGTTTGACTGAAAAGCACTATTTTAGTTTTCCTGCTTTAGTTAACTGAACACATTTTTAAAAATAATTAACCAAATGTCTTCATCTCTTTTTCCCCTTTTTTAAAAATTACATTTCATTTTGTGACACAGTTTTATAGGCTCTGGGATTCCCCACACCCCTCCCTGTACCCTCTCCCCATGGTGGATTCCTCCACCTTGTTGCAGTTGCAGTATTAGACTTCAAGTTCATTGTTAACATTCTTTCATTGCAAGCATGTACCAAGCACAGAATCCAGCATCTTATTGTCCAGATAAATTCAACGGTTTCTTGGGGAGACCATCTCTGGTCTGAAGGCAGAGCTGGCAGAATATCATCCCTTCCAATTTAAAGCCCCAACATAACATCAACAATAATTTACAACATTATGGAGTTATTGACATAGTATTGAGTAACCAATATGTTAAAAATGGAAGTTCTTAACCACATCCTGTGACTACTTCATTGACATTTCAATTTTAGTTTATATACAACCGGCTTCTGTACGCCTTAAAATGGCTATAGGGTACAATTCAGCTGTCTTGTGTCTATTTTCATTTTAGTATTTAGCAGTTTATAGTGTTGAAGCATAATTTTGCTAAACCTGGCTGTTTTTTTGGGTAGTTTAGACTGGCTTATAACTCTAACAAGGCATATGTCAACAGTTGAGGTGCAGAACAGTTTTAGGAGGGGTGTGCAGAGAAATCTTCAATACCCTAGGGAGGAGTAACTAATCTTTGTGAACACATTGTTTTTGAAGATTTATTTTATTATTGTTTTTATTGTAAAGTCATATATACAGAGGAGGAGAGAGAGAAGAAGATCTTCCATCTGATGATTCCCTCCCCAAGTGACTGCAATGGCTGGTGCTGTGCCAATCTGAAGCCAGGAGCCAGGAACTTCCTCCAGGTTCCCAAAAGCGGAGGCAGGGTCCCAAGGCTTTGGGGCCATGCTCAACTGCTTTCCCAGGCCACAAGCAGGGAACCTGGATGGGAAGCAGGGCTGCAGGGATTAGAACCAGCGACCACATGGGAGTCGGGTGTGTTCAAGGTGGGGACTTTAACTGTTAGGCTACCGCTCAAGGCCTTGAACACATTCTTAACTAAAAAGATGTCACATACTCCTACATCAACCTAGTAAAGTATGATCTCCTATGGTTATAGTGTTATCATACAAAATATCAATCATACTTAGTAATTTACAGGTTGATTTTTATGACATTATACTCTTTTCTCCAAAATAATTGTATAGTGTACAAAAACAATTCCAGTGTATATCTACACAGCCATCCAACAGCTGGATGATATTTCCACTTATTTGTCCACAAATGCTGAGCAACACATTTTTTTCTATTTTCTCATAATTACAGTTAGTACTACAGTACCTAATGCATATTAAGCTTAATATTTTGATGTTTCATTGTTGATGCAATTCTGGTTGATGAAAATGAGGTGAGTAGGAAAATTTTGTTGGCTTCCCTTCATTTTCTCACTCTACATCACACGGTTTTGCATCTGGTAGTAAAAATTCCCCTTGCCTCCTTGTCCTATTCTAACTTCTCTTCAGAAAATTTTCCAGTATTATCATGTTCTCATACAACAGAATGATAATACGACCCCAATATCCATAAAATACTTCAGTTTTGAATTCATGTAAAAACAAGATCAGTGTTAAATATCTTTGATGTTAACTTATTCATTGACTCTATTTATATGCTGGTTGCATAAGGAAAGTAATACTTTTAATATCTTCAATTTCAATTAAGGTCACTTAGACCAGCAGTGACATTATGAGTTCTCATTGATGTCAACTGACCCATTTCCTGATGCATAATCAGCTTTGGGAATTACTGCCATACACACAAATTAGTAGCTCTTCCTTTTTATTTGAAAGATAAATAATAATTTAACAATAAATGATTAAAAATAATGAATTCTATTCTTTTATTTTCTAGTTCATGATATCATCATGCCAGAACAGATTTTCACCAGGCCTTGCCAGGATAATTAACTGACCTCCAAATTGGTTTATGTTGATCCTTTCTCCACTTGGTCATTAGTTTTTGGGCACTATAAGTCTTTTTATTTTTTTAAGATTTATTTATTTTTATTGGAAAGTCAGATTTACAGAGAGGAGGAGAGACAGAGAGGATCTTCCATGTGCTGATTCACTCCCCAAGTAACCACAATGGCCAGAGCTGAGCCAATCTGAAGTCAGGAACCAGGAGCCAATTTGGGGTATTCCATGGAGTGCAGGGTCTCAAGGCTTTGGGGTGTCCTGGACTGCTTTCCCAGGCCATAAGCAGGGAGCTGGGTGGGAAGCAGAGTTGCCAGAATTAGAACCAGCACCCACATGGGATCCTAGGCTACTGTGTCAGACCATGTAAGTCATAATTTTAAATTTATATTTCATTTTCCTAACTACCTCCTTCAGACCATATAATCACTAATTCACATAAAGCATGCTGATTTCTAAATTCATCCCAAATCTCTCAGTTGAGTTAAAAAAAAATCTTTACAATTGACATTTGGTATCTCCTCCTGAATGTCTTAAAAGTCAGTCTAACCAAAAATATAGCCACTGTCTTTTCCTCAACCTCCTCAAATTTTCTTAAAATAATATTCAGCCTTTCTCTCCGCCCTGCCAACCCCTGGGGATATACTAATTCTATCATCTGGTTGCAAACATTATTTCAAATTGTATGTCTTGTTGCAAGCCTCTAGCTAGCTCCAGGGCATTCAAAATTGCATGTTCTTCCATCCTCCAGTTCACTCTGTGTCTGCTTGTTTCCTGCCTTTAGTGATGCTCCTTTTCAGAGAAGTGTTTCTTGAATGCCTGCTACTGACATTGTAAGCCTTACAAAAGCATTTCTATAATCTTTATTACTGTTCACATACTTTATATTTTTGGAATTGTTATATAAAAGTAATTACATATTTTAATTTTGAATGATAATCTGAATATGTTGTTAATTTCTGAACTGATGCATCATTTTGTAACAAACACTAATTGAATGAAGACTATGTTATAGATTTTTTAAAATACCCATTTTAAACACAGTAGACACCCATAAATGTTTATATTGTTATAATTCAGCACTTGAATATCATTGATTTTCAATTGAAGCTATTAGGAATATATTATTAAGATTTGTCTGAACAACAGAAGAAAGTCCTCCGGTAACTAAGTGTTCTGATTCCAGCAATTTAAGATTTATTTATTTATTCAATAATTGAGAACACTGTCATTCATAACAGGAACACAACAATGAACCAAATTCATTTGTTTCGTGTTGTTAAGGAGCTCATATTTCAATGAAGGTGATGCAAAATGTAAAGGCAGATGGAAGGATGCAGTAATTTCAGATTTCAATGGGTAATCTAGTACACTAGGTTCTAGGAAACGTTCAACTCAATTCAGAAATTTGTGCGTTTTAATTCAAATCACAGCTTAGTTTTCCCAATTCTAATGTGAGCTTTTGGGGGGGACAAAAGATCTGACGTTCCCAGGAGTGTAGATGCTACTTCAGGATCTGCAGATGCTTTGTTACCTAAAATAGCAGGAATATATTTTTTTAAAGATTTATTTTTATTATTTATTTATTGGAAAGGCGGATATACAGAGAGGAGAGACAGAGAGGAAGATCTTCCCTCCGATGATTCACTCCCCAAGTGAGCGCAACGGGCCGATACTATGCCAATCCGAAGCCAGGAGCCTCTTCCTGGTCTCCCACGCGGGTGCAGGGTCCCAAACCTTTGGGCCGTCCTTGACTGCTTTCCCAGGCCACAGGCAGGGAGCTGGAAGGGAAGTGGGGCTGCTGGGATTAGAACCGGTGCCCATATGGGATCCTGGGCGTGCAAGGTGAGGACCTTAACCACTTGCGCCACCGCGCCGGGCCCTAGCAGGAATATTAATAAAGAATTAGTGTCAATAGTAATCATTAAATATCAATGATAACCTTTGTTAACAGTATTTGCATGGTGTTTAGCAGATTTTGTGTCCAAGTTATTGAGCAGTTTCGCTTGTGGGTATCCTTCCTTTCTAATACATGCGGCGTTTATCACTTCGGTTTCCAAAGTGCTCACTGAGAACAGGAGCGTGCATTGCCAATCATTCCTTACATGTACACTGACAAATTTTCTTTCATCTGACATTCTTAAACTCCTGTGAGTAAGTTTCTAAGGGCTTTGTTTGGAGGTGACACCAGCACGGTTTAGAAATAATTAATTTTTTGCTTGAGGTAGCACAGCTACAAAGGTTGTTGTGTAGTAGTCAAAGCATACTAACTGGTTCTGACTTCAGTCTTTGAAATTCGTGGTAGCACTGAGTGGGATGGAGAGGTAAATCATTTTCAAATGTGAATATAGATATCTTCATGAAGATGGATCAGTAACTTTAGGATCTACAGGTCCCCAGGTTGTTGGCTAAGTTGAATCAGAAAATACTGCAGAAACAGCAACATATTGTAACTCATCCCCAAGATGTGTAAGCTATTCCACTCTACAAACTTTTATTTACCTCTTAATACAGCACGAATAGCATTTTAGTTAATTATTTCATTTATTTTAGTACCTCTGTTGGAGCATAAATTCATGAATCCAGGAGCCAGAGAAAATTTTTATAGATTGTACTCATAAATAAGAAATTAATTTTGGAAAACTTTCTAGATTATATTATCAAAGCCCCTGTTTTATTCTCATTTCTGATTCAGCAACTAATTGCTCAAAGTCACGAGGAAAGAAAGCATTGTACATAAGTGAAGGACAGGGCCCGGCGCGGTGGCGCAGAGGTTAAGGTCCTCGCCTTGCATGCCTGGGATCCCATATGGGCGCCGGTTCTAATCCCAGCGACCCCTCTTCCCATCCAGCTCCCTGCCTGTGGCCTGGGAAAGCAGTCGAGGACAGCCCAAAGCTTTGGGACCCTGTACCCGCGTGGGAGACCCAGAAGAGGCTCCTGGGTTCGGATCGGCATAGCATCGGCCGTTGGGCTCACTTGGGGAGTGAATCATCGGAGGGAAGATCTTCCTCTCTGTCTCTCCTCTCTGTATATATCCGCCTTTCCAATAAAAAGAAAAATAAGTGAAGGACAGATTGTGGACACATTGATAAATTTGCTCTCTTTGCACTCACTTCATTATCCTTTTCCTTTAAAACAAAAGCTGGGCATCTAATTCTCACTTTTCATTGTAGCTATGAAAGTTCAGGGGGCTCTGTTGAGTGCGTCCTGGAGTTTTCTTTCCCTAAATTTTTCTTTAAGCATTGAGTGAACAAATGATGTCTGAAAAGCTGCTCTCTTAAAAATGAAACAGCAGGAAGACAGAAAGCATCACATGCAAAACCTGTGCCGGGAGCTTTCGGAGGAAGGAAGTAGATCAGACTATATTGGAAAGATATTCACCAGCCTTTTGTTATTCGCAGAAATCTAAAGCATGAGAGAAGTTCAAAATGTATGTGGAGCAATAGACATAAAAGACAAAAACATGTAACCTTTACTTATCAATGTAAGTTTCGTCAAGTGAGGAAAAAATTTTAAGGAATGACACTGACTATCTAAATAATGCCTAACCAACTGTGGAACTTGGAGACTTAAGGAGACCAGTGTAACATTTTTACATGATTTACTGAAGAAAAATAGGTTTTCTTTGAAGTATTTGCTTTTTAAATATCGGGAAACAGAAATAAGTCAGAAGGAGTCAAATCTGGACTCTAATGATTTTCCATTAAAATTTTCTGCCAATTGCTTCTGGCAGGCAAGAGCAAAGAGAAGGAGCATTGCTATGGTAGAATAACTATATGGTAAAGTATTTGTTTGTGTTTTATTGCTAACAGTTTTCCTAACTTTTTCAACACAACCTTTTTCTCTTTTTTAAATGAAGAATTATACATAAAAAATTTGTATCATATACTAAATACAGCATTCTTTTTTTTTTATTTATTTTTTTTATTGTTGCTTACATTGTATTATGTAGTACAGTTTTATAGGCGCTGGGGATTCCCCCCACCCCTCCCATACCCCTCCCCCCATGGTGGATTCCTCCACCTTGTTGCATAACCATAGTTCAAGTTCAGTTGAGATTCATTGCTTGCAAACACATGCCTAGCATAAAGTTCAGCGTCTTGTTGTCCAGATAAGTTCAGTGGCCTCTTGGGGAGACCTTCTATGGTCTGAAGATAGGTCTAACAGAGTAAAGATCCGGTCCTTTAATTTAGCAAAACTTTTCAGAGTAATTGAATAGAAATTACACATGTGGTCAACTGAGTGAAGATGCTTGAACAAAAATTAGATGAATCCTATACTACAAGAACTTATTGTATGACATTATTGATTTTTTTCACTAGTGACAAGATCATAGAAGAATCATAGAAGTGAACTATGATTCTGGAGTGGTTGGGCATATGAGAACAGAGGTCCCTTAGCATGAAAGATGGTGTTGAGATGACTGTGTGTCTAGTGAATTAGACAAAACTTCTTGAGATTGTGGGTGAATAATCAAGGGAAGATAATGGTATAGATTGTGAAAAGTAACAATAATGCTTTATATTGGTATAATTTTATACACAAAGCACTGCTAGAGGTTATTTTCATACACAGTTTAAGAATGCTCTCAATAATTCTACAAATTGGATAATATTGCTTTTCCATTGTAAGAGAAGACACTGAGGCACAAATAAATCCAGTAACTTGCCCAAATTCTCAAGCTAATAATAAAGCAGAGTTTGAATCTGAATGTAGGAGACTCCAGGGTCGGTATGCTTTTCCAATTATATCATTCTGCACAAACTTCAAGGAGGATTTCTACTTAAAGAGCATGCAGGAGTAGTAATGCGAAAGTAGCAATGGGAATCTAGACTTTCATCAAGTGTGAGGATATGAGAAAATAACCAGGCACAACTGGACAGGCGCAAGCTCCAAGATGGTGGTGTCCTCAAAGGATGAATCAAGTTTTAGAAAGAGGAAGGATGTAGAGAAAAAGTTCCTCAGACATACAGACAGTAGCCTGTTTGGGGGGACATGTTGAAAATGAAGAATGCATCAATTAATAGATCCTAGATCAAATTTTGGGGAGAGCATTAGTGACAAGAGTTTTGTGCTACCCGCAAATATATAACCACAGGGTGAGGGACGAAATTATTCAGCTGATACATCTATCCATGGTGGTAGGATATGGGATTGGTGACCTTTTCCTAACCCATAAAAAGTTGAAGACAGCAGGGGCTCTTCAGCAGTTAGATATTTTGTATTCCATGATTGCATAAAGAATGTGATTTAGTAAATTTAAACTCAAGCACATCATCGGGGAAGCCAGGGCTCCATGGCCAGGGGAATTTTCTTTTGGAGGAAGTTCCTCATGAACCCAGCCTCTACTCCGCTGTCAGACTATATTCACTATCTAAGAATACACCTGAGATCCATAAATTAGAAGTCTAAAACTCATTCCCAAACTTCCCCCATCTTGCTCTGTATCTGATTCATTATCACCTTCTAAAGTTTATATTCTCCAAGATTTTATGTTAGTTCCTCTCTCATTCATCTTTACTATTTCAATCAGAGGTGTAACATACATGTTAATTGGCTTTTCTTTTGAAATAAACACTTACAGTTTGACCCTTGCATTTTTTGGGGGGGTTTCTTTTTTTTTATGGGTCTCTCCACTCCATAGTTTTGCATGTCATTCAGCTGCTTACGCTTACCAAATCCTGTGCATTAGAATTTGGTAATTCCACTGTACATTCTGATTATTCCTACTTACATTTTAGATGACAGTTCACTCCCTGTAGGAGCATCTGTGGACTTCTGAGCAGACTGAGTACCTTAGCGTAGACCTCATAGCCTTCCAGTACATAATCCTGGTGATGGTCACCACAGTTGACATTTGCTATATGTCTTCCATTGCCATTAACACTTTTAGACCATGTAGAGAAACAGTGATGTTTCCTTTTTCGTTTTTTATCATCTTAAATGTGTATAATACAGTACCTGTCATATAATAGGAATGCTTACAACACATACCTACCTGTGAAGGAAAAAAGGCGAACTCTATTTAACAGACATTTATTTTTTGTCTGATACTAAACTCTTATTTAAAGGAAAACCATTAGCCACCAAAATCCCATCATTGATCACTGATAAAATTGTAAATCACTCTCTTGAAGGTAAGCAAGGTCAAGACAGTTAATTCTCTGGCAACTCACTGCATGCAGAGTATGGAAAAGAATGTGTGCTTTTTAAAAGGTTGCAATGAATCATTAAGTACAAATAGGGAAAATAGATAAAATGCAAGTCCTATTCATGTGTTCAAAGGGTTCAGCCATGTCAACTTTCTCTTAAATATATTATCTTACACAAAATAACTTAATTCATACAAAGATAAAGAAATGCATGATTGCTCTGTGATTGTTGTGGTAGGATCCAGTTGAGTGTAGCATGAATTTTAATTTTGGTAAATTTGTGAATTAGGTCAACCATTTGGAAAACATTTCTTGGTCTTTAAATAAATAATCCTTAGATAAAGTCATGCCCCTGACTTTCATTTGCAATGAATATGGCATTCTTGTACTTTGGGAATCTATCATTTATTAGGTATTTTCTTAGATTCACTTTTTAAAAAAGATTTATTTATTTTTATTGTAAAGTCAGATATACAAAGAAGAGGGAAGACAGAGAGAGAGAGGAAGATCTTCCATCCGATGATTCACTCCCCAAGTGACTGCAACAGCTGGTCTGCGTAGATTTGAAGCCAGATCTGAAGCCAGGAACCTCCTCCAGGTCTCTCACGCTGGTTCTGAGTCCCAAAGCTTTGGGCCGTCCTCTACTGCTTTCCCAGGCCACAAGCAGGGAGGTGGATGGGAAGTGGAGCTGCAGGGATTAGAACCAGCGCCCATATGGGATCCTGGCACATTCAAGGTGAAGACTTTAGCCACTAGGCTACGGCACTGGGCCCCACAGTTTTACTATTAATTTACTTCAATCTCTTTCTAAACTACAGAATAAGGAAGTATCATAGAAGTGAAAGGAAAAAGTGAATTACTATGAGTCATGCTGTTCTCATATTTAAGACTGTGTGAATACAAGCTCTCTTTCTGTTCATAAGATTATGGAGATTATAGAATTCATTTTCCAATGTATGTAATTGGGAATATTGATAATAAGTTTGTGCGCTGATTGTTGTGACATTAAATTTATAAAAAATTGAAATGTAGTCTTAGTAGTTTTTCTATTACATTAATATCACAAAATGGCTGTGAATGACAACTGAATTTTAAAATATAATTAACCAAAAGTTGTTTGAAATTGGGAGCTGCTTATCTTATTGTCAAAATACTTTATATATACATACACATGTAAACATCATAACACAAAAATAACCCAGAGTCTCTAACTAATATAGCATTTCGAGTTCTTATTTAAGGCTACTCCTGGAACATTTTCAACTTTTAAAACTGTAGCCCTAACTAGGACATAATTAATTTGTCAAATAAATATTTCCTATGGTCTTAGTTGCTGAATAAATGGACAGCTTATTATTTTAAAATTTTATTGGAATCAAATAACTTGGTAAGAAGTTTCTGTGTGTGGAGAGAAAATAATGAGTCCTTAATTGTGTAAATGCCAAGGTTCTGGTTTGCTAATTATTAATATTAATTACTATACTTACTCCTTTATACAAATGGCTTCTCTTCCATTTACTAATATTGGAGCATTCACTCCTTGTATTTTGAAATGAAGTGAATTTTTTTTCTAATATTAAAGAATGAAAATGCTGCTAATAGTAACATAGCACTGATACATCACACATATTTGATTTTTCTTTTCTAAAGGAAGATTTTTCCATTTATTTGAATGTTAAAGTGATCATAGAGGAGGGAAAGAGAGGGTGGGAAGGGGGCATAGAGAAAGAGAGTTCTTCCATTCATTGGTTCATGTGCTGAATAGCCACAATGGCCAAGACAGAGGCAAGCCAAAGCCATGAACCAGAAGTTTCATCAGGGTCTCTCATGTGGGTCATGGGGGTGGTCACACTTCGGCCATCTCCCTCGAGCTTTCCCAGACCACTAGCAGGGATCTGGATTAGGAGTACAGCAGCTGGAAATTGTGCTCATTTAGGATGCTAGTGCTATACCGGGGGCTTTACCCATTGCTCTGCAGCACTGTCTCCAAGTATCAGTTTCTGTATGTTGCAACATCTAAGATTAAATAGAACATTTCTATGCAAAATTGCAAAAAGTTTGGTCCCTGGTATGGACAAGCAGCAAAGTAACTGGTAATGGAAAACCTATTTTAAAAGGTTTATCATTGTAATATTTTCCAAAATGAAAAAAAGCACAAATCAATCCCCATTTTCCTAGAGGGGTTTAATATTATAATAATTCAAGAATATACATTATGAAAAACAATATGGGGATTCTTCAAAATGTTAGAAGTCTATTTGCCATATGATTCAGCAATAGAATCATATGCAGTATCATATATATATATTCAGAGGAAGTAAAATTAATATTCAGTCATCTATACTCACAAGTTTTTTGCAAAACAATTTATAATAGCCAAGAGATAGCATAAGCCTGTGTATTTATCAACAGATTGCTGGATAAAAAATATTATGGTACAAATACAGTGGCACAGTGTGCAGCCAACGAAAGCAAAATGAAATTCTGTCATTTGCAGTTAATGGAATTGGAGAATATCATTATCAACAACTTAAACAAAGAAAACCCAGCATTACATGTTCTCACTTACATGTAGAAGCTAAGGTTGATCTTAAAGAAATGAGGGGGAAAAGTAGTGATTACCAGATCTTGGGAAAGATAGGCAGCAAAAGGTTTGGAAAGAGGATGGCTACTAGGTGAAAGAGTACAGTAAGTTAGGAGGAATTAATCTCCAATGTTGTTTAGTTCAGTAGCATAACTCGGGTTGACTGCAACTAATTTAATATTTACATATGTATTTCATAGATATTTTAAAACAAAAAGAAATGACAGGTGTCTGAAGTGAGAAATACAACTATAATTTTGACCTGACCATCACACATTGTACATGTGCATTGAAATGCCTCCTGTGGTCCCCAAAATATAATACCATGCGTCAAATTAGAAA
Source organism: Ochotona curzoniae (assembly GCF_017591425.1). NCBI lineage: Eukaryota > Metazoa > Chordata > Mammalia > Lagomorpha > Ochotonidae > Ochotona > Ochotona curzoniae. The sequence goes on from NW_024465837.1 coordinate 291,195, forward strand.
TGCTTGAATGTCTATTTTATTTTTTTAATAAAGATTTGTTTATTTGTATTGGAAAGTCAGATTTGCAGAGAGGCAGAGAAATAGAGAAGATCTGTCCAGTGATTCACTCCTTGACTGGCCACAACGGCTGGAACTGCGCCAATCAGAAGGCAAGAGCCTGGAGCCCTCGTGAGGTCTCCTATGTGGGTGCAGGGTCCCAAGCGTTTGGGCCATTCTCAATTGCTTTCCCAGGCCACAAGCAGGGAGCTGGATGGGAAGCAAAGCTGCCGGGATTAGAACTGGCACCCATATGGTATCTTAGCACATGCAAGGCAGTTTTAAAGAAAGAAGGAGGGATGACAGACAGCAGCAGAGAGATAGTGTCTATCCCCACATAACCACATGACCAGTTCTGGGCCAAGCTGAAGCCAAGAGTCTAAAAATTCATCAAGGTTTCTCATACATATATAGCAATATTTAGAGATCTAATATGTAATGTAAAAATCCTAAATTTGGTTCACCATGTTATTTCAAAGTTTTAAGGATTTTCCCCTCTTATGTAAATTGCATGAACTGAAATAGTCAGTTCCAAACACAAGAATAAAAGACTCTACAAGAATTCTTACTTAATTTATCTTCTTAAAATCCACTAATGTGAGCTTTCATTTTAGTTCTCTTTTGATAGCTTTTTCTGACTATTTCATTGACTTCACCACTTCCATACTGACTTTTTTTTATTGTTAGTGTTGCTGCTTTGTAACATATCCACAGGAAACCTCATGAGACACAAAATGAATGTTATGGGAAAAATTCTGTGGTATCTTCGTTACAGAAACATAGCATATCTTGCTCAGCTATAATGTTAGATGTAAACCATACAGAATTACCTGAAAACAATGGAGTATAGGGATCTGGTGCAATGCCTCAATTGGCTATATCCTCACTTTGCAATAGCTGGGATCCTACATGGGCGAAGATTGGAGTTCAGGTTGTTCTATTTCCCCTTGTCCCTGCTTGTGACCTGGGAAAGCCGCCGAAGATGGATCAAAGCCTTGGTAACCTCCCCCAACTTAGGAGATGGAGAGGAGGCAAAGTAAAGTAACAATGAAAAATATTATGTGCCTTTAGCTAAATGAAAAAGACTTACTATGCCAAACATTAAATAGGATTCAGAGTCATTTGACTCATTACAGAAGTGAACTAACTTGTAAAACAGTTGTCAGTTGAAGCTCACAAGTGTAGCACAATCTAATCTTTTAACCACATACATGAAAGCACTTATCAACACAAAAAGTTGTGAATTAGTGTCTACAGCCTTTGCATGTGGCAGCAACAAAGCACAGAGTAAGCTGTAAATGTTTGAAGAGAATATATTCCTACGATAAAATTATATTAAAAATCAAAAGAAATAAATCATTGATAGAAGCAACAGGAATCGGTATTATAATTGTGTTATTTTATCATTTGTTACTGTTCATTTCTTAAAGGCATATGCAGGAAAGCAAGACTAAATTTGTGGATTATATAGATTAATACTTAATAAGGGCAGTTTTTGCAATAAAATATATATAACTATATAGAATGAAAATGAAAGAAAGTATGAATAGATATTAAGCCACCTAAAACCTAATACGAACTAATCAGGAAAATAGTGGGATAGGCAAATGACTACTATGAGTAAAACTATGGGAATATCTGGTCCTACACTCAGTAAATGGACAATAAGAAATTTTATAGACAGTTTTATACTAGTAAAAGCATAAAATTTAAGTAGTCATGAAGTATAACATTTACCAAAGTTGATGCAAGAAAAAGCAATCTGAATAGTTCTTCTAATAGAATTTTTCTTTTGAAGTGGTAAGGACAAGTTTTTTAGGTCTGTGTTTCCATGACACCAAAAATCAGATGAAGACATTACAAGAAATGAAAACTACCAATCAATATCCCTCTTGCATATAGAAGCAAATTTTGAAGCAAATTTTACAAAAGTGACTCCAACACATTTATAAGAAATGATGATATTTCACAACCAAATAAGTTTTATCCAGAAAATGCAAGCTTAGTCTTTAAAAAAGTAATTACCCATACATTGCAGAATATTTGAGAAAACCCATATAATCATATAATATATAGAAAATGCAGAAGTACATTTGATGAAAGTTTATTCTAACTTGTGAGTTAAAAATAAGAAAACTTCTCAAACCAATGGGGAAAGATTTAAATACAGCCAACCCAATACGAAGTATCTGAAAAACTGGGCATACAAACACAGCACCAGAATTCTATAAGTTCTTATTGGCTTCAGAAGGCAGTGTCCGCGAGAGAACTTTCAGTAGATTATAAGGCCCACAGGAAGTGCCACATGGTTTAGGGTGACTTTCAAAGAATTCAAAATAAAGCTTTTTATAGCTATGTTCATGGGCCAAAGGTTTCTTTCCCTCTGAATCTTGTGTGCTTGCCTTGGGTCCAGGGAGCTCATGGCACACAGGGAACCCTGGGAACACCAGGACCCATCTCAGGAAGCTTGAACTTGGAGTAAACCAAGGAGAGAATGTGCCCTAGCCTTTCTGTGGCTCCCTCGTGACACTAGACATAGACCAGGAAACAACATCCAATCTACTCTCATTATACTGCGATTTAGTGGGGATTAACAATGAAAAATGAAAGCTAAAATGGCATACATTCCCAACAACGTATTAACCCATTCTGAAACTCTTCTTTTCTCTTGGATTTTCAGGATTCTGGGGCATCAGGGAGGAGTAAGTAAGGAATGTCTCTGAAAAGGCCCAATTCACCATATTCTCACTGAAATTAATTTATTGAGAAACATAAAATCATGATTCAGAGACTAATATTTTTCTGTCTTCCTTTAAACACTGCTCTTTGTTTATAACTTTTTAATTCTTTTTTTTAAACTTTTTAAAAATCTTGCTTAGTTGATTAGGCACAAAGGGTCAAGGGCTACAGGAAAGTGGGTAGGAGAGCTGTTTCCACACGAATATCATCTCTTTTTTTCGCCCTGTATCTGGGGTGAGGGGAGAAACAAAGGAAGAAGCCCCACCCAACCATCCACTCATTCCAGGTCTCCAGTGTGAGACACGCTCCGAGGGTCCTGCTCCAGCACTTTTGACATTTCAACTTCTCTGAATTGCTGCCAATCTTGCCACTCCAAGCACGATGAAACCTGTTCAGAATCCACTGGCTGACATAGTCTCTTCATGGCTAGGGTTCTGAGATCAGCAGTTCAGTTGGAGCGATCTCCAAAGAAACTTTGAGGTGATCCCAGATCTGATTCTTGTTTATGTTTGCCCATACAGGGTCTGGCACCTCCGTCACCCTGATCAGCTTATGCACATGCTGGTCGTTGCAATTACTGAGTCAGCTCTGTTTCCAGTCCTGTCTTCCAGGCGAACCAATGGGTGTTTTGGTCCAGCCCGAACCTGTCCACTTTAGGCTCGACCCTCACACAAACCAGTGGGAGCTGCAGCCCAAACAGAGAGATCCCCTCCCCACATAATGCCCACCAGGCCTGCCCCCTACCTGGTTCCCATGCTTGCCACTGTGCATAGCAGACTGGTGCAGTCTGTTCCACATCCCATTCAGCTCTCATACATGTCAAGGAGCATTGAAGCCCAGTTCAATCCAACCAACCCTAGTATCCAGCCCACACACATACAGGAGGGTACTGTTCTGTCTAGCCACCATCACCCTTGTCCTGGTTTTCATGCTCTGCAGTGACAATAATATTTACATTTTCTTCTAATCCGTACAGAAATTTAGTCGCTGATTTTATTAGTTTTTATTTACTTCAGAAAATGTTTCTTCCTTTGACGTGTTGTGTTGCTGTCATTGTCCCCAGATATACAGGATATAGAACATTATGTTTATAAAATGCCACCAGCATACTTTGAAGATTCACTTGATTTTTGCTTTTCCCTCCTGGTTTTTACTACTATAAAAAATTCATGTGTTTTCTGCAATTAATCTCTGTAAGTGACTCTTCAATAAGCCTATTCTGACATTTTGGAGTATGTGGTTTTGGATCACTATCCAATACTTTTTTTTTTAAGAGTTATTTATTTTCATTACAAAGTCAGATATACAGAGAGGAGGAGAGACAGAGAGGAGATCTTCCGTCAGATGATTCACTTCCCAAGTGAGCACAACGGCTGATGCTATGCCGATCCGAAGCCAGGATCCAGGAACCTCTTCAGGGTCTCCGACATGGGTGCAGGGTCCCAAAGCTTTGGGCCGTCCTCGACTGCTTTCCCAGGCCACAAGCAGGGAGCTGGATGGGAAGTGGAGCTGCTGGGATTAGAACCGGCGTCCATATGGGATCCCGGCACATTCGAGGTGAGGACTTAGCTGCTAGGCCATGCTGCAGGACCTCCCAATACTTTTTATAATACCCTGGAACACATAAAGAGCAGCTGCACGGTCTGTCACCTTCACCAAGCACTGAGTTCTAGGAGGTGGAAGAATGATGTACTTCATGGTTTCAATATAAATACAAATATTGTATGTGTGCAATGGAACATGCACACATGTATATATACACTTGCATATACACATATTTGTACGTGTGCAGCATGGTTTTAATTTGTTGAGAATCTATTCTAAAAATTTGGATGGATTTCACTTAGTAAGTATCAATTTACAAAAAAAAGTTTTTTTTTTAATTTCTTTCTTCACATATAAGCTAAAGAATTCCATAAATGAACATAAGAGAAAAACACAATCTTAAGAGTTTATGATATACACATGCCCAGCACACATATTCATATATTTTGGATAAAAACACAACCTCAGAAATTTCCTACTTAAGAAAATCATGATGGCTTAACTCCCACTCATCCCCTCCAGGACTGACCTCCCAGGATGAGAAAACAAAGCCTGGAAAGAATTCCAAATAATCCATAATAAATTAAATCCTTACATTCACAGGCAAGCAGTTTGAGATCAGGGAGTAAATTGACGTATAACTTCATTTCCAGATGTGCCCTCTGTTGCATTTTAAGAATACACTGAACAACTTATCTAACATTAGAAAGGTTGCTTATGTTAAGTAAATAAATGATTATTTTTTCTTGCATTTCTTAAAAGTAAAGTATGTTTTTCTGCAATAACTGAGCTTAATGATATTTTGCATTGATCAGGTTAAATTAAAACTGTAGTTCTAAGTGATGTGATGCTTTAAAAATTTAGACCAAGTAATCAGCAAAAGCAGATAGGTACCAATAATTCTGCCAACCAAATTCCGAGCAGTCTGTTGCTTTTTTCTTGTTGGATGGAAACAAGTGGCAAAGTAGTTGAAAGTAAATGAGCTGGTCTTTCAGTTTAATTCAAGATGTTTTCAGTACTCTAAATAAGAGACTTTAGAAACTGTATTTTTCTCTTTTGATCTTTGTAATGTCCCTTGAATTAAAAGCTAAGCTGGCACTTTAATTGTAGTTAGGCCAAAGCAGTGTATTCATAGACTGGAATGAATGCTAATTTGTCAGCCAGGCTAAATTATGCATGTCCTCCTATCTTTCAATTTCCCATGGCTGTTCCCAGTTGGGGGTTGCCTCTCCAATCCTGGTTTCACTGCCTTCTCTAGAAATCTTTCAACTGATTCACTGTGTGGCTTCCTGTAAGCAATAAATAATCCCCCTGCCTCCCACCTATTCTGAAGTTCTATCTTTTATGTATTTGTGAACACTGTGCAGAAACAATACATTTTGGGATTACTTCAGAAATTAAAGTTCAAAATTAAGGTGAATTTCATTCCTTAACTGAAAGTTTCCAAAAGTGAAAAACAGATTGCAGAAAAATCAAAATCAGGAAATACAAAGACATTTGGGTTATTGGAAAAGAAGAAGTGATCTGGATAACTTTTGTTTGAAATTTATCATATTCTAGTGTAGAATCTGTGCAGAATTTTATTATTATAAGTTTTTGCAGGTATTCATTTCCATATGTAGTTACAGTAATTCAGAAAAACCAAAGAAACATTGTAAGATAATAACGATTGGCAGACTTTACATAATATTCCAAAAAAGCCTCAGAGATACACAAAACTCATTTGAAATCAACCTGAGAGGCCCCATTTCCAAAGGATCTATATCTTAAGACATTTCTATTATATTCCTCAGCTAATTTTAACTTAAGAGGAGCACAGATATGGATGCTTGGTGGGGTCAAGATGCCTGGTAGGACTCCCTCATTTGAAGTACATGGGTTTGATTGCTGATTGACTCCTGACTCCATTTTCCTGCTAATGTGAACCATTGGAGGCCATGATGATAGCTCAATCGATTGGATTCCAGTCATAACTTCCAAGCTTTTTGCTTGGTTTTGGCATATGTGGAGTTAACCACTGAATGGGAATTCCGTCTTTGCCCCCGGCCTTTCAAGGAAAAAGAAGAAAAAGATAGCAGACAAAAGCTTGGCAAATCAGTGAATTTGACTGTGGTTACACCTAGTCTACTTGAAGAATTTACCTAGGGAAACAGGAATGTGAAGTTCTCTTTAGATGATTTCGAGTCTCCCAGCAGCATACCCTGTACTGCTGAAGATGAGACATCTTACCTGGTTGGGCTTACTCTGCAGGAGGGCGCAGTCTCAGAAAAAATTTCTCTGTTGAAACTAAACATACCACCATCAGCCAATACCTTCTTACATCAATGGGCCAAGAACATCTTTCACAATACCTTCATCATTTGATCTTCTCACAGCCTGTCAGAGCCTGGGACACAGTGCAAAGCCCAGGAATCAGGTCTCCAGCTACATACATTAGTGTAGAATACGCTTTGAGCACAAATATTTCCTTTTCTGAGACTGTGAGTTCTGAGGGAAAAAAATAACATTCTTTACACACACACACACACACACACACACACACACACGTAATCCAAATGAATAAACTATGTAAATACAAACATTGACTACTGATGAAACTTGTTTTTTTTTTTTTTTTGTATATTTTGAGGACTTAGCTAAATATCTAAAAAAATCGAAAAGCTGCTCCAATGGCAGTGGAGGATGAAATTGAGGAGGGGCGTGACATTAACTTAGGGGCTGAAACTTCCAGCAGCTGGCTGCTGGTGGGTCCCTGGCTGGGGTGTCTCCATGCTCAGATCCCTGACGCAAGCCACCTCGTGCACGTGCAAGTGGTGAGCTGTCCCTGAGCAGCCAGCTTGCCATTTGGTGCCAGACTCCACCTGCTGGCCACCTGGCTACGAGCTGTGGGGTTTTGGTTCTTTGAATTGCTGCTTAAGTAGCTCCACGTTGAACCCACTGTGCTTCTAGGATGTGAATCAATCCTAAAGAGTCCCAATCGCAGAGTAACTTTTCCTTTGAAGAACTTGTAATCACTGAACAATGCTGACCACTGAACACCAGTCCATGCAAAAACTAAGACTCAGGACTTGTCCAGCAGGGTCATATCCTATTACCTGACATAATGGTGCATCAGGAGATGGGTCTTATTAGGCAGGGCCATAACATTAACCAGCACACCAGAGACCATATCCGGGGGTAGATTCTGTGAGGGATGTGTGGGCCAAACCCTGTGGAATTCTAGCCCCATTAGTTGGTTCAAGAGATGGGGTGGAGATGGACTAAGCAATGTGTGACCAAGGAGCCTGCCATCAATCACAGGTAAAGGAACCAACAACAGTCTGGACTGGTCAAGGCAACAGCACCCAAATGTGCATCCTGAATGGGGTGTAGGGTGGGCTGGCCTCAATTACACCAGCTCATAAGAGGCCAAATGGAAGTCCAGACTTTGCTGGAACCTGGCCTAAAACTCAAAGGCATATATGAGAACTGGGTCTGGGAGGGATCAAGTGGAGGAACTTGAGAAACACTCCCGGTGAGTCATAGCTTCCGCTGGTGATCTTGTGGTCCAGACCTGGGGGTCAGACAAGCTGGGCAAAGTAGCTACAGTGGCTGGCCAATGTGTCAATTGATAATGTAATGGGGTGTACAGGGCAGGACTGAGCAAACATTAGACCATAAGTAAAATTGGAAACCAGGATGGAGCACAGGTCATGCCGAGTTAGGCTCTTGTACCTACTAGTCTGCATGAGACAGGGATGCTAAGCCACAGTGTTTAAGGCAGAGGTCGGGACTAGTGAGGGGCTGTGCCAAGTTGAGTCAGAGCAACCACTGGGATGCGCGTGATCTATGGCTGGGAACAGGCCTGGTTGGGAAGCTAAGGGGACACCCTAGTTGGGTTGCGGTTCCCACGAAGGGGCACATGGCTGGAATGGGGGCTGTGTTCTGCTCAGGATAAGGCACAAGTGTGGACTGGGACTGGACACACCAAGCAGGGCCAGACTCCAACACCTTCTGGTGTTCTAGAGAACCAGGGTAGATGTGGGACATACTAGGCTAAGTCTCAACCCCTACTGAGTTATGTGTGAGCCGTATGCGGGTATGGACAAGCCATGGCTCGGCTAAAACATCCAACAGCAAGAACCAGATTGGGTTGAAGGCCAGTCAGGAAAAGCCACTGTTCTTGCTAGGACAGGAGGTGAACTGAGTAGGGCTGGTTCATGGATTCCCTGGATCTGGCAAAGGGGAGAAGTTCTAATGGAGGAGCCTGGGCAATTCCTCTGGCAGGACACAGACCCAATAGGTAAGCGAAAGCAGCATGATAGCAAACAGTCCAGAACAGGCCATAGAAAATTTCCCACTGGCATACATTTGGCATGGGTAAGGGGCAGACCAGGCTGAATCAGTACACATCATCCACTGTCAAATCTGAGCACCAGAATAGAGTGTGGGTCAAGCTGGGTTCGATCGTGACAAAAACATGGTTTTGTGTTTTTCGCTTGTGACAGGGCACAATATGGAATGCCAAGGTTAGGTTGCTTGTACCATATGTGACCACAGTGCCTAGCAGCACATGTGAGGACCAGGAATGGAGGAGGGAGAGCTTGCAGTGGGAATATGAGGGAATTCCTGTGCTGGACAGCTATTCCAACTGGAGAGTGTGAGCTGGGATGGGTGCAGACCAGATTAGGCAGGGCTACAAAACTTGTGGGCCTCAGGTGGACTACATCAAGGAGAAGCCAGGTTGTGCTGACTGTTCCTTCTGGTACAAACTACAATTAGAGTGGGTGAGGGTTGTTTGGGCTTAGCCGCTGCATCAGCTGGCAGAAGCTGGCACTGGGGGCTAATTCTGTCAAGTTGAATCCCAGAGCCACCTGGAGAATTCATAATCCTGGAGTGGGAGTGGCCTAGAAGGGAAATAGTGGGCTTCTCCCTCTTGGGCTACCACTCCCACAGGAGAGCATGAAAACCAGGACTGGGGCAGATGTGGCTGGACAGTACAGCACCCACCAGCATGTGTGTGAGCTGCATAGTGGGGCTGGTTAGATGGAACTAGGCTTTAATACCCATTGACATGTATGAGAGCTGAATGGGATATGGGGCACACTAAACTAGTCGGCCACCCATACTGGCAAATCAGAATGGGGGCGGGCCTGGTAGGAGTTATTATGGGTCACACTGACTAGGCTGCAGCTCCCACTGGTTTATGTGAGGGCCGAGTCTGTGCTGGGCAGAATCAGACTGGACTACAACACCCACTGGTTCCAGTAGAAGACGGGTCTGGAAACAGAACCAACCCAGCAATTGCAACTACCAGCTCAATGGGGTGATGGACTGTGCCGGGCCCTGTGCTTGCCAAGTGCACACAAGAATCTGGTCTAGGATCACCTCAGACAAAGTTTCTTTGGGGATCTCCCCAACAGAACTGCCAGACTCAGAACCCTAACCATGAAAAGTCAGAGGACAGAACAAGTCAATCAACAACCTCAGGTATATGTTGGCAGTGAAAGACAGGGCAAATGGAGACTCTAAGACAGACTATATCAATCAGTGGATTCTTCAACGACCTCATCATGCTTGGAGTGGCGAGATTGGCAGCAATTCATAACTATTGAACTATCAAAGACTTTTTAGCAAGAATCTCAGAGCATGCCTCACATCTGGGAGCTGGGAGGGGTGGGAGACAGGGTGGAGCTTCTCCCTTAGAATTCCCCTTTACCTCAGATACATGAAGGAAATGATATGGAAATAATAGTCTTACACACTTTCCTGTAGCCCTTGAGTCTTTTCTCCCTAATTAGCTATGTAAAGATTGTCAAAAAATAGTTAAAAATGGAAAAAAAAAGAAATGCATCTGTGCTCATTTGTTTAGATATTGTCTCTGTGTCTCCCTTTGTGCTCTGTAAAGAAGAATCTCATTGTAATAGGGAACACATGATCCACACAATTTAAAATTTTTAATACTGGCCCTTCACAGGAAATTATCTAGCAACTTCTGGAATAGTGGGTTCTAATATTTATAGCTCACATTCAAACTTAGTTTTGTTTTCCTTAGATTTACTATTTTTACTTATTTGAAAGACAAAGCAGAAGGTGAGAGAAAGGGAGAGAGAGCCTGCACTTATGGTTTATAGGGATGCAAGGATGTAAACCATCATCTGGTGCTTCCCAGCGAGCATTAGTAGAAAGTTCAGCCAGAGGCAGAGCAAGACTTAATTGCAGGCAACACAGTGTGGCGCATGGGTACTATTAGCTGCTACTTTACTGCTCACCCCACAATCCCTTCCCTCAGTTCCAACATTGTATTATGAACTGTTTCACAACTTTGATACCAATCTGTGGCCACCACTTTTTATGGTCTCTCCTTTGTTAATGAGATTATCTTCTTTCTAGGCAAAATATCCCTAGTTGGTTCCTATTAAATCACTGTTCTGTCACTCTAAAATATGCATGCACAAAAAGAGAGAAATAACGTCGCATTCCATGTGCTTTAAGACCGAGTAATCATAGCTGTCATTTACAAAACAGACCTAGATTTAAATACCATCAATCAGATTCCAGAAAAATGCTGTCTTTTCTGTTTCTTCTGTTTTGACATAATGTATTTTTTCTTCTCCTTTACTGTTTTGTAACTCATGAACAATAGCTTGTAAATTGTTCCATAATCTTAGTTGCTTCAGAGATGTCTAAATTTATATTTCATAAGAATTTAGAGAAGAGGGCCCGGCGCGGTGGCTCAAGTGGTTAAAGATCCTCGCCTGGCACGCCCGGGATCCCATATGGGCGCCGGTTCTAACCCGGCAGCCCCGCTTCCCTTCCAGCTCCCTGCCTGTGGCCCTGGAAAGCAGTGGAGGACGGCCCAAAGCTTTGGGAACCTGCACCCGCGTGGGAGACGCGGAAGAGGCTCCTGGCTTCAGATTGGCATAGTATCGGCCCGTTGCGGCTCACTTGGGGAGTGAATCATGGGACGGAAGATCTTCCTCTCTGTCTCTCCTCTCTGTATATCCGCCTTTCCAATGAAAAAATAATAAAAATAAATCTTTAAAAAAAAAAGAATTTAGAGAAGAGAATATCAATATCAATGACAGTGATATAAGAGGCTTCCTAGAATGCAGATGGCCCATATTTTTTGTTTCTTTTTGGTTTAGGATACAGTATTGCCATATGTAAAGGGATTACTTATTAACTTAGAATTTTATGCCTTCTTTTCCTTCAGATATATCTTGACTTGCCACAAAGTAACGTATGACTAAAATGAATGTTGTTTTCTGTAGACCTCAACATAGAAGACTTTCTATCTGTGGAGGCTTGAATCTATGCATACTAGAGGGAAAGAAAGGACTAACAAACAACAAAGCCACACTGCGGAATATTTTCCTTAGGCTCTTGATCTACAGAAACAGTTCTGGAGCTGTGAAAACACTTTTGTAAGCGTTTTTGAATTTAAATTTGTGCAGTGTGTTAATTATTACTCTATTTATAGAATGTTTCTTAGCCCTTATTCATTAGAGGAAAATCTAGCGCACAGTTTTTTTTTAAAGATTTATTTTTATTATTATTTTTATTGGAAAGGCGGATACACAGAGAGGAGAGACAGAGAGGAAGATCTTCCGTCCGATGATTCACTCCCCAAGTGAGCACGACGGCCAATGCTATGCCGATCCAAAGCCAGGAGCCTCTTCCGGGTCTCCCACGCGGGTGCAGGGTCCCAAAGCCTTGGGCCGTCCTCAACTGCTTTCCTGGGCCACAGGCAGGGAGCTGGAAGGGAAGCGGGGCTGCTGGGATAGAACTGGTGCCCATATGGGATCCCGGGCGTGCAAGGTGAGGACCTTAACCACTTGTACCACAGCGCCGGGCCCTAGCACACAGTTTTACAGCTATATTGTATGATGATTAAATTTTAGCTGGAACATCAAATTAGATCATGCAACTAACATCTACTGCTTTTCTGCATTGGTATAGAATTGTTAAACTTTACAATTACATCTTCGTGAAAAGGTTATAGTCAAGAGTACAATATCCTTGCAAATACAATATTTGTAATAGTAAAGCATTAATTAATAAGGTGTTTATAACACTCTCCAATACTGTCTTTGCATAACATGTTTTTTGTTTGTTTATTTTCTTCATTATAATGCAAATCTCTCTATCCTTGATTCACTTCCAAAATGGCCACAATAGTCAGGACAGGGCCAGGCTGAGGCCAGGAACCAGGTACTTTACCTAGGTCTCCAACTTGGGCGCAGTGGCCCAAATATGTGTGTCATTCTTAGGTCATTCTTGCCACATTAGCAAAGAGTGGGAGTAGATGTGGAACAGCTGGAACTTGAACACATGTATATATGCTGGCATCACAGACAGTGGTTGAACATGCTTTGCAACAAGGCTGGCATCAGTATGGGTTTTTGTTTTAAGATTCATTTATTTTTTATTTTTTTTTTTTATTGGAAAGGCAGATATACAGAGAGGAGAGACAGAGAGGAAGATCTTCTGTCCGATGATTCACTCCCCAAGTGAGTGCCACGGCCCATGCTATGCCGATCCAAAGCCAGGAGCCTCTTCCGGGTCTCCCATGTGGGTGCAGGTTCCCAAAGCTTTGGGCTGTCCTCGACTGCCTTCCTGGGCCACAGGCAGGGAGCTGGAAGGGAAGCGGGGTTGCCGGGATAGAACTGGCGTCCATATGGGATCCCGGGTGTGCAAGGTGAGGACCCCAACCACTTGCGCCACCGCACCGGGCCCCAGATTCATTTATTTTTTATTGGAAAGGCAGACTTTACAAATAAAGGTGGGGCAGAGAGATCTTTCAAATGCAGGTTCACGCCCCACGTGGTCACAACAGCCAGAACTAAGCTGATCCTCACCTAGGATCCAGGAGCTTCTTTCAGACCTCCCACGTGGGCAGAGGCACCAAGGATTTGGACATCTTTAGCTGTTTTCCCAAGCCAGTAGCAGAGAGCAGTATCAGAAGTGGAGCAACAGGGACATGAACTGATGCTCTTCTGGGATACCAAGGTGACAGGGTGGAGAATTAGCCTGTTGAGCCACCATGCTGGTTCCTTTTCTGAAGTTTTTGCTTATTTGTTAGTTTTTATAATCTTTACATAGTTGATTAGGGCACAAAAATTCAAGATTTACAGGAAAGTGGGTAGGAACATTGTTTACACATTATTCATTTTTTTCCCTCTGGATCTGGGTAAGGGGAGAATAAAGACAGAAGCCCCATCCAGTCTCTCACCCATCCCAGGTTCCAGATGAAGGGTATGCTCTGAGGGTCTTGCTCAAGTGGTTTTGATAGTTCAACAGTTATGAATTGCTGTCAATCTCGCCATTCCAAGCACGATGAAATCTCTCCAGAATCCACTGGCTGACACAGTCTACATTAGAGTTTCCCTTAGCCCAAATTTTACCCAACACATGGCAGGGTAGATATCAATTTGTTCTGTCTTCTGTCCTGTTGTGGGTACCAGGTGTCCTCTGCAGGTTGCAATAGACTGCCATATCCTCCATGTGCACTTGGATTTGCTGTCTACTGTTCCATCTGAGCCTCTGAAGAGGCTCAGCTTTGACACTTGCACTCCATGATCAGACCATGGAACCTGTACTTCTGTTCATGGTTGGGGTTCTGAGATCAGCAGTTCCGTTGGAGGGTTCCTCAAAGAAACTTTGTGTGAAGTGATCCCAAACCTGATTCCCGTGTGTGCATGGCAGTACAGGGTTTGGCAGAATCTGTCGCCCTAATCATCTTATGCATATGCTGGTGGTTGCAATTGCTGGGTCAGTTGTAGTCCAACCTGATTGTGCCCACCACACACTCGGCCCTCACACAAACCAGAGGGAGCTGAAGTCTAGATACGGCGACTCCCAATAACCCCCACCAGGCCCATTCCCTGTCCTGGTTCCCCTGCTTGCCAGTATGCACAGCAGACTGGTCCAGTTTGTCCCACATCCCATTCAGCTCTCATACATGTCAGTTGGCATTGTAGCCTGTTTCAATCCAACTAGCCCCAGTATCCAGCCCACACACATGCTGGTGGGTGCTGTACAGTCCAGCCATGTCTGTCCCTGTTCTGGTTTTCATGCTCTCCTGTGGGAGTGGTAACCCAAGAAGGAGGTGTCCACTATTTCCCTACTGGTCCCACTCCGAATACCAGATCTTGTTCTTTTTAGGTGGTTCTGCAGTTTAATTTGACAGAATTTGCCCACTGTGCCAACATCTACCAGCTGAAGCTTCGGCAAAGCCCAAACAACCCTCATCCACTCTGATTTATGCTTGCACTGGTAGGAACAGTCAACCCAGCTGGGTTTTACCCTGATCTATCTTACATGAGGCCTATAAGTGTTGTAGCTCTGCCTGGTCTGGTCTACCCCCATCCCAACTCATTCTCTCCAGCAGGAGTGGTAGTCAGGTAGGGGGCCCTCCACATATCCCCTACCAGCTTAACCCTTTTCCTTCTGGTCTTGTGTATACTGCTTGGGTGCCTGGTCTGGCAGGGCTTGCCCTACCTCAACTTTTGCCAGTAGGTGCTGTGGCCTGGCCCATCCTGGCCCACCCTCAATTCCAGCTCAGGTTGGTGTGGGTTAAAGCCTAGCCCAGGCCAGCTGGCACCCAGTCCAAGCATAGTGTGTACTGATGTGTGTTACAACCAGACCTGGCCCAACCAACACTCCATTCTGGTGCTCAGATTTACCATTCCCTTCCTGGTTTGCTCCGATCTGCATGAAATGTATGTCGCTGGGTACCTTTCCCTGGCCTGGTTTGGGCTTTTCCCTGTCTTGGTTCTTGCACTCACTGGCATGAACTGTGTCCCAACAGAGGAGTTTCCCAGGCTCCTCCATAAGAACCATTCCCAATGCCAGATCTTGCACACACGGGTGGGTCCATGGGCCAGACCTACTCAGTCCATCTTCTTACCTAGCCGGAACAATGGCCTTTCCTGACCAGCCTTCAACTCATTCTGGTTATTATTGTTGAGTGTTACAGCCCAGTCTAGCCTGATGCACATGCAGGCACAGCTCAAGCCTGACTTACCAGGGGCAAAAACCTAGCCTAGCCTGTCTTACATCTAATCTGGTCCTCACAAGCACAAATGGATGCTGGGGTCTAGCCCAGCCCGACATACCTAACTCCAGCCCATGCTTTTGCCAAGGTATGCTGCAGCCTTATCCAGACCAAAACATGCCTCCCGTTCCAGCTGTGCTTCAGTGGGAACTACAACCCAGCCAGGGAATCACCTTAGCTCTTCAATTAGGTGTGCTCCCAGCTATAGATCTTGCATGTGGTTGTGGTTGCTCTGACCCAGCTTGACCTAGTTCCTCACTTGCCATGACCTTTGCCTTCGGATGCTGTAACCTGGCCTGACCCAGCCTAAACCAAATCCCACGATGTGTTGGCTGGTGCTAGAACCTGGCCCTGATCTGTATGTTCCCCTACCAGTCTCTTGTAATCTGGTATGTGTGACAGCCTAACTGAACTTGACCTGTGCTCCAGCCTGGTTTCTGCTCTTGCTGGTGAACAAGGGTTGGCTTGGCCCTGCCTGGTCACTGCCCTCCAAAGCCAATCCACACATTAGCCAAGAGTTGGAGTTACCCTGCTCAGGCTGCCCAACACCCAGTCATGAAACAAGTGTTCACAAGTGGGAACTCTGATTCCCAATAGGTTCTCCAAGATCCCAGGTTCTCCCACTCGGTCCACTTGCCAATCCAGAGCTCACATGCTCCAGCAAGTGTTAGGTGCCCGGCATAGACTGCCACTCCAACTTAGCCTTTGTCTGAGCTGGAGGATGCTGAGACTCTGCCCGCCTTACAACCTGTGGCAGGATGAACCTGTGGGTGCTGCAGCCTGGAGCTGTCCATGCTGTTGCCAACTGCAGCACCCATGAGTGTCGGTGGGTTCTATAGTCGTTCCTAGCTCAGTCCATCTCCACCCCAACTCTCTCTCTCTCTCTCTCTCTCTCTCTCTCAAACTATTTTTTCTTTATTTTTTGGTAATCTTTACATAGTTAATTAGGGGGAAAAGACTCAAGGGCTACAGGAAAGTGTGTAAGACTGGTATTTTCTCATAAATTTTTTCCTGTATCTGGAATAAATGGGGAGACAAAGGGAGAAGCTCCACCCTGTGTCCCACCCATCCCAGCTCCCAGATGTGAGGCATGCTCTGAGATTCTTGCTAAAAAGTCTTTGATAGTTCAACAGTTATGAATTGCTGCCAATTTCACCATTCCAAGCGCGATGAGGTCATTGAAGAATCCACTGATTGATATAGTCTGTCTTAGAGTCTCCATTTGCCCTGTCTTTCACTGCCAACATATACCTGAGGTCGTTGATTGACTTGTTCTGTCCTCTGACTTTTCATGGTTAGGGTTCTGAATCTGCAGTTCTGTTGGGGAGATCCCCAAAGAAACTTTGTCTGAGGTGATCCTAGACCAGATTCTTGTGTGCACTTGGCAAGCACAGGGCCCGGCACAGTCCATCACCCCAGTGAGCTGGTGGTTGCAATTGCTGGGTTGGTTCTGTTTCCAGACCTGTCTTCTACTGGAACCAGTGGGTGTTGTAGTTCAGTCTGATTCTGCCCAGCACAGACTCGGCCCTCACATAAACCAGTGGGAGCTATAGCCTAGTCAGAGTGACCCATAATAACCCCTACCAGGCCCACCCTCTGCCCTGGTTCCTGTGTTTGCCAGTATGTGCTGCAGACTAGTCTGTCCCATATCTCATACTTGTCAAGGGGTATTAAAGCCTAGTTCCATCTAACCAGCCCCACTATGCAGCTCACACACATGCTGGTGGGTGCTGTACTGTCCAGCCACATCTGCCCCAGTCCTGGTTTTCATGCTCTCCTGTGGGAGTGGTAGCCCAAGAGGGAGAAGCCCACTATTTCCCTTCTAGGCCACTCCCACTCCAGGATTATGAACTCTCCAGGTGGCTCTGGGATTCAACTTGACAGAATTAGCCCCCAGTGCCAGCTTCTGCCAGCTGATGCAGCGGCTAAGCCCAAACAACCCTCACCCACTCTAATTGTAGTTTGTACCAGAAGGAACAGTCAGCACAACCTGGCTTCTCCCTGATGTAGTTCACCTGAGGCCCGTATCTACCCCAACTGTTAAGCTAACCAGATAGACTTGAATTTCTAGAGTTGGGCCATTTATCCCCCACAGAATCTACCCACAGACCTGGTTCTCTTGCATGCTGGTTGGTGTAATGAGCCTTCCTAATGTGACTCACCCCTGTTACAACACTCAGTCAGGTACTGGAATCCAATCCTGCCAGATGGGTCATTAGCCATAGCTTTCGTATGGACTGGCATGTGGCAGTCAATAATGTTCTATGCTAACAGCCCATCTCGGGACTCCCATTTGGGCTGATGAATCAATCTGACCCAAACAGAATGGCCAGGTCTCAGTCCCCATGCTTTGCAGCAAGTTCAGTGATCCCATCATTGGTAGTCACACAGGATTAATTTCTTGCCTACACTCACATTGGCCTTATTCATTGATGTCTTTAGGTAACAATTACATACCAAAAAACCCTAGAGCTTGCCACTGGGCAGCCAGCAGATGGAACCTGGTGCCACTTGGTACACTCGCGGCCCAAAAGCTCAGGACTCACTCACCATATGGCGATGGTGTCCAGGGGCCAAATCCTAAGCATTGGGTCTGACCTGGCTTGGGTACTCTCCTCAGCTGCCACGCTGCAGAGAGTTCCTTCCACCCGAGCCCGGTGACTGAACTCCCACCCCCTAGGTTCCTGCTTCCACTTTTGAAGTTTTTAGAAACATTTTTTTTTTCAAAGTTTAAAGTTATTTAGTAATGGAAAACATCTTTTATCGCAAGTAAAGCTTCAGTCACAGAAATAGACTGCTTTTAATTTTCAAGCTTATAAACTGCATCCATCTTTAACATAAGCCAGTATTTCTCAAAATGTACGGCATAGAGCATATCGATCAGATTAGCTATTTGTGGGATACACACCTAGGATAAACATACTAAATCAGAACATCTGGGACTTTATCCCAAGATATTGCACATATATATTTAAACAAATAGCACTAGAGGCTGGCACATTGTATAACAGATAATCCTCCAACAGCAAGCACTGTCAGTCCATATGGGCACTTGTTTGACTCTCAGCTGCTCAGTAATGGAAGGTTGCCCAAATACTCGGGCCCCTGATACCATGAGGGAAACCAGGAAGGAGTTCCTGGCTTCTGACTCCCAGCTTTATAAAGACTCAATGAGCTTGCTCCAGACTGCAGAGTGAAACAGTGGACGTAAGATTCTTCTCTCTGTATTCTCTTTTCTCTGTAAATCTGTGGTACACCTAGTCTATGAAATGCTACTCAGCCATTGAAAATACATGGAATTCTAACATTTGCAACAAAATGGTTCCAGCTAGAGACCATTATGCTCAATGAAACAAACCAATCACAAAAGAACAAAGATCATATGTTTTCTGCTATGTAAGGCAACTTTTATGCAGAGTACAGGATCAATAGACATATAGGTAAACACTAATACTTATATATTCACCTAGAAGAACTGTATAATGGAGATTAGCATCCTGAGAAGTGAAGATATGTTACAGTATGCACATCCACTCTTGAAAGAAAGAAGAACTCCCAATGAAACTGTTAAGCACATCTTGACACCAGGATAATATCCTTCTCCAATTGTCTATACCTACAATGTCATGATACACTCAAAAAGCAGAATGTTGGGCTTTTGACTGTTCTTGAATGACTACACTATTATAATATGGGGAAAAGAGTGGGGAAGAGGGGGTGTGGGGAGGTGGATAGGGAAATTCCTGAGCCAATGGAGATGCATCATGAAAAAGAAAAATGAAAAAGAACACAACAATCCCTAGTGACTTTTTTTCCACAAAATGAATGTATACAACTGGCTTAGGGAATGTGCCGCTAGCCACATTGGCTCTGGTAGTGTGTTCTTTGTAGCCTGTGTCTCTCTGCATGTGCTTATGCATCTGTGTGATTTTTAGAATCATTTCAGTGAAGTCCCCCTGTTAGCCATATACAATCTGGCTCCCTGAAAATCAATTTATATTTGTAATAAAATGATAGCAGAGACATTTCAATACACTGTTATTAAATAAAGACTGTTTTGTACTCAAGTGATTTAGCCAAAGGGAAAAAATCTATTGTTTATTATAATATTGAATTATCCAGGAATAATACACTGATTTTGAGACCTACTAGATTTTACATGCAGGTATATTAAGAACGTATTTTGTTGACTTCATTTTTTAAAATAGATTTTTTTATAGGTTTTTGTACAATATACCTGGAAGGGTAGGCCTGCGGTAAATAGTTGTTGAATGAATACATAACTAATAGGAGCATATCTGGTAATAAGTTGAATTCATGAAAACTTAAATGTGTGACCTAAGAGATAGTGGCTTCATAGGACATGCATGATCTCAAGTTCCTTAAGTCTTAATTATGTACTTTCAAATGCCACTTGAAAGTCAAGAATATTTCCATAAACAATCAGCAGATGCTTCAAATGTTTATATCCTCATTTAAATGGTACTACAGAAACATGCATGAATCCACGTATTAGTCTTCATATATGCATAGGCATATATGAATATGCATATACGAATATGTATGCGTATTCTTCATCCTCACATCAACATAATATAGATCAACACAAAAAGATCAAATTATTTTCATAAATCACACCTTAAAATAACTTTGATTTCATCTTTTTAATGAAAGTACCCAGACATATAAGTGACCTTTAGATAGCTCAGTAGTAATAAAGCCACTAGTGAACTTTTTGATCTACAATTTTAATGAATTTCAGAGAAAGCATAATGTAGAAAAATTGTATAGATATGCATAATGTGCAATGGGTTTTCTAGCAGCGGTTTGAAATCTCCGTGGATAACCTTTCTACTGGCAATGATCAGTAGGAGGGCTAGTTGGCCTTGGGACACAGGACTCCTCAAAAGGTGGGAATTTTTGCCACTGGCACCTCTTGTCTTTGAATTCAGTCTGTTGATAGACTTTGACAGACACTTATGCACATTTCAAAATACTGAAAAGGGTCAATCTCCTCTAAACCAGAATTCTCCTAATTGCTCTTGCTAGTTGCCCACGGCTTTTAGACAGCAGCAACAATGTGTAGCTAAGCAGTGTTAAGCTCTGCTAACAAGGTCTCCAGCTTTGTGTCCCTGCTGACAAATGACCTTACAATGCTCTACTGTCAAAATCTCAAACAGGATTTCTTTCCCCTCAGCGTAAGAAGCTAGAATCATTACGAGTGGGGAAGTCTGTAGAAATTTCTAATGGATGTTTAGCTTTTTAACAAAATAAATTATCACTTAGTTAAATATTGCCACTTCACATATGTCTTCTCCACAGCTTTAACTACAGTAATTTTAAAGCCATCACACTCGAAACCACACCTACTTGCCCAAGACGTTTCCTCTTAAAGCTCACTGTGTGTGAAATAGTTTGTCACGATGAGGTGAGGATAGCAGAAATAAGTGAATAGACCCTTCTCAATGCAAACAGGAATACTTGAAGTCACTGAAATTAATCCCTAAAAATGAAAAGAAAATTAACCTCTTTTTAATGGTGAAAAGATGACTGGCACATAACATATACAGAAAGAGGACTGAAGCCCCCCCACACACGGCCCCAATGACCAGTGTAATATGCAGGTGGGAAAGAATTTCTCCATCTCCTGAACGTACACTCACGTGCAAATACACATTTTGTGAATTAACTCCAGTTGCAGCAAATGCAGATTGGGCTCATGAAGCCAGAACTGCAGAATACCATCAGGACAAAATTTTGCTAATTTAGCAATAATGAAAATTTATTTAATGTTATAATAGACCTCAGAAAGCTCATTAAGAACAATTTTATCCTTGGTTTCAAATGATTCCTTCTAAGCTTAAATATAATTTTATGTAGGTTAATGCTTTTTCTCATGCTTTTAATACTATTAATTTGTTAAATATGTCCTTTAAAATTAATATATTCTGATAATGTGATAGGCACTTGCTTCAAATCAGTTCCCTTGAGTATTTCCACAAGAGTATTCACATTTTCAAAGAACCAGATCCGAGATATGCATTTAGTTGAACTGTTAAACCTTGACTTGAATGCCCACATGGCCCAGCAGAGTGACTGGGTTCGAACCCCACCTGAGCTCCTGACTTCAGCTTTCTGAGAATGCACTGCAACAGCTGGAACTGAGCCTATCTGAACCCAGGAGCCTGGAGCTTCTTCCAGGTCTCCCACGTGGGTGCAGTGTCCCAAGGCTTTGGGCAGCCCTCTACTGCTTTCCCAGGCTGCAAGCAGGAAGCTGGATGGGAAGTGGAGCAGCTGGGATAAGAACCTATGCCCATATAAGATCTGACTCATGTAAGGTGAAGACTTTAGCCACTAGGCTACCGTACTGGACCTGCGCAATTATTTAAAAGGCTGACATATGCAGAAAACTGAGGAGCTGTCATATATATATAAAGCTAACTTTTTATTTTCACCATTATATGTATGAACATCAGCTGCAGGTTCATACATAAAAATAGAACAAAATTACATCATTCTTGATATGGGACATGGTTGTGTATGTGCATAGGTGTGTCTATATGCATTGGCATGTGTATATACAATATATTCATAAATATAGCAACTATATTCTTCTGTAAAACATACATATAGACACATTTGTAATACATAAGCTATATAGTAGCCTATTATTGGCTATGTTTCATGTTTTGAAGAAATAAATCATGCATTTTAATTTAAGGTATTGTAGAAGTGGAACTTAAGCTTTGAGATTGTCCTTTATTTTTTAGCATTCTATGATTAAATGGTGAATAAATAATCTGATTTTTCTCATCACTGACCTGTCTGAAAAACGTTTCTAGCAACCTGATCATTATTCTGTTTATCTGTCACTTGCCTACTCTTAGAATCTTTCTACTAATTTAGAATAAAAATTGATTTCAGTAGAACAAAAAATGTGCAACAAGCAGTCATTTAATTCTAATTTGCTACTTCATTTCTTGATTATGTTATGAAATATTCATGTCACTGTGCTATCAACTGCAGTACAGTCTACTTTATTGATACTGATTAGGGGCAGGAAAGATAATTAAAGCAATATGAAGTGCATCAGTTTTAGTGTATTTTAAGGATTTTGTCACAGAGCAACTCTAATATTGACTTACAAAGTTCTCTCTGTTTGCATATGTTTCTTCTATTTCATTCAAAAGAAATTTTTAAGTTTATTTTGTAGAAATGCAATGCATTCAAAAAGACTTGCAATACACAAAGAAACGGGTATCAGATAAACTACAGGTTACGCAGCTCGATCTAAGTTTCTAATTAACAGTGAATAATTCTTTAGATTAATTATGTACTGAGTACTGTAAAATGCATATTTATATTAGACATTTTTTTTGCTTGCCACAAATTCAGATCAATTATTCATCCTTCTCTCTTTTGTAATTTGCCAAAATCTGGCAAAACTGTGAAACTAAGCTCTGGCATCACTGACAGTACCAAGTGTCTTGGTGGGTCACAGTCCATGGAACAAAGCAAATCAAGAGTGGCATTGCCACTACAATTGTGGGACACAGATCCAGTTCATTGTTTCAGAGACTAGCTGATGTTATGCAATAAAGTCAAATTTATCATTAATTGAACCATCACACCTCAATTAGGTGAGCGTTACGTCAGACGTAATTTTAATTAAAAAAAATCTAAACTGAAAATAAAGCTAAAAAGGCTTCCTTTTGTCCTTTTCTAGTATCTTTATTTTCACTTTACTCCAACTCACCTGAAGATCAATAGCTGAAAGCTTGAGTGAAAATAAGCATGGCCCATTTCACACAATGACTCAGAGCTGTGGCTGTGGCAGCCACAGCAACTTCACTCCATCCACCCAGTGTCAGGCTCCTGGTTGAGCATAGATTTGGCCCGGAGGTGCAGAGATGCCCCAGGAGACACCTCAGTGGGGCAACTGGCACTTTAGATTTCATTATTCCTGGAGAAAGGTGGTACAAACCAAGTTCTCCTGGTAGTATTTCCCAAGTTAATTAAGATGAAGCTATATCAATTGTATACTTCTTTAATAACTTTATAGTGACTATTCCTACAGAGGTGAAATCATTTCAAGAAGCTTTCCTGGTGTTTAGGTCTCTAAAACAATGATATTTCCTATGCATGCAGATAAACTTGTAAATTAAAAGCTGTGATGCATTCCTTTTTTTTTATAGGGCAGTGGCAGTCATACTGAAATAAAACTAAATATTGAGATACATTCATCATTGGCTGAAATTTGAAACTGTTAAGGCTGATGTCAGCACCATGTTGATAAATTTGTGGTCCTACCTCTTTTGCTGGGTTTATGGCAGGTGGATAGGTGAAGAGGCAAACACCTCTTTTTTCCATTGATGTAAAATAATCTGCTTTTTTTAAAGATTTATTTTTATTATTTTTTATTGGAAAGGCAGAAATACAGAGAGGAGAGACAGAGAGGAAGATCTTCTGTCTGATGATTCACTCCCCAAGTGAGCGCAACGTTTATTTGTATTGCAAACTCAGATTTACAGAGAGAAGAAGAGACTGAGAGAAAGATTTTCTATCCACTGGTTCACACCCCAAGTGGTCACAACAGCCAGAGCTGAGCTAATCTTAAGCCAGGAGCCAGAAGCTTCTTTTGAGTCTCCCTCATGGGTGCAGGGTCCCAAGGCTTTGAGCCATCCTCCAATGCTTTCCCAGGCCACAAGCAGGGAGGTAGAGGGGAAGCAGATATGAACCAGTGCTCATATCGGATGGAAGGCAAAGACTTTAGCCATTGGGTTATCGCACTGGACTCTGACACATTCACATTTTGAAATATTGTCAACACCTTCCCCAAATTTTTTGCCATTGTCATTCGCCTTAAATAAATCATGCTTTTTCCTGTCCTACCTTATTATGTCACCATAAGTTAAACTTTAGATTGTAGGTGATTATGGCAAAATTCAATTTCCCATCCCTTTTAGTGACAGACGCAGCTCGATTTTACATGGTTGTTTGTATGACAGATGCATTTATTATTATTGCTTATATATAGATAAGAGTCCTTCAGACTCCTTTGATTTTCAAAATAAACATGAGTGTTATATGGGTATGTAATGAATGCTAAATAAAACAATCTAGCAACTAGATAGAGGGTTTAATTGCATCTTTTTCTTTTAAAAAATAATTTCTATGGTTTTTGAGAATGAAATAAGAAAGTAAACAGAGCAAAGGAAACCATAGTTCATCATAACAGAGAACAAATTTAGCAATAGCGAATGTTCTAGATTGAACATTGGCTGAAAAATCTTTGCCTTTTTTTCTAGCCAAAAATAACATAAGGCACTGCTATTGTAGTATATTGGGGAAATCCCATGCCAGCATCGCTAAGGATTCTGGCTCGTGTCTTGATTGCTCCACTTCAAATTCAGTTCCCTGATAACCCAGGAAACACAGCAGATGATGGCCCACACAGCTGAGCCCCTGCCACTCACGTAGAAGACTTGGGTTAAGCTCCTTAGCTTTTGGATTTGGCCTGATCCAGCATTGTAGTCACCTAGGGAGTTAACCAGGAGATGAAAGATTCTCTCTTTTTCAAGTCCCTTTCTTAAACAAACAAACAAACAAAACCTAAACTAAATAAGCACAAATGTTGTCCAATTTCCCTCTGTTTAACCCAAACTAGCTCTGATAATGTCTTTGACACATAAAATGTAGCAGATCCAATATTCTGAAACCTTAGAGGTTATGACGGAAGAAGCCTCAAAGATTTCATCTTGGTGTTAGATTACTCTCATTGAGACTTTGGGTCCATACATTGAGAAGAACCAATATCATGAGACTATTTCCATGAAGAGGTCATGTGCAGGTGCTAAAATTGACATTCTCAGCTGAGGCTGGCTTTCCAATCATTTCAATGGAATGTCAGGCATGTGAATAAAGACATTTCGTGAACTCCAGACTATGCCTGCCATTAGTGAATATTGCAAATGGCACACATGAATTCAAAAGGAATGCAAGGCTGACTCTGACAAATATTTCCAAAATTTCTGACTCACAAAGATGCTAAGATAAATTAGTTGTGACCTTACACCCCTGCCAGATATTTTTACCCATAAATATTTGGTTTTAGAAAATGAATTCCTCTTAAATATTTTGCATTTGCAAGGCCAAAGATTTAGGTTGCATTTATGTTGCTCTAAGTCAAAAGGTATACTAAAGCAAAACAGAACTTGCAAGGCTGATGTAGTAAGCATCATCACCTTGGTGCTAGTGATGCCCAGAAGAATCCAAGGATGCAACTAGGTGGGCCCCCTGTGGTAGCCTAGTGGATAAAGTCCTCACCTCGCATGAGTCAGGATTCCGGTTCATATCATAGCTGCCCCACTTCCCATCCAGCTCCCTGCTTGTGGCCTGGGAAAGCAGTTGAGGAAGGCTGACAGCTGTCCTTGGGACCCTGCACCCATGAGGGAGTCTGGGAAGAAACTCCTGGCTCCTGGCTTCAGATCGGTTCAGTTCTGGTCACTGTGGCAACTTGGGGAGTGAACCAGTACATGAAAAATCTTTCTCTCAGTAAATCTGACTTTTTAATAAAAATAAATAAATCTTAAAAAAAAAGAGGTGTGTGCTTGTGTTTAAATAAGAAGCAGGGAGGAATCAGGCAACATGTTGTAAAAGAACAGGAGGAAGCTAAGTGTAAGATGGTTATTTTGTATTCTGATAAGCATGGACTTTTTTTTGTCAATGGATTGAGGAAAATAAGGAATATATCATCTTCTAGGTTCCAATGATACTCCTAGTCATTACTTGTGTCCTTTGTAAGAAATAGTTTAGGTTGGGCAGAGCAGAAGTGATCTCAGTAACTCTCCCATGAGGAATGCTTGGAATATGCTGCTGGGACCACACTGATCTTGTCTCTGTGCAAATTGCTGGCCACCTGCCCTGATGAGCCTGTGTCCTGCTCCAATTCACACTCATGTGGAAATCAAGGAACTGCCACTTTCTTCTATTTCCAGCATGAAAGATATATAAAACTCCAGTGCTGTGTGCCCTAGGCGGCCATTTCTTCACGCGGACACACCCCAATGGCCTCCCTTTCCTCTAGCCCTCTACTTCCCATGCAGAAGTGGTTTAAGGCCTTCAGATTTTCTTTTTTGACAATAAAAGTCTGACTAGATTAAGAGTCTCTTTCAAGCATGTTCAAGTACCTCTGAATCTCACAGAAACTATGAACCTTATTTATTTCTAGATATTTATTGATACTAAAGTGAAAATGACATGTATTGCAGTTTGTATTTCTTAAAGAGATATGGCAAGAGACACAGATGGAGGAATCAGTGGATTTGACTTTGAGGATTTTATGCTATAACTGGTGATAGTTAACGATGAAATTGCATTTTGGAACACTCATTCTTTCAATAAAAAATAAATTGCCTATTTGTCAGCAAACAGAAATAATGTTGATTAATTAGGATTTGCCTTTTGACATGTTCCTCTCACAAACCAGAGGAATAAATAGGGGTGCCAGAGAAAATAACACACGTGAAGAAGTAATTTTTGCCCTAAGAAATGTCATCCCAATTAAAGATGGAATTCTAGCACAGCAGACAGTTCAAAGTAGTCAGGCTATAGTCTAGGTCAAACCAACTCTGGTTGACATTGAACACACAAGGTCAACTGAGATAGCTCTAATTCTTAAATTGTGCCTAATAGACAATCCACAAGAAATGATTTTTTTCTGAAAAAACTGCTAATACATTATGAAATTATGTCATCATACTTCTAACTCATTTATAAAGCATTATATGGTTGCTTTTTTGAAACATTCATTTCACTTTTGATAATTACAATGCAGTTTTAGTACACATTTCTCTGTTGCCTAAGAGCAAAGGCTTCAGTGTCACCAAATTAAAAACAAAGCTCACTTGTTTGCTTGAAATGCAGAAAAAAGGAGAGAAGGATTGTTGCTTCCCTCCCATACGCAAGGAGCAGTCTTGGCTAGGTTGGAGACTGGTCCTAGGGGCAAGGATGCAACCCTTTGTGTCAGTACCACCAACCCCCTACAGTTGCAGGAAGCTGGATTCAGGAGCCAGAGCCAGATATTGAAGCCAGATCTAATCTCAATAACCAACTTTAAAAATAAAATTATAAAAGATAAACTTCTAATTTCCCAAATAGCCTTCTTTGTTTGTCATGATTTCTTGATATGAATAATGGTGCGTGACATCCCTGTTTTGACAAACTACAGCTTCTTAATCACTATTAGATACTTTTAATGTATTTATGAAAAAGGTTTAGTCCAAATATTATTAGTAATCCTGCTTCTGTCAATCCACCCTGAAAGATTAAAGCTGTTTTCAGAAAAATACATTAAAATAAATTCCAATCTTATTACAGAACTTGCTTTAATGCATACTCTAGTTTAAAACAGGATGTCGATAAAACGATTAGAAAAGTACAATAATCTAAAAGGCATGAAAACTATGTTCATCCATTTTTCTTTTAAGATGATTTTAAAATAGTAATTTAAAATGTAGATATTAATAGTTAATGTAAAATACATTAATTATCCTGTTGACAATCTTATTGTATATTTAATGTTCCACACACACACTTCCTAAACTCCCTTGTAGTTTGGCTGAATTTAGAATGATCTGTTCCACTTTCAGTCGAAATTACTTCAAGGCATGTGTTTGTTTTTCTCACTTGTTCTTCCTTGTCTTAATTGTGGAGATTAAATTTTGTGATAGAAAATACACGGTCATTTTATGACCTCTTGGGAGGAGCAATCTTGGTGAGCCAACAGACCAAGGTAGATTGAAAGACAAAATAAGTACATTTTTAAAAAAATAAATATAGTCACTATGATTTTATATCTTTGCTTGACCAAATGGTGCTTGTTCTCAGTAACATTTTCACATATGCAGTTTCATATTGGTAATTTCATACTGGAAAGAGGAAGTCCTTATGAGGCACATGCAAGAATACAGAAGCTGTAGATGATTTCAGTGTGTTGCTCAGCACTGGAATTTCACTTTCATTAAGCATTTATCAAGAGAGGAAGCAATCTCCGCCTTGCTTTTCACCTAATATTCAACCTAGTCCCATAAAATATTATTATTATGATAATTTTTGTCATTTTTAAAAAAAACGAGACTGAGACTCAGAGGATACCCAATTCTACAAAATCATCCATTTAGCAATAGCATGGCCAAGGTTGAATTTAGCTACTTAGATTGTGTCTTCAGTACTTATTTAGATTAAAATCAGGGAATCAAATAATTCTACTACAAAATGATTTTGTGATTAGGTAAGAACTCTTCTGTTCTTATGTCACTTCTAGCAATTTAGAGCTTAGCATGTTTGTAGAAGGAACATTCAAAAATCCACTTGCAGAGGAACGAATAAAAGAAAATATGGTTTAGCAGAATAAAACTTGGCTATGAATTTAAAAATCTATCTTGAAGAGATCCAAAAGCTGATTGAAAAACCATTCTTTAAGAAACATTTTTTAGGCTCAGACATTAAATGATAGTAAAACATTTCCAGGTGTAGTATCAAAAATTTAACAACATTCTTCTCTTCAACAGTGTTAGAATATGTAACACTCAACAGATTCCAAGTCATAAACAGTGTGGTATCTTAGTCTGTGTAAATTATTTGAAAAGTATAATTTGACCACAAGTAAGAATGAATAAATACTTATTTTATGTTGATTTTCATCCTGAATTATATTTCCTTTTTATATCACATTTTTACCTCCCAATTATGTAAAATTAGACATTTACATGATGTTAGATAATGTTAAAATGTATAAAATTATTGCTAGATTCTCTTAGTAATATTATCTAGGTAATTTTAAGTGAACTAAAGTGGAGAAAAATCTGCTTGATGTATAGAAACATTACAATAAATGTTCTATATTATTAATGTTCTATATTATTATGTAAGTCATAATTCAGAATGACATAAATGAAATACTAAGGCTACTGAGGTAATTTGTGCAAAATATTTGCCAGTGAAGGAGCATAAAGGTAATTTGCATAATAGGAGGGTAGTTTCATGTATTGTATTACTTTCATTATTCACTATATTTGAGTATCAATTGGGTATATAAAAACAAATGAAAAATACATTTATGAATAGATTTTAATTGTGTAAATAAAAACAAGATCATAATTCTACTTCTACTGGACTACCCAACAGTGAACGCAAAAACATCAAACTTTCTCCCAAAACTGTTAACACAGATCACTCAAGCAAAATCCATTTTGCATATCTAAAGTAATTTTCATGATATTACTCTGAATAACCTTATTTTATCATCGCAAGGGTAGGTCTGTCTGATTACAAACAGGTATAAATTATTTCATAGTCATTTCTTGAGACAAATTTTACCTGGATGCTTGGAGGACTCCACAGGCTAACTTTTGATGTGCCATATTAATTTATCAAAAGGAAATAACAGTATTGGAAAAATACATGTTTAGGTTATGTAAGTACACCGTATGCCCATTTTAGCTGATCATTGAACTCTAGCACCTTTTTTTCTTTTAATTCTTCTGTAACTAATTTAACAGAAGGGGAAAAGAGGAAAAGAGAGGGAGAGAGAAAGAGAGGAAGAGAATGGACTCAGTTCTACTGTTACGCATTTACTTTATGTTGGCTTGAAGGTCATTATTTTGAACCGATAATTGCCCCCTTTAGTCTCTCAAACACCATTAAACTTAATGGTCTGATTTAATTTGCCTGGCTAGTCTTCACTCTAAAATATCTCCTGCTTCTACAACTTCTCTTTCTCTGATGGGAACAGACAAGGTCTGGTTTTAATTCATGTTACATCAAAGTACCAACATTCTATTAGTAAAAAAGACGGATGGTGATACCTTCTTCCACTTAATCAAAGAGCTGATTGCATGCCAAAATTGGCAGAGATTTTAATAGTCCAATTACCAACACGTACTGGTCTCATTGGTTTAATAATGGACCCTTAGGAGTTAAATGTCGCGTCCACAGGAAACAATCAGGAGACTTTTGAATGTCTTCTTCCTTACTTAACAAGTGCATGTTTTCTGTTATAATTCATCCCCCTTCTCATCCCCACCCTCAAATCCCAAAACCCCATTCTCCATTAAGAGATTTAATTTCTAAACACTCATTTCTTTATTTAAATCTCCCTTTGCATTTTTCTTTTTCTTCCTTTTTAAAAGTTTTATATATATGGAGAGAGAGAGAGTGAGAGAGAACGGAGAGACTGAGAGAAAGTTATTTATTCCCTCCCCAAAATAGTTGCTATGCCTGTTAACTGATAAAGCCAAATCTAGGAGCAGGGAAATCAAAGCAGGTCTTTGACATGGATAGTGTGGACCGATTATTTAACCTCCTGCTGGCCCCAGGATGCACATTAGCTGGAAGCTGGACTCTGATGAAGGATTGATGTGGGAGGCAGGCATCCCGCACAGTGTCCTAACCACCAAGCTAAAAGCATGCTCCCTAAATAGAGTGTTTTTTTCTATGTTGTTTATACAATTGATCAAGTTGGGAAGGATTGAGGGTCAGGGAAAAGCGGGTGTGATTATTATCTCCAAATTTTCTATTTCTTCCTCCTGTATCTGGGGAAAGGAGAAAGCCAGGGAGGAAAGCCACACTCAGAGTCCCAACCGTCACAGCACCCAGGGAATAGCCACAAGATACCAACCTAGGGCCTGAATATGGTGCATGCTCCAAGGGTCTCCCAAGCGGTCTCCCTAGTTTTGAAATGCTGTCGATCTCCCCGATCCGAGGGTGAAAGACCCCTTCCAATGTCCATTGGTTGACTCTCAACCTCCGAGTCTCCATTCACCCAGGTATTTCCTGTTGCTGTTTGGCTGAGGTAGGTATCCAATTTGTTCTGCTCTCCTTCCTTTGCCATGGTGCAAGATGTCCTCTGCTGGCCCCAGTGGGCTGCCATAGCCTCTATATTTTTAAGAGACCAGCAAAACAAAGTGAGAACATGTCTTCACTTTTTTGTTTTTATTTAATACTTAAATTTTTTTTTTTAGTTTAATGATTTTCTTTTTAACATTCTGGGCCTATCTGGTCGGCAATTTATGTGAATTCTTGAAATTAAAAGTGTACCATTTATTAAGATATTAGTAAGGTATTAATTTTCTTGTACTAAAGATAACAATTTTTTAAAAGAATACCCATTTCTGAGATCAACATTTCTCTATGGAGAAATCACTTCCTCTCGAAAGTAACGCTCATACTTGAGATATATATGACACAATATAAACCTTTCCTTTGGGGTTTTCTTTTGACAATTATTTTTGTTTTATTTAGTTTCCCTTGCTTATGTATACAATGGGTATCAAGGTTTACTGGGATCCCCCTGGGCTAAAGTGGTGTTTGTGTGGCTCCCTGTAGGTGGCGCTGCAATCCTGTGAGAATAGTGACAAAGCCACCAACCGGTCTCCTTCGCGTTTGCCCAGATATTCATCTGAGACTCTCAGAAAATGGAAAAATTAATGAACAACTACTAATCCTAAGCAACAGTGATGTATCTACTTTAAGAGAGAGAGAGAATGATTGCCTAACCAACCTGAAAATAAATACAAGCATATCCAACATTTTTTTTTTCACATCAACGCTAAATCTGCCTCAATCTTCAATACTCCAAATTAATTCTTACTAGGACTCTTCACAATCCTAATTTATTTACACTGAAAATGTCTGTAGAATTTAGAATGCATTGCATCAGTTTCCTCTACTAAGTCAAAAATCATTGGAAATTACTGGCAGCAATTGTGAAAATCAGTTTTTCAGAAATAATGATCAGGATTGGTTCCTGTACTGAAATTACAGTTTCCATGTAAGATAAATAGTTCTACACATTTGCATTATGAAGATTTCAATCGTTTACGTGTCTGAACTGAGAGAGGACATTGCGAAGATGAAAGGAATAGCAAGCATCCTGTTTAATACAAGCTCCTTACTCAGAAGGAAAGAAAGCAGAGCACAGCTGTTCTTGACTTTCGAGAGACAGATGTACAAGAGAATGATAACCTGCAGCTTACAGCAGGTAACTCCATCTGGGCATTGTAGACAGTTGGAGATACTGCTTTGCTGGGAGAGTTTGTTCTGCACATAGTAGGACATTGGCTGCAAGTTGCTAATACCACTCACCTACAGCTTACGCTCAGTTTGTTCTGACCAAAGATGTCTTTAGACACTGTCATAGGTCTTTCATATGAGAATCAACTCTGAGATAATCTATACTCAAGTATATATATATATTTAAAGCAAGGAAGAAACACTGTGGACAAGTCTTTTGATGGTAAGCTATTCAGGACAAGTGTACACTGCCATTTTCTAAGGAAGCATCCCTGAAGAACTAGGAATTGTGTGTCTTAGTCAACATAAACACAGTGCTACAATTCCACCAATCATCAAATACTCACACAGGATCTCTACCCAAAACCATATACACTAGATTTTATGTATTTATTTCACTGGGAGAGTGAGATCTTTCATCTGTTGATTCACTCCTCAAATGATTGAAAAAACTGAGGCTGGATCAGGCAGATGTGAAAAATCCATAACTAAAATGAGGTTTATTGTATATGTGCTTGAGACCCACGTACTTGATATTGCCTTCCAGGCTGTGCATGGTCAGGAAACTGTAAAGGACCCAGGGCTGGGACTCAAACACATGGATTGTGACAAGGGTTGCCAGCGTGTGAAGAGGTGAATTTTCTGTGCACCGATGTCTGCCCCATGCCTACAAAATTCAAATGAATGCTTTTCTGAAACAAATGACTAGCTTAAAATTATATCATGGCCCAGGGCGGTAGCCTAGCGGCTAATGTCCTCACCTTGCACTCGCCAGGATCCTGTGTGGCACCAGTTCTAATCCCAGCATCCCCACTTCCCAACCAGCTCCCTGCTTTTGACCTGGGAAAGCAGTTGAGGATGGACTAAGGCTTTGGGACCCTACCAGGAAGAGATTCCAGGCTCCTGGCTTCAGATTTTTGCTCAGCTCCCAGCTACTGGGGCTGCTTGGGGAGTGAATCATCGGACAGAAGATCTTCCTCTCTGTTTCTCCTCTCTGTGTATCTGATTTTCCAATAAATAAATAAATAAATAAATATCTAAAAAAAAACAAAGAAGCACTGATTGAAAAAGTATCAGAGTATTAAATGGTAAATAAAGTTCCCATCACACCAAAATATTTGTGGTTATATATTTTATATGTTCTTTTAGAACATCAATGAAAAGGAGGCTGGTACTGTGGTGTTGTATATTAACCCTCTGTCTATATTGTTGGCATATCATATTGGAGCTCTGTTTAGACTCCCAGGGGCTAAATTTAGAATCCTGTCTCTTGAAAATGTACCCATGAAAACAACAAAGGAAAGCCCAGGAGCTTGGACTTCTGTGATTCACATAGGAGACCTGGATGGAATTCTAGGCTCCTTGTTTTTACTTGACTCTGCTGCCTTCATTGTTGCCATTTAGAGTAAATTAGCTGACGGAATCTCTCTCCCAGTGTCCCTCTTCTGTTTTTCTTTGTCACACTGCCTTTGGTATTGATCAATAACCTTTAAAAATAATCTTATTAAAATGCGTTTAAGTAAATGTGACTAATAAACTTCCTGAGAATCTTTGTTTTAAATATTTTACCTGGAATTGCAAGAAAAGCATTCAATCCATTCATAAATATAAAGGACACTCTTAGGATACATCACTGTGTACATCTCTACTCCTGAACAAAAGGGCGTCTCCCAATGAAGCTGTTAAATATACATGGACAATAGGATATCAGACTGTCTAACATTGTACTCAGAACTCTACTATATGCTAAATAGAGTATTGGACCTGTGACTGTAGCTGAAGTTCTGTACTATTGAAAGGGCATCGAGAAAAACAGTGAGAGAGGCTGGAGGTTTGGGGGAGGGAATTCCCTGTGTCTATGGGGCCCTATATGAAAAAAAAAAAAAGAAAGAAAGAAACATGACAAAAGTGTACTATCCCTGGGGTTAGGTGTTTTAGAGAATTAAAAATATATGATCTGACCTTGGAGTGCAGACATGAGGACTGGATCTCTGTAGTTGCCGGTGCCCATGCAGTGGAGATCATACCTAGATACACACGAAAGCCATGACACTTAGCTTATCTAAGCCAGCAGAGGACAATGAGTACTTAATCAAAACATGCAAGGCAGAACAGGTTGGACAGCTCTCTTGACCAGACCTTGAAGTGAATGTCTGGGTCTTGGGATACACCAAAGTAGACCTGTTCTGTCGATAGACCTTAGAAAGAGTTTCGCACCCTGCTGCAATGAAGTGGACAATGTCTCAGAACTATCAAGACCATTGGGCAGCATCCTCAGACCCTTCTTCCCCGTATCGGGGTCTCTAAGGCAATATCAGATGATGGCTCCATCCCCAGATTCTGATTGTAATGACATGGGGAAGAATGGTTGAAGGTGTAAAAGGTGAGAGAGAAATGAGAGTAGGACGAAGAAATTCCAATACCCTTAAAATTATCATGGAATATAGTAATGATAAAAAAAGATAGAAGAAAAAAAGTCATGAATGAATTGATACCAGTTGCCTGAGGTACTTTTTACATACAGTACTTCAAAAAGACTTATGAAGTCATTTCAAGTCCCGTCTTTGTAACAGTGGTAACAGTGGAGCCCTAACTGTGCTCAACACAGTCCTGTGGAAGGAAGTGGTGTGCAGGCCAGAGTATTCTTCCAGTGTCCCCCATGTCACAGCATGATATGATAGAAGGTTGGCATCTCATTTCTTTGGTCTACATTTAATTTATTTCTATATTTTGAATTTAGTAATGGAAATGCTGAAATGTCAGGATTCCACAGGCATATCGTTAAGAAATTCCTTTTACAATTTAAGGTATTGCTTGCCAGGTCAAAACAAACAGACTTAACTAAAAGTGGTAGATAATTCCTATATTTCTATTTTGCAGAAAATGTGAGTTCCAAGAAATCATTGCATCTGGTCCTGCCAAGGTTACTGCAGGTGAACCTTAAAATGCAACAAACCTGTAGTCGCTAATTTTTATAATCATACGTTTACATGGCATGTATATTAAACACATTTCCAAGTGAGCCTTGGCAGAAAAAACCTTCCCCATTCCTGGGATGAACGATCACCTAATAATTGTGTAATTGTCCCAGTCCTTTGAATGATACAGTGTTTACTGAAATCTGGGTTAAATAGATGTCTGCTATTGATTTTCCTTGGAAAGGAAAAAAAAATGTTTCATGTTTGTGGCTTCACTTTTGTTAGTAAAAAGTGGCTAACTGGCAGTGCAAAAAGTAAGAACAATGCAATAAAGTACCCCGAATGTGACTGTAACAACACCTTCCTTAGGACACAACTTGCTGCTGTCATCGCTGTTTTAACTGTCATACATGGGAACTCAGTTCTTCGAATAATGTTTTATTTCTACCTTAAACTGTTAGAAAACATTCTGTTAACAAACTGGGGGATTCAATAAGAAATTTGAGTCTTGAAATCTCCCTTGTTGTATTTGATTATCAGCAGGACCGCCAGGCAATCCAGAATACGAATGAATTATTAGATGGTAATCGTAATAAAAACTAGTTAGTAATAGCCTCACAGAGGCCCTGCAGATTATGGAAGGTGTTCCCAAACCTCATTTTGAGATAAATTATTCTAATACAAATTCTGGCCTGTTTATAATGAATTATATAGTTAGTCAGACCTTCTGAAATATCTCTTTCTAATACTCCTTACCTCTAAACAATGAAGATATTTTGACGGAAGAAGCCCGAGTCCTTCCACATAGGAACTAACGACATCAGAACAACAGCCAGGAACCACGATCGATCATCAGAACCACATGATCAATAAACTTCCGGCGGGACAATGGGAGAGGAACCTTCTCCAGTCCTTACCTAGTTCCAGCTCTGGGCCTCCACCCTCTATAATGACCAACAAGGTTCCTCCTAAACCCCTTGCCCCCCTTCACACACACACACACACACACACACACACACACACACACACACACACACACACACACTCATATACACACACTAATAGGATGAGATAACCAAAGAACAATAAAGATAGGTCATCAAGGACTCGCACATGTACTATTAGGTGGAACACAAAGAACAAGTACCGATCAGCAAGTTATGAGAGATTTCTCTGCAATACCCCCCAAACTTGTTGCACACCTCAATTGATGAGGTGTCATTGAAATAGTTGTAGGAGGTAGTCAAGAACTTACATGTAATTTTAACATATTGTCTACTCAATACTATGTCAGACATCACATGTTTGCCTTGATTTAACCTGTAATTTATGCTTGGTTGATTGTTACTTTTTGAACCTGTCATTGATACTGTCTCAACCCAGATGTTTTGAAGAATTGAACTTGTTTTCTTTTTTTTTAACATATAGTTCACTCAATACTATGTCAATTAATTCCATAACGTTGTATATTGACACTGATGTTTTGTTGGGGATTTTAACTGACCGGAACTTTACTCTGTTAGCTCTACCTTCAGACCAGAGATGGTCTCCCCAAGAGGCCACTGAACTTATCTGGACAATAAGACGCTGGACTTTATGCTAGGTATATGCTTGCAATGAAGGAATTTCAACTGAACTTGAACTGCGGTTATGCAGCAAGGTGGAGCAATAGTGATGGGAGGAAGGGTGTGGGAGGGGTGGGGAAAATCCCAGTGCTTATAAAACTGTATCACATAATACAATGTTAATAACAAATAAAAAAATAAACAATATCATAGAATATGTTTAAAATGCATCTCTATTTCCAAATCAAAGATGCACTCCAATGAAACTATTAAATATACATTGACAATAGGATGCCGGACTTTCTGCTATTGTCCATACCTACAATGTCAGGATACACTTAAATAAGCAGAATGATGGATTTATGACTGTTTATGAAGTTCTATACTATTATGATAATATAGGGGAAATCAGTGTTGGGGAAAGGGATTTGGGAAGGGGGTAAGGAAAATCCCATAGCTTATGGAACTGTACCATAAAATTTTTTTAAAAAGCTATATATCACTTGCACAAATTTTGCACCAAAATAAACTTATCTTTGAATTTCAAAAAAAAAAGATATTTTGATTACTTTTATATGAAATCCATATGAACTGAGTATCAAATGCTATTTGTTTTCCCTCTCATTGGTTTAATTAAAGTATTTTAAGGGCAGAATATTTTTTTAAATGACATGCAATTTCAAATGGATAGGAAAATGTAGCTTACTGAAAGATGCATTGAATGTATGGATAATGTGTATGTACTATTTCTAATGCTGATACCATAATTCCAACTTCAACTAGAAAACTATTGAAATAATTTCAAATATTTGTTTAAATGTGGTCTAAATATTCTGTTTAGTTCTCAGGATTAAAAATGAACCTAAGGCCAACCTAATCTTCATGAGTGGAAACTGAAAAAGCTGATGCTTCTTCGTAGGCTTTCAAGAATTGGAAACTTGAAATCAATTCTGTTCAGTTTTTGGAAAAAAATAATAAATTATTTCAATAGTTCAGGAGTGGGCAATGTCAAACCCATGGCTTTATAGTTCCTGCACAAATCATCTGGTCTGGCTCTGCCCAGCCAACTGCAATAGGAACTCAAAATTCAATTCATCTATAGCAGGCTATTTTTTAAGCTGATAATATTGTATGTCCAGTGAATGCAAATATTCATATGGCCCTTAGCACCTCTGCTAGTTGAAGAAATGAAAATTCATTATATACCAATAATGTTGGGAAAAGCTGTGAAATTATCTGAGAAGAAAGTGAACTGCTAGTAATTTCATACATTTTGTGAAGTTCAGAGCTCGCATTCTGAAGGTACTTTCTGCACCTAGTTGATTTTTTTTTGTATGGGATTGTTTTTTTGCCCTTGTGATTTCATTTTCTTTTCCCAAATTGTTAGTGACCCTGTTTACTCCTTTTTGAGAAGAAAGCGATTTCAGAAAACTTCCCCAGAATGAACATGAGTAAAAGGCCCTGTGCAGCAGAGTGCAGCCTTGTAGAGTGAGCACAGCAGAGAACAGGCACCTCTTCCATCTGCACTGCCTTGTCCCAACACATGGACATGTAAGACACAGGAATGTGATGACATCCTGAAAACGTGGCCTGAAGAGCTCAAGCGCAATATTTGAGTGCAGGGCAATTGATCTGCATTTTTAGTATGACAGAGTAAAAAACACTGAGGATCGAGGCATGCCTTTGAATGCTTGCTCCTTCATATACTATGTGGGAGACATTGATTGAATCACTTAATGTCACTGGTCCTAAGTTTCCACATATGTAAAATATAGGTCATAACACTTACCTAACATTTACTGGTAAACACACAAAAGACTGAAATGTGAGGCAACACTAGAAGACTCACATGCAATTTTGGAGCCCAGTTTTTCACATGTAGCATCTTGGTTTATATGCGCCATAAATCTGTGAAATAGATATTAGTATTCTGTCCAGTTTAGAGATGAGAAAAGTATCGCACAAGGACTGTTTATCATGTACTTTAAAGAATGTTTATCACATATCTTACAGTTATATTTTTTATTTGCTTCTTTTTACTTGATAGTATAGTAGGCATATTTTCCCATCTTTAAAAATATTTCAAGAAATGAGCACTCTGGAAGTGAAGCAACCTCTGTGATGTCAGCTTCCCGCACTGGAGCACTAGATTGAGTCCCATCTACTCCTGAGACGTCTTGGTTCTTGCTATTCCTGGGACTTGGTTTTCTGTTAATGTGCTTGGAAAGGCAGCAGATGATGGCCTAGTTAGGGCCTCAGCCACTGATCTGGTAGAAGAGGATTGAATTTGTTTTTTCTAGTTCTAGCCTTGTCCAACTGTGTCTTTTGCGGTTATTTGAGGAAAGTATCCATGGACATATTCTGTGTGTGTGTGTGTGTGTGTGTGTGTGTGTGTGTGTAATTTTGCCTTTCAACTATATATGAACATAAATATGTCTGTACAAAGTTTGAAAAACAGGTTAATGATCTCTACAATATTCTAAAGTTAGACATGCCATAGTTAGAACTAGTTATATCTGACTCAATGTCTTATCTGTTGAAAAAGCTGTTAGACTACTAGAGTTCTGAATTGCTGTGGAGGAAAAACCAGTGCGCATTGTACTGTTCCCTACACAGATTCACTTTGAGGATCCTGTGGAGCACCCAGGCACTGTCCCAGCAGCTCCAGTGAACCAGTCTTACCGACAAGCCAGATGGTATGTCCATCCTCTCCCAGTCTTGGGAAGAACTATGGCAGCACACACTAAATACCTTGGTCAATTGACGGTGCTTTGAAAAGTATTTGGCACCTCTGCTCACCTTCCTGCTATTTCAGAAGAAGCTAGGAGACCAGCTCAACTACTGCTGGCCTAGGAGTAACCAAACAGGAATCTTTCTCTTGCTATCCTAGAAACAGCTGATCAACTTCCGGATTATGTCCTGGGAAAGCGGTGGAGGATGATTCAAGCTCTCAGGTCTCTAAAGCCAAGTGGGAGACCTGTTAGAGAATCTTGGCTCCTGGCTTCAGATCAGCTAATCTCTAGCAGTGGCGGATGTTTGGGGAGTGAATCAGAAAATGAAAGATCTCGTTCCCTCTATTCATATTTCTCCTCTTTGTAAAGCTACCTTTAGAATAAAAAAACTCTTAACAAAAGAAAAGAAAAAAGTTAGTGTTTGGAATGAAATAGCCAAGATCACAGCATAAATAAATTGAGACTAAAACTGTTCAAAGGTGAAAAACAACTGCAGACACTTAACTTGAATATACAAGAAAAATAGAGAAAAAATTCAAACAATATCATTACTCGTAACATTGTTGCCTTAGAAACAGAGAAGATTATTGCAGACAAATGCATGCCAGTATATTGGAAAACAATAATAACATCAGCAATAATAACAAAGACTGAACAGGCCAATGGTTAGTGGCAATATTGAATCCGTAAAAAATTTTTAAATAATCAACCACAATATTTTTCAAAGTATTCTATAGCACTGAAATACAGGTCTTAGTTCCAAACTCATCTAAAGACTGGCATCGTTCTAATAACCAAGGTAGTGAAGAATCCACACATACACACTCATATACAGACTGGAATGCATGAAAAAACTGCAGACCAATATCTCTGGTGAACATAGACATCATATTCTCAATAAAGTGCTATTGAATGAAACTGATCTTCATATAAAATATTATACCCCTCAATCTAGTGGAATTTAATCCAGGGAACAGAAGGGTGCTCCAATATATGCAAATGATAAATATAATAAATTATGTCAGGAAAATGAAGGATGAAAATGACATGATTATCTCAATAGACGCAAAATGTGTTTGATAAAAGTTTTTAAAAATCATTTTATGGTAAAAATCTCTCAAAATGAGATGTAATGTATGAAATTCAAAATCTCATAGGTCGTATATGACAAACACACAGACTCAATATGTAAAGCTGAATTTCTTCTCGTAATCACGCATTCTTAGTCATCGTGCTGAATTTTGTTGTTTTATTCTAGCTCTATGAATGATAGTTTGAGCATTTTGAAAAGAATTGTGCTCAATCTGTAGATAGCTTTGAATTTTGTGGACATTTTATTAATATTCATTCTCCCAATTTATAAATATGAGATGTGTTTATATTCTTTTGTGTCCCCTTCAATTGTTTCATTAATGTTTATTTTTTAGTCACTTTCTTAATCAAGTTTTTTTCTTTTACACAGATTTTCTTCCATAAACAATGCTTGGAAATTTGGGTGTTTGGATACAGAAAAAAAAAAAAAGAAAAGAAAAAGAAAGAAAGTAGATTTCTATATTTCATCACACATAAAAATCAGCTCACAGTGGATCAAAGTACTAGAAGGAGGTATAAGACAAAATTGTAGGATATTGTCCTGAAAAAGAATTTTTTACATATGATGGTAACAGCACATGCAACAAAAACAAAAATTGATACATGGACTTACATAAAACTAGAAAGCTTCTGTATAGCAAAGAAAGATCAACAGAATGATGAGACAAATTCCAGAATATTATAAAATTTTTACAAACTCTCTGACAAGGAATTAAATATCCAGAATTTAAAAACAATCCAATACAACTGTAAAGTTAAAAAAAATAATCTAATGTAAAAATGGATGAATGACCTGAATAACCTAAATTATGGCATTGTAAAAATTCAAGGAAAAAGTAAGGATGGAATCAAGAGGGAGGCTGAGAACACACGTGAAAGGGAGAATAAGGCTGGAAGCATTATACCCTTAAGTCTGTATATGTGAAATGCATGAAATTTGTTCACCTTATATAAATAAAATATTTAAAAAATGATTTAAAGAGCATAGCATAATCACAACAAAACATGTGAAAGTGCTGTTTGTCACTAATAAAGAAACACAAAGTGACAAATATGTCAATTTTCTTGATTTATTATGCATTATTAAACCCCACACTGTACCGAATTCATACCTGGACTAACTGCATTTGTTATGGCCATTTGGGAAGTGAACTAGCAGAAAGAAAATTCTGAGTGAAAGTAATAATCACCCAAAATGGTAGGGGGTACTGCCACCCACATAGTAGACCTGGACTGAATTCCCAGCCCCTGGCTTCATCCTTGGCTTAACGTCAGGCTTCTGCAGAATGAACCAAGATATGACAGTTCTCTTTCTGTCCTTATCTCTGTCTCTCTGTTCCTACCAGGCTGTACTTCAGATCAATGAAGCTAAAGGAGGTAAATTATAATAAAGTATTTAGTACTTAAAGATCTGTTTAATTTTAAATCAATATTGTACGTTTATTATGCAATTATAACACATCAAAAGCTCATGGGAAGTGTATATTATTAAAGAAAAAACTACACGTGGGTTTCAGGGGTTTCTTTGACAACAAAATATACATCTTTGATTCATTCTTCCATAGGTTTTTGAAGTCCATTTATATTAAGCTTATTACTTTTTAGTGGATTTAAATTATAAATTGATACACTATTCTTGTATTACTTTCCTACATGATAGCAGTATATACTTACACTCATATGTACATATAGCAAGTTTGAATATAATGGAATGAAAAGTTCTCTGTTGTGAGGAATATATTTGGCAAATATCTTGTGAAATTGACTAAATTTTGCAGCATGACACCATCACTTGTACTATGTAATCAACTGTTATCTACTTCGCAAAAAAAATATCAGGAGTGTAATACGATGAAAACCATCCTTCATTAAAGAAGAGAAATAGAATTAGTACAAACAACTACCTGGAAAAAATCAAATAAGGAAATATTTTTTATAAAATTACTAGAATTTAAGCATATATACCAAGGATCTCATTTGTTTTAGTTTCAAGAAAGAACATGAGCTGAGAAAAACCTGACAAAATTTGGGATAAAACCCAAAGCAATCTGAATGTTGTCTCTATTTTATAAAGTGGAGTTTCTTTGTGTCACTCTGCAATGTTTATTTCTTTTTACAGCAGAAGTGAAAGTTGATCAATGCTGACATTGCTTTCCTATGTCTTTGTATTTATTTGAAATATAAACTTCAGCTCAAATAAATATGCTTGTCAGATAAGAAAAGAAATACATCTGCCTGAAAATTCTGATTAAAGC
Source organism: Ochotona curzoniae (assembly GCF_017591425.1). NCBI lineage: Eukaryota > Metazoa > Chordata > Mammalia > Lagomorpha > Ochotonidae > Ochotona > Ochotona curzoniae. The sequence continues at coordinate 334,188 of NW_024465837.1, forward strand.
ATAAGAAGTCTTTTTATTCCTTTTGGTAAAAAAATGTTCATAAATGGCCCAGAGTGGTGGCCTAATGGCTAAAGTCCTTGCCTCATATGCTCCAGGATCCCATATGGCCTCTGGTTCTAATCCCGGTTGCCCTGCTTCCCATCCAGCTCCCTGCTGTGGCCTGGGAAAGCAGTCAAAAATGACTCAAAGTCTTGGGGCCCTTCACCCACATGGCAGATCCAGGAGGCTCTGGGCTCCTGGCTTCAGATTGGCATAACTCCAGTTGTTGCAATTGCTTAGGGAGTGAATCATTGGATTAAAGATCTTCCTCTCTGTGTCTCCTCCTCTCAGTATATCTGACTTTTCAGTAAAAATGAAAATATCTTAAAAAATAAAAATAAATAAAAATGTTCATAGAAATATAAAATCTTTTAATGGGAAATTTTGTGCATTAGCCAGTATAATAGGAAGAAATAGTCTTCAACATTTCCTATCCTGGGTGTATGAACCCTGTGGATATGTCACCCTGTGACTGAATCATGCTATCTAGAAGAGTTCATATATTAAAAGTGAGATTATCCAGGTAGATATGACCTGATTATGTGAAACTTGAGACTGAAAAAATCAACAAATAATGAGAGCAAATTTTTGTGTAACCAATTTCACACTGCTGGCATGGAGATTGAAGGGTTCATATGATAAGTACCTGAGAGGAACTCCCAGATGGCAACCCTAGCACAAAAATTAAGTTTTTGGTTGTATTGCTGCAGGGTAATAAATTCTCCAACAATCAATGAACCTTGGCCATTCTGAAACCCAGGATGAGAAACAATAACCAGTTAACATAATGTGAGGTAATGAACTGTGTGTCTAGTTATGTCCTGACACTTGACCTACAAAAATCATGATCATCAATTTGCATTATTTCAAGTTGCTAAGTTTTCAGCAGTTTCTTACACTGAAGCAGATTATTAACACAGCCCAGATGTGCTTTTCCTCCCATGCAAGTACATTAGTCAAAGTTTAAGTGTCTTATCTCACTGCAGTAGAGGCCAGCTTATTCTAAGAAAGATAAGGGCATGAATTGCTGAGTTGCAAGAGTGTATTTATTTGCCAGTGGTCTCTTCAGACAGTAAGGACCAAGCCATATTGTCAAGTATTTAAAGTAAACATCTTGAAATGTGTCACTACTTAGTATGATGCAAATATATATTTTTCTCACAGGAATCATTAGTATAATAAGTATAAACAAACAGTCTCTGGGACAAATTGTCAGTTGCATTCACATTTGACTCCTCAACCTGACTTTTAACTGAATGTATTTTGGATTTTTAGAAAGCTGTTTTGTAACTTTTTTTTTGCTGATCATTTTCCCACTTTATTATTATTATTGTTTTTAAATCTTACATAGTTGATTAGGCACAAAGGGTCAAGGGCTACAGGAAAGTGGGTAGGAGCATTGTTTCCACACTAATATCATCTCTTTTTTCTCCCTGTATCTGGGGTCAGGGGAGAAACAAAGGGAGAAGCCCCACCCAGCCTCCCATGCATTCTAGGTGCCTGATGTGTGGCAATTTCTGAGGGTCCTGCTCCAGCACTTTTGACATTTCAACTTCTCTGAATTGCTGCCAATCTTGCCATTACACTCACAATGAAATCTACTCGGAATCTACTGGCTGACATAGTCTCTTCATGGTTGGGGTTCTGAGATCAGCAGTTCAGTTGGAGGGATCTCCAAAGAAACTTTGTGTGAGGTTATCCCAAACCTGATTCTTGTGTGCGTTTGCCAGTACAGGGTCTGGCACAGTCCGTTGCCCCGATCAGCTTGTGCACATGCTGGTTGTTGCAATTGCTGTGTCAGTTCTATTTCCAGCCCTGTCTACCACCCTGATGGATGGGTGTTGTGGTCCAGCCCAATCCTGTTCACTTCAGGCTAGACCCTCATGCAAACCAGTGGGAACTGCAGCCTAGTTAGGGCGACTCCCTAGGCCTTCCCGCTACCCTGGTTCCCATGCATGCCAATATTTACCACAGGCTTGTTCAGTCTGTCCCATATCCCATTTAGTTCTCATACATGTCAATGGGCATTGAAGCCTAATTCACCCAACCAACCCTATTATCCAGCTCACACACATACTGGTGGGTGCTTTTCTGTCTAGGCACCCCATCCTTGTCCTGGTTTTTGTACTCTCTAGTGGTAGTGGTAACCCAAGAGGGAGGAACCCATTATTTCACTTCTTGGCCGATCCCACTCCTGGATTATGCACTCTGCAGGTGGTTCTGGAGTTTAACTTGACGGATTTAGCCCCCAGTGCCAGCCTCTGCCAACTGATGCTGCGACAAAGCCCAACCAACTCTCACCCACACTTTTATTTCAGCAAGTTCTGTTTCGGGTGAGTAATCTGACTCATACATGAAAGGTTTCCCCTCCATGTATGAAAGGAGGAAAAGGAGAAAGACACCCTCCATGGAAAGGTAGGAAGCAAAGTTCCTAGGTATGGAACCTGAAGTTAGTTCCTGCTTGGTAATCTCGGTGGTTCCAGTGAGGTACCGTGATGTGCTCCATAGGAAAATCAACTTGGGTTTATTAATCTCTGTTTTTTGTCAAGAAATGTTTTGAAAACAAGTTAGCATAAAACAAAAATAAAATTTAATAATGGCTCTGCTCACTCTAGTGTGAACATTTTCTCACAAATCTTATCCACAAAAACTAAGAAAACAAACTCCTGTTTTCTCAGTCTGGGTTTGTGTATTGAGTTCCAAATTCTCTCTCTCTTTTAAGCTTTATAGTTGACATTTGGATAAAATTGTATCAAATGATTTGAGGACTCATAACTTTTCAAAAATTCTGCTTACTGTATTTTTTCTCCAAAACGGAATGTTTCACTTGCAAATACTTAATTTCTGAGCTACTAAATATCAGCACATCCAGTCAATGACCTAAAACAAGGCATTATCACACAATGCTTAACTTTCTTTATTTCTTCCTTTTTTTTTTTTTTTAAGATTTATTTTTATTGGAAAATCAGATATACAGAGAGGAAGAGAGACAGTGAGAAAGATCTTCTGTCCGATGATTCACTGCTCAAGTGAGCACAACAGCCGGTACTGCGCCCATCCGAAGCCGGGAACCAGAAACCTCTTCTAGGTCTCCCACGCAGGTGCAGGGTCCCAAAGCATTGGGCCGTCCTCAACTGCTTTCCCAGGCCACAAGCAGGGAGCTGGATGGGAAGTGGAGCTGCCGGGAATTAGAACCGGCACCCATATGGGATCCTGGCACGTTCAAGGCGAGGACTTTAGCTGCTAGGCCACGCCACCAGGTCCTCTTTCTTTCTATTCTTCTCTTTCTTTCTTTCTTTCTTTCTTTCTTTCTTTCTTTCTTTCTTTCTTTCTTTCTTTCTTTCTTTCCTTTTCTTTCTTTCTTTCTTTCTTTCTTTCTTTCTTTCTTTCTTTCTTTCTTTCTTTCTTTCTTTCTTTCTTTCTTTCTTTCTTTCTTTCTCTCTTTCCTTCCTTCCTTCCTTCCTTCCTTCCTTCCTTCCTTCCTTCCTTCCTTCCTTCCTTCCTTCCTTCCTTCCTTCCTTCCTTCCTTCCTTCCTTCCTTATGTTATCCAGCTTGACACCAACTCTGGCCTTTTTTTTATTTTCTAATGTGTATTCAACCTGTATTTCATTGCCTCTTCCAACTGCATTTCATTAGCTCATGCTTATATTATTTCATACCAAGAATGCTAGAATTGCTTTTGAATTCATTTCCCTAACTTTGGTCTGATTATACAGCACATAGCTGCCCAGGTGATCTTTTAAAACTGTTAACTGTATTAACAGTTACTTAAAACCACTCAGTGACTTACAAAAAGTTGTTCATTAGAAATGGGAAGAGAGGGACCCGGCGCGGTGGCGCAAGTGGTTAAGGTCCTCGCCTTGCACGCCCGGGATCCCATATGGGCGCCGGTTCTATCCCGGCAGCCCTGCTTCCCTTCCAGCTCCCTGCCTGTGGACTGGGAAAGCAGTCAAGGACGGCCCAAAGCTTTGGGAACCTGCACCCGCGTGGGAGACCCAGAAGAGGCTTCTGGCTTTGGATAGGCATAGCATCGGCCGTTGTGCTCACTTGGGGAGTGAATCATCGGACGGAAGATCTTCCTCTCTGTCTCTCCTCTCTGTATATCCGCCTTTCCAATAAAAAAAAAAATAAATCTTAAAAAAAAAAAAGAAATGGGAAGAGACAGAGAGGGGGATTGAGGGAGAAAAATAAAGATGAGGAGGGATTTTCCATGATCTGATTAACTTCCCAAATGTGTCTGACAGACAACATTGAGCCAGACCAAATTCAGTAACCCCAAACCCACTGCTTCTTTTTTATGGGAAGCAGGGACTCATGCACATGGTGTAGTTTCTACTAACTCCCTGATCCATCAGCAGGCAGCTGGATCAGAAATGAGGGGTAACCGTGGCTTTAGTAAGCACTCTGCTTTGGGTTGTAAACACCCCAAGCTGTCCCTGACACGTCATACAGCAATTGCCAAATTTCAGTGGCTTCTTTTTACAATCACTCACAATTCCAAAGTTTTGACCTGTGTATAAGGACCTTTAAAATCTATCTCCATATGTATCCTAATACATGGCTACAACCTCAAGAGGTGACTCCCACCCACTTTCATAGAAATCATTGCAGTGTCTGAATTAAATTTACTTGCTCTGTTATTTAGCTGAGTCATTTCAGATACTGTTTTCTTTACCAGGAATACATTCACTCACAGTGTCTATCTTATTAAACGATAGTAGCAATGAAAGACTGTTAACATACTACCTTTTTGAAAGATTTCTCAAACTCGGAACAAGCTAGATACTCTTCAGAGATTTCGTGGTTGTGAGCTTTTATCACAGACACATTTACATCTGTATGGTTATTGCCAGTAGTTGAATTTCCCCTCCAGTTGCCAGAAGTTTTTAGAGGTTAGATTCTTGTTTTGCTCAAGATGTCAGCAGAACATACTTTAACACTAGAAGCACAGGCTACATGCTCTCTGAATAGACAAATACAGAAAATGCAAAGAAAAAAACTAACTTGAAAGAAATTATGGCATAGTATTCAGAAGACACAGAACATGAATATTTGAAAAAAAGAGTTATGATGGCTTATTTGCTTCAAATTTTCATTATGGTTGGTAACATTTTCAAAATAATTTTAAAATAAAGCATATTGTTATAAGGAATGTATGCAGAATAAAATTCAAATGCAAAATTGTTGTAGTACCATTTCTAAAAAAAGAAGTTGTGATTTGAAACCTAAATGTAACAGTATGATTTAAATGAGTCTATTGATATATTTTGTAATTTATGATTTTAACACGAAAATAGCAATAAGAAAGCTTTGTGCATAATTTTCTGTTACTCAATGTGAAAAAAATATATATATACACTATATATATAGATCTATGTTTGTATTTATATATATGTTTCAAGCAATTTTTCAGATCATTCTTGTAAAATTTATTTTAAAAAGTGAATAATTTAATTATTCAAGAGGGGCTATTTCTTTTTTATATATTTAATTATACTCAGAAGATGTGGTAAATTATGATCAGACCCAGTAAAATTTTGGAGATGGCTTTTTGCAGGTAGACAGAAATCAAAGCAAGCTCATATTCCTTCCTTGATTTTGAAAATTGGTGTGCCAAAAATAATTCATAATCGCAAGTTTTATTTGAAGTTAGATTTTCACTTAATTCCATCCTCGGGGGCTGGCGTGTTGGCCCAACTAGCTAATCTACTTCCAGGCATTGACATTTTATACGGAGGCAGTTTATGTCTTGGGTGCTCCACTTCCCATCCAGCTCCCTGCTTCTGGCCTGGGAAAGCAGTAGAAGATGGCCCCAAACCACGAGACCCTGCACCTGTGTGGGAGACCTGGAAGAAGTGCCTGGCTCCTGGCTTCACATTGGCTCAGTTTTGGCTGTTGTAGCATTTGCACAGGGATACAGCAAATTGAAGATGTTTCTCTCTGTCTCTCCTACTTTCTGGAAATCTGAGTTTCTAATAAAAATAAGTAAATAAATAAATTCCATCTCCTAAAATGGCAGGGATTGTATATGAACAACTAAATATATTTCTCATGATCTCAGTAATAGTACTTGTATTTGAAACCACTTGTTTGAAAACTACAATATAATCCTAAGATTCATTGTGTAAATATGAGATTGAAAGAAGTAGAGGGAATAAGAGGGAGGGAAGGAGAGTGTGAGCGAGACTATGTATCTACCTATAAATATGCATTTTAAAATAATTGTGTTATTTCTGTACAAGTAATTCAATACAGTTGTGATTTCCATTTCAATAAATTCTTTAATCATGTGTAATGCCTTTTAAATGAAAATTTAACACTTTCACTTTCCCTTTAGTCTCCATACATAGAACCTTAGCCGCATAAAAGTGAAATTTGACTCAAGGATTAAGTAATTAAATATCCATCTTCTCCGATTGAACTTGTTCAATATGTGCGAGCTGGAAGAAGCATGAAAATTCCCAGGTGGCTTTTATTACTATTTTATGCCTTGATGTTATAAGCTCTAGATATTTATGTTAAGTTTGAATACAAAGAACAACTTAACTTTATAATGTGCCCCGTGTAATACCATATTGTTTTCTTTCCCTGCACTTCATTTTCCTGCATTCCTACTGTATGATGAATCCAGTTCTCAGTTTACAGCTATGTAGACTATTTGGGGTCAAATCCAAGAAGTGAAAACTTAGAAAAAGCAGAGGTGCTTTCATGAGACGTTTCGTCAGAAACCGCCTGAGATTTCAGAACATACCGAAGTGCAAGTTATTCTCCTCAAAACGAATTGTTCCATGTTGCATTTCTTATTTATTTTAGAGGCTATGATCGTCTTTAAGAATGCTATTTGCTCACCTTATGCTTTTCCCTCAAAGAACGAAAGTCAAAATGTCCATAGGTCTACTTGTTTTGGTGTATATTTCAGAAAGAACTTTCATTTACATTCACTGTGTAATTTGGTACCTGCCAGAGAAGATTTTTAAGGGACTGAAGAAAATTTTATACAAATAATTCTGAAATTTTCATTAAATCTGTCTGGTAAACTACTCAACAATGAAAATATTATTGTTAGAATTGCATAATTCCCCCCAAAGAGAAACGCTCTAGCCTTAACAGAAAAATCAATTGAAATGTAGTAAACACACTACAAAATCAAAGATGACATTCATATAAATTTGCTTCTGATTTCAATGTTTTGTTTGTATGTATGTCCACACTAATGCAAGCACATTAATGATTAGTAGTAGGCTAAGTTCATGTACAAGACTACCTCATGAGTTCACAGAAAGATGACACAGAAAGATGAGATGATTTTGGTGTTAAAGGAGTCAAATCAAGTCATGTCTTTTCACAACATACATTTTCCATGAACTCTTTGAAGACCCTTGGTGCACATGTATATGTTCCTTTATGGGAAGGTGGGTACGGATAGATGCATAGTTACACATACTGATACAACTATTCATTATTCTTCCTTCATTTTAAAACTGTAGGTCCTTCCTGAAAAAAGAACAGTTGCTTTCTATTCAGGCTGATATATAAAAATGTCCTTTTCATAAGAAAAAGTTTCTTTTTTGTTTTTAATTTTAATATTTTTTTTTTCTTCTCATGTAACAAATAAAGGCATGAGAGAACAGGAGAAACAAGTCCATTTTCTTCTGTAAATATCTAGAGAAAGTAAAGTGTATAACTTGTGTTGCCAAAGTAAATATAGTAAACATAATGATTTAATGTACTGAGACATAATGATTTTTAATTTGCGTATGAAGCAGTTTTGGTACTGAAGGATCATTCTAGACATGGAATGATTTCTTATCAGAATATGAATTGGGTGATAAAAACAATGTTGCTTACAAAGGCAATAGATCCCTGCTTGTCTTGTAAGAGGATAAAGCCCCACCAACATTCTATTCTTGTTCTCCTTAGAAATGGAATTTTAGTAATTATGGATGCACACTGATACTAACCATCACCCCACTATCTGTTTCTCATGTTGAGAGGCAGAGACATGGTTAGACATGGTGGGAGATGGACAGAATTCCCATGCTGATTCATCCCCTAATTGTCTGCCATGCTGGGATGGGCAAAGGACAGAGGCAGGAGCCAGATCAACAACATAGGCCTATAAAATACTTGTGTTATCACTGCTCTTATGCAGGGCTTGTGTTATGAGGAGCTAAATCAGGAGACGAAGTCTGGAAGGCAATGCAAGTGCTTTGATGTGGGTTGTGGAAGTCTAAACTGCTAGACTAAATGTCTGCTACTCAATGACCATTTTAGTGCTTAATGTAAGTTTAATAAGCCAACTTCACTTGATAAGGTTTTTGTTTTTGATGCATCGTTTTTAAAATAAAAATGTCAGCAAATAACCATCCCCTCTCTCAATTTCTCCTGTTTCCTTTTCCAAAAATGTATAATTATGTAAAAACTAGTTTATAAGCACAAACTAACCCAGCTCTTACTACAAACTCCTGGATCTGATACTATTATCTTTATTTGATAAGACTTAAGAATATATTGATTTATTCATTTGAAAGCAGAGTGAGACACAGAGAGGAAGAGGCAGAGATATCTTTCATTTGCTGGTTTTCTCCTAGGTAGCCACAGAGCCCAGGGATGAGATAGGTTGAAGCCATTAACCAGAGGTTCATCTGCTCTCCCATGTGGTAATCAAGGGGCTGAGCATATGGGTCAAGCACATGGGGCATTTTCTGTTGCTTTCCACAGACCATTGGCAAAGAACTGAGTCAGAATTGGTGTAGCAGGACTATGAATTATATTGGAGTTCAGTGTTGCAAGTAGCAATTTTTCCCACTAGTATGAAACTTTGGCCTTAACATGGCATCATCCTTATTTTAATTATGTTGGATAAAACTCAGTGGTCAACAATGTAAAGAAAGTAGAAGTTTCTTCTAATCCTGAGAATTTCTTTGACTCAGTCATTAATCAAAACTGAAATAAAGTATATTCTTTAAAAAGTTTGCTTTATGCATTTCTTTTTAATCTGAAAAAAGCAGATTTTTGTATTCCATAGGTATAGTTCCAAGAAGACAATTCTACTACCTTTCTCCCTGCCCTTACCCTTTGTCCAAAACTTTTCTCTTCTTTTCTGCAGTGTTTGCACAGACATAATTTTAATCCAATCTTTAGTCACAGGCTTAATTTCCCACTATACAAAACAAACTACAATTGAAAAACAAAAAGGCCACAAGATCACTATATCATAAACAAGGCTAAAATGACACATGATATGCCAAAGTGACCATTTCATCCTTGTACTTTTTAAAAAAATTCTGTATTAACTGCCATATTATCAGAGAAAACATGTATTTGTCTTTTTGAAACTGGCTTATGTTGCTAGGCATAATGACTTCTAGTTACATACACCTTATTGCAAAAGACAAGTTTTCATTCCTATTCAGGTTTGAATAGGATTTCTAAAAGTATTTTTCTTTATCCATTATTTTCTTTATCCATTCATATATTCATGATTTGATAATGCTAGGTCATAGATTTATACTTGTAATCCATTTTGAGCTTTTTTTCTAATATACATAATATGCAAGACGGGGTCGTCTTTCAGTCTTTGGCACATGTAGATAAAATTTTCTTAGCTCTGCTTGTGGAAGAGACTGATCTTTGTCCCGGGATTATTTTCAGGTTGCTTTTCAAATGAGTTGAATGTGGATGTGTGGGTTTTCTATACTGTTTCAGAAATGAGCATGTTTATTTTTGGGCCAGAACCAGGGTATTTTGAGTGCAAGTGTCCTGTAGTGAGTCTTGAAATTTGATATTGTGATGTCCAGCTTTGCTTTTGTTAAGATTGCTTTAGTTATCTTATGTTTCCATAAGAATTTGACCATTATTTTTTCCACATCTGAGATTGCTTTTGCTATATCCCTTAAATTGTGATATATTATGCTGATGTCTTCAATTGTTTCAGTTTTTTTTTAATTCCCTTTTGAATTATTGCATGAGCCACTTTTGATTTATTATCATATTGGTCAGTCTCTGTGTACTTATATATTTTCTACAATTTTTTTTTAAATTTGTTGGTTTTTCAGGTTCCTTCCACTGTGGTCAGGAAAGATTTATGTGTGATTTAATTTTCCTCCATCTTTGGGTATAGCACATCCTTTAGCATCATTTGCAGGGCTTATAAGGGTGGTGACAAATTCTTTCAATTTCTGCTTATACTGGGAGACGTCGGGGGTCTTTTGTTCAGCAGGCTCAGAGACCACCACGGGAGGGGAGTGGTAGGGGGAGCGGTAAGGCAACAGTTCCGCTCTGCAGCAGAAACACTAGAGACGAACTGGTGGTGAGGGACATTGTGACAGGCTGGTAGGTATGTCTATCTCTCTGGAACCCCCAGTGAAGTTAAAGGACAGGAAGCACACGCAACTGTGTCTCAGGACAAACCGGTTAGATGCTGAACCACAAGATGAATGTAACATTTGACATCCTAGAGTTGTTTACTAAGGAAACCTTCGCACAGTTCATTAAAGAGACAGAGAAGACAGACTGGGGTGCTGCCCACTGCTCTTGCTGCATGCCCAGTGAACAGGCCAGACTGAGGTCTCGGTTAGCCAAGACTCCTGTCGGGCGTTCCCCTGGAGGCACAGTGTGCCGTGTGCCTGTGGACTCCCACATGGACTAGGCAGGTAGAGGTCCAGGGGCGATCTCCTGCAGGGAGATTTATATTTTGCCTTCATTTATAAATGAGAGCTACTCTACACAGTAGTATTGGTTGGCGGCTGCTTTCTTTTTTAACGTGTTGAATGTCTTTCTTATCTTCTCCTATGCCATAGGGTTCCTGAAGAGAAATGTGCTGTGATTCCAGGTTGGGATCCTGTGAAGATACTATGGCATTACTCTAGTGTACATTTAGGATCTTTGTGCTTCTGAAAATTTGACTGTTTCTGGTCATGCTTATTAGGAGTTTTATGTACAGTACACCCCATACTTTGTTGTCCCTTTCTTTCACCACTTTAGTTCCCAGGCTCACTTTCCACACTTTAAGGAACTCTTGAGATACATATGTTTGGACACTTGATTTATCCTGAATATTGAAACTATCTTCGGTTTTTCAGTTTTCTGATCCTTCTTTTTATTGTCTGACTTATTTCTAAGAATGTGTCTTCTAGCTCAGATGTTCTTTCTTCTACCTCACCAGGCCTGTTATGGGGGATTTTCTGTCTATTTTCTATTTTGCATATTGATTTTTTTTTTCATTTTCAACACTTCAGTTTGATTTCTCTCAGTATTGCAGACTCTTGGGAATGCTTTTGATCTGTTTAACATATTGATGTTCTTATCTCCTCAATCTGCTTTTGTATGATTTTGAATAATCTAGTGGTCATCTTCTACCATTCATTTTTGGGAATTTCATCAATCTCATCATTTTTAGATTCTAATAGTGAGAAGTCAGTGCGCTCATTTTCATGAATTATAATCCTTGTTTTTGTTTCTTGTATTTTTCTGCTTATTTTAAGGCACTTGTGAAAGCACTTGTAGATTTTCTCCTCTGATACTTCTTACTGTGTATTACATTGACCTTTGAACTTTGCCTCTGTGGTTTCATGGAGTGACTGTTCTATCAGCAGACATGACTAGGGCCAGCATACTCTGGTCAGTGTTTGAGTATGGGATGGTGTCCAGCGTGACGCCCAAGTTGGATGTGATGGGGCTTCTCTTTTAGCTTGGGAGAGGCAGTGCTCACTACTGTTAGAATAATCACAGCCTCATCTCCTCTCTTTCTAGATCATTTAACAGAGTCATTTCACATTTCCAAAATTGAAAAAAAAAACATTTTAAAATGCCAACAGTTATATTAGCATATTTGTTTTGAATAATTCATAAGTTAGCTGACTTGATTATATAAGTCGAAATATATGTGAATGAATGTGCATTCACTTTAAAATCTGCAGCAGAGATTAGGATATATAACCAAACAAACAAACAAACAAACAAAAAGACCTGCTAAAGTCATTTCAAAGAGAAGATATTAAACACTGATTTTCCCAGATTTCCCCCTGAAAGTCGGAATGAGAGACAGGTCAGAACGGGGAGCTCACAGACAGGGACTTACTAAATAAACAGAAAAGTAAAATTCCTAGCTGATTCACAGCGTTTCTATTTTCTGTAATAGTGAGAAGGTGAATATAATTGCTGAGTTGGTCCTAAGCATAAGGAAAAATCCTAGAAAAGCAGTGGCTAAAATAATAGGATACATAGTAAGCTTTCTTTCCCCTCCCCTAAAAAATATTGCATTGTGTTTTATAATTATCTTGATTTCTACCTTCTTTAAAATAATGTATTATTCACAATAAAACATGAAACATATCACGTAGCAGCAGTAAATGTTGCCTCAGGAAGAGCTGGTAGTTGATGTCCGTAGAGATGGCAGATGAGCTCTGCAAATATTTTCCTAATGAAAAAGAAATAAAAATGTGCAGTCACCTCAGTGGAGGTGCTCTCATAAACCAAGGAATATAATTTTGTGAATTGTTAAAACGGTGACCAGTTTTGAAAGAAAAATAAAACCTTAATCAATTCTTTTGCATCCATTACTAGTAATGTAGACAGATGTGTGTCCTCAGTTGCTCACTTGTGCCAATAGAAAGCTTTTACTAGAAGAGAGGGAAAAAAGCATGGTATTTCAATGCAGTGTCAGATATTTTTCCTGGCCCTAGAACTGGAAAGCTATTAGTGTTAGAGCAAAGCATTGACAAGTGCAAAAATAGAATCTGAAAATGGTTAGAATTCTCTTTTGTTTGTGCATGTGTGTTTAATGTGCAATTACTCTTGTCCATAACAGCTATTTTATAAATACTCAGAGGAAGTACAAAACCAATCACACACCAATAAAGCTGTTTCAAATAATTTCATTCTGAAAAAAATGCAGGAATTATAATTTCTGTGGTTGGATGCCACATGCCTCTTCAGAGTAGCCTCCAAACCAACACAACCAACACTGAAAAATCATTGCCACGCTCAATGAGGCATATTGTCCAAGTGCCATCTGACATTTTTATTGGGTATAGATGCAGCAACGCTGAAGATACTTTTTGGTTCTGGTGTTTTGAATACTATTTGCTGCAAGCTTATCATGACTCCTCCAGCTAGCCTTGAGATTGGTGGTGAAAGCAAAGGGTGATTATTCAGTTAGAAAATACAAAGTTGATAAGCTCCTGGGTAGCACAGCTTCTGGCTATTTTTTTGAGTAGTAGTAACAACTAAAAAACAGAAAACAAACTATTGCCAGTGACTCAAGAATGGTTAGATTGTATAATTTAACAAATACAATCAACAAGGGAAGAGATATAAACTAATAAGTTGGTAATGAGCCAAGCATCCTGAGTTTCACAAAATAGTGTTTCAACACAAATGTTAATGTGTCAGACATCTTTGCTTGTGTCTAAATATAAATAAGTGATGCTTAAGAGAATATTATTTTAGTGAGAATATTGTGCTGCTTGATATTCATTTGAAAATCAGTAATTTCTTTGCTATATTAAATATGATTTAATGGCATATCAATTTTGTCATTTACGGAATTATTGCTATTGTACATATAATTGATACCGCCACCATCTGTCTCCTGTAGGCGTTATCATTAATATCGCAAATGAAGAAGTCAAGTAATAGTAATGAATTTCCCCCAGATTATGCATCCAGCAGGAAAGAAACACTGCATTAAGCATGGTTGTTGAGAAAGGAATGGCATTTGGAAATATAAAGGTAAACTATGAAATGTTCTTCAAAATTAAAATTATCCTTCATTTTTTTTAAACATTGCATATAGCTCCTATCCTAAGACATATGGAAAATTTTCTTTTTGCTTTTTTTTCATTATACCCATGGAGGAATGATTTCTCAGTTCTTCGCATACACCCACTTGGATCTTTCACAGAGATGAGAGGTATATAATTTTTCCTCTTAAAGATGCACATTGGGCCCAGTGTAGTGGCTAAGGTCCTCTCCTTGAACGCCTGGGATCCCATAGGGGCGCTGGTTCTAATCCCGGTGGCCCTGCTTCCCATCCAGCTCCCTGCCTGTGGCCTGGGAATGCGATCCAGGACAGCCCAAAGACTTTGGGATCCTGCACCCGCGTGGGAGACCCAGAGGGGGCTCCTGGGTTCAGATTGGCTCAGCTCCAGTCGCTGTGGCCACTTGGGGAGTGAACCATTGGACGGAAGCTCTTCCTCTCTGTCTCTCCTCTCTGTATATCCACCTTTCCAACAACAACAACAACAACAACAAAAAAAAGTAAATCTTTAAAAAATATGTACATCTAGAATCAATTACTTCTGCAAGCTTACACAAAGTAACCTTCCACATTCTCCATTTTTCCTAGGCAAATAATTATTTCTAGAGGGTGGTTGAATTCCTTAAGCCTATGCTGCTTCCATTTTCAGCCTTGAAATAGCTGGGGTTATATTTAATGCCTTCCCAAGCTTCCCTAAGAATTCCAGCTGTGTTGATTTAATTAATCATTGATCTTTCCTTTCTGGATCCTGATGAATTTTAGCAGCTAAATATTTTTTTTTTCTATAAAAATATTCATTTCAATTTTACTATATGTGTTTTTAACTATGGGCTCCCGAGATCTGAGACTTTAATGTGTTCCCTGATTTGCTCATCCAAAAATGCATGACTTTTTTTTAAAGATATAACTCAGACATTCTCTCTGTCCACAAAAAACATTCCTATTTTGAGGATGTTTGTGTTTTGGGTACTATTACCTTCGGAACCTGAAACGCTACGTCAGTGTTCCTCTCATATTTTCTATAGCCAAAAAAAAAAAATGTGTTTCTTCACATATTTTGAGGTGGCAAAGTTTATTAGGAATGTAATCCTCTAAGTCTGTTAGGTGGATGGTAGGAAGCAGCAAAATCACTGTGGAGGCTCAAGGTGTTACGGAGAAAGATCAAGTGTGGAAGCTCAGGATTTGGAGCCTGCTTGACGACCAGAAGCATTGGTAGCACCAGTCCCTGCGTGCGTCATTGCATTACATGAATCCTGCTATATCCAAGGTTTTAAAACATCTCTAATTTTATAGTGAATCTTATGAAAGCATGATTTGAAAAATATATGCAATTATAATCAGACTTGTGGATTTTAAGGGTTATCTTTGAATGTTATATACACATATATGAATAAATGCATAAAATGACAAGAGAGGTTGTAAACTCTAAGCACATTTTGCACATAGTCATAGAATAGATCTAATTAAATAATATATACTATAAAATAACTAAAATTTCGGGCTGGCACGAAGGTCCCAGTGGCTAAGCCTCCATCTCCAAGTGAGGCATCCTATATGGTGCCAGTTTGTGTCCTTTCTGCTCCACTTCCAATCCAGCTTCCTGCTCACAGCACGGGAAAGCAATTGAGACGGCCCAAAGGCATGAGACCCTGTACCTGTGTGGGAGACTCAGAAGAAGCTCCTGGCTCCAGGCTTCAGATTGGTTTAGCTCCAGCTCAACTTCAGCCTATGCTGCCACTTCGAGAGTGAAGTAGCAAATGGAAGATCTTTGTTTCTCCTTCTCTCTTAAAATCTCCAATAAAAATAAATAAATATCTAAATAACATAATCAAGATCTGTTATATGACCTACTGTGATGTCCTCTAATCTTCTCCATATTGCTTCTTACTTTGTGGCTGGGTTTTGGTAACATGAATTGCTCCTCTATCATTTCCTAATCTTCCCTTCCTGCTCTGCTTCTTGTTCTCCTGGAACACTCTCTGTGCTATTCCTACAGTCGTTCCTTCCCACGCATCCTTCCTAAAATATGTCCCCCTAGGTATTCTTTCAAATAGCATTGTTATTTATTTTTTTTAAGTTTCTCTACTAGCAGTCACTTCAAGACATATTAATTACTATTAATTTTTAAACCACATACTATCTATTTCCACAATGAGGATATAAACTTATCAAGGAAAGCCGTTACATATGTTTTATTCATTCAGTATTTAATATGAAGCTTCATATTCAGTTAAAAATCTTAACGAATGAGTAAATGAAGTTCCATGCCTGCTCCACAATTATAATTTTCTATTATTTTGTGTTTTTGGAAAAATGAGTAAAAGTTCCCCAAACTTTTAGTGTTGATCAAGCCTATCACACTGAAAATCTGGGTAACCACAGCTATCACATTATTTCTAGATTACTTTTTACTTATTTACTCATTTGAATGGCAAAAATTATAGAGAAAGAAGGGAGGAGGGTGTGAAGATTCCCCAACCTTCAATTCAGTGCCCGAATGGTCTGCAGTGGTTATGCCTGGTCCAGCCCAAATCCAGGAGCCAGAGACTTCACCCTGATCTCCCACATTGGTTTCAGGGGCCCAAGTGCTTCAGGCATAATGTGCTGCTTTCGTTGGCTTATTAGTGAGAGACTGGGTTCAAGTTGTGCAGCTGGCGCTCATATGAGCTGACATCGTCATGGATGGCTGCTTAATCTATTGTGCCAAATAGCTGTACATACTCTGGACTATATCAGCTTTATGTCAATATCATATTCCTTTTTTTAAAAAATAGTTTCATTTATTTGATAATGAGAATTACAGAGAGAAGGAGAGAGGGGGAGAGATTTTTCTGTTGTTATCTCACTCTCCAAATGGCAATAACAGCCAGGGATGGCCCAGTCCTAATCCAGGAGCCAGGAGCCAGGAACTTCCTCCAGGTCTCCGATGCGGGTGCAGGGGCTCAAATCTTTGGGCCATCCTCGACTGCTTTCCCAGACCACAAGCAGGGAACTGGATGGGAAGTGGACCTGCTGGGATTAGAACCAGTGCCCATATGGGATACCAGCATGACCAAAGCAAGGACTTTAGCCACCAGGTCACCAGGCTGGGCCCAAGGCTTGTCAAACAAACAAACAAACAAACAAACAATGGATTAAATGCCATTCTTCTATTAATGATGTAAGACATGTTTATACTTAATTGTAACTAAACATACAATAGTCCACATTACTGTGCAGAATAGTTTTATGAAACACAGAGATGAGTTACTTCCTGTGGTGTGACTAAAGGTAATAGGAGTGCCAATAATGATTTGCAGCTTTTAACAGGTTTGCTTGGAGTACATGAGCACACATTGGAGGTGTGTGTTAAGCTGAGACATGTGTGATTTGAAGTTTAAGGACATGTGTGGGTGACCTTTGATATTAGTGGCCAGGATGAAATTGTTCATAGTCACTCCAGAGGGAGGAGTGAAATTTTAACTTTCATGTAGAGGAAAGGAGGAAAGGAATATGGCCTTAGCCTAGGGAAGTTAGGAAGTTAGGCCAGATGTTAATGAAGGCCTACGGGGGCATAGTGGCGGCAGAAAGGGGAAGAGACAGCCATGAGAGATGTAGTTCTCTTGCTGTTTTATTTCTTCACTAAAGAAAATGATCTCATTTGACTAGTTTGATTTTAAGTCAGTTAAAGATTTTTTTATAATGATGTACTTATGTATTTGAAAGGTAGAGTTATTGAGAGAGAGAAAGAAAGCAAGAGAGATATTTTCTATACAATGACTCACTCTCCAAGTTGCTGCAAAGGCCCGAGCTAGGCCATTTTGCAGCCAGGAACAAGAATTACGATGAGGAGAGAAAGGGATAAAAAGAAGATGATTGATGGAGACACAGTTAAAGATTAAGCTCAATAGCCAGAAAGAAGGAAGAGAGAAGAAACAGAAAGCTCCCATTCACCTTTTCACACCCAATGTGACCTCAAAGGTTGGGACTAGGGTAACACTGAAATTAGGAGAAATCTATCAAGGTCTCACAAATGGGTGATAGGAACCTATCCATTGGAACTATCACCTATTGCCTATCGTGCTGTGCGTGTACAGGAAGCAAAGTAAGATGACAACCTTAGGTACTCCAATATGGATACAGTAAGAAGAAGCAGTATTTTACTGTCTAGGCTAAATGTGTGCCATGTATAAAACAGTTTAAAATAATAACAAATAACACATTATTTTAAAAATACAAATATGCTTGTTTGAAAATTAAAACTATTCAGTTTTTATCTGGTTTTCACACCAATGAGACATTACTTATTTTCTCTAACTCCTAACCAGGAAACAGGATAGTGAATTCTTTTCCTGTGGTGTTCCCTCATGCGGGATAGGATAGAAGCATTTCAAGTTTGAGATATTTTCAAGTTAACACCAGAAAAAAATACTAGTTTATTTTCAGATTACACATGCTTCAAATATTTCACAGAACATACTTGTACTACAATTATTTGCTGCTTAAATACATTTCAAATTTAACTGGGTATCCTACATTTTATCTGAAAATGCTACTTTAGGCATATTAAGATTTGTGTTATAAGACCTTCATTACAGTAGCATGCTACTATCTGTTAGTCGATTAAAAAGCTCAGTCTACCTTTTCTTTATATGAATCTTGGCAAAAGTAAGCAAGAATTTGGTACTAATTTAGCTATTTCAAATTATAGATGCCAGCATTCATATGCCGTCTGGTGTGTGGATTAACCCTGAACATTGCAAAGTATACCCATTGCTTAATGAGTCATTCTGTATTGGGAAAATACTCATAAAATTACTTAGCTGACTTTGGAGTAGTTTGATTCAATAATGAAAATAGACAGCATTTCTAATAATACCTGTGCAACAAAGATCTTTATAGTCAAGGCTAATTTAAGCTCTGCAGCAAGTTTATGCACAAAACAGGGTAATTTTACTGCCAATTTTTAGGAGGGAAAATGAGGAGCAGAGGAACTGCAAAATTTGTGAATGTCCACAAGCCAAATGAAAGCCAAAACAAGAATTGAACTCATACTTGCTGCACTTACCAAACTTTCACTTTTGACAACAACTAGTGTCTTCTACTAGACTTAAGGTCTAGTCTATACTTTTTAGGATAAATTATGGTAAATTGCTTATCATGGAATGAAAAATGGATAGTATGATCTGACTCTAAAGCCAAACCCAGTAATTACTGAAACAGTGCAGTGCTTCTTGTTCTCGCTAATCCTTTGTATTCCCTGAACTGTGTAAGCAAGTGAAAATTTACAAAGATCACAAAAGATGTCTGCCTAATCATATGCAATGCATTTAAAATAAATCCCATAAAATTTTGGCCAAAAGAAAAGAGTGCTAAATAAAGTCATTTTACTTTAACTGGAGCTTATACTTGGACACAAAGGTCAGTACACTGCTTGTCTCCTTTCAGTTCCTTTTAGACTTAGACGATGATTTCCTGTCCCAGGCGAGAACCAGCTCAGTCAGCTCGTATTCATTTCTTAGGCTATGCCACTACAAACTCAGCTTGTGATCAACAGAGGAAATTGAAAAATAACCTTTCCAAAAAGAAAAAAAAAAACAACAAAAAGCAAAGAGACAGCAGACAATGTAAAAATGATTTCATTTAGCCTATCACATAAAGTTAATCATTTCTCCTAATAGACCTCTGTAAGTTTATATAGATACTGAGAGCAAAACTTTTTTTTCTCATGGGAGGATACATAGCCATGTATAATATATATTATCAGATATATTGCTTTGAATTGATGGCTTAGTGTGATTGGTAAGTGTTGAAAAGCAACTTTCAGAAGTTACTGTAGACCATGAAGACACAAAATTTCTGCTTAGTAACATCCAGCACAGGAAACAGGCTTCTGCTTGCATTAAAATAATAAACACAGGAACTGAAAGGCAGTGTGAAGGAAAATTCCACTAAGATATGAACTTATTTTTATATGCACATTCCGTGGTGATAAATTTCAAGATTTAGGATTAAATAATTTATTTAAAAAATCATTTTCTTTAAAGTAGCAATTTATACTATAATTCATAATTATCCCTGATTATTTGAATTGAGAATGCTTATTTAAAATATCCTAATAAGAGAGCAATAATGAAGCTTTCTATAGAGTTTTTATTTTTCTTTAGAATTTCCAATATGGTTGCAAATAATATTGAAGGGAAGAAAATTATATGGGATGGCTGAGCATGACATTTTGTTAATTTTCTCAAACATTTTAAGCTGAAGGAAGTTTGGCCCCCTTATAAAACTTAAGGGAATTTGTTCCCAATTTATCATATAACACCACCCAATGTGATAATTAAGTACAGGTGTGTAGTAATTGTTCATATATAGAATATTCATTTTAAGAATAAAGGCATTCAAATTCTCAGTGGTTTGCAGTAGAACTTAAAGATTGTGAATATTCAAAGCAACTAACTTCAAATTGATTTCTTTATTCATCACACAACTTTCTACATCAGACTTTATATATACTTTATAAAGTATATATATGTATATAGTATCTAACCTTACAACAGTACTTTGATTTGAATCCTATTAATTGTATTATATCCATAAATAGAAATGTTCAGGTTCATTAATTTTCACACTTGCTGTCATTTTATAGAAGTGTTTAAGTGAGCTTATTATGTTAAAAAATATAATTTGAGCATACAGTTTATAAAATTTGAATTTTCATTCATGAAGTTCACAAAAAGGTTGAGAATTTTCTTCCCCAAACTCATTGGCATGTACATAAATTTTAAAAGGAAATGCTTAATGTTTCTCAAGAAAGCATCCTCAATGTTGAAACCAGAGAAAGGTATAACCTGGAGTGAGACATCTAGCAGATGATGTTTCAGGTTCGCGTCTGGACAAACTGAAAAATGTTTTTAAGACTGACACATGTTTGCCTTGAAGGGTTAGTTTTGAGAAAAAGGCCAAGAGTTGTAACTCTAAGGTGAAGACCAGAGGATGGCTAAAATGTGAGAAAGATGCAAAATCTTCATTTAGAATCCATTCACAACCCATTGTCTGTGCTCCAAAGACTCAGAGAGTTATAAGGAAAAGGTGAGCTTGTGTCCCATCTTGAACTTGGCTTTTTCATAAAACTTCTACATGCATTGCTGAAAGTAACTGACTTAGAGGTGTGTGTGTGGAGAGAGGGATGGATAAAGCCATAGAGAGTGTACACATTTAGTAACAATTTTCAAGGGCCAATTTAACCACGGTGTAGCAACCTCATTGAAAAAAGAAATTTTCTTATGTTGCTAACTTTTCTTGAAAGTGCCTGGGAAGAAAGGATACTTATGGAACATTTTCACAACTGAGAAAGGACATACCCTTTCTTCCACAGAAATGGCCCATGAACATGAATCTGCAACTGAGATTAACTTCCTAAAAGAAAATACTTAGAGCACTGGAGTCTGTTCCTACTTCCTAGATGTATAGGAGCTATCTCTAGCAGCATTTCATCGTAAAAGCCTGAACCTAATTGCACACCTGAAAGATGTTTGAATTCAGTATCAGGAATATATACATATTTTTCTGAAATACAAATATGTATAATATGTATAAATGTAAGTATGTATATCTATGACTATACAATAAGAAGAACAAATTTTGTAGGAAAGTAGATAAAATTTTTTTTGTAATCTTGTTAAGCAAATTATATATATATATATGCAGATTACCTTTTCATACACACACACACACACACACACACACACACACACACATTCAGATGAATTCATAAGGGAGTGAAGAGAAAGAAAATGAAAATGAACATGTGGTCCTAAATGGAAAGTTCAAATGTCTAAGCTTAAGCTGTCTTATTTATTTGAAAAGGAGAGAGAGAGAGAGAGCTCTTCCATTGTTTTGTCCATTCTCTAAATACTCACAACAGCTGGGACAGTCATGCTGAAACCCAGAGCCCAGAATTCAATCTGAGTCACCTATGTGGGTAGCTGGAACGTGGCTTCCTGGGGCATCACCTGCTGCTTCCCAGAGTGCTTAACAGAAGGAAGCTGTGACTGGATGCAAAGGTGGGACTGAAAGC
Organism: Ochotona curzoniae; assembly: GCF_017591425.1. Classification (NCBI taxonomy): domain Eukaryota; kingdom Metazoa; phylum Chordata; class Mammalia; order Lagomorpha; family Ochotonidae; genus Ochotona; species Ochotona curzoniae. Next base: position 356,049 of record NW_024465837.1, read on the forward strand.
CAAGAACTCAGACACAGAATGTGCACATCCCACATGACGTCTTACCTCGTTTACAAAAGCTCTCTTTTGGCTTAGGTTTCTTCATCTATATATAGAGGCTCACTATATTATTACATATGCTTGGCTCCTTTATTGATGCGCTGATTGCAGATTCATTCAGGTATCTACTCATTCATTTAATGTATTTTTGTTACATCTTGATATGATTATAATCAGAAAGTTGGTGAATACTTCATGTTTATGGCCTTTGTTGGTGGTAAGGTAGGGTTGGAGAGAAGGAGACAGACATCTAATAAAAACATTTAGCATTTAACATTATATATCAAAACAGTACATTCTGTAAATTGAAAAATAGAGTGCTATGAATACTTAGAATACTGAACAGCAAAACCTTTTGCAGATGGCTGAAGGATAGAATGTTAAATGATCATTATCAGAAGCAAGATTAACTTTCCATGTGATGGAAATAGCCTGCACAGTATTTAAATATGGAAAAGAAATAAATTTTATTACAAATGGAAGAAGATGGAAAAAGGAAAACAAACAAGCATCCTTGGAAAGCACATGGAGAGAGCCAAGCAAGGGAGTAATAACTGAACTGGTGTTTTTCAAAGATTACTTAGGTTGTACTGTGGAGCATGGATGGCAGATGTGTGGGATTCATACATTGTGTGGAGAGCCACAGTTTCTGAGATTTTAGCACTTTTCTATAGATTGATTTCTAGGAAGACAAAAAAGATTAGATGGATTTGATAGGGTTGTGCATAGAAGATGAGGGGGAGGTGATTTCAAAGACGATTGCCAAGAATTATCCTGCCAAAGGATTTGTACAAGTCAGTACTACTTCAGAGAGCCAACTAAGAAATGAGTGTGTCTATGTTACCTACTTCACAACAGCATCTTTATTCTGATGTATAAAACAAAATGCTAACATACTGGTGATCCATGACCTGTCCAGTGTGAAGTAAAGAAAGTATTTAGGCTCTTTTTTGAAAAGCTAACATAACTCCCAGGCCACATTTCTTCATGTAAAATACCTTGAAAGCATAAATGTGTCAGTTCAGTTATTTCTGAGAGATGGGTCTAGGCCAGTGTTTGAACTTTTTAGTGTCAAGATATATTCCAGTATGCCAAGTGGAGGTTGATAGCCCAGTTTCTGTTAATGCTGTCATGGGCATAAATCACCAGTTCTCATTAGCAAATGTTGAGATTATGATGCTGGAATGCCAGGTGGTGAAGCAGCAGCAGCAGTTACTGCTTATTCATGCATCACTCTTATTGCAGAACAGAACCTGACACACAATGACGAAGACATCTCTGCTCTCATTGTGGGAGTCATGAGGTACTACATCTGCTCTCTCTTTGATGTTTCACAAGTGAATCATAAGATTTTTCTAAGAAACCATTTACATTTTTAATTATAGGTTGATTCACACAGCATTTGTGACTTGATGTTCATAGTTACATGGTAGCTGCCAATCTTGAAGAATTCTTACTGTAAATTTTAAAATGAGGTTGCCTTCTAGATGAAATTTATCCCAGCTAGTTTCATCTCCTTTCCTATTCTCTGATTTTCTTTGTATTTTTATAATTTGTTGTTTTTTCATGTAGGTTACATATTATTCATTGAGTTTGTTTTTTATTGCCTATTTCCCTCTGCTAAGAGGTAAGAGAAGAAATATTACTTCCTTTAGTGATATATAGTAATGGCTGGAACATAATTTGGCCATTAATGCTTGTGGAGTGAGTGTGCCTCCTGGAAGATACACTCCAAGACAAAATTTCAAGATTCTTTGAGGAGTACAGTCACAACATACTTCCTGTAAAGAAACACTTTTCAGTAGTCCATAACCATTGAGATTTGGCCTAAATCTTGCCATTCATGGTTGGTTCTCCAAATGTCCCTTCTTACTCTTTCTGTTACAGTCACCCGATGTCCAACCATGCACAGTACTAGTCTCATGGGTAACATAGTGCTTACCTTCCCTACCGAGCACGATCTCCTCTGTTATATCACAAGAAGGCAAAGCAACCCTAAAATTCAGCTCAAAGCTTAAAGAAGGATTTTGTTTTGTTTTCTCTTTTGCATTGTGTGGGAGCAGATCTGGGTTAGACCGAAGTTGACTGAAATCTGCAGGTTTTGCTCCAGGCCGTAGGTTGGAATTAGGTAAATTCTATGTGCTTCTTCGTTCTCTTTGGCATAGCAGATATCCAAAACATATTTTCCCTTTTTGATTTCTGAATGAAAATATTCTCCTAACCCTATACATCCCATTTTGGCACTTTGCTTATATTAGGACTTCTCACATCTATTTGCTAAAATAAGACTCATGGAAAACCCAGTATTGCTATGGATAGGGAAGTAAAAAGATAACATTCCACTGAAAAGGGTGGGTACAAAATTGGATGCTTTCTGATTAGTGTCCTACACATAATCCCTTGTGGATATAACCTTTTATGACTCAGTTCGACTGTTGTGTGTCATTCCCGAACTGGGAAGATTGTGTGTGTGTGTGTGTGATTCCGGTTCTCTCATTATATCTATGTCATTATATTATTTTCATGCTTAACCTTTCTACTGGATTTTATGCTTTTAACAAACTCTACTTTTAAAGATAAGTGCTCAACTATCTATCATAGAACTTGCAAGTTATAAAAATAAGTTACATAAGGAAGAGGTTCCATTAAAAACATGAAGGTTCCATTTATTTCAGTTTCCTGTTCATATGGAATGAAGGAAATATATTTAAAGTTAGAAGATGTTGTGCTATGTATAGTATTATAGGAAGTGTTCCCATTTAAAATTGACTAGAAGCATTATGAGACTTAAGAAATTAAGAAATTAAGAAATTAAGTCTCATAATGCAAACACCATATTGAATGCTAAAGATTTCACTAGACTTCCCCAAGGGTTTTTCTATAGGAAGTGATGAAATACAATGGGCTAAGTAGTTATATTGAATATTTAGGATACTTGCAAGAGGAAATCCTTGGCAGTCAAGAGGATAAACTTTCCTCTCAAATATTTGTTTCAGAGTTCTCCTGTAGTATCAGCGGACAGGCATTGGCTGGGTCTGGTTCAGGAATTAGGTGTTCTGCTCACCGATCGCTTCCCCTCTCCTTTTCTCTATCCAGCCATTAAAATATTACTTCATTTGTCAAGTCTTTCACTCATGTGAGTCCATTTTCTTTAACAAATTTAACTTTGCTCTATATAACTTCAATCATATTGCAGTTCAGAATCCATCATCTATATTTTTGAGGCTTAGGTGTCTAAAATGACTCACAATTTATAATTTTAATTGTTACTCTGGTCTTTACTTCTCTCTGCCTTTACTTACTGATATGGGTGAGCCCAGGCATTCATTTATTTGTCTGCCTGGAGCAGTTAGACATAATTTTGTTCAACAAGAAGGGTCACATTCAATTATTTTGAAATTAATAAAGACTTATTTCAGATTACAGTCATCATACTGTGCTATACACCATTGCTATTACCTTCCCCCCTTCTGATTCTCTTTGATGCCCATTATGCAGTCTTTCTATAAGCCCCTTCCCACTGCTGCTGTCTAGTCTGGATGGAAAAACAAACAAAAGAGTGATGCTTTCCACTGTATAGAAATCACATCTCTTATGGGTGTCAGCTCAGGTTTTAGCTGTTCTGTCCCCTTTACTTCTTTGCAATATGCCTGGAAAACCAGTAGAAGATGGTCCAAGTGCTTGATCTCTGGACCCATGTGGGAGACATGGAAGAAGCTCTTGGCTCATGGCTTTGGCCTGACTCAGGCAAATGTTGTGGGCATCTGGGAAGCGAACCAGCAAATGGCAGATCTTTCCATCTCACTTTCTGTAACTTTTATCTTTCAAAGAAATCGATTTTAAGTTATTTTTATTCTTATTTTCCAAATAAATCAATCTTTCCAAAAATTTGCAGAGCCTTAATTTGCTAATGTTGAAATGTTGCTAATGTTTTTAAAATAACAATGACAAAATGACAAAATTGTTTATTAAAATTTATTTCTCTCCTCAAACTGAAACGTTGTACTTGATGTACATCTTCATACAACATATATGTGGGCCCAACATCATACTGAACTCTAAAACTTGTTACTATTTTTAATTAAAAATTTAAATGTAAATAAGAAAAAAATCTGCAGTTTCAACAATTATAGGATATGACATTTATGACATGTTTCAACACTTATATGACTTTTAAAATGTGTATTTGTAAAGTTCAATTAATGTTTTTTATAAGAAATTTTAATTTTTCATCATTTATTAACATTTCAATTTTAGTATTGTTTTATTTTTTCTGGATTTTTTAAACTTCATGAATTTGTCAGTTCAGACGTAGTAGCATGGTGATGTTTCTCTGCCTGACATATATGTATCTGTACATATATACACATATATATTTGCTTGTGTATATATTCTTTTTTGTCATTAGTTTCTAAATAATACTGTATAACACCAATATGCTTTTTACTAGGCATTGTAGTTTATCTAAATATGAGTTAAAGCAAACAGGAATATGTGTGTAGGATATACGTATATGCAAATGCCGTATCATCTCACATAGGGTTGAGCATCCTCAGAATTAGTATTCAATGGTGATCCTGAAATCAATTTTTGGTGGATATTGAGAGATGGGCGTAACTATAAAATATTAGTAATAGACACTGTTTCTGGTCTTTGAAATTGATTCTTGGGCCTGGCGTGGTGGCGCAGTGGTTAAGGTCCTCACCTTGCACGCCTGGGATCCCATATGGGCACTGGTTCTATCCTGGCAGCCCCACTTCCCTTCCAGCTCCCCGCCTGTGGCCCGGGAAAGCAGTCAAGGACGGCCCGCGTGGGAGACCCGGAAGAGTCTCCTGGCTTCGGATCGGCATAGCATCGGGCCGTTGCGCTCACTTGGGGAGTGAATCATCGGACAGAAGATCTTCCTCTCTGTCTCTCCTCTCTGTATATCCGCCTTTCCAATAAAAAAAATAATAATAATAAAAATAAATCTTTAAGAAATTGATTCTTGTATCAACATAGCATTTCGAAAATGAAGATATAACCGTATTTTCACCAAATGCATCTATATCCCTGATTCACTGCAAATCATTAGAATAAAAATATAACCTCAGTATGGTTCTGTGTGTACGTGTAGAAATTAGATTAAGTGGGGCTTCATGTTGTTTCAGTTACATTCTCCTACATCTTCAGGTATGAATAAATTATTTAATGGGCTAATCAGAATCAGAAATGCTTCCCTCTCCCCTCTGAATGTTGCAACAAAGAAAGTTGAATAAACATGAGGGTAGCAAACACCCAAGCAGGAAGCTTAGAATGATAACCGTACTACCTACAAAGATGGCGTTTTCTATTCAAATTTTGAAAGTATTCCACAAGTAAATTGTTGCATAGAGGAAACTAAAAAGTGTTCTTAATGGTGATATAACTATGATTGCATTAAACTCCTGCTGTTTCTCTGATAAATACAAGTCCAGTGAATATCATCTCTAAGGAAAATACAGACACAGGCCTTTCAGGTATGGGATTAGGCATGTTTTAAAACAGCTCACTAACACGCAAACAGTAACTTCAAAAACCCTTCTAAATCAGACATATGATTAATATGCAATTATCACTAACTAATGCTTGTTTAACATTGCAGTAAACACTCATTTAATCTCATATACCTAACTATTCTGAGATGGGTAAGAATACATCTTCAGCTCTATAGATAAGACATTGAGTCTCAGGGTGATTTGGTAACTGAGTCCTCAATCTACACACAGTGTAGATTAAAACCCAGGTGGTAAGGTTCCTGGTTCTGTGCCTGTCCTGCTCAGCCATATTGCATCATAGAATTCAGTTTTCTTGAAAATACCTCATGGCCTAGAAAACTCCATTAAAATGTTACCCAACATAGGAGCTTTTTAAACACACCTCGGCCTTAGTGTTGACATCTCAGCATAATGTTCCTACATTTCTCCAGCTCTTTCTTGATCATTTCCCTACTATCAAAGTTTAGTTGTTTTAGATGCTTATATAGCAAACCTTGGGAAAACATCTCTGCACAAGGCTTTTCTGAGTTAAATTCTGTTTTTGTGCATATCAGCACCAAATCTGCCTGTTGGACCTAATTAAAGAAAAGTTTATCTCTTTTGAAAAATATTTGAAATAAGATTTATCATTCTCGACTGGTTTCTTTCATGGGCTACCTTTTTGTAATCTCTGTACTCACTTTTCATCGGGGCAGATGTTTTCCTTTTTATTCCACCTCAGATGATTCCCTCTGCACAGGCTGGGTTGAATCTACATGTCTCTTTATTGACAGGTTTCTAGGTTTGAGCATAATATTCTAGCCTTTGGGAATAATCAAACATTTTCTTATTACAGTCAGTGGTATTCCTGCGTCTGTTTTCTATCTCCCTCTCTGATGTCACGCATCACTCATGCTTGGCTCACAGTGTGCACAGGCACCTTTGATTTTCCTGTATCCTGTTGCAAGGTCATGCTGCTTCATGGCTCATCTACTAGCACATTTGTTTGAAATTCAAATAAATCTTTGTTTATTAAACTTCCTCTTGTGAAGGTACATGACAGAGAATATATTTTAAATTTGGTGATTTGCTCAATATTCAACAGAATCTGCAATGACTTTTTTTTTCTGAACACAGATAAGACATGTGCTAGTTTCTAAGGCTTTCCATACAAATTGACACAGACCGAATGCTTTTACAATGGCATGGTTCAAAACAGAAATCTCTCAGAGCTCTGGAGGTTGGAAGCATGGAGTGAGGAGCTGGAGGGCATGGTTGGTCCTGAGGACTGGGGGGAGGGTATGTTCCATCCCTCTGCTAGCTTCTGGTATGTTGTGATCTGTTTCAAGCTGCACTAGGATTCCTGCGAATTGATATTTAATTGTCATTAATGTTACTGGGCTATGAAAATAACTCCATTTCTATTTTGAGTTTTTTTTTTTCTTCTTGTAACATAGGGTAAAATCGAGTCAAGTATTTACTGGCAACTTACACTTATTTCTACACTAATAACTGGGTTGATATGTAAATGAGATAATTGGTATCCACAATTGATATCTGGAAGCTAACATGGAGTATCTTCTGCAATAATAAACATTAGTGCTTTTCAAGTGCAATTTGACTGCGATTTCTATCTGAGTGTTTAGTCAGCATATATATTAAACTCCGGAGACTATGTTAGAGTCTTTTGTTTTGTTTTGTTTTGTCTCACAGCTAATGATAGAGGCCCATTTGTTTGTCAGGTTGAAGGCATTGTTTACTTAAACATTTGGGCAGCCTTTTCCTCCAAAGCATAATGCCATAAAGCACAGAGTTGGGTCAGGAGTGGAGCAGCCTAGATATGAGCAGTGCCCGTTTGGGACTGTCTATACTGCAAGCAAGTAGCTTATTTTGTTGTGGCACTTGCTGCAGGAAGGAGTAATGTGATCTGTAATAGCACATGACCAAACCTTGCTTAAAGTTACATGGAATCTTAAGATCATAACTGACATTTTCTACCACTTAGATGTCGTATGATTTGGGATAAGCTAATTTTTCTTTTTCTATCATGTATACTTTTCATAGATGCAGCACCCATCATCCAATCAATTGTTTATGTGTTTCTGTAACATATTACAGTCACTGTTCTGCAGAGTGGAAATAAAGATGTCTTTTCTTATTGAACTTAAATTCCACCAGCTGAGCAAGTAAATACAGAGCACACCTAGCATTCTATATTTGTAAATATAAATAGAGCCCACTATGGACCAACTATAGACTGTATTTAAAAGAAACAGTGAGGACTCACACAAATCAACTGGAATGGTGATCTTTGCATTCAGTGATCAAAAGACCTCTCTGATGAAGGAGAGGGAGCAGATTAGAACACCCATTGGGCAAGAAGTATCTATTGAAAGGATTCTCTAGGGAGATGCTTTACATGTTGATGGAGCTGAATCAAAATCAGGACAATTGGAGTAGAAGCTCATGTGCCTGCAGTGTAGGGGATGAGGAGGAAGAGAAATGTGGGGTGAAGTCAAGATTCAGGCAGGAAAGATTTCATATGGGGCTTCCAACTTATTGTAAAGTTTAAGTTCTATTAACGGTTATTGTTTTATTTAAAGTTTTATTTACTGAAGTTTATTTAAGGTTAATTTATCTGTTTGAAGCATTTGCATACGCACTGAGGGCAGTAACCAGGGCTAATTTAGGAGCCCAGAATTCCAGCCACATCTCTCATGCAGGCAGCAGGGATTGAAGAATTTAAGCCACTACCTGCTGCCTTCCAGAACGCATGCATTATTGGGAAGCTGATTCAGAAACATAGGAGTCAGGACTGGTACCAGCGTTCCAATAAGCATTTGGAGGTCCCAATCAGTCACTCAATGTACTGCACAATAAAACCCACTCCAAGATTATGGTGGAATTCAGCATTCTAATCAACATACATTCTTTATGAAAAAAAATTACATTTTTTTTAAATTTTAAAGATATCAATTGGGTGACCCTTTGATAATTGGATAACATAAAAAACATGGATACATTTATTAGGCATTTTTAGCAATTCAGGTTAAAAATGAAAGTAGGCATTTTCTCTCTGTAAATCTGATTTTCCTTTCCAATAAAACTAAATAAATCTTAAAAAAAATAATGGACCTTGTGTGATGGCTCAGTGGCTAAATCCTTATCTTGCAAGTGCCGGAATCCCATACAGGTGCCAGTTTATGTCCTGGATACTCCAATTTCTATCGAGCTTCCTGCTTGTGGCCTAGAAAAGCACTGGAGTGTGGCCAAAGCTTTGGGACCTTGCAACTGTTTGGGAGATCCAAAGAGGCTCCTGGCTTCTGGCTTGGAATCAGCTCAACTCTGGCTGTTGCATCCACTTGAGGAGTGAAGCAGTACATGGAAGAACTTTCTCTCTGTCCTTCTCTCTGTAAATCTGATCTACCGCCCCACAAAATAAATACATAATTTTTTTTTAAAGTGCGAACATGGTGTCTATAGACAAATTGATGAAAAGTGCTCTGATTAACAGAACACTTCAAATGATGATGATGATAACATTACAGTGATAACAAAAAGATTTATAATAATATCCAGAAAATACTTCATTGTTTAGGGGTTTGCATTTAACTCTTTAGCTCTTCCTTGCAATTCCATGAAATATGGACATTTGAGTTGTGTCTCACTGATATAATTTTCTGGGTTGTAAGTAATGCTTTCAACTTTTAATTAAAGAGCAAGTACTCTTGGCTGTTGTTTTGAAGCCCCTGAATCCTGAGAGGAAGGGTTTAGGCTTCTTTCATCCCATGTGGTAGATCCATGCGGGACTGGATGACCTCAGAGTTCCTGGTCTCCGAAGGCACTTCAGTTCCCTGTGGTCTCCTTGGTAGTTGGGATGTAGTCCTTGGTACTCATACTGATAGTCCTTGGTGAGGATCCGGGAGTCTTCAGGGTTGGGATACAAGCCTCCTCCTGTTCCCCTGCTCCACTCTGGGGTCCCCCCCTGCTCTGGGCATATGACTTCCTATTAAGAGGTTGTCAGAAGAGCTCTGAGCAGTCTACAGAAACAGAAGAGCAGTAAACGTCCTTTGGGAATAGGGAGGAGAGCTCTCTCTGGTCCTCTCTTGGTTCCAACTTTGGGTCCCCACCCTCTCTGGCATTGACCATCAGGATTGCTCTGGAAATCCCTCAAAACAAACAAACACACAAACAAACAAAAAATCTAGAATACATAGACAGAGAACAACAAGGAAAGTTTAGAATCGACAGGAAATGGTCAGCATGGATTCACTTATACCTCACTAAGTGGGACACAAAGATTAGTTGCTCCTCACTAGGGTATTGAATATTTCTCTGCAAACCCCTCCTAAAACTATTCTGCACCTAAACTGTTGACATATGACTTGTTAGAGTTATAAGCCAGTCTAAACTACCCAAAAAACAGCCAGGTTTAGCAAAATTATGCTTCAACACTATAAAATGCTAAATACTATAATGAAAATAGACACGAGACAGCTGAATAGTAATCCAGAGTCATTTTAAGGTGTATAGAACCCGGTTGTATATAAACTAAAATTGAAATGTCAATGAAGAAGTCACAGGATGTGGTTGGGAACTTGCATTTTTTTTTAACATATTGGTTACTCAATACTATGTCAATTAATTCCATAATATTATAAATTGTTGCTGATGTTATGTTGGTGCTTTTAATTGATCGGGATGATACTTTGCTGGCTCTATCTTCAGACCAGAGATGGTCTCCCCAAGAAACCGTTGAATTTATCTGGATAATAAGATGCTGGACTCTATGCTAGGTATATGCTTGCAATGAAGGAATCTCAACTGAACTTGAACTGTGGTAATGCAGCAAGGTGGAGGAATCCACCATGGGTGGAGGGTTGGGAGAGGGATGGGGGGATTCCCAGTCCCTATAAAACTGTGTCACATAATACAATGTAATTAATAATAAAAAAAGAGCAAGTACTATTATCTCTTATCCATCAATATCTAATAGCATGATTTCAAATGAATAAAAATATGTTCATTATACAAACAGAGCATTTCAATTCTGATACATCAGCTGAGTAGGATAAGAAACATTTTGGAAGAGGAAAAGGAGATGGAATGATGAACTAGGGAGTGGCTGCCACCAAGGGAGGAACAAGGCAGTCCCTTACATCAGGCTAAGTTACTTTAGAGGACCTAATTAAAAAGCAGATGTGGAGTGGCAGGGCAAGGTAGCCTAGTGACTAAATCCTTACCTTGCCTTCACCAGGATGCCATGTGGGTACCAGTTCTATTCCCAGCTGTTCCACTTCCTTTCCAGCTCTGTGTCTTTGGCCAGGGACATGCAGTAGAGGATGGGCCCAATGCCTTGGGACACTGCACCCACATGGCATCCCTGAAGAAGCTCCTGGTTCCTGGCTTCAAATCAGCTTGGCTCTGCCATTGCGGCATCAGCTTTTTTCTGGCCATTGCAGCCACTTGGGGAGTGAATCAGCAGACAGAAGATCTTTCTCTCTATCTCTCTTTCTGCCTTTCCAATGTGGGAAAAAAGTGGATGTGAAGGAGAATATTGAGTTCTTATTTATGCATTTATTCTCTTCCATCCTTTATCTGGAAACCGGATTTTAACCATTGATTTATGTACATGCAATAGAACAGACGGTCCAAAGAAACTTTTTCATTAAATAAATTTAACGGCCTACAGAAAAATGAAAGCCGTAGTATATATTATCACTTAAAAATTCCAGGGTACACTGAATGACATCCAGCATCACTTCTAATTATTTAGTGTTATTTGTCAAATACTTTATTGAACAGTTCTGAAATGGGCAAATAAAAAATGTAAGAAATAGAAGAATTTATTATTAGAAATATTTGTTGCACTGTATATGTAAATTTGTACACATATATTAGATAGTTCCTCAAATAAACATGAAAAACCCACAATTATGTCAAAAATGAGCAAAAGTAACACTTCTGAATTATTCATTAATTCACAATATTGACTTAGCCAATAGAAGAAACTGCAGATTGGAGATAACAATATCAAAAAGAATTTCTGGAGCTTAGAGATCTATGTCAAAATAAAACAGCGTGGTATTCAAAACCAATAAAATGAAGATATTTCCTATGTATGCCATTGTGAAATATCAGAACATAGATACGTTCTATGTGTTTAGTGTTACGTATATTAAATGCTTCATGTTTAGTGCCCTGTGAGAAGCCACCTCATAACTTAGTCATCATTGGATGTTAATCAAGTTGATTTAGCTATTGTACAGGTACATGTAATACTGAATTGTCTATGTAAAATAGCAAATGAAAAAAATGTTAAAGCTTTGAGCAACAATATTTATTTGTTCCCAAATCTGCAGGTTTAGGAGAGTTCATCTCTGCTCTACGTAGTGTCAGCTGGAGCAGCCCAAAGACTAAGTCTGAAGTTGTTTGAAGGCTCACTCACTAACACGTTAGAGGACTTAGGAGACCCAAATATTTGGCCTAAACGTTTGCGTTGCCTCAGTCATCTTTTCCCTCTCCACCCCTTTCCCTTTTAGGAGCACAGAGGCAACATGTGAAATGTTTGTGTATTCTCAAGGCAATATTCTGGAAGTTATTGTGTTTATATAAATATAGTGTTGTAAAGTTGTTCTCTTTTTGATGGCCAGATAGTTGTTATTTCAGACCTTGTAGGTTACACAGCCTCAGCTGCAGCTCTTCAACCAAACCATTTTAAAATATATTATTATTACTATTACTATTACTATTATTACTATTATTATTAGATGATACATTTTCATAGGCCCCTGGGACTTCCCTTATCCCTTCCCCAACCCTCCTCCCCCACAATGTATTCCCCATATCATTACTAAAGCATAGTTCTTCATACACAGTCATATGTGCATTATTGCAGGCATGCACAATGGCAGAGTCCAGCATCTTATTTTCATACAGTAAACAGTTTCATTGGGAGTTTATCTTTAGTCTGGAAGTAGAGATGCATACTGCATTGTATCCTCACATCTTGATATGTTAGTATCCATTTCACAGTTACTATACATTTCCTTAAATAAAAAGCCATGATACAAAATCAACAACAGGAAGAAAAAGAGAAATTTACAATACCATAAAGTTAAATAACACATTACTAGATATGAGAATCTCCATTAGACAGCTACTATACATCCCCTTAAATTAAAAGCCACAAAACAAAATCAATAACAGGAAGAAAAAGAAATGAACAATACCATGAAATTAAATAACATCCTACTGAATGACTAATGTGTTGCTGTAGAAAAGAAAAAAAAATCAAGAACCTTCTTGAAGAAAATTATGCTACTGTATGATCTATGAGTCATTGAATACTTTAATCAGAAGAAACAGTTTTGAAGAGATGAAACTAACAATAAAATTAAAATTTATGAGATATAGTTCCCGCTGATTTTTGTTGGAGAAATGTGTCTCCTGTAGGTAACAAATAGATGGGTTTTGTTTTTAATCCAGTCTACTAATCTATGACATTGGATTGCGCTTAAGTCATTCACATTCTGGGTTAATATGTAGAGGTGGCAATTTGGTTCTGTCATTTTAGCCTCACTACATGTTTTTTTTGCAGATAAAGAAAAAAGATGATCAGAGAGGAATAAGGTGCCCTGAAAGGAACAAATAAATTAATACCAAAACTGAGGCAAAAAGGGGAAGTAGATAAAGAAAATCTGTGAAGACTCAGACAAGCAAAGAAAGTTCAATTAAAATTGCATGTAGCTGGAAGCTAAAATATCATACAATGAAATGGGCCTCTACTCTCACTGTTATTTCGTCATCAGGAAAAGTAATTTGAGGGGTAGATGATCTAGTGGTTACAATTCTGGTTGGCAGAGAATCAGGATGGCAGAAAAGGTTAAAGACATGTTTAAACAGAGATTCATTAGCCACGGTGAAGCAGAGATGGCATGTATCAGGAAATAAGAGAGAACAGGCAAACAGCAGAGGAGCACCTGGAGACGGACAGACACAGTGGCGCAGCGGAGTCAACAGTATGATGTTGTAGTGACCAGATACTCCAGTAGCAGTCCAGAAGCAGTGTGATCTGAGCTCCACTGGTGGTGGCTAGAGCTCCGCCAGAGGACAGGTGGAAAGGAGAATTCACTGGGACCTCAGCAGATAAACCAGGAAAAGAACAGCCCGACCTGCAAATCTGATTTGATCAGGAGCAGAGACAGAGCAGCAGGTCCCAAACAGGTTTTGCGGGAACAAAACCTGTTTCTGGGTTTCACAGCCCAGACCCCCAGTAGAGTCAAATTTGGTGCCGTTTTCTGTAGGGAGGCAAAGGCTAAGTGGGGCCGGACTGTGCATGCAGCAGGCTGAGAGGGAACTCATTTCTGGCTCAGTGCTTTGCAAAAACATGTCATCCTACAGGTTCTATCCAAAATAGATCTGGGTAGTCCTGAGACCTAATGGCCAGGAGATCAAGAACTCCACGAGTGGCACATCGGGCATGATTTTGTACAGTATGGCAAAGGTTTTGAGACAGCAGTGACAACAGTGAGTTGTGTATATGCGGAGCTGGGAGCAAACTCCCAGTGCATTGCACTGGTCCCACAGGGAAAATTATACTGACTTTGGCAGCTTACGACTCAAAATAGGTCCATGTGGCCCTGTGAACTAACAACCAACAGATTACAGCAAAATCAACACCACCAATAACCTAGCTGCTTAGGACGCCTGGTGTCTCCGTAATCCTGGAAACTGCTCAAACCAGAAGTGAGAGAAAGTTTGTACAAACAGCAGTGCATTCTCGTCATGTGCTCACAGGAGATGGAAAGTGGTGAGCCAGGAGTTAGTGCCAATGGGACCTGGTGGAAGTCTAACATAAAAACCCAAATCTGAAACTGACTGGATGGAGTGACATAAGTGGCTGCAAACAACTGTGTACCAACTGCAATAAGTACAATTGAATTGCTGATCTGTGGCTGACACAGCTTAGAAACCTGCCATAAATAGAAGAATCTGCTAACCAGAAGTACAATGACCTAGAGCAAAAGAAGAGACAGAGGCACAATGAGTATTACTGAAGATCCCCCTGCAAAAGAGCAAAAGCCTTTGCCAACTTCAGAGTTAACTGAGGAAGACATGAAGAATATGAAGGATACTGGATTGAGAAAACTTGCTATAAAGCTTCTCATCAACAATGAAAAGCATATACAGAGTTCAAGGAATATATCACACAGGAAATAGCAACACTGCAAAAAAAAAAATCAAGCCAAATTATCAGAAATGAAATTTGCAATAGAGCAAATTAAAAATTCAGTGAAAAACCTCCACAATAAAATGAACAAAGCAGAAGAAAGAATCTCAGATTGGAAGCTACTTCTGTTACAATGGTGAAAAAATTAAAAAGCTAGAAACAGAGCTGGGTCAAGCTAAATGAAATAAAATTATTCCAGAGCAAAGGAAAGCTCAAAGAATATGCCTCTTTCATACCTGCCCTACAAATGATACAGATATTCTTTCAACAGAGAAAAGGAATAGCGCTTTCCAAAATCAAAGGCAAATGTGAAGAACATTCCAGTAAAATAATAACACTGGGCTAAATCAAACGATGAATAATCCTTTTCTAAAACAACAGTACAAAGTTATCACCTATTCATATTAGCCCTGAATATAAAAGGCTTAAACCCATCAATCAAATGTCAAAGATTAGTAAACTGGATTGGGCCCGGCGCGGTGGTGCAAGTGGTTAAAGGTCCTCACCTTGCACGCCCGGGATCCCATATGGGCGCTGGTTCTAATCCCGGCAGCCCCGCTTCCCTTCCAGCTCCCTGCTTGTGGCCTGGGAAAGCAGTCGAGGACAGCCCAAAGCTTTGGGACCCTGCACCCGCGTGGGAGACCCGGAAGAGGCTCCTGGCTTCGGATCGGCATAGTATCGACCCGTTGCGCTCACTTGGGGAGTGAATCATTGGATGGAAGATCTTCCTCTCTGTCTCTCTTCTCTGTATATCCGCCTTTCCAATAAAAAAATAATAAAAATAAATCTTTAAAAAAATTAAAAAAAAAGTAAACTGGATTAAAAAATACCTTTATTTGTTGCCTACAGGGGACACTTCTCACCAACAAAGATGAGCAGAAGCTATATCATGTAAATGTTGATGTTTCTGTTTTTATTTTCACTTCTTAAAAAGTTATTTTTCCTCATATTACATTTTTTACTCACCTATAGGTCATACAGTTGCATCATTTTCTTCAAGAAGGTTCTTGATTTTCCTTCTCATTTCTTCAACAACACATCAGTCATTCAGTAGTATATTATTTAACTTCATGGTATTGTAAATTTATATTTTTCTTCCTGTTGTTGATTTTTTTTCTGCCTTTTCATACAAACAGATGTATAGTAACTGTGTAATGGAGACTATTATATTAGATGTGAGGATACAAAGCAGTATGCATCTCTACTTCCAGATCAAAGATGGATTCCCAATGAAACTGTTAACTCTATCTTGACAATAGAATGCTGGATTCTCTGCCATTGCCCATGCCTGCAATGATGGACTTATATAGGGGAAATAAGTGGGTGAAAAGAGGTTTGGGGAGAGAGTAAGGGAAATCCAAGAGCATATGGAACTATATCAAAAAATAGTAATTTAAAAAAAAGGGAAAAAAGATTCTGGTTGGCACACTTTTGCATACCCTTTGACAGTACTTGATTCTGAGTCCAAATGCCACTCTCAATTCCAGCTCCCTGGCTTGTGAAACTGATAGGCAGTAGGTTATGGTTTTAGAAACTAGATTCCTGTTTTTCACGCTGGAGATCTGGGTGGATTTTCTGGTCCCCAGACCCCAGCTAGTTCAGTCCCATATATTGTGGACATTTGAATTGTGAGGCAAAGATGTGATCTTTCTCTTTTTTCATCCCAGTATCTCCATTTTTCAAATAAAAATGAATGACATCATTTTTAAAAGGAAAGAAGGGATTGTTGTTGTGGCATAACCACTGTCTATGGTTACATGGGAAACCCACATGGGTGCCAGATCCTGATCTGGTTACCACACAATCCAACTCGCTGCGAAGGAGCCTGTGGGAAACAGCAAAACATGGTAGACTGCTCCTGCCTTGGCTTGGCCCAGCATTGGGTGTTGCAGCTATTTGCTGAGTGAACCAGCAGATGAAAAATCTTACCTAACTCCCCACCACAGTTTCTTCTTCCCTGTATGTAACCCTTTCAAATAATAAATGCATCCTTATGAGAGTCAGGAGAAATTTGGAAAGGAGGAATCTGAAGCTGCACTCTTTACCTTTTGAAAAGAGACAGTAGGTAATACCAGTAATACAAATGATTGATAGGTGAAGCAACAGAGGAACATGGGACACTAGAAAAGATAAGAACTTTACTATATATAGTACATTATTCAGCTGTAAAAAAATAAAGTCCTTTCATTTGGATCAAAAGAGTTGGAACTTCAGGACATCATTTTGAGTGAAAAAGCCAGAAAAGGATGGTAAATGCCACATGTAATGTATTACATATGAGAGCTAAAATTAGAAAAAGAAACAAATACATCTCAGTTATGGACACGGAATGTTGATAATTAGAGACTAGGAGGAGTAGGAGAAATAAAAGGAATTTGTGTTAAAAATAGGGTAGCTGGCTTTGGTCTGTGGAATTGTCACAAATCCTCTCTTATGGTATGGAGTGAGAGCAAATGGGATATGTGCATTACTCGCTTAAACATTTTGCATTGTGAATGTAAAATTGATAATTCTATGTTTTTATTTACCTGCACATGTTTTTGAATTACTAGTTCTTAAGATTTTGCTGGGTATATTTCACATAAAATCATAAACAGACTACTTCGGCAGAGTGAATAGCATGTCATCAGTGAAGTGCTTAAATTGTATCAGAATCAAATATACTGGTGAAATGAAAAGAATTAAAGTTACAAAACCGATTTAGCCACATTAAATGTGTATCATAGATGATCTTGTCACACTACTACCTGACCGTGTACACACATCACAGTGTCTCTGGATTTGCTCTCCATCGCCTCAATTTTGACACTATCCAATCAATTGCCTCCCATTTCAATTCCTCCCCTTTCTTTACTATATACATCTAATTCGGCCCTTTCAAATCTGCTTTCTGATTAGCCTGACTTTGACTCATCCTATGTGTCATATTGCTTCTCCTACAATCCACCAACCTTTACATGAATCAATTATAAGTTCTATATTCTTAGAATGTTACTAAGTTTTTGATCTTTAGAAGACATCTCTTGAAATGTAATATTTCTCATTGACACCATGTAATTTTTTCCAGCCTCAGTTGATGCCACCATCATTTCATCTTAACTTTTTATTTAATATAGTAAAAATTGTTCTAGCTTTAGCTGCTTCAATATCTTTTGGTTTCTTTTAAGATTTGTTTTCTGTTTGTTTGCCTAGAATTGAAAGGATGTTAAAAATATGTGAAAATTTAATATTATCAACAAATTAAGCATGCAATTTAAATATTTTTGTACTAGCATAATCATATTTTCCAAGGACTTTAAAAATTGCTCACCTATTCTTTTAGAGTGGAGTGGTTCAAGATGGCAGTGGTCCCATTGTTTGGTTTAATCCCATTTGTTTGCAATGGCTAATGGCAATAACTGCAATGGGTTGATGCTAGCAACCAGGAATGCTAGCAAGGGCCCCCACATCGTTGGAGGGAATTAAATTACTCGAGTCATCACCTCAGATTCCAGAGTCTACGTGATCACAGTTTGAGTTAGAAGCCAGAACGGGAAATTAAACCAAGGTATTCAACTGTGAGATGAAGACTTTTTTTTTTTTTTTAATGTTTTAAGTCGTACTTATTTGCTGGAAAGGCTGTTACAAAGAACGAGAGAAAAGAGAGAAATATCTTCTATTCATTGAAATATCTATTCATTGTCTTCTATTCATTGTCTGTATCTTTGCGATAGCCAGGTGGGTTCAAGTTAAAGCCAGGTAACATAAATTGCATCAAGGTAACCCCCAAGGGTAGCATGGGCTTTAGCACTTGGGCCATCTTCCACTTCAGTCCCAAGTATATTAGTGAGGAACTGGGATGGAAATAGAGCAACGAGGACTTTAATCAGAACTTCCCTTTGGATGTAGGCATCACAAGCGGCAGCTTAATCCATAGTGCCGCAACATCACCCCTCAATTTTAATTTAGTGCTATACATCTCTTTAAGGGATACTGACGTTTATTTAGTTAATAATGTGAGAAAAATACTCTGTTGACATGCTTTAAAACCCGAGTACCCTCAGTTGTTTAGAGGCAGACTAAATAGCTCACGTCACTGCTTGCAAATTTCTTGAAACGTACATTAAAAACTAAAATTTAGATTTTAAAATTCCATTTTCAATAGCTTTTAAAGTGTACTAATGTACGTATGTACTATGAGGTGAGAGAGGGAGAGGGAAAAGCTAAGAGAGACTGAGAGCATTTCTCTAACGCTGGCTTTTACCAATGGTCAGTGCAAAATGGAAAGCCACAGATGTAATACAGGTCTCCTATGTGAGTTACAGGAACCTGATTAGCTGGCTCATTATTGCTGCCTCATAAAGTCTGCATTAGGATGGATGCTTCCTCTAGAGCCAGACCCAGAATTGGAACACAGGAACATCCACATGCTGTCTTAACTGCTGGGACAAATGCCTACATCTCCCTAACTCTGCTGTAATCACTTCTTTTCCATTAAGCTTTTTTTAAAAAAAATATTTATTTATTCTTGTTGAAAGGCAAATATACACAAAGGAGGAGAGACAGCAAAGAAGATCTTCCATCCAACGAGTCACTCCCCAAGCTGCTGTAATGGCCAGAGCTGCGCTGATCCGAAGCCATGAGCCAGGACCCAGGAGACTCTTCCAGATCTCCCATGAAGGTACAGGGTCCCAAGGCTTCGGGCTATCCTCTACTGCTTTCCCAGGCCACAAGCTGAGAGCTGGATGGGAAATAGGGTAGCCAGGACATAAATTGGTGCTCATATGGTATCCCAGCACAATTAAGGCGAGGACTTTAGCTGCTAGGCTACTGCGCTGAGCCCTACATCAAACTTTGACCCAAAAGCAGATTTCTGTTTTTTTCCATGTGCTTTCTTCATGTTCCCTGGACATATGTCTGCACTTGCCATGAGATTGTCGTAATTTCCCACTGTTTCCTAATCTCCTTGAAAGTAGAACTAAGTTGGCCCAGTGTTATGATTGGAAGTTAGACCACTGCCAGCAACACTGGCATGCAATACAGAAGTACCAGCTCAATTCCCAGCCATTTTGCTTATAGTCCAAATAATTGCTAATGTCCCTCGAAAAGCAAAAAAGGATAGTCCAAGTGCTTCTTAGTACATTGCTACTCATATATGAGACTGCGATGGGGCTCCTGGCTTATCTTTGGCTTAATCCTGAACATGGCAAGCATTTGAGGACTGAAACAGCTGATGGAAAATTCTCTCTCAATCACTCTCTCTAAGTAATTAATTAATCCTATTAAAATTTGGCTAAGTCTATAAATTTTAGGATCTAACTCCTTCTCGGTATCTAGGTTATATTAATGATTTCAGAAACACTTATGAAAAGTATGGATTACAGTAAGTTATTGTAATCAACACTTTCTTATAATAATGGTCATAGCTTTAATACAAGTATCAAATATATTACTGTAAGTATGTATTTTGAGGAGGCTGAGGATTTTTTCCACTCCAGGCTAATTTGTAAGTAACTACTGAAATGATTGAATTTACTATTACCTGGAAATGGAAAGAAAGTAAGCTTTGCAAGATCAATTTTTATCTTTCTTCTGGCACTCTCATCAGATGCTTTGGGAAAAACAAGCAGAATCTATATTTGGTGTTGATGCCTCGGGGAGTGGAAGGTGGGAGCCAGAGGCAGCTCTGCGGGGATGATTTCTTCACAAAGCATTTATCCAAACACGAAATATTTGCCATTGGGAAAGCTCCATCTCCTCCTGCAGCCGACAATAATGCTTTCATATGGGAGGACGTGTTCCAGATGTGTCACCTGTGCTTGTAGTTTAAAGCTCTCTATTAAACAGTGGAAGATGGTTATCAGTGTGTTATAATAAATAGATACAAACTGAGCTGTCAACTAAGCTTATCATCTGACTATTATAAATGTCCTGAAGTAGTTTTATATGGTAATAAAGAATTTTATTTTTCAAACAGTTTAAAAAAAAGCAACATATAATTCATGGGTTTAGGTAACCTGAAACAATCCAGCAAACATTCATTCAGTTGGAGCACTGACATTGTAGTGATTTGCTAGTGCACAGGTATGCTTTCTGGTTTAAGGAGTATATGATACATTCACACAGAGTATATTGTGATATGTTGTAGATATGCTAACATAAAATTGTTCGCACTAAATAAACGAGAAGAGGCTGCAAAGGCACTGTAGTCTAATATTTTGCACATGTCATTTTAAAGTTTTTGGGGTGTGTGTGTTAGATGCTCTAAGTTTGTGCTCCTGAGACTAAGGTAGCATAACTCTTGGTGACCTAACAATGGAGACACATGGAATTAGAATGCTATTCTTTGCAGAGAGAAGAGAGAACTACCTTATGCCTGGTAAATCTAGCTGAAAATTTGTGTGTGTTTTTGTTTGTTTCTCTAGCTGTTTTGCTGATTGAAGTATGGATGAAGGACAGTGAATGCTCTAAAAAGAGGAGTTTAGAAGAGACAAGAGAAAAAGAAATTGCTAGGAGAAAGAGCAGAAGTTGAAATGCTTCCATTTCTTTCTCTGTGGGTGTGGTCTGCTGAAAAAAAAAAAGCACTGGAAAAAAAACCCACTGGGTTAGAATTTAATATGTGTATCCCTGCAGGCAGGAACATCAAGGGTGTTTGTATTACTGAGCAGTAAATCAAAGAACTCATCTATAGGATGCAATAATATGCTTCTAATGCAAAGTTGGGACGATATACATATATGATTTAATTAATTTATTATATTTATTTAAAATATATAAAGATAATTTATATAGCATATAAATTATATTCATATAAAACATAAAGAATAAACATTTATTTATTTATTATTTATTTATTTATTTATTTTAACATTTTTATGGGAAAGGCAGATATACAGAGAGGAGGAGAGACAGAGAGGATGATCTTCCATCCAATGATTTACTCCTCAGCTAGTGCTGAGCCATTCCAAAACCAGGAAATTGGATCCAGGAGTCTCTTCCCGGTCTTCCACATGGGTGCAGGTCCCAAGGCTTTGGGCCTTCCTTGACTGACTACTTTGCCAGGCTATAGCAGAGAGCTGGATGTGAAACAGAGCCTCAGGGATTAGAACTGGCACCCATATGAGATCCCGGCACTTGCAATGTGGGGACTTTAGCCTCTAGGCTACCATCCAGGTCTGAAGTTTGGAATGTATTTTTGAAAATGAAGAAGCTTCTCTTAAGAATAGACAGTTTAATATATCATTTATAACAGAAAAACAAGAACTTCTGTAAGGGAGTTAAATCTCAAAATCAAGTTATTAATCATCAGGCTAACATGGTAGCTCCACAGATTAACGTTCCATCAGTAAGCACTGGTGGGATTACCTATGGGTGTCAGTTCTGGTCCTGGCTGCTCCACTTCTGACCCAGTTTTCTGCTTATGGACTGACTGGGAAAGCAATAGATGATGACCCAAGTCCCCACGCCTCTGCACCCACGTTAGAGCCCTGGAAGAAGCTCCTGGCTTTTGGCTTCAGATCAGCTCAACTCCAGCCACTGTGGACATGTGGGGAGTGAATCATTGGATGGAAGATCTCTTTGCCTCTATCTTCCTTCTCTTTGTAAATCTACTGTTCAAATAAAATTTATATTTGGCATTAACCAAGAGATACACCTTATCCTTCACAGGTGGGAATTTCCTGACTTTTTCAGTTTTCTTTTTCAATGAATTCAATAATCCTGTATTTGTTCCCATTTTACACCTGCAGAAAATTAAAGTCCCAGATGCAGCTTGCATTGTTTATGGTTATCAACACTTACTGGCTCCTTTGAATTATAAGCGTGTTCCTTAAGGATATGCTTTTCTGCTTTCTGACTCCGCTGGGATTTTATGAACTCTATTCATCCAATATTTAAGTCTTCATGATGTACCAAACACTAATCTAGGTTTTTGAAATGCACAGTGAAAGAATATAGCCAAAGAATTCTTCCTCATAAACTCTTAGATTATAAGAAAGTGCTTGGAAAAGTTAATAATAGATAGATATGAAATCACACTCTTTTAATTGCAGCTTCCATTAACTTTTTAAAGAGTTCTTGAACAAGATGTAGAGAAAAGGATTTATGTATTACAGTATGATTAATTAAGGAAGCAATTCAAAGCTCTTAATTACTCTGCATCTCGGTTGCACATTCAAAGAAGTATTATTATGATTAATGTAAATATTTGTGTTTGTGGAAACATTAAAGTGCCAAGCTCTCTTACCAAGCATTACAGTCTCTCTTGGAAAATTAGTCATGCACACCCAGCAAGGATCCATTCTAGGGCCTCTGTCCACCTTTAATCCTCAGGTTTCAGGAGCTGGCCAACTTTGAATGAGCTCAGACCATCATCATACAAGCAGAACCTCATAGTGCTGGCCTTCCTGCCCTCACTGCACTCCTCCAAAACTTCCACCCCTGAGCTTTTCTGTCAGTGCTACAGCTGTAACATAATTGATAATAGAGGGGTCACTAAACATTTCATTGATTAATGAGATGGGAGCCTACAGTTAAGTATTTCTTCATTCTTCACTATGGACAAAATGTTCTGAGATGAATTTGTTCACAAGAACTCCATGATGATCCCCTAAAGAAAAAAAAAACTTGGTCATAATTGGTACTGAGAAGGACTCATATCATAAATTCATCCGCTTAATTTAATTTGTTTCATTAAGGGGATTTCTTTTTCTTCCTTTATTTCTGTTACTTCTAGTTAATATTTCATATAAATTTTTGTCTCAATGTCGGCCCATAACATTTCATTTAAAAATTGTTTATTTTTGAAAGTCAGTGCCATTTGTGATTCCTACATTGCCTACTGAACAAAAATTTACTTCTTTGATGTAGCTCCTTTCTAATGATGTTGGGAAAACAGCAGAAGATTGCTCACGTGTTTGGGCTCCTGATACCCATATGAGATCAGGATGCAGTTCTAGATTCCTTGATTTGGCCTGGCCTAACCTCCAGCCATGCACCGTGGAACTAATGGAAGAGTCTCTCTCTCCTGTTCTCAGTCCTCTCTTTCTGTTGCTCTTTCAAATAAATATAACAAATATTTTAATGCATATATATGCATATATATTTGAAGTAATTTATAAAGCACCTAAATGATTTATAGTTATGTCATCAATGTCTGTAAAAAAAACATTGAAAGTGATAGTTAAGATAAACTTTTCTAATTTGCTCAATACTAAACCACTTCTAAGAGGGAAGATAGGATTCTTGCGAGAGATGGATGCAGAAAAGGAAATGTTGATGACACAGAAGTGTCTAAATACAGGGGTGAGTATGAGAAATAAGTGAGGACGCCGGGTAAGGAAGATGAAGAGAGGTAGGGCAACTATAGCGTCATCTTGCTATTGCAAGTTTTGTGACCTTTTGTCATGTGTCAATATCTAGATAAGAGAATGATCAATTTAAGCAGATTTCAAATACAGATAAGGAATGCAAGGACGTCATTCCAAAATTACCAGTGACCTTGTAGACTTCCCAGTCCTATTCTGAATGCTACTCTTCAAGAGGAAGCAGAGTGACCTAAAATGGACCATGAAGAGCCACTGGCTAGTGGATGCAGGTTATGCCAAATACCACTCTTTAAAAGGCTGTCTTCTAAGATACTGGTAGATAAACATAGCAAAGAAAGGGTGATGAGTGGAATGAAAATGAATATCTCAATCTAGTAATGTGTAATATTCACAGGGAATATTCACAGGGAATGCACTTGATGGGGCAACGCATTTTCTATGATCAAAGCTGTGCAATATAAGTGAAGCAAACAGACTGTTAGGAAGACATTTCATAAATGTTTGACAAATTTTCTGCCAAATTCCAAGGTGACTTGGCCTTCCCCTACCCCAAGTAAAAAATTTGTACAAGTTTCAGAAAACCTGAATTTGTAGTAAGAACTTCATTTTATTCCTAATACTTGAGCCTCTACAAATTTGTGCTTTAAAAGTTAATAGGAGAAAAAGAAGGACTACATTCCCATGGGTACACTGGGTACCCATCAAGCACAGCAGGGTCCTGGTGAACACTTAAATGCCTCATTGGGAAGTGATCATCCTGTTGCTTTCTAAGATTGTTTGGAAAGACCCATTTTTTTTTTCCCCAACACTGTGTCCTGTAGTGTAAAGGGAAACCAAGTACTGGTTGATGTGTGAGACCAAAAAAGGAAGTCTTGCTCTGCTGTTCTAACTTCAGAATAAATAGTTTTCCATTGCATCTTCTTGTGATGATCCTTAACTTCTATTCTTAAGGAATCCTGTTTGCTTTTTCCAACTAGAATGTAAACTTAATCAGTGAGGCTGTAACTGGTTACCTAATCATGGTAAATACAGCTTGCCTCTATGGGAAGTCTTCATTGGAATATTCAGTAGCTCAGAAATGGTGAACTTACCAGAAATTCTAATAAAGCAACTAGTATAGAAAGTAAAAAAAAAAAGGGCCTGGCGCGGTGGCGCAGTGGTTAAGGTCCTTGCTTTGCACGCCCGGGATCCCATATGGGCGCCAGTTCTATCCCG
The DNA here is from genome assembly GCF_017591425.1 of Ochotona curzoniae. Lineage (NCBI taxonomy): Eukaryota > Metazoa > Chordata > Mammalia > Lagomorpha > Ochotonidae > Ochotona > Ochotona curzoniae. The sequence goes on from NW_024465837.1 coordinate 381,335, forward strand.
GCAGCCCCGCTTCCCTTCCAGCTCCCTGCCTGTGGCCCAGGAAAGGAGTCGAGGACAGCCCAAAGCTTTGGGACCCTGCACCCGCGTGGGGGAGACCCAGAAGAGGCTCCTGGCTTCGGATCAGCATAGCACCGGCCGTTGTGCTCACTTGGGGAGTGAATCATCGGATGGAAGATCTTCTTCTCTGCCTCCCCTCTGTATATCCGCCTTTCCAATAAAAAAAAAAAAAAACCTTAAAAAAAAGAAAGTTAAAAAAAATTCCCTACCCAATCTTAGGCATATCTTTGTGAAGGAGAGACAAAGAACATAGTAAGTGGTAGGAGATAGAAGGAGTGTACAGAAAATAACAGCCAGAAAATAATAGCTTTCTAATTTTTCACACAAATACTTGAGAGTCTATACTTTAGGAGCTAAGACATAAGTGAGAGATTAATTTTTCTTCAGTTATAAAAAGGAATAAATCTTGTATTCCTCCATTTTAGGAATTATCATTTGTCTAAAAATTCTAATCCAATTTCTTTTTTTTTTTTTTGATTCATCAAGCCTATGTTCTAAGGAAAACTTTAAAACCTACTGAAAGAACAAGCATCACAAGCAGACTCATACGAGGAGGAGATCTTAGCACTATGTTCCCAGGAACTTGGAACATCCATGATAAATATGCTAAGGGTTCTGAAGGAGAACTAGAACAATGTTGAAGAACAGACGGTGTGTAGACACAGGGATGAAAATGTAAGGAACATTTGCAGGAAGATTCAGAAAACATGCAATGAAGAGAGCAAAAACAAATATTTAAGACTTTGGGAGAGAACATTTTACTGAAATTGTTCCTTAGGCAGAAATAAAACTTTCTCAGTCAACCAGAAGTCAACAGAATGTGTTGCCAGCAGAGCTGTCATGTAAGAAATGTTAAAGGAATTACTTCAGGGAGGAGGAACATGGTTTAAATCAGAAGTATGAATCTGCAGAAAAAAGGAAATGTCAGAGAAGGAAAATGATTGTAAAAGACAATGGTTTTATTTTTCCTGTGTCAGAGGCTTATTGTTTCTAAGTAAATGAAATCACTGCATGACAGGTGGGAAGAATCTGAAATACTGTGTGGTAAGATGCTTTCATTATAATAAATCTTACGTATGCCCAGGGTGTCTGGAACCCAACTTTGATTAGTTCCAAGTCAGCATTACACATCTATGCCAATCCACATATAAATTGTGAAACTATAGGTAATATTTTCAGATAAAAGATAAAATGGAAATGTGTAATTCTCAATTAAAATCAGAGAAGGGGAGAAGGTGAGGTGGCTCAACAGGATAATCCTCCAGTTTGCAGATCTGGCATCTTATATTGGCACTGGTTCTAGTCTTGGCAGCTTCGAATCTGATACAGCTTTTGCTAATGACCTGGGAAAGCAGTAGAGGATGGACCAAGTCCTTGGATTCCTGCACCCAATGTTGGAGACTCCCCAAAAGCTCCTGGCTCTTGAATTCCGATTAGCTCGAGCTCGGGCAATTGCAGCCATTTAGGGCTTGAACCAGCAGATAGAAAATATTCTCTGTCTCTTCTTCTCTGTGAATGTGCCTTGCAGAACAAAAAAATAAGATCTTAAAGAAAGTAAATAAATAAATAAAGTGAGAGAATTAAGGGGGCAGTATTGTGGCACAGTGGGTTAAGCTGTTACCTGCAATGCTCATATCCAATATTGAAACACTAGCTGAGTCCTCTCAGTTCTGCTTCTGACCCAACTCCCTTCTAATGCACCTGGGAGGGCAGCAGATGTCGGCCCTAACATTTGGGCTCCAACATTCACACAGGAGATTTGTGGTTTGGCCTGGAGATGCCACAGCTGCCATGCGTACATATTTGGGGTGTGAAGGAACAAATAGAAGATATCTCTGCCTCTTGTAATGTGAAAGCAAATATTTTCTTTTTAATTTCTCCTTCCACACACATACCAGCATTAAAATAAACTAGTTTATCATTTGTTTAGTTTTATATGGTTTGTTATACCTTGACATTGGAGAGGTTATTATTGTGGTTTGTTATATACCTCAACCATACTCTTTCACCTGTGAAGAGAGGAGAGAGATCAGCAACTGTATTACTAATTTGTCTTGCCCACAGAATAAGACCCCCTGAAGAGCCTTAAAAGAGACAGTATTCAGGGAGCAGCGGGGTTTGGTAAACACCTCCCTGTCCCTGGAGAGTGGTGCACATCAACTTCGTGTGCATATATATGCGTGTTTTGGATCCCTTCTGAGCCGTCTCTGCCTGGTTCTTCATCTGCCCAGCAGTTTGTACTCTTGGTAGTATCTTTTATGATAAGCTATACTTAGTAAGTAACAGGTCGCCTTGAGTTCTGCGAGCCATTACAGAAAATGATCATCCTGACGAGGAAGAGCTCACGGGAACCCCTTTTTGGTACAGGGGCAGAAGTTGAGGAACTATCGTTCATATTTTAAGTAGAAGTTGTGTTGTGGGATTGAGACTTTAATGTGTGGGATCTGTGCTAACTCGGATAAATTGGTATCAGAACTGAGTTGAATATAGGACACACACTGTATTCAGAAAGTCTGGGAGTTGGTGGATGTGGGATGAGAACCCCGCTGGCATGATGTCAGAAGTGCAGGGAAAAGAAAAAGATCCCAGTGAGACGGCTTGCACTGAAGAGGTGGCACATAAACGATAATGGAGAATAATAACATGTAACTTCATCTTCTATTAGAGGCCAAAGATGGCGTAACAGATCTATAACCTTGCCCTTTCACACATACTTTTGTATATTCTATAAAAATGTTTGAACTAGTCAAAGTATAATAATTATATATAATTACTGGCAGCATTTTATGGAAATTTGGAGAAATTTGTTTATGAGTAATTACATTGCTCAATCTTTAAAGCAGATACTTGTAAAATTTTTCCCAGGGATAAGCCTTACAATTACTATTTGATGGATCATTTTATTAGCATAAAAACAGAAACTATAAGACTGAGCTCTAATAAGATTTCTCTATTGCCATTGTCTCTAGAAATGCAGCAAGTGCTGCTTCAAATTGATGCTAATTAAGTAAAACTAAACTTACCTTTTAACAGAGCCAATGAGAAATGGAATACTAGTAGACCGTGGGGAAGAAGTGGCTGATAATAAACTCCTATGCTTCTAGGCGTGTGTGTGTGTGTGTGTGTGTGTGTGTGTGTGTGTGTGTGTGTGTGTATTTTGGTAATGTTCTACATGTCTTAGTTTTGTTGCTTTAAATGTTTTCTTCTTAAAAAAGATTCAATTCATTCTTATTTATTTGAAAGGTACACACACACACACACACACACACACACACACACACATACACACACAAGAGGGTGAAGGATAGAAAAATAGAGATCTTCCATTCCTGGTTTAACATCCAAATGCCAACAATAACTAGGGCTGGGCAAGACCAGAAATCCCTCCAGGCTTCCCTAGGATTGCAGATTCCCAAGCACTCAGGGCATCATGCATGCCTTCCCAGGAGCATTAGCAAAGAAACAGATTGGAAGCAGAATACTTGGTACTAAAGCCAGCTTCAGGTATGGGACACTGGCATAAATGACTGCCAGCCTCACTAAGTGGCTATTTATTTTTTAATGATGAAATCTCTAAGGTAATTCTCTTGCACTTCTTTTATTACTGCACAATTCCCTTATGTTTTGATTGAAGTAAAGAAGCAAAGAAAGGCATCAGACTATTTTTAAAAAATGTTGATGATTTTTACATAGTTGATTAGGGTGTCAAGGATCAATGGCCACAGAAAGGTGGGTGGGTGAGATCACCATTACCACATTCTCTTTTTTCCTTCCTTATCTGGGTGAAGGGGCAAGATAAGGAGAAAAGACACACGCAGTTTCCCAAATGCCTCTGTACCCTGCGTCCAGCCACCTGACACCACCCCAGTTTCCCCGATGTGGAACATGCTCTAAGGGTCCTGCTCAAGAGGTTTCAATAGCTCAACAGTTCTGCTGATCTCACTACTCCAAGGATGATAAAATCTCTCTAGAATCCACTGGTTGACACAGTCCACTTTAGAGTCTCTGTTTGCCCAGATATTCACTGCCAACACTTGGCTGGGTAACTTGATCAATTTGCTCTGTCCTCTGTCTTCTGTTGTGGAACCAGGTGTTCTCTGCAGACCCCAAGGTACTACCTTATGCTAAATTTCTTTCCAGTACAAGTTGAACACTACAAAATGAGGGAAATGTAACAGAATATTTGCATGCTGTGTTTTATACACATATAAATTTTAAAGATTTTAAAAATTTTTATTGGAAAGTCAGATATGCAGAGAGGAGGAGGAGAGACTAAGAGGAAGATCCATTGTTCAATAATTCAGTCCCCAAGTGACTGCAACAACTGGTGCTGTGCAAGAACTGATCTGAGATAAAGTCAGAAGCCAGGAGACTCCTCTGGGTTTCCCATGTGGGTGCAGGGTCCCAAGGCTTTGGGTTCTTCTTGACTGCTTTCCCAGACCACAAACACAGAGCTGGATGGGAAGTGGAGTGCCTGGATTAGAACCAGTGTACATATGGAATTCTGGGAAGTGCAAGGTCAGGACTTTAGCCGCTAGGGTACCATGCCAGGCCCTGTTTTCTATATTTTAATTACCTGTGATTTTTGCATAATCACATAACATGTGTTAGTGTAGAATTAATGCACTTCCTTCATCTGAATAAAATTGTCAAAGATAATTCATGTTTTTGAAATTATACACATTTTAATTTTATTAAATCAAAGTAGATTTGTTTTACTAATAATATTTCATAAATCCACCCTTAACTATCAATGCTGTCTTAAAGTATATTAATTTATTTAGCCTGTTTATTGCTTAAAATAGCTTTTATCAGGGAAGGGGGTGGATCTGGCATTGCCTTTAGGAAGTCACTCTATGATTAGTACAGTGACACAGCAGGCTAATCCTATATCCTATGGCACTGGCAACCAAATGGGTGCTGGTTCATATCACAGTTGTTTCGCTTCCAATCTGGCTCTCTGCTTATGGCCTAAAAAGGCAGCAAAAAATGGCCCAAATTCTTGGGATTCTGCAACCACCTGGGAGGTCCAGAAGAAACTCCTGGCTCCCAACTTTGGATTGATTCAGCTTGAGCTATTGGGGCCTTTTGGTGAGTGAAGCAGTAGTTGGAAGACCTCTCTTTCTTTTTTTTTTTTTTAAAGATTTATTTTTTTTTAAATTTTTTTTTTTAAGATTTATTTTTAGTATTTTCTCATTGGAAAGGCAGATATACAGAGAGGAGAGACAGAGAGGAAGATCTTCCATCCGATGATTCACTCCCCAAGTGAGCGCAATGGCCGATGTTATGCTGGTCCGAAACCAGGAGCCTCTTCTGGGTCTCCCACGCGGGTGCAGGGTCCCAAAGCTTTGGGCCATCCTCGACTGCTTTCCCGGGCCACAAGCAGGGAGCTGGAAGGGAAGCGGGGCTGCCAGGATTAGAACTGGCGCCCATATGGGATCCCGGGCGTGCTAGGCGAGGACCTTAACCACTGCGCCACCTCGCCGGGCCCAGACCTCTCTTTCTTTGGCCCTCCATATCTTTCTGTAGAATCTGTGTTTCAATAAAAATAAAATAAAATAAAATAAAATAAAATAAAATAAAATAAAATAAAATACAATAAAATAAAATAAAATAAATCTTCAAACAAAAAGCCACTGTGATGCTCACATATGACTTGGAAAGGCTTGCTTGATGGATGGCTTTGCTTGTACTCCCAGATTCCTGCTAATGTGCACCACGTGAAGCAGTAGATGATGGCTCGCTTCCTATCACCTATGTCACCTGTGTGGGTGACCAGGACACCAGGGCTGGATTTTCTGCTTCTGTACTCAGCACTGGCTGTTTCAGGTATTTGGGGACTGATGGAATAGCCAAAAGATTCTCTCTTTTTTTTCTCTCTCTCTTTCTCTCTCTCTCATCATTTGAAACAAATTGGAAATAAATAATGAGACTTTAAAATAACTTTGAATAGGCTAATGCTGTGGCATAGCACATAAAACTTCTGCCTGCAATATGATCATCTCATATGAGCATCAGTTTGAGATCCAACTGCTCAACTTCAGATCCTGCTCCCTGCTGAGGCACCCAAGAAGTCAGCAGACTGGGGCCCCAGTGCTTGGGCTTTTGTACCCATGTGGGAGACCTGGAAGTAGTTCCTGGCCCCTGGTTCTGGCCTGACCGAGCCCTGGCTATTTCAGCCATGCATGGAATAAAACAATAGATGGAAGAGTCTCCCGCTCTTTGTTCTTCCCTTTCTATGAATGTGCCTTTGACATCGATGTATCTATCTTTTAAAAATCTCTTTTAAATAATTTTAGTGTATGTGTATTAAATAAATCTGCTCAAAAGTTTCACTTTGGTTAGGAAATACAAGGCATGAAAGACATTTCCTTGCTAAGAATAAGAAAGAAATGAAAACAAAAACCATTAAAATAATAATTTGCTAGAAAGATGTCCAAAAGTAGTGATAACCTAAATTTCAAAGACAGAAACATAGCTATTAGGTGAGCCAATCAGGAGCAGATTTGTATCTAGTCTCAGGTACATGATGTCATGCAGGTGGGCAGGGGAACATCAGGCTCGAGGTGTTGGAGAGAGTGAGATGTCTTGAGACATCCAACCATGCCTGGAGCAGAGAACCCCTGGCTCTAACTCACAGAAAGGCAGGCTCATTTTCTCCTCCCAGTCCAGTGGCTCTGGTAAGCCACTGCTCTCTTTAGAAGGCAGTGGAAAATGAGGAAGATGTTAAGAAAAACCATGAATGCTCATTGACTGCTTCTAAATCATGTACTTCCCTGATAATTGGGCCAAGGCAGAAACCTTGAGGAGAATGGAGATTGTCTTCACTAAGTATAATCACTTCAGATTTGATTACAACAGGAAAACCACTCTAGTTCTCAACCTCAAATTTAGATTTCAGTACAATAGTGTGAACACGAGAAACTCACTAGTGGTATTGTGAACTCTATTAGCAACCTGAGAGATGATTGGTCATCTAGCTAAAAACTCAAGGGAGTAATGTGTTGCTTAAATTTGAAATGAAAACATACTTGAACTCTGCATAATCAAAGCATCTTGCAGATAATTTTAAAGTGTCATACACTATTTTGTGGGTGAAATTTTCTTGGGACCTGTGCAGTGACCTAGTGGCTAAAGTCCTCTCCTTGCATGCACCACGATTCTGTTTCACTTCCCATCCTGATCCCTGCTGGTGGCCTAGGAAAGGAGTGGAGGAAAGCCCAAAGCCTTGACACCCCACACCCATCTGGGAAACCCGGAAGTAACTCTTGGCTCCTGATTTTGCATTGGCTCAGTCAGGCCATTGTAGCTACTTGGCAAATGAATCTCAAGTTCACTCGGATGAAAGCTCTCTTTCTCTCTGTCTTTCCTTCACTCTGTAAATATGACTTTCTAATAAAAATAGATAAATCTTTAAAGAATTAAGTGTCTCACAGCCACGCATGTGCATACACACACACTGTATGGGAAGAAATCTCAGTACATAGATTCTTATGCTTTGTGTCTAGTCATCAACTTCACTAAGATCACCTTACTTATAGGAAACAAAAGCAATTCATTTAAGAGAAAGTTCATAAAATGATGTGGTAGAAAGGATACAGTGTTAGATGTGACATTTTTTATACTTAAGAGTCTTTATTGTTAAAAATTACTGCTCAACAAAATACCCAACTATTTACACATAGAATGGAATTCATTCATCCATCCATTCATTCATTCATTTTAGATTTATTTATTTTTGTTGCAAAATCGTATACACAGAGAGGAAGGGAGATACAGAGGAAGATTTTTCACTGTTGATTCATTTCCAAGTGCCTGCAATAGCCATAGCTGAGCTGGTCTGAAGCCAGGAGCCAGGAACTTCCTCTGGGTCTCCCAGGCGGATGCCAGGTCTAAAAGCCTTGGGCCATCCTCAACTGCTTTTGTAGGTCATAGGCAGGGAGCTGGATGGATGCAGTGCCACTGGGACACTAACTGGCGTCCATACAGAATTCCAGTGCGTGTGGGGCCACTAGGCTACCATGTTAGGACCTGAATTTATCATGTTTTTGGATACACACAAACATGAAACAATTCAAGAACATTTTTTACTGATAAGTATAATTAAATGATTTATTTTTATTCTTATTTTTCTGCTCCTTACATAATCTGCAACTTCTCATCTTCAACATAATTTTTTGATTTTACTCCTGGAAAAAGGATGGACAGATGTTGAAGTATCATGTATTTGTGGCTTCAGTGGTTTATTTTAATCCAGACAATCTTAGCACACCTAATAATCAGTGCTGAAAAGCGAATACAAAGCATACAAATAAAAAGTCCAAACATCTTAGATGCTGACAACATTGGTAACCATTCGGTGTTCAGTGATTCTATAAATATGCCCATGGGAATAATTTAACACAGTTATTCCATTCTATATTATAGTGAAAAACTCTTCATGAGTAAAGCAGGAAGCAAGGGCAAGCCAGGAATGTTTTCCCTCAGAATACTTCTGTATTTTCACAGTTTTGTGCACACACAGAGGAGAAAATAAATTATAGCACTAATTTCAGAGTTTTTTAAAAAATGTGGATATCTGCATTATGGACAAGAACAAGATGATTTGAGATGACAGTAAGATAGAAATGCTCATGTCCGTGGCCCAGCTTTGTGCCACAGTGGGTTAAAACGTTGCTAGTGTTATCCCCCACAAACACTGGGTTGAGTTGGAGTTCCCCCACTTCCGTTCCAGCTCCCTGCTAACACAACTGGGAAAGGTGAGCATGGCCTAAGTACTTGAGCCACTGCAAGCACACGGAGTCTCCAGTGGATATTCCTGACTTTTATCTTTGATCTCATTCAGTCTCAACCATTGCAGACATTTAGGAAGTTAATCATCATATAGAAGATTCTCTCTCTCTCCCTGCCTCCCTTTGTCTTTCCCCTCTGTTACTCTGTCCAACTCTGTTTCTCTCCCATCTTTCCCAATTTGACACTCCATGTGACAATATTGTTTGTTCCACTTCTAGCCTACATTCTTTAGCTTTCTCCTCTTTTTCTGATTTCATTGGGAGTATCCTTCTGTCTGCATTCCCGTTATGCTTTTTTGTGAAAGTATGTCATTTTATAATCAACTATTTCCTATGACACATAACAAATCCTTGGATTGGAAAGCTATTGAATTAAAGATTTTAGTTTAAAAATAGAAAACAGTACAAGTAGCATCTTAAGACTTATAGTACACACTTTAAAAAAGTATTTGAAAAGCAGTTTCAATGTGCATGTGAGAGAGAGAGAGAAGGGGTGGAGGGAGATTTTCCATACTCCCCAAATAGCTATAGCGACAGCTGGAAATAAGCCAGGTTGAAATGAGGAGTTTGGAGCCTCTTCTCACACGTGGGTGGTAGGGTTCCAAGCACTTTGGCCACTTCTTGCTGCCTTTCCAGGTGCATCAACGGGAAGCTGGATTGGAAGTGGAGATTTGGCAATTTGAACTGATGCTCCGATGATGGGAATGCAAGTGGCAGCTCAACTCACTGTGCCACAGTGTAAGCTATTATTTTTGATGTTGGCATCTCATATGGGTGCTGGTTCCAATTTAGCTGCTCCACTTCTGGTGCAGCTACTAACATGCCTGGGAGGAGGGCAAAGCATGGTCACAGTGTTTGGGTCCCTTGCATCCACCTGGGACCCCAGAAAGGATCTCCAGTCTTCTGCCTTAAACTTGGCATGGTGTCAGTCACTGTGGCTGTTTTGGGAGCCAACTAGTCGATAGAAGATTTCTTTCTCTCTTTGTCTCTCTCCTTTGCACTCTCTCTCTCCTTTTGCACTCTCTCTCTTTCATTGTGTGTGTGTGTGTGTGTGTGTGTGTGTGTGTGTGTGTGTGTGTGACACTGCCATTCAAATAATATAAATCTTAAAAGGTAGGAAGTGATGGCACCTGCAGTGAGGGCCTTAAAAGACGCAGTTAAATTAAAAACGAGTTCCTTACAGAAATCTGAATCCAGTATGACTGCTGCCCTTATGAAGAAAGGTGGTGAGAATACAGACCAGGCCAAGAGGACCAGCATGTGAAAGCAACAGACACCTCAAGTGTCAGGAGAAGCCAAAACTGCCTTTGGTCTAGAATGGAGAGAAGAGACCTTTCTTGTGTTAAGGACTACCTGTGGTTTGCTGTTATGGTAGCTGAGCAAGATTTATACAAAGTCAACTAGGAAAGTCTAATTGTCATGGAAGGTGGAAATTTGAAAAAGACATTGAGCTTATTTAACTTTTTTTCCCTTTTCTTTTGGGTGTTCTGAGCTTAGTAAAAATAAAAAAAATAAATAAATTCTGCTGTCTAAAATACCAACATGTCTTTCAAGGTTCCCTCAGAAAAGGTTATGTAATACTGTTCATTTCTCACCATAATTTTTATTCATTTTTGAAAATAGTCTTGGTGATCTGGGATTTACATTTGACTATTCAAATAGGATTTAAAAGGTACTAACTGAAAGTTGGAAATCTATGGGATGCCCTTGTATGGAATGAGTCAAAAGAAAAGTGGGGTGGAGTGGGTCAGGTATTGGTGAGGATAAGAAGAGTGTAATCTCAACTATCATAGTTTTGTTCGAAATTTATAAAGACTTCTCTGCAGGTAACATGGAGATGGCAATAGGAATGACTTCAATAACAAGATAGTAGACATATAGTACTCTCAGGAATTTTCTATATTGTTCAGTTCAATTTAGATTGCTTATTGAAATTATTTGATACTGAACATACTTTCTGGTGATGGAAAGATGGAATTTAAGATCATAAATAAATGCAGACTTAAGTTCTATTCTAAATATTTTTTTTGTGAGTTGAATTAAGTTTGTCTTTCAAAATATTATTAGTTTTATTAAATGCTAAAGGTTTACAGATTTCTTACTCAGTACAATGTTATTACTTTTGTCTCAAAGTTCAGCAAGATGTTTTCATTTTATCTACCAAATGGAATTTAATCTCTTGAGAGACTGTGTATGATATTGGTTATTGCACTCAAATTAAAATTCCTGTGAAGTTAGCTCTGAATCATGCTTGGCAAAGTATTTTTAAGTTGTTTTACTAAACAACAACACATTACATAAAACACATGATACAGTTGTTACTTCTAATTTCAGATTATATAAATTGATGTTATTTAATTTTCCCTAGATTTTTGAAATTATTTCACTACCCAAGCTTTCTCACATGCTATCCATGGGTGTGCCTGCATTATTGCTGGAATGATTTTTATGTGTCACTAAAAGTATTGCCCTCTTGATGATGTCCATTTAAGCACATCTGGCATCTACATGTATATTACAGCTTATTCACAATTGCTAATTAGAGCACATTTCCTTCTCCAGGGCATTCAATATGTTTACACTGATACTGTCCCAATACAGATTCACTTTTAGCCTTTTCATTTGCTGTCCGGACATTTATTTCATTTTTTAAGGCTACTACAAAACTATTGATCATTTAAAAAATACTTCTCAAGCCATTCTGTTTTGAGTTCTCCACTATTCTTTTAAAAAATCTGCACTCTACATCTTAGTAAATTAGCTTCTTAATTACTTACTCAGATCAAAATTCATAGACACTCACTGTAAGTTTGTCACCAAGTGTATTACCTCTTGGTATTAAAATGTACGCCCTGTGCTTGAATGAAATTGACATCTTTTCATTTGATTATTGTTCATAGACCTTGCTAACATTCCTGCTGACATGTGTCTGTTTCTTTGTTCTATTTTTATTTGTTAAACTGTTTAGTAGAACATTAATCCTTTGACTATTTAACTTAAAAATATGGTTCCTGAAAATATTTTTAGAAATGAAAAAATGCAGTTTTCAAATTAACAACTGAACTACATGATATGTAAACTTTAGTCCCTTTAAGATGTCAGAATTCCCAGATGTTATAGATCACCATTGCTTTGATATTACCAATGGATAGCAAGGGCAGATGGTCACACCATTATGTATTGGTTAAGTCCCTACTGAGTAAATTTCCAGCACCATTTTAGAACTCATGTCATGGAGGAAGCAGATATTTGATCACTCCTTGAGGAAACAACCTCATGCAGAATGAGTGGTGTGGATGTATTATGGGATCTGTAATCCCTCCCTGTGTTTGCCTAATTGAAAATCAGCTCTTGGAAAGACAATATGTATTTTAACTTATTTACGTATCACTATCACTTAAACCATAAACCATACTTTTCTCAGAATCCATCTTTCCAAAAAATTGTTTTCAGCTGTGGGAATTTACATTTTACTATTTGCTAAAGATTGCAAGTTTTGGGTTTTCCTTTGACCCCTCATTGTTTTATTTTTTTTAAAGATTTATTTTTATTATTTTTTCATTGGAAAGGCGGATATACAGAGAGGAGAGACAGAGAGGAAGATCTTCCGTCCGATGATTCACTCCCCAAGTGAGCTCAACGGGCCGATACTATGCCGATCCGAAGCCAGGAGCCTCTTCTGGGTCTCCCACGCGGGTGCAGGTTCCCAAAGCTTTTTGGGCCGTCCTCGACTGCTTTCCCAGGCCACAGGCAGGGAGCTGGAAGGGAAGCGGGGCTGCCGGGATTAGAACCGGCGCCCATATGGGATCCCGGTGTGCAAGGCGAGGACCTTTAACCACTTGCGCCACCGCGCCGGGCCCGACCCCTCATTGTTTTATGAACTTATGTCACATGCTTTTAGGTGTAGGTCAGATGATACAAAATTTTTATTAATAAATAGTTATTTTGAAAGGATAGCATACCTATGTTTTATGAGTTAAAACCATAGCCTTGTCAATCAAAAATTGCCCATGAATCCATAAAAATAGTGACTTTTGTGCTTCTCATAAGCCCTAACGTCACTGCTATAGAATTAACTGGAATACTCCAACAACCACAAACTACTAGCTGTAACTCCCTGAATACAACTGTAATTTATTTATAAGGTATTTTACTTAAACACTGAAGTATTAAAAATTTAAAGAAAAGTCCATATTCTTGGCACAGTAGAGCTTACTCAAGTGAGATGTTTTATGTATTCTGATTACATGAATAGAAATATCTATATATATGAAGAAATATATGATTGTAAATGACTTGGACTCTCAAAAAATTATATCATTTCTTTTGTCTAATATTACATACCGAATAATATGGTGATGTACACAGGGAGAGTTTCATATATATGGAATATTTAAAATATTATTATGACAACCTAATTGGTCATGATCATAACTGCAGTGTCAGCATGCCAGACATAAAGGAAAAAGCAGCAACCATGGAATGAGGATCATTAGAATCTGGTCCTGGTTTGGATTGAATACCTGTGTCACCTAGAGGACATTCAAGTGGTAGGCTGTGCTGTAGCCTGGGTGGGTTTCCATCATGAATATTCATACACCAGTGTCCCAAATCAAAAAATCTGCTTCGGTGTCATGCAAAGAAGTCTTGTAGACTTGTTCTGAAAATGGACACAGAAGTCATGAGTGACATTTAGTGGAAAATCACATTGAGAGGTAATACATAATCAAAACAAATCTGATGTTTACTAAAACATGAAGGTGCTTCAAAAAGTATATGGAAATATGTATTATAAGAAAATCTATACATGTGTTTTAAGACATTTTGTATCACAACAAATGTATTTATTCATTTCATTTTTGCCATACTTTTTGAATTATCTTCATATGGGACACAATATTGTAGTCAAACAATAATTATTCAATTTGCATATAAAGTTATGGAACTATTCAAGGGACTGGCAAATAAAACTTATAAGATAGTTCAGATAAATGACTTTTAAAAGGCAAAAATAAAAATTTAAGGAATGTCAAGAACTAATACAAAAGACAAAATAATCAATATATATATATTTTAAAAGATAATGGCAGAAAACATGATAAAATCAAAAGGCCATTGGTGAATAATTTGCAAAACTGAAAAAGATAGTCTTCACATTCATCTTGGTATCATTATTGAGCCTTCTTGTTTCCAACTACAAAATCCTTAATCAAACTTCCCAGTGAATATCTCTTTGAGGAATACATATCAACATTTTGAATTTAGTATGACTTAAGAAAAATAATTCTTTGCTGCTTTGATTATTTCAATGCATTGTTCTATCTGCTTATGTGTTCAGTTACTACCCTGCTCAGTCCTTTCTTTTGTTTCTCAAGCTGAAAGCTGACAGTCGCGGCTGATATCTCACTTGTCTCATCTTCATGCCCTGCTAGCTCTACTGCTGTCAGTTATTTTGCATCTAACAATACCTCATGAGTTCTACATCTCAATGCCACACCAAACAACTATTGGCAGTTGCATGAATTGAAATGCTCATCTTGTTTCTGAATTGCTTTCAATACCACATTCCTCAGAATTTTCAAAATGCTCATTTTGAACTATAGAATATATTTAGCTCTACTATAGAGCCACATGATGTTGCCTTCAGATGTTAATTCATCATTGAGTTTTAGAAAATGAATCAACAAAGGATATTGGTGTTCAGATTTTCCTTTTCATTCCAATGTATGTTTTGAACATAAGTGTACAGAATTTTATTTTATTTAAAAAGGCTCTCAAGTGCTCACATAGAGAGCTGCTGCTATTTTGTATATTTGCTTCACATAATTTACTTCCTCTCCCGATTATTACATGTTCCAGTGTTGATTATTCCAACTTCACCTCATTCTTCCTTCCCCACAAGTATGAATTGCAGAGTTGCTGTTTAATCTTCCCTTCAATGTGTTTTCATTATAAATAGTCATATACATGGGCTTTACACTCTTTTATACTTTTACTATTTTAAATTAACAATTCCATGAAGGAAATAGAAAACAAATAAGACAATATAAAATAAATAATAGAAATTAATTTAAATAGATAATACAAATAAAATTATGTAAATTATAATATTTTCCATGAGCTTATTGAAGTTCCAACACAATAATATATAAACCATAGCTAATGAAGCATTCTGCATATGTGCCATTTGAAAGTTAAATTGCCTTAAATATTTATGAATTCAGATTAACTTAGCTTTAATGAATTATGATATTATAGTAATCAATTGATTTATAACATTGTGTCACTTACCCATATTCGTTTCTTTTGTTTCTCTTTTACTTACTTTTTAAAAAGCTTATTGCTATTAATATTTTCCTTGCTTTTGTAAGAATAGGGATTCCCTCCTCCTCCCCTTTCTGCTCTCTCCATTCTCTCCACCACCACCATTTTTTCCTATATTATTACAGTGTGTAGGCCTTCAGCAATAGTCATATGTCCAACATAATGCTATTTATGTATATCATGATATTGTAGACATAAGCAAGTTGTACACTGTCTAGTATTACTTTGTCAAAGTATGTTTAACCATTCCACTAGGAGTCCTCCTTTTATTTGCCTCCTTCTTCACTTGACCCAGTCTTTACTTTAGGGAGAATGAACTGGGCATTGGGAGATCTTTCTCCATGTAGCTCGCTCATTTTCTCTGGCTTGAATAAGAAAATACATTTGAAAATAGTTTAAATGTGCTTTTCTTCTATTTTCTGAATAAATGCATTTTACTGTTTAGGTAAAATACTATTTAATTAAATTTTATTTTTATTAATTTACACATAAATTTGATTTAGATAATTTAGGGATAATTATATATAGTGTTTTTTAAACACTGCCCAAATGCTGCCCACGAGACCTCTCAAAGATCTAATGAAGAAGAAGAGAAAAAAGAAAGAACCAGTAGATTAAAGTTAAGATGAAAAAATAAAAACCTGACTATTATTTTATTCATTAAACAACAGAGTAAGATTTACTCCTTAATTTTATTGTATATATTTAAGATATAGAATATGGTATATATGTTTGTAAATATATACCTCTATAATATGTAAATGAAGTGATTACTATATTCAGGTATTATACACCATCTCTTATTTATGTCTTGTTTATGTTATCACAATTGAAAACATCTTGAATACTGTTCCACTGTGTGTGTATGTGTTTACTACAATTCTTTTGCCTATTCACCTGTCGGCAGTTAGGCTGTCTCCATATCTTGACAATTGTGACTAATGTTACGATGGACATGGGAGTTCAGATATCTTCTGGAGATTATATCCTTTTCCTTGTGTATATCCCTAGAAAAGATATGTCCACATCTGAGGAGTCAGAAAATATTTCTGCTGTTTCTTTAAGCTTTGTTTTTACAACAAAAGAAAAAACCTTTTCTTCAGAGTATATAAACATATATCAAGAAATTGACTTAAGTGGCATTCTAACTCAGTGTGTTTTTAATTTGCATTTGTCATAGTAATTAATGATATTGAATATCTTTTCATGCATCTATTGTTCACCTGTATGTCCTGTTTGAAAGTTGAGTCATTTTCTTAATTTCTAATTGGGCTTTTGTTCTATTTAACGAATTTTTAAATCATTTTGGATATGACTCCTGTTATTCTCATTCTAGTTACCTTTTAATTTTGTTTTTTTCCTCTTTAATTTGTAAGCAAATTTTAGTTTGATGAGGTTCAACATTTTTGAGTGTACCGTTATGTATGGTAAGATAAGAGGCATTGGTTTGTGTCCTGAATATTCCACCTCTTCTTCAGATCCCTGCTTGTAACCTGGAAAAGCAGTAGTGGACGGCCAAAGTCCTTGGGCCTTTGAATCCACGTGGGAGACATGGAGGGGGATCTAGCTCCTACTTTGGACTGGAGCAGTCCTGGCACTGATGGTCATTTGGAGAGTGAATTAGTGAATGGAAGATCTCTCTATTTGCCCTCCCACACTCTGTGCTTTTGACTTCCAAAAAAAAAATTTACTAGGTTTAAAAAAATAAAATCAGTTGAGTTGATATTCCTGGGTTTAATTTTGGGTTCCTCTATGCTGTTCAATTGGCTTCTATGTCTGTTTCTATGCCAATATAGCAGAAAATTAGTTGCTTAGTGATAGAATTAATAGAACATCTAATTTAATAAATGATGTTGTATTTCTGTTACGATGAGGTAAGGATTTTGTTAGATCCAATAATCCTGCAGAGAACAATTAGAAAAATACAATGTAATCCAAAATCAGCTTATAAAATCAGTGGAAGGAAACAAAATGAATGATACTTTAGAGTGAACACTTGGAAGAAGATATCACATGATAAATTGCCCATTTTGTTGCTTTAGCTGCAGAATAAGATAAGATTGGCTAGGGAAGAGTCAAATAAAACTCTAAAGGAAACTTTAAAATTTCTCTGGCCTGAGACACCAGGAATAGAATTTGGGGAAACTATCACCAGTTGAAAAGAAGAGAAAGATGATAAAGTGATAGAAGGGAAAAATACGTAAAAATCTGTCTCAAGTATATATTTTTAAAAATATTTATTTATTTTCATTGGAAAGTCAGATATACAGTGAGAAGGAGAGATAGAAAGATCTTGCTTCCACTTCCCCAAGTGGCCACAATGGTCAGAGCTGAGCTTCAATCTGAAGTCAGGAACTTCTTCCAGGTCTCCCAAGAGGGTGGAAGAGCCCAAGGCTTTGGGCCTTCCTCTACTGCTTTCCCAGACCACAAGCAGGAAGGTGGATGGAAAATGGAGCAGCAGGGAAATGAACCAGCACCCATATGGGATTCTGGCACTTGCAAGGTAAGGACTTTAGCTACTGGAGTACCGTGCCAGATTCAAATATGTCTTAATTCAGAAATACACATACAGGAAACACAAGAAGAATGCATATAAAGGAATAAAATAATTGAGTTAATATTTTAACTGCCACTATGAGACAAAATGTGAAATTTTGGTTCAATCAAGGCAATTGCCTGGCTCTAAAAAAAAGTAAATAAATAAATAAAGCAAAAACTAGAACTCCTTACAGCTGGGTGGGAAACATCTGGCCCAAGAGCTGCAAAGAAATTCATGAAATCATTTGTTCTGGTCCTGCCTAGGTAGCTGCAGCAAGGATTCAGAATTCAACACATCTAGGATTTTTTTTTTCTTCACAGCACCATAAATTTATATAAAGCGAATCATAATGCAATTGTACATTTTGAGAGACAAAGCAGGGATGTCATTTTGGGTTAGATAGGACCGATGAATGCGTCACAGAACACATAAATTTGCATCTCTGTGGCTGGCTATGAGTCAATTGCTTGACTGTGGTGATGCTCAGTACAATCAGTGCTAGGCAGCAGGCCTGGAGTGTATAAATGGGGAAAGTGTTACCAAACTGTAGTGAAACTATAGTGATCCAGTGATGGTGAGATGAGATACAATGAGATGATACAGGCATCGTTAATGACCCTGCCCAGGATAGAATTACTGACTTAGCGCGTGATATTGAACAATAATGATGGATTGCACAAGAGATTTCAACTTTCCTCTCTGAATTTTCTTGAGACAGCAGCCAGAACAAATGCCAGCCAACTGAACATTTTTGTTCTTGGGGTAACTGCATAAATTGAGAGATAAGAAGAAGAGCTAGCACTAGAAGTCAGGCACTGCACTGCAATAGGTGTGGATATGTTTGAGAGACTTGTTTTATCAGCAAAAATCTTCAGCTAACATTTCAAGAGTGACCTTACCACAGATGGAGGACCAGCCTCAGCTGTTTGCTAAAGGCTTAATTTCATTTTCAGGAAAAACAATAAATCCTCTCGGTCTTTATCCTATTGATATAAATATTTGATACAGTGTCATATCCCAAGAACATTTCTGTGTATGGTCCTTCAGGCTCAACAATGTGATGTCTGTGCACATTGTATCATCATGTATAAATATATTCACAAGTAAAAACTATAGTGGTCAGTTTACGGAGTTGGAGAATGATCTTTACTCAGTTTTTACAAACTGTGATGAAGTCAAGCAGTTCAAGGAGATGAAGGGAATGTGTTAGGGACTTAATATCTGCCAGAAGTTGTGTATGCCAGCCTTAATGGTGGATGTTAATAGGTGCCTCTCAGAGCTGAACCCGAAACCTCATGCAGCTTCTCAGCTCCTAGCTTTAAGACATGAAATCATCTGAAGCCACACTGTGGCTGTGGAAAGTGTAAGTCAAAAGGAACAACATGGTGCATTTCCTCACTCGGCAAGGACAAAAATCTTACAATACTTGGATATAATGATGTATATGTGAAACTAATTAAAGGACTTACTGAAAGAGTCAAGGACATAAGTAATGAAATGGACTCATATGCCCTTGCTATATCATGCCATGTGGAACTGGCTAATGTATGGAGCCTGACTGTGGTGATGCCCAGTACAATTACTGCTAGGCAGCAGGCCTGGGGTGTATAAATGGGGAAAGTGTTACCATGCTGTAATGAAACTATAGTAATCCAGTGATGGTGAGATGGCTTAGGAAAGTATTCAAAGATGACCCAAGACCTTGGGACCCTGCACCCATGTGGGAGACCCAAAAGAAGCTCCTGGCCTTGGATTAACTCAGCTTTGAGCTTTGAGGCCACTTGGGGAGTGAATCATTGGACAGATGATCTTCTTCTCTGTCTTTCTTCATCTTCCTCCCTCTCTCTTCCTCTCTGACATTAAAATAATAATAGTAATAATAATAATAAGAAGAATCGCATTGCTATACAAAAACAATAACAAAAATAATTACACTTTTTGAGAGTGGATTGTATGGCTGGTGCCATTTAAGCATTTTAACTTTAATACTGATTTAATCCTTAGAAGTTTATGAAATAAGTGTCATTATTATTGCCACTGCACACTTGAGGAAGTTCAATTATGGAGGACAAAGATTTCCCTAGGTTCAAACAACTAACAAAAAGCAGAAATGGGATTAAAATTCTACAGGTTCTGTTACACTGTACAAGCTAAGAATTTAAAAAATGTATTCATCTGATTTGTGTGAAAGTCAGAGGAAACTCAAGCCTCCTACTTCACGTGTCTGATGTCTGAGATTGGGAAACGGAAACTCAGTGCCGGTCTTCCAAGCAGCTGGCAGGGGCTGACTACTTGAACACACACTACTGCCACTCAGTCACCTTATCAGGAGGAAGGATTCAGGCACAGAGCATAAACTTGAAGTCAGATACTCTGTTTTGGGTTCTCACTGCTAGGTCAAACTCCTCACCATAGTTAAGATTTTTTGATCTTACAACTTTTTGAACTAACCTGAAATGGGTTGCGAGTCAACAGCTACAATCACCTTCAGAAGCATATTGTAATTAACATATAATGGATTCCAGGTTATTTGCTATGTACTTTGTACAATGAATCTGTATTAGAATATAGGACTATGCTTTCATAGTTTGTTTTTTAAAGAATTCACTTTTATGATGGCATGTGTAATACCATGGTGGCATATAAAATTGGTATATGTGTGTCTAGAATAAATTTATAAAAAATTATGTATTGGCATAGCCTTATACAAAATAATATAGTAATGTGCTTGATGAAATTTTGAAATAGTTTATTCCATTTTAATATCTACCTTGATAATACTGATAGATGCAACATAACTTTTAAAGGCATAATTTTAGAACTGACCATTATTCAGCAGCTTTTATTATCAAGTAATCTTCATCAGAATGCTGCTTCTTATTCACGGCTCTGCTGTTGTACCAACTGCAGGCGGATTCATCCATCATGTGTTTGGGAACTTTTTATGTCAAGCAGTTAACCACACAGATCACTTCTAAATGCCATCCTTTCAATAAGCTTTTCTGTAAATTTATCAGATATTGAAGAATCAGTTCTTAATTTTGCCTGTTAAGATGAATGTAACAATCTGCCATAAAGTTCTTAACTGAAATCATTAAATGTACAGTTTTTGAAAGATCACCAAAATATTGGGCAGTGCTGTTTCACTCCAGTGTGATTGTGACAGATGAGCTCCTGTGTTTGCCTCTGCATCTCAAATTTCCTCATAGAGTTTTTTGACACAAATGTTTAAGCATTTGCTTTAAAGTCTGTTTTTTTATTCCTCCATTAAAAAAAAAAAACTTCAAAGGAGGCTGGTATTTTAGAAAACTGTCAAAATGTGTTGAAATCTATTAAAAGGATGCATACTTTCAACAATTGGCATGGCTTACTCTATTATTTTTTCAGGCTAAAACTAAATATGGAAAAGTTTTCTGTGTGTATGTATGCCCACGTGTGTGTATGTGTGTGTGTGTGTGTGTGTGTGTGTGTGTGTGTGTGTGTGGCAGGGGCGGGGGTGGATACCACAGTTGTTACAAAGCAAAGGGGACCCGCCTGTGTCTTTGACTTTTCTCCAGAAGCAATTAAGAGATGAATTCATCAAATGTGAATGTTAAGAACTCTGAAATTCTGGAATGTTTGTCCAGCGTCCCAGGCCACAGAACGAATGCTCTTACGCTGCTGGGCTCCAGGGGAAGATCTGAGCCAAAGTCAACATGGGCAGAAACTCCATCTGACTGAGGCTGTGGAAACAGCTGGAACCACTTAGCTGGAAAACCACCTCAGATTCCTCTCCCAGAAAACATTGATGACATGGGAGATGGGAGCAGGAAAGTGCTGTCAGGGTTTCTCTTCAGCTGTGTTCAGAAAAAATATTTTCTTTCCCTGAAATCTGTAAATAGATGGGTTCAGCTCTGGTCATAATAAACCACCTCTAAACTCCCCGCCCCATAAAAAAAGAACCACTTTTCTTTTCCTTAAATTAGACTTTGTCTCTGCCTTCTTTTGTATATTAACCAACATTTGCTTTTAGTCATGTTTTAATGTGAATTTTTTAAAAGTTCCACTTGTTCTAAGGTTTATCTTTAAAAATAAAATCGACTAATTTTCACATTTGTTTTAGAATCTGATTGGAATGAAATATTTAATTCTTATATTTTTCAATTTCTGAAGGTAAACAAAATTGTCTAGGTTAAATATGACTTTCCTCTTTTTGCTCTGCATGATAAATTTTTTTCAAGATCTGATTCCTAAGATAAATATAAAATGTTACATGAAACAACTTTTGTTTTCCTATTTTACTTTACTGTATATATTTAAGCTATACAATTTACTATAATGTGTAAATACAATGTGGAATATTCATCTCAAGCAAGCTGATATATCT
The DNA here is from genome assembly GCF_017591425.1 of Ochotona curzoniae. Taxonomy (NCBI): domain Eukaryota; kingdom Metazoa; phylum Chordata; class Mammalia; order Lagomorpha; family Ochotonidae; genus Ochotona; species Ochotona curzoniae. The sequence goes on from NW_024465837.1 coordinate 403,413, forward strand.
AGTAGCTCATATAGTTACATATTATGTGTGCAGCAGAACACCTGAAGTCTGTCACGCAGTGAATTACATGTAGTTGGTACAAAATTGTTAACCATAGGCACAACGCAACACATGAGATCCTCAGAACTTACTGATTTGTCATGGTGGACCGTTTCTATACCTTACCAAATTCTTCTCGGACCTCCTTTCCCCAATTCCTGATAAGCATCATTCTACTCTTTCTCTAAGTCTGCCTTAAAAAAAAAAAGATTTGTTTATTTTAATGGAAAAGGTGACAAAGAGCCAGAGATCTTCCATTTGTTGGTTAATTCTCTAAATGCTGTAAGAGTGGGGCAGAGTCAGCCTAACTCTAGAAGCCTGGCTATCTAATCTGGATCTATCATCCTTCGCTTTTCCAGGCACAGTAATGAGAAGCAGGAGAGTAAAATCTCAACCCACCCAGTGCTCTGATAGGAAAATTTGCTGCCACAAGTTATGACACTTCGTTGTGCCAAAATGCCAGCCCCTGAGTCTGGCATTGTAAAAGTTGTGTGATCTCTGTTGTACGCAAAATCTTAAAAACTATGTATAAAACCATGTCTTTTTTTTTTTAATGATACGGATCCATAGGCACATGAATTCTCATTTCTACTCCCCATTCCGCCACTATTTTCCTCCATTTTATTACAATAGTAAGGTCTATCAGCAATGGTCACAAGTTGAACATTGTGCTATTTGTATCATGACTCTGTAGGTATAGACACTGGTAGATTGTCTAGAATCCTGTTTTTGAAATACATTTAAAAGTTTTATCAGGAATTCTGCTTTTATTCAGAAGTAGACATGCATACTACAACATAGTAGTAGTTTTATAAGCCATGATTAATCTTCTAGCAAGCACTTGGAGTAAATTAAGGAAGAACTTTCAGAAACAGGAACAGTTAAGGGAAAATAATGTGAAATGGTAACAATTTACTTCTGAAGGTTACATATGCTTTAAAAAACGATTTACTTTTTTTCTTATTGCAATGTCAGATGTACAGAGAGGAGGAGAGACAGAGAGGAAGTTCTTCCTCAGATGGCTCACTCCTCAAGAAGCTGCAACAGATGGAGCTGAACCAATCTGAAGCAAGGAATCAAGAGCCTCTTCAAGGTCTCCCACAGGGGTGCAGGGTCCCAAGGCTTTGGGCCATCATAGACTGCTTTCCCAAGCCACAGGCTGGGAAGGCGGTCACTGGGATTAGAAACAGCACCCATTTGGGATCCTGGTATGTGCAAGTTAAGTACTTTAGCCATGCCAGGCCCAGGAATTTTAGAACTTTAAGGGGAAGTGTGGCCCAACTTTGTCGAAATTCCTGTACGACTTAGCTTCTGTGTAGATTACAGGGATAGGAAATCAGGGAGGGAAGGAGAGGGGAAAAGGTGGCTTAGATTGGGAGGAAAACGTTAAGAAATGGTTGTATCCTGAAACACTGGATTCCTGAAAATAGTGAAAGTAGAACTTAAAAGATTTTGTGATTGTTTTGATGTGGGAAAGTGAAAGTGTTGGTAGTGAGGGGAGAAGCTCCAAGGCTAACTGTAATTTATTTTATTTTATTATTTTTTAAAAATTTCATCATACAATTCCATACAGGTTGGGATTTCCCTAGTGCCCTGCCCAAACTCCCTCCCCCACACTGATGTTCCCCATATTTTAAGAATACTATAATCCTCCATAAGTGGTCATAGTCCATTTTGCTATCTAAATGTATCCTGACCTTACAGATATGGACAGTGGCAGACAGTCACTCATTCCATTGTCAAAATACCTTTAACAGTTTCATTGGCGGTCCATCTTTGGTTTGGACATAGAGTTGCATACTACCTTGTATCCTAACATCTGGATATGATACTCTCTATTACACTGTTACTATACAATACCTTAAATGAATATCCATACGAAAATCAACAACAGGAATAAAGTTAATATAAAATTTACAACACCATGTAAATAACATGGTACTGAATGACCAATGTGTTGATGAAGAAATAAAAGATAACAAAATGGACAAAATGATGCTATTCTATGATCTGTGAGCCATGGAAGAATTTAATAAGAGAAAGGAAACTGTTTTGAAGAAATGAAAATGAAAGCAAAAATATCAAAAGCCATGGGTTACAGCAAAAGCAGCATTGAAAGGGCTCTTGATCCTCTATTTTGCATGAAGGTTTCCTTATATGAGACAGAACATATGGTATTTGTTCCTCTGGGGATGGACTTGTTTCACAGAGCAAAATAGTCCTTAGGTGGGACCATTTTGTTGCAAATGGTAGATTTTCATTCTGTTTAGTGACTGAGCAGTATTCCATAGAGTAGATATATATGCAGATCTTATTTCTTCTGTAAATGCTCCTAGCAGCAGGATATTTGGGTTGTAGAGCAGCTTCATTTCAGTTCTCTAAGCACTCTCCATACTGATTTCCATTGTGGTTGTACCAACCTACACTCCCACTGGCAGTGAATTTGGGTACTTTTCTTCCCACATCCACATCAGCAGGTTTTGTTAGTAGAGTTTTGAATGAGCCAATCTCATGGGAGTTAGGTGAGACCTCAGTGTGGTTTTCATTGTAATTCTCTGACAATTAGGAAGCCTGAGCATTTTTTCTTTCATATGTCTATTTGCTATTTGAATTTGTTCTTTTGAAAAATGTGTGTTCATTTTCTTCCTCTATTTCTTTACAGAGTTGTTTATTTTACTGTCACTGAGTTTGTGAAGCTCTTTGTAAACCCTGGATTTTATTTTCTTATCAGTTCTGCATTGTTCAAAGATTTCCCTCCTTCATTTTGATTGCTTCTTCACTTTGCTGATCATTTCCTTTGCTGTACAGAAGCTTTTTAGTTTGATGTAGTCCTGAAGGTTGGTTTTATCTTTGACTAACTGTGCCTTTTTTTCAAGAAGTCTTTCCCTATTCCTATGACCTGGAGAATGGTTCCTATGTATTCCTGTAATAATTTGATGGTTTCTGGGTGCTGATTTAGGACTTTGATCAATTAGGATCTTATTCTTGTGTAAGGTGACAGGTGCAGGTCTTGTGCCAATTCAGGTTCCATTTTGTGTAGTGTGGCAAAAGCTGTGGGACTGGAGGGACAACAGTGAGCTGCACATGAGCTGAGCTGGGAGCAAAACCAACTCAGACTCAATACATTATGCTGGCCCCACAGGGAAGACAGTACGGACTTCCCTGCAGAATTTCACCCAAATAGGTCTTGGTGGCCCTTAGACCTAATGCCCAACAGGTTTCAGCAAGCTCAGCACCACAGACAACATAGTTATTTAGGATAGCTGTCATCTCCCTAATTCTGGGAACTGCTTGAACCGGAAGTGGGAGAAATGCTGTACATACAATGTTGTGGCTACAGAATGGAATCCTAGGAGGTGGAGAGCCATGATGAGCCAGGAGCTGGGGCTATGGAGGCAGTCTGTGGTGGAAACCTAACACAAGAGTCCAGGCCTGAAACTTGTTAAAGGGAGTGGCACAAGTGGTTACAGACGTAGAAGAGGGCATCAAATTCAATCAACATAATTGACCTGGAGACTTAGGTTACACAGCTTGGAAACCTGCCCTAAGGAGAAGATTCATCTTCCTTCATCTTTAAAATGGCAATCTAAGAAATAAAATGCAAACTGAACAACACAGTGCTATAAAAAAAAAATGTGCCAATGCATTTCATCTATATTGCCTGCAAAGATGCATCTCAGTGGGAATGAATTTTCCACCACCAGGGTCCTATAAAGTGGGACAAAGTAGCAATCTCAAATCTCCCTTCATCATTGTGGAAAATGACAGCTGCTTTCCATATGAGAATCTGATATTTGGACTATGTTATTTTATTAGTTTTTTGTTGTTGTTTAGGTCTATTGAGTTGTTACCCAAAAAGTTTAAAGCACTCCTAAGTAAATGTCATGAGTTTTAACCTTTTTGATGAATTTGGCAGACTATTTGTAAAAGGAATTGCCTAAAAGTAGTAGATAAGCTGCTGTAATATTCTTATTGTTGTTATTGAGGTGTGAATTTTATGATTGTTTATATGTAAGAATATTCATACAGCCCAAAAGGGAAATTTAAAATGATAAAATTTGCAGTATTGTATAATTAGAACTGTTTTTTTAATTTTCAAGAAGCTTTATTATGCCATAGTTACAGTGCATGTTTATTTACTTTGTATAGGTTAATATATTTATATTATAATTATTTATTTATGTGTTAATACCTAGATGGCTATATAGCATTGACAGTGCTTATGCCTTAGTCATTACGGACAGGTAATCTAATGACTTAATCATTGCAGTTATTCTTCTTTTAATTATATTTTCAATTTTGTGGTAACTGATCATTAAATTTATCAAAATTCATAACAATCAAAATTGAGGAGCAATTAGAATAAGATATATTCTTTTAATTGATCATTACTAATTATACTTTCCAGATAAGGTTTCATGTCTTAGAGTAAGACAATTTAAGCTTTATCTTTGACATGGTGAAATAAAACTATGTGATTAATTTTACTTCTTCCACTGATCAGAAAATAAATTTCTTTAAAAATTAATTTAATGAAAACGAAGCATTAAATAAAAGTCAACGTTACTGCTAATATTCTTGAATAATCTGCAATGCCACCACATGTCCATATTTTACTTGTTCTCAATTCCATCCATCAATTATATAGCAATTTTAACACAGGGCCTTGTAACCAAAAATATAAACTTTTGTGGTTTGAGTCTTCCTAGTTGCTCTCTTGAAGCTATTTCTCTGTGTGGGATAAAACTACATCTTGTAGAGTATGGGTTTATGTCATATTTTAGTTAGTGAGACTAAAACAGTATCGGATTTTATCTTTATAGTAACTAAAACACCTTGGAATTCAGTAAGTAGCCCCTGTCGTAAATATCTATGATGATATGCATAAGAACATTTCTAGTTGGATTTTATTGAGATTAGTTTGCTTCCAGACAACAAGAAATTTGCTCATGTAATAATCCACATAATCATGAGAAAGCATTACTCCTACCAGAGCAGGAAAACACCTCCAACGCTTCTCCTATAGGGAAACTTGTGGATATTAACTAAGGCAACACTCTAAACCAGTTGTAGGTGGCTTTCATCATCAACCTATTTCAGTGCTGATATTTCTTCTCATCAGATTTGAATTTTGCCTTACATATTTGTCAGAACCTGAGGTATGTTACATAACCACAGGTTTAATACAGTACCAATTTTTTTTTATTCTTTATTTTTCACGATATAGTTCCTTAGGCTTGGAGATTTCCCTTTCCACCATCTCCGTCCACCTCCTGCCCAGTGTTCCTCCCGATATTGTAATACTAGTTTAGTCCTTGTTAATCAGTGACATTATTTATTCCTGATCATGCAAATCATTTTTTTAAGATATATTTATTTCCTTGGAAAGGCAGATTTACAGAGAAGCAGAAAGATTGTCTATTGTCCATTTCACTTTCCAAAAGGCTGCAATGGCAGAAATTGAGTCAGTCAGAAGCCGGGAGCCATAAAATTTTTCCAGGTCTCCCGTGTGTGAGTAGGGTCCTGATGCTTTGGGCCATCCTCTCTTATTTCCTCAGGTCCCAATCAGGAGGCTGAATGGGAAGTGGAGCAGCCAGGACAAAAACAAGTGTCCATATTGGATCCTAGCTCACGGAGACAGAGGATTAGCTTTTTGAGCCATCATGCTTGCCCTATGCAAATCTTTTTTAGAGACTATTTCAATTTAAAAAATTAAAGACTTCTTACTGATATAAAATTAAGCGCCCTAAACTTGTTTAGTTGAATGTTCAGGGAAACTACAAAAAACCCACATTATTTTACAACATTATTTGGAAACAAGCCACATTTCCAGAACACTCAGGAAGAATTAGTAAAGCTGACGACATGAACAACACAATTCAGAACTATTTTGTGAGACTATTTAAAATTTGGTTAGGAACAGAGAAGGATGGTGAAGAGAACAGTTTAAGAGTTGTAGTTGACAGCAGTGAGAAATAAATGGAATGAGTTCTGGCTAATTTTCCTGTTGGAATCTTGGAATAGAGTTCGATAATATAGACTGATAGATGGCTATAGCTTAAAAACAAGGTGCTTTTGCTCCAATATGATCTAAATTTCATTAGTAACAGTAAGATTATACTTAATGTTGGATTCCAGCAAAATATTCTAGAGTAAGGAACCCAAGAAAGAATAATATACAAAAATGGGGCTATGTAAAATGTTGAAATTTATTTGCTTCTATAAATAAGCAATTTTTTCAAAAATGGGACACAAGAACGAAGAGGGACTCAAGGCAGATTTTCCCCCCAATGGAATTCTACCATCCAGCAAATTTATTTTTATCACCACCCCTCTATCTTTTGTGATGATCCAAAGACTGAATTTTTTTCTTAACCTAGTTTCATTTTTAAACAAATAATAAGATAAAATTAAAAGGATTTTTTTGTGTGAAAGACTTGTTGAAATGAATATTATTTTTATAGATGTTGTAAAGATGTAGTGATTACCTATTTATTCCAATGTATAAAACGTAATAATAACACTGACAGTTTTTCCATACTTCTTTTCAGAATCTCATTCTGGATCTATTATAAAAGATACATTTTCCTCCTTCCCTCTTTCTTTATCTCACCACCCTGAAGTATTCATTTCTCCATACTTTCTGTTTCCATTAATTTTGCTTCCTTGATGAATTTTATCTCTTTCATTCAACATAAAATTCAATCACCAAGAAGAAATGAAAATTTCATGACCCTAAAGGAGACATGACAGTCAGCTTAACCCTCCCAAGTTGTGACAAAGTCTAGTTGAATAGATGTTTTGTCTTGCTTTGTTTGAAAGTTTGTCCTTTTATGCTAAAAATCTCACACATTTAGATATAAGTGGCTATATCTGTCTTTTGTCTGATCATGGGGACATGGAAGGGCCACTCACTAAACCTAGGCACATGATAAAATCACACAATAGTCTTGACCTGTATTTATCACAATGGCGAGGCCTAATTCTCATGATAGAAAAAACTATATATTAGGGAAAAAATTAAAAAGAGAATTATCAAGATTATTATCACATGCTAGTCAAGCAAAGTGGAAACTATAACCACTGGGGACATGGCACTCTGGTCCTATTCCAGTTGTGAGGCAATGAGATTTAGTTGGTTAAGCCCAAGCACTAGAATTTTGGTTTTATCCTTTTAAATAACTGAAACAACCTCCTTCCATTTTCTGCACCTTGGTTTCTCCATCTTCAAAGCAGTGACAGTGATACAACACTGGAGGGAGGACGTCAACCTACTGATGAAAATGTTTGGGATGTCCATATGCCTTATCAGACTGTCTCTGTTCAAGTCCTCACTCTGCTTCTGATTTCTGTTTTCTGGTCATGGATGTCCTGGGAGGCAGCTGTGATAAGCTTGGTTGTCCCTTTCCACACATGTGGAAAACCTGAACTAAGTTCTAACTCCAATTCATAGCTTGACTGAACCCTCTATGTTGCAGCCATTTAGAGAGTGAACCACTGGGTAGATGTTTTTTCCTGTTGTTACTCAAATGAATAGAAAATGTTTAGAGTTGATGGCGTCATTATGAAAGTCTTATGAAATAGTACATATGTAGGGTATTCGTGATCATCCTACACAAACTCTTTAATTTCACTGATATTATTTACAATTATCTGGTTATGCTTTCTTTGTTCAAAAAGCATAAATACATAAAAAATAAGAAGAAATGGAAAAAAGCGGGGAAGTCTTGTGTCTGGGAGAACATTTTTTCAGTAATTCAACTGAAATACATCACACATAGAAAGGATCACTCTTAGCTTTTGAGTCTCATTTTGCATTTCTTTTATGTATTCATTTTGAAATGAAAAAATGCATTTTGACATAATAGAAACAAAGATATCTCTATCATCTATATCTATAGAACTATATCATCTATATATTTATGTATACACTGGGTATTCATGCAGAATAATATACAAAATAGAATAATAGTATTCATATGTAAAATTTCAGAATCTGAAAGTGCTTTACCATCAATTAACATTTTACCTTCAGGAATTGTCACAGTAACATGTCTAGAATTTTTTTTCTAATTCAAGAAAATACCAAGATAGACATTCAGAAACAACACATGTGTTGACTGAGTGCTCTGGAAGCACTCACTGGCTATAGGCTAAGTATGCTGACAAACTGTAGCAACAAACACAGACTTGGGGAGAAGGCTGGCCATTGAGCAGAGATAGCAATGAATTCACTAAGACAAAAGCTTCATGAGTTGTCATTAAAGGGTGTTGATGCCCTGGTTCAAACAATCACAAATGATTTAGAAACTGAAATCTTTATAGAGTTATCATGTTGTAAAATTTTATAAAGCACATGCAATTTTTCATTCAGATTTGTCACTATACTTTTAGTGTATTTTTTGGTACCTTGATTAACTCTCTTCAAGATGTAGAGAAATAAATGATAGAACACATGTATCATTTTATACATTGAGATATGTATCCATGTTTCAGGCCATAAATGACAAGAAATCGATACCTATTTATATGGGCCTCACCTTAGGTGAAAATAACAGAAAATGTTGATGCTGTCCTTTACCTGAAGTAAGTTGCAAAATACAAAATAGATACAGAAATCATATGCACACATTTGTAGTGTGAGCACCACTAAGTTTTGATATGGATAGATGGAATAGGTAGCTTTAAAATATTGAAAAATTAATGGAATCATAATAATAATTTAATCACACACTTGTCTTATAACTTGAAGAATGAAACACATTTTTAAAAAGGAATACATTCCTATTTATGATTTAGTTTCATTGCCATTAAGGGACTTAACCATAGAGAATTAAAGTAACATATGCTTGAATTAATTACAAAAAGTTAAGTCTTGGTCTTTCATCTATAAAGTTGTATTAACAATTGTTGGGAGCAAGAGAGCAAAGTAAAATATGTAGCTTGGATGTGTATAAGTTAGTTGCTCAATGAATATTAGATATTAGTTTAATGGATTCATTTGCTGTTTCCTAAAAAGGTGTCATTAATAATGAATTTTTCAAAAATACTTAAACACTAACTAGTTTGATAGGGGAGAGAGATCTTTCGTATACTGGTTTAGTCCCCAAATTCCCTCTCTAGTTGGTAATGGGTTGCACAGAAGCTGAAAGACTAGAACGCAATTAACATTGACCATGTGATTGGCAGAAGCTCAAATACTTGATCTGTGATTGATGTCTACTTTATCAGAAAATTGTATTAGGGAATAAGGAGCTGAGATTCAGGCCATGCACTTCTACAAGGGATGCAGATGACCAAAGGGTAGCTTAATTGTCTCAGCAAATACATACGCTCTGGATCTATTCTTTACATTTTCTAGGGGGAAATTTGGTAGAAAATACCTTTTAACCTTGTGCTACAACCCTCCTATAACTGTTATGTACCTCAATTGTTGAAAAGTCAATGGAATAGTCACAGGATGTGGTTAAGAACTTGCATTGTTTTTAATATACTGTTTACTCAATACTATGTCAATTAATATCATAACATTGTATATTGTTGCTCATGTTATGTAGGGGCTTTTGATTGATAGGGTTTTTACTCTGTTGGCTCTACCTTCAGACCAGAGAAGGTCTCCCCAAGAAGCTGTTGAACTTATCTGGACAATAAGATGCTGGACTCTGTGCTTGGTACATGCTTACAATGAAGGAATCTCTACTGAAGAACTGTGGTCACGCAGCAAGGTGGAGGAATCCACCATGGGGAAGAGCTTGGGGAGGGATACGGGGAATCCCAGTGCCTATAAAACTGTGTCACATAATACAATATTATTAATAATAAAAAAAGAAAGTCTAGAAATAGTTAGAATATCTTACCCTACTTGGAATAATACTTACATGCTCAACGTAGTTAATGCTTATGGTTCATGAATGCATGTTTAAAGAAAATACAAAGTAGATTCACTGAAATCAAAACATTCTATGAATTCATATAGGTTGTAGAGGAACATTTCTTTCTTGTCTATAAAGTAGAAAAAATAAATGGTTGAAAATAATTTCACTCTGTTTTTGCATAGCCTTTTTTTTGTGGCTGAGTTGTTATTATATAACACAGCCTCTCATTTGTGTTCTAGTTTCTAGAAGCAGAAAGGTTAAGATTAAAAATAACGACCTATCAGTAACATAGTCAAATAATGATTCCACCATTATTATTCCATATATTCCATAATTATTCTCATGTCAATCACATGGAAAAAGGTGCTACCGTCAGATCATTCAAATGTAACAGATATATTTAAGCAGGTGCCTAGTTATCGACACTTTAAGCCAGACTCTATTGTTTACAGTATCACCTAACAGCACAGGTGTGGCTGGGTTATTTTCAGCACTCTACAAAATCTAATATTAAACAGCAAAGAAACGGTGTACAAAGCTCTTTTTTCCTACAGTGGTCTAGTTATATCTATGAAACTTTACCTCAATTAAGCAGTGTTTTTCTTTATGCATTTGAGAGCTCACATCATATTATAAACAAACTTAGAATTGTATTGTAAACTAAGAGATGAATTTTGAGATTGTGTTGTGCCAAGAAAACCCTCAAAACAAAAAGACCTTAATTTGATGAAAACTCTGCCAAAAGAACTCAAATGCAAGGAAACAAAAGAGAAATAATTAGAAAACAAAGCAGATTTTTTTTTTTTATTGTTCCTTACATTGTATTATGTAGTACAGTTTTATAGGCGCTGGGGATTCCCCCCACCCCTCCCATACCCCTCCCCCCATGGTGGATTCCTCCACCTTTTGAATAACCATAGTTCAAGTTCAGTTGAGATTCATTTTGGCTTGCAAACACATCCTAGCATAAAGTTCAGCGTCTTATTGTCCAGATAAGTTTCTCAGTGCCTCTTGGGGAGACCTTCTATGGTCCTGAAGATAGGTGCACCAGAGTAAAGATCCGTCATTTAAAAGCCCCAACAAGGCCTCAGACTCCAATATACAACATACTGGAATTAATGGACATAGTTAATGGTAGTACAATATGTAAAAATATGCAAGTTCCCATCTTCGAAACATCTGGTTTTGAGACCGTATCAATGACAGGTTCAAAAATAACCAACAACCAAACAAAAAAGTACAGGTTAAATCAAGGCACATGTGGTATCTAATCTTTTGGGATTCACTCATTTCCATAGCATATAGTTTCCAGTGTGTGCCCATTTAGCCACAAAGAACTGCATTTTGTTTTTTTTTAATAGCGTGAGTAGTATACCATGAGTAATGAACCAAAGCTTTTCTATCCAATCTTCTGCTGATGGTCATTTCGTTGCTTCCATGTTTTTTTGCAATTACTGATTTGCTGCAAGAACATAGGATCATTTTTGGTTTGTCGTTAAACAGGTGTTTTGGATTATTCCTAGAGTCATTGCTGGTCATATGTATGCAGAATTTGAGCTGTTTGATGTTCCTCCAGACTGATTTCCATAAAGGCTGTACAATTTGCAGCCCACCACAGTGGAGCAGTTCCCTTTCCCGCTTCCTCCCAGCAAGCGTCGTTGTGTTCTTGTTTATGTGCCAATCTTACCTGTGTTAGGTGGTACCTCATGCGATGTTTAAATTTGATTTCCCTTATTGCTAGGACTGAACTATTTTTTTCATATGTTCGTTTGCCATTGGACTTGTACATTGTGAAATGTTTGCCCATTTCCCGTGCCCATGTTCGTGAGTGGTTTGTTTGTTTTGGTTTTTTTTGGTTGTTTTGAGTTCTTTTAAATCCTGGAAATTAGCCCCTATACGCCTATATCGTGTCAAAGATCTTTCTCCCACTTCTGTTGGTTGCTTTTTTTACTTTGTAATTGTTTCCCTTGCTGTACAGAAGCTTCTTAGTATGAGTCCCCATTTGTTTATTCTGTTCTCACTGCAATTGCTTTTGGTGCCTTCTTAGAAGTGGTGTGGGGAGTGGAACCTACTCCTAGTCTTGCAGGGTATTTCCTACATTTCCTGCAGATTTATGAAGTTTTCTGGATTAGGGTTTAGGTCCTTTTATCCTTGTAAATGGAACTTAGTATGGGTAGATGAGGGGTCATATCTTTTTTGTTTCTACAGCAATCACCAGTGTCCCAACGACAATTACTAAAGAGGCCTTTCCCACTTGCTTGAGTTGTCATGGTCTTTTTTGGGTCAAAGATTAGATTGGCTGTATTTGTAGTGGTCCCTGGTGTGCTATTATTGCTAATTCCATTGATCTTCCTTTCTGTCTTTGGGCCAGTACCAGGCCCTCTTCATGCTAAAAACTCTAGCCAAATTAGGCATAGATGAAAATCCACAACATATCATAGCAATTATGAAAAACCCAATGCCAGTACATACTGAATGGAGAAAAGCTATAACCCTACCCACTGCGATCTGGAACAAGACAAGTGCCCGCTATCACCACTGCTATTCAACATAGTCCTAGAGGTACTTGCAAGGCCCCCCATAAAACAAGAAAAAAAATCAAAGCATACGTATTAGAAACGAAGAAGGTCAAGCATTCACATATATGCAATGACATAATCCTGTCCATAGAAAACCAGAGACTCAATACGAAACTGCTAGAACTTATACGAGAGTTTGCGAGTGGCGGGGTACTAATAACGAACAAAATCAACAGCCCATAGTGTACGCAATACAACAAATTGAAGAAGATCTAACCAACAGGATACCATCAAAATAGCAGAGAGAATTAAGAAGTTTTTGGGAATAAATTTAACAAAAGCGTAGAACCTATTCGAAAAAAACTACAAACTATTAAAAAGGAAAATTGAACAAAACTCAAAAGATGGAATAACCTCCCGTGCTCCTGAATAGGAAAATCAATATCATAAATGTCTAATACTACCACAAGCAATATACATTTTCACGCAATACCAATCACAATTGCCCAAAACATTCTTCTGGAACTGGATACAATGATTTCAAGAGTCATCTGAAACACAAAAATCCACGAATAGCTAAACCATCCTGAAACAAAAAAGTTGCAGGAACTCACACCGGACCTGTGAATACTAGAAAACAAAGCAGATTAACCAGGAACTCATTGTGTTTATTTCAGAAGTGTAATGAATACTGACATTACTATAAAGCTGTATGGTAGGTTATCTGGTGACATAATTATTTGTAAAACAATTTTGCTTTCTACCAAAATTAGTTCAGCAAATCTTTAAAGAGAAAATATTCCTGTTGATATGCTTGTTCTCTGATATAGCACTAAGTTCAATTATGTTCTACTTGTGAAATCCTTACACTGGTTTATAGAACATTTTCAAAAACAAATTACAGTTCAAATTTTATTTAAATATGAAGAATGAAAAAAAGACATCAAGCTATCAATATCTCCCATTAGATGGAGGACTTCTCCACTGTTTTCCATGTTGAAAGCCTATTACCATTTTGTGTTTTTAAGTAGAACACACATTAATTGTTCAGTCACTACTACTTAGAAAATAACCCCCTAGAGCAGTTGAATAGAAAGTATTGAAAACACACTTTAAGAATTAAAAAAAAAAATTCAATTTCTATTAGATCCCCATGTTCAGCAAATCAAATTCATCATTATTTTAATATAAAAAGCTTTGGGGGCCCAGTGCAGTAGCCTAGCTCCTAAAGTCCTCACCTTGAATGCCCTGGGATCCCATATGGGCGTCGGTTCTAATCCCAGCAGCCCTGCTTCCTATCTAGCTCCCTGCCTGAAGCCTGGGAAAGCAATAGAGGATGGCCCAAAGTCTTGGGATCCTGTGCTATGTATCTTAACCAAAATGCCAAGAAGTGATAGCTTTTGCTCTCTCAAAAATATTTTTGCAGAACATGTTGTTGCATAGAAAATTGAAAAACCAATGAACTAAGAATAGATTTAGCCCAACGATGATCTCTCATCCCAAAGCACTACCATTTAAGACCATGTGTCTTTCTGTTATTTATTTAGGTGGTATACATGATATATGGAGAATTTTTGGATTCACTATATGAAAGTCAAAGCTCACTTATTGCCTGAGTGATGAAGAGGTTTTCATTTGTAGATCATCTATTTTGGTTAATACTTACCTTCCAGGTACGTAGTGAGATGGATAATGAGAATCCTCCTCATCAGGAGAAGGTATGTCCGTAGATGACATTTGGGGGAATGCAGGAAGGAAAGGGGCTTCGAAGTATTAGTGAATTTTAAGCATTATTCTTTGATCAAGAGTATACTATTCTTAATATACAATTGTATGAAGGTTTATATATAGATGAACTGAGGTCCATTTATTCTAAAGTTACTGATATGTACTTAGCATGCTAAATAAACAAATTGAAGTTGGGCAAATATCCAGGCTACCCAGAGAGGATTTTGAGTTCTAACTTGATACCTGCTTTGCGCTCTAGCTGATTCCCAGTTACACTACAGATCCAGTGGTTTTTCTTTTTTTTAATCTCTGAATGGTTCTACTGCATTGTTTACAGAGTATAGAATACAAAACAAAGACACATGATTAACCGATATATCAACAGTTTATCTGTCTTGTATGCGTGAGTTTTAGGAACATTGTTGTCCTGGAAAATGTTCAAATTTAATCAATAAGTAGGTAAAAGAAAGCCTCGATAGAACTCTGAATAATCTCAGTTACAAAGAGCTCCCCTGTGGATTAATCGCTTCACATTTATTCGGTATTCTGAAAGTGTCGAGGTACTAAATATTCCAGGCAACTGTTGGCTCCAATTCTACCTTGCCCTCATTAATCTCCACATTTCCACACATTCTCCCCATCTCCCCTATCAGTCTCAGTTCTGAAAAGTGTGGGCCATGTGTATAACTGCAAATGAAAACACTTGACATTTCTATTTTTGTTCACCCATCTCAGTAAATAGGAAAAATTGCTATATATATTTAAAATTACAAAATTTCACAGGAAAAAATGAAGGAAATATAAACTATGTAATTTAAGTGAACCTTAGAACTATTTTTATTAATACGCATGGACTTTCATGGGTGGGTAACTACCATTCAACCCATAACTGTATTCCATGACATTGACTGTATATGTCCCCTTGTTGCTGGTGGTTCAACTTGGTTAATAACATAGCTACCAAAGAAAAGTTTGTCTGTCTGTTCATCTAATAAACCAAATCTGGACACTTTAGTGATATACATTTGATTTTCAGAAATTTAGTTTTCTGAAATAAATAGACATCTTCTTTGAAATAAATAAGTCAATGGTTTCCACTTTTTGTAAAACATTGACAATAGAAAGATCAAATAATAAATGAATCTGTTTATAAATGTATGTTTGAGATTTTTTTAAACAAGTTGAAAAACTCAAAAACCACTTCTGTATGGCTCTGTTTTGTAAGAAACATATGTTTTCTTCTGTATGATGTCAGAGGTTAACGACTTTCACCGTGTGAAAATAACTCTCCTATGATTTCTAAATATTTCCCAAATATTTCTTTTTCTTTAAAATCTGTCTGGATTGCTAATGTCTGGAACTTCTGCATCTTACAAATATCTCTTCTAATGATTTCTTTCCAGACACTGTAATAATAATCATCTGAAATTTTAAAATTATGGAAAAAGATTCTTGTGAAACTGAATAATGTTTGAAAAATATTTTAAACCTTGCCACATCTGTATTTTCATTGCTCCCATAATCACATCTTTCACATTCTGATAGCCACTTACAGAATATGAGATGGTCATGCTTCAAAAGGGAAATGCCATTCCATTGGCCTCAGAGAAGGGTATTAGGTATTAAGTCAGGTAAACAACACAAAATATTGCAACCACACTGGCAAGTAAGGGGAAATGGAAATAGAATATAACCCTAACAACTCTGAATGTTACACTTTGCATTTGCTGAACTGTCTTTCTCTGTAACTATCTATATGTTGAGGATGGCTGAAACTTACCAATACCCAAATAAATGCTGTTTTTAGCAAGAGAATTTCTCAGATATTATATTGATGGAATTAGTGACCATTTCAAGAGGATTTCTTTTCTATCAACTAATCAATTTAGTGTTAGAAATCATGTAATATATGACTAGCAGTTTCAAAAATTACATTAATTTTTGTGCATCATGGATTAAAAGCACATTATAAATAGGTAATCCCAATATCATCCACTATTTACAATTTTGTAATTTTCTTCTTTTGTCTTCCTTGGTCTGAAGTAAACAGATACTCTTTAAAACATTCATAATTTACTTCTATCAAAAACAAATTCAACAGGGTCCAGCGGCTTGGCCTAGAGGCTAAAGTCCTTGCCTTGAACGCGCCAGGATCCCATATGGACGCCGGTTCTAATCCTAGCAGCTCCACTTCCCATCCAGCTCCCTGCTTGTGGCCTGAGAAAGCAGTCGAGGACGGTCCAAACCCTTGGGACCCTGCACCCATGTTTGAGACCCAGAGGAAGTTCCTGGCTCCCGGCTTTGGATCGGCGCAGCACCGGCCGTTGTGGTCACTTGGGGAATGAATGGAAGATCTTCCTCTCTATTTCTTCTCCTCTCTGTATATCTGACTTTTTAATAAAAATAAATAAATCTTTAAAAAAAATTAAGCCAAACAGATGCTTTTCTTTCTAAGGATAAAAATGAAGTGAGACACAGGCACATTGATATCCCACTTTGTTGAGTCAGTGCAGCAGCGTTATATTTATACACAGATACATATGTATAATATATATTTCATATATTTGCTAGTTGAAAGGCAAAGTTATAGACAGAAGAGCAGAGATAGGCAGTAAAGGAGAGATCTCCCATTTGCCTTTCACTCCCTAGATGGCCACAGTGTCCAGAGCTGTGCTAGACCAAATCTGGGAGCCACCTATTTCCACTGGGTGTTCCATGCGAGTCCAGGGGTCCAAATACTTAGGCTACTCTTCACTCC
This sequence comes from Ochotona curzoniae, assembly GCF_017591425.1. Lineage (NCBI taxonomy): Eukaryota > Metazoa > Chordata > Mammalia > Lagomorpha > Ochotonidae > Ochotona > Ochotona curzoniae. The sequence continues at coordinate 420,332 of NW_024465837.1, forward strand.
TTTCCAAGATATATTGGCAAGAATCTGTGGAATAGATAGGACTTGAACTGATGTCCATATAGGATGCTGACACCACAAGGCAGAGGATTAGCCTGTTATCCTGGCATAGCCACAAGCAGCTGTGTTTAAGAGTACAAGTGTGGACTAAGAATAGTATCAACCTATTAACTATTTAATCCCTCAATCTGAGTTTTTTGACATGTAACATGGAGACAATAAAACATATTTCAAAACAACTATTTCATAAAACACTCACATTTGTTTGTTAGTAACAACATTTAGCAATTGTCATTAACCAAAATATTTGAAAGTAAAAAAGAAGAACAAGATGGCTTATATTAGCTGATGTATCATTCAGATACCTGATAAGAAAGCAATGGTATAATCAAATTAGAATAATCCAAAGGCACAGGGATTATAATAATATATCCTTCAAAAACAGTCATAAGTCCATCAGTCTGCTATTTAAGTGGCTCCAGCTTTCTATTGGAGAGATAAATTTACAGTTCCGTTGGGACTCCATCTTTGATTTGGCAGTAGAGCTGCATATTGCTTTGCATCTTCACATCTCAATATGACAGACTCTATTATACTGTTGCTCTAGATGATTATATGTATATACATGCATGCTTACATATATATATATAGATAGATCTTGCATTTTATATGAAAGTTGCCCTATTTCAAACAAAAATATCATATTTGTCCCTTTGAAGATGGACTTATTTCACTGAGAGTAATAGTCTCTAGATGGGATCATTGGATTGCAAATGGTAGAATTTCTTTCTTTTTAATGGGTAAGTAGTATTCTGTGACGTAGATATACCACAGCTTCTTTATCCACTCCTCTTTTGATGGGCATCTGGGCTGTTTCCAAGACTTTGTTGTAGATTGCATTGCTACAAATATAAGATTACAGATCTCATTCTCATATGTATATTTCTTTTTTATTTTTTTGGGTTAGCTGGGTTATATTGCAGATCAATTTTCAATTCCCTTAGAACTCTCCATAGTGACTCACATAGTGGTTTACTAGCCTATACTCCTACCAATAGTGAAAGAAAGCAACTTGCTAATTAATTAACTAATTAATTAATTTAAAAACCTGTATAATAGAAAATCATTATTATCATCAAATAAATTTCAAAAATAGAAAAAAAAACAAATTTATTGAATTCATTTTCAAAAGAAATTATAACAGATTTGTGGGATACTAATAAAAACTACAAGGAGAAATGAGAAAAATCTAGAGGCAAAGGGAAAATCCATTTGTAGACCCAGTGTAGAGTTGAGACCTGTGTTGGATGTTCCCTTACCCCTCATTGGTCTCTGTGGCCTCACAATAACACACTACTCTTTTAGGAATAAGCATTTGACAACAATACCCCCTTCCTACAGTCACCTTTCAACTGTTTTCATATCCTGTACTTAGCTCTGTTTCCTTTCTATCCACATTTTGATTGTCACTGTCCAGTTTTATCTAAACCTCAGGCCAAAACCACTTATGTGTTTTATGCTTGATCAGCTTCAATTTCTTGATTAGAACTTTTCTTGCATTATTCAGCTGCACTCTCTGATCCAAATTTGTTATCAGCAGAAATTATTCAATTTCTGAAATCGCAGTTTCTGACATTCCATTCTGTGACCACAATTCCTTGTGCCTACTCAAGCTAACATGGCCTAATAGGTACTTGGGTCTTCCCCTAGTAATTATGTTCATGTCATCACCTCTTTTCTAGACATAGATGAATAGTCAATGATTAGGGAAACATTAATATACATCCAAGTCAGCAGAAAAGTTTTCTCTTAGAAATTAAGAAATAAATGAGTGAAGATAAAAAGGAGCTTAATTTCACAATATTTTGCTTTATTTTTTGTAGGATTTGCTTACAATTTTTTCTGTAATGTTTAGGTGGGTACTGATTTTGTGTTTTGGCTACACCAAAAATACTGAAGATTCATTTCAACACTGTAATACTTATTCCATAAAGTTAAAATTTCAAATCTATTGATTCTCATTTCCTTTCATTCATGAATCCATTATCAGTCATTCTTTTCCAACTTGTATTCTATAGTTGGTTCTATAAACAATGCATAATCAATATACTCATTAATTTTATGATCTCCAGAAAGATCTTATCCACTAATTATTTCTTTTTTGGGTTTAGAACCATTGAATTGTGGCTGGGTGGGGAAATTTCACATATTCTGTCAGATCTTACTATCAGAGAATATTTCAACTTTACTGAACACTCCGTTTTGAATATTTTTCAATTCTTATTGGAAAGACAGATTTACAGGGAGAAGGAGAAATAGAAGGACAGACCTTCCATCTGCTGGCTTACTCCCCAAGTGGCTGCAATGGCCAGAGCTGAGCTGATCTGAAGCCAGAAGCTTCTTCTGGGTCTCCGACGCAGGTGCAGCGTCCCAAGGCATAGGGCTGTCCTCAATGGCTTTCCTAGACCACAGGCAGGGAGGGAGCTGTATGGTTAGTAGAGCAGCCAGGAAAAGAGCTATTGCCCACACGAGATCATGGCGTGTACAAGGCAAAGACATTAGCCCTATGCTTCCATGCCAGGCCCGCTGAACACTCATAATTTCCATTTCAAACTAAAATCAAATCATATTGTTCCTCACTGGCCACTTCAACCTCTCATAGTATCTTAGTATCAGGTCTTAGGATCAGTTCTTAATGAATTCTTCACAAAACAATCAATCTAATTGTAAAATTTAAAATAAATAAAGCATGTGCTGTGTGTTTTGTGGAAAACTCTTCAAGACAATCTTTTGATGGAATGAGTGAAATAGAAAGTATAAAATTTTCAATAGATGCAATTGAATTATCTTTATTATTATAATCATGCATAATAAAAAAACCCTTTGTGGAAAACAATAAATATTAGGAATTAAAGGAAGAGAGAAGACTTCCAACACAAATATATACTATTTGAAAGAGGCCTTTTTATTGTCATGTTACCTACACTCTCAAAATTAAATGCAGGTTTTTTCCCAATCTTTATAACAGGTTGAGTTATACATACTTAAATAAGTGACCCTTGATTTTGTTGGATTGTTGGATGTGTAGAAACCCACATACAGATGTTTGGACATTTTCCAATAAAAATAAGCCAGTGCTTCCCATGCTGAACAAGGATGAGCAAAAATGTTAAAAGGCAAAGATAAACAGCTTGTGTTGAATCGTCCAAGTCCCACTCTGTTTAAAGCAAGGTCATATATTATACAGAGTGGTTTTAATTATATTGTTTTCTAGTGAGCTTTATGGGTGTATCCAGTTCAAATTTCAATTATTTCATACAATTTTTTCTATTGCCTGTAATACAATGTTCTACATTTTTCAGCATTAAGTAAACCAGACCTCCACCTAATTCCAATGGGAATATTTTATGAGGGTAATCTGAATATTTGTACTTAATATTATGGGAGGCAACAACATTCCATGGATTAAAACAGTTTTTGCATGTGGAGAAAAAATCCCTTCACTTTGTCAGTTAATGTTCTATTACTTCAATAAACTACTAAAATGATTACAATACTCTATTTTAAATAAATGATATCTGAAATAACTGTGAAACAAATACAGTTGACTCTGAAAAACAGAAAGACTATCTAAACTATTTTAGCAATTGATATAACTTTATATCTTTAGGGTTTTAACTTCCTGATAAGTATAATTAGACCTTTCCATGAAAGCAAATTTAAACTCATTATTTTAAGATAGGTAAAGAGAAGCTAGTTATGGAAAATATTTACGTTGTCTTCAAGTTCTGGGCATGAACTATAGATTTTAAACCAATATCTAAGATTTTATTACTTAGTAAATAATATATTGTTAGTATATAAGTGTGGTATATTGTGGAGTGATCCATCATTCCCATTCAAGTTGCTGGAATGACCGATGCTTTGTTAAAGCTCTAATTTACAGGGAACGTATCAATGGCTCCTTATAACGCCTATCTTCAATGTTCTGTATGCATATATGTTATATTTATTGCCCTATTGATATAATCAGAAGAGTATTCTATTCCAAATGAGTAATCTCTAATCGAATCCAATATCATCATCAAAATCTTCAAAATTTATAGTCTTATTTTTTACATTCAACATGATTATTAATGTAAATGGTGTGATTATTAGACAAGGCAACATTTTATCATTGCAAGAATTTATATTACATAGGAGTGTGCTTATCATTCTATCGTTAGAATAAAAAGGCAATGGGGAGTATTATGTGCCAAATTAACAATTTAATGTGTTTATTTTCTAGAACAAAAATGATATGGAAATGAAAATAGGCACTCATTGAAATTCAACACACTCTCCAAACCTTCACTTTCATTGAACCTTAATGCCAAATAAAAATTCAGATTTATCATGATAGAAATACAGTGAGTTCTTAGGTAAAATTTAGCATCACATTGGCTTACTGCATGTATCATATATATCTATTTATGACTGAAGAAGTTACAAAGGACAAAATTTGGATTGTCATTTCCTTATTTTTTATGTGATATGATTCTTGAATGAGATCATGATTCTGAAACAGAATAATTGGATGCTATTGGATCTACTATAGTGCAGCATAAGAATTTTCTGAAACAAAAACGTTCAAAATTTGCACCAAAATAAATTTATCTTTTAATTCTCTTTTCCATTATCTTTCAGAAATAATTGTACAAATGAATCTAAAAAATATTGCATTAAATAGTATGTTGAATCACTTAACTGTTATTTCTACTATAAAATGTACATTTGGAATGATAATATTACTATTAGCAAAAGTAAAGTCTGTGGTGCTAACAATTAATTAGAATAAAATCATAGCAAGTTCTAGTTTGCCTGTTGGCAAATCACTTCACAATTTGAAAACGTACTAAATATTGGAAATCTTAGTCTTCAAAATATTTAGAGAAATAGGAAGAATATTAAACATTAATTCTAACTTAGAAAAAGTTACTTGAATATAAGTGAATACATTATAGGTTTGCTATTATTAGTAAATTAAATACTCTTACCAAATCAACTTTGGTTGAATATTCGGAAAAACTGGTATATATGAATCTGATCATTTGATCCTTGCCCCGTATTGTTTGTATAACTGACTCATAGGCTCAGTCATCATCTACATATTTCATTATAGACATGGTCGTTTCTTGAAAAATATTCATACTAGTTTGTTTCAACATGAGTTTCCAAGAAAAAGCAGGGGTTCAGTTCTCTGTCGTGTGAGGACTGATGCTTACAATGCTTAGAATTGCTTCACTAGACTGCTTTCATTTCATTAAAACTCAGAGTACAGATAAGATCTGTGAAGGCAGATGTTAATGATATTTTGCTAACAACAGCAAGTTAAAGATGCAAGCACCATGACAAGAATATTTTATTAATCTTCCAGTCTGGGCATCAGCCCAAGGTAAAACCAACAGGACAAATGGCCCATTGCCATTTCTTTCAAAAGAAGACTAGGGTGCTATTATTCTCTTTCTAACATTGGCTCAACTCCCATTCTTTAATTGATCCGTGAGATACCGGCACTCCCGTTTTTCATGATTTTCTTGTTTGGGGATGGCCTAATAAATTTCCTCCCTTTTCTCTCTCTCCTCACATTCTATTACTCCAACTATGCTATAGAATGTAACATTTACTAACTTGTAGTTTTCCTACCTCGCTTTTAGCCTTTTAACATTCTTTTTTCTTTTATTCTACTGCTATAAAGAGTAACATACACGAAGAAAATGTAGAAGAAAATGTTTAGAAATGTATATATCTTTAGTTGGAAATTTAAACTTTGTCAGCAAGTTTGGGAATCATAACATCCAAACATTTTACTGAGAGTATATTCAGTGTGAAAGTTCTTTTGAAATATGTTATCAGCTATACTTGCTCAAGCAACACATATACTAAATTATGTTAGCAGCCAAGGCAGTGGAGCATGACAATGTGATGATGGTACATTTAATTAAGAAATTGTGTACAGATGTGTTGTTCCCAGGTGACTTGCATCACTCTGTGACTTCTATTGTTTAAGGAGAAGCTTTTAGGTGTTATAATACGAGGGTATTTCAGAAATTTCATGAAAAATCCCATGCTTATTTTGGTGCAAAAGGTATTTGAAGTCCATTTATATGAGGACTCTTCAAAAAGCTCATGAGAATAAGCATTGTAAATTTCGATTTTTGCAGTTTCAAAAAGCACAGTTTTTTCAATTCCTTACTTATTTGAAATATATACATGTATATCATAGAATATCTGTGTCCTTCTGTGTATGTATGACATGTAAAATGTATAATGCATAATATATGATATAATCTTCCATCCACTGATTCACCCCCTCAAATGCTAGAAATAGCTGCAACTGAGCAGGCCAAAGACAGTAGCTTGAGGATTAATCTGGGTCTCCTACATAAGTAGCAGGAGTCACATGCTTCAACCATTACCTACCCCTTTTCAGGGTGTGCACCCACAGGAAACTATCATCAGAAGCAAAGCTAGAACTGAAACCTTGGCACTATGGTGTGGGATATGGCAGTTCCAGCTAATTGTGTCAAATTCTTACCCTTGAAACTCCCCATTTCTGTAAATGTTCAAACTGCCATAGTATTTTTGAACTAGTAACTAATACCCATTTTTGTCAATATTATAACAACTAACTTGGAACAGTGCTAAGTCATGTCAAAATGACTATTTAATGAAAAACAAACATAATTCAACTAGAAATGTAATTGATTTCACTGAGCATAGTGGTCTCCAGCTGAGATCATAAAGCCAATCCTAAAAGGACAAATATCACGTGTTCTCTGTGATATAAGACCAGCTTCATTCAAAATAAGAGAAAGTTATGTAGATAATTAAATATACTCTTATAAACAAATGGTGTATGGAGACTACATTACCTGATTACAAGAACTACAGAATGCAACTCTGCTCTGATATAAAAGCAGGCCTGCAATAATTGTAAATCTACCTTGACAGCAAGAAATTTGGGTTTCTAACATTATCTATAACTACAATGTCATAACATTACGTGAATGGCAGAATGTCGGAGTCACGGGTGTCCTTGAAGGACTTTATTATAGTAAGATATAAGGGGTAATGGGGAAAGAATCAGGGGAAATGATGGTAGGGAAGAAAAGTGGGGGAAGTCCGTCCTACAAAACTGTATCATGGAAAATAGGCATAAAAATGTAATAAAAAAAAGAGAAAAAAAGAAATAGAATTTAAATAGTGGAGATTTTTTGCCTGCATAAACAATTTGTGATGCAAATAATATTTTTTTGATGATTCATCAGTGAAAAAGAATGTGTTTATGCCACAAAATTTTGTAATGATGCAAAAATCTTTGGCAAGGATAGGTAATATGATGTTGTTGGTCTTAAAAATATAACATAATTTTATTCATGAAAAATTGGTTACCAGTGACCTTGATGTAGCATATTTGGGAAAGAGTAACTAACTTTGACAATACAGCTACGTTAATAATTTTAAAAATAAATGTATCTTTGTTTAAAAAAGAGCTCGTGGGAGGGAAAAACTGACATTTTTCCCCCAGGACATTAGAGAAGGCCAGAATAGCATATTACATTCTGTTAACATGCCAGTGAGGAGTCCAGCACCCCTCGGGAGTATAATACTCTTAGAAGTCAAAGATGTGTCAGCTGCTTGTGTGTGTGTGTGTGTGTGTGTGATATGTTGGTAACAATACTAAGACAATGAGGAGTGCAGTGGAAGGATTTAGTAAAATCATGATTCAAGAGATAATTTTGAACTTCCCTTTTCTCCCTAAATTTATAAGCCTGAAATGTATGATTGTTCAATACAGCATCCATCACTTGATGTTGATATATTGGCTCTCCATATAACTTCATAATCTGAAGCAGACGTTGTTATTTTTCAGTGAACATCCACACCCACAATGAACAGATACTCTAGTAGTCTAAGCATCAAAAACTTAGAAATTTCCTAAGCCCTATTTAAATGATATTTCCTAGAATACTTCCTCTGACAATGATTTGTTGTGAAGAACTTATTCCACAGTAGATCTTCAGACATCTACAACACCTTGGTATGGATTGTTAATGTGTTTGATATAATAAGCATAGTTTGAAATATATTTTATGTGTCTAACAGGGGCTATGTATTCAAATTTGAACACACCGCAAGTACCATGTTAGCTATTTTAGTGCCTCAATTGTTAATAATTTAATCAGGAAATGCTGAAGCATCAACATCAATAAAAGGTTTGAGTGGATCCCAAATACAATTTTTGAGAAAAGACAGGTACTTTCTCTGAAAAAACACTTAAAAAGATTAATTTTATTTTTATTGGAAATGTGGACATAGAGAGAGAGGAGAGACAAAGATCCTTTGTCCGATCGTTCACTCCCCATGTGACCACAACAGCTGGAGCCAATCCAAAGCCAGGAGCCAGGAGGTTCTTCTAGGTCTCCCACGTGGATGCAGAGTCCCAAGGCTTTGGACCATCCTCCACTGCTTTCTCAGTCATTAGCAGGGAGCTGGATGGGAAGTGGAGCAGATAGAATATGAACTGGCACCTATATGTGATCCTGGTAAGTGCAAGGTGAGGACTGTAGCCACTCGGCTACCTTGTTGGGCCCTGAAGATACACTTCTGAAAAGGTTGTAAAAAAGTAGTTGAAGTTGATTCCTGTTGAACTCCCACTTGTTTGATACTATAATACCTGGAAATGATTTAATCTTCTTCTTGGAAATATTTGTACTAATTATATAATTCTACACACAACTGTGCATAGCCAGTGACCTGATACTATGAGATGTTACTAAATCATAATTAAGTTTTCTGAGAATACAATGAGAAACAATGTAACGTTCTTAGTCACTGAATTTTTAAATAGAGTTATATTGGGTTTAGATTACATATGCTTTGGAAGTATTTGTCAGTGAGCAAAAATGTTGTTAAAATGTAAACCGTGAATAATGGTCACATACAACAACCTTTCAAAATGCTAGCAGTATACACTTGAGGATTTTAAACGAGTTTGCTGGTTTATACATGAATGCACCTTCACTTAACTCGCCACTCTAACAGAACCCAGTGTATGGACGGGCAGAGCCTAAGATCCAGTATATTTGCCAAGCTGCTTATCCTGGGAATCAGAGAAAATGTCCAAGACATACATCATTTGCTGCCCATGATGAAAAATAATTCATCTGATACCCCAGTGCTGCCAAAAAACAAATTGCATTTCACTTTGAGAGCCACCAACAGAATCACAAGAGGTCTCCTACGACGCGTCTGTCTCTCTGAAATTCTTGCCAGCTTCTCAAATCCCTAGTCTTTCATCATCTTCTGTTTTCCTATGTTTTAAAATTTCCAAGAGAACGTTTTCATTTCATTGGAAGATTCTGAAATTGTATATAAAAACTTGTCAATGACACTCAAAAGATGACGGGACAATTTCAAATTTTCTAGAGGGCAGTCATTTGATATAGTAAATGAAAAATGTTTATCCACAGGTATGAATTCCTAATTTCTGAAGCATGCAGATGTTATCTTAGGAAAAAAAAAAAGATCCTTGTGGATGTAATCACATTTTGAATCTTGAAATTAGATTACTGAGGATATTTTAGTGACCCCCAGATCCAGATGGAAGTATCCTTCCAAGTGATACTTGAGAAAAACCTACACCAATCGAAGCCTTTGGTTGGAATGAAGTGATCACAAGTCAGGCAATGCCTGTTACCTCCAGCAGTGGAATGCACAGAATCTCATCTGGCCGCTGGTGGGGGTAGGGCTTGCTGACACCCTGATTTTAGACATCTGGCCTCCAGAACTGTGGAAGATTAAATTTCTGTTGTTTCAAACCACCCAGTTTGTAGTAATTTGTTATGGCAGTCCTATGCAGCTAACACATGTGGGGACATGTGCCATTAAATCACAGAAGCCAGAGGGAATTTTTCACGATGGTCTGTTGTGTTTGTATACTTGGAAAGAATCTGGAAATTTTCAAACTCCAACTAGGTTTGTTACCTGAGATTGTATGAAATTGTATGAAATTGTCTAGTTTTAGTTAATAGTTTGGGACTGAAAGGAATCTCAAGTTCTGAGATACTCTTCTAAGCAAACAGAAAGGAATATAAAAGGTGACTATCTCACGGGAATCTGCAAATCTACCTAATACTGGGGAGGATTTTAGTATTGTCTTGGTCAAGGCTGTTTTCTGCACATGGTGGGGTTTTGAACTGCTGTGGCTACTACTGAGTTCCTGCAGTTTTGTTGACCACCATCTTTGTACTTTTCACAGTATTTGCAATATCTCTGTGTATCATTCACCCCATTCATATTGCTAACTTTCTGATGACCACAACTTATTCATCTTTTTAGGAATTTCAGCAAGTCTCTGAAATAAAATAGATCTTTAATAAGAGTTGGAGCCTAAATAAATAAATGAATTATGTCAACACGATTAAGATTTAAGTTTTTTTTTTTTTTTAATTGTTGCTTACATTATATTATGTAGTACAGTTTTATAGGCGCTGGGGATCCCCCCCACCCCTCCCATACCCCTCCCCCCATGGTGGATTCCTCCACCTTGTTGCATAACCATAGTTCAAGTTCAGTTGAGATTCATTGCTTGCAAACACCTGCCTAGCATAAAGTTCAGCGTCTTATTGTCCAGATAAGTTCAGTGGCCTCTTGGGGAGACCTTCTATGGTCTGAAGATAGGTCTAACAGAGTAAAGATCCAGTCAGTTAAAAGCCCCAACAAGGCCTCAGTATCATTATACAACATTATGGAATTAATTGACATAGTATTGGGTAAACAATATGTTAAAAATAATGCAAGTTCCATTCTTCGAAACATCTGGGTTGAGACAGTATCAATGACAGGTTCAAAAAATAACAAACCACCATACAAAAAATTACAGGTTAAATCAAGGCAAACATGTGGTATCTAATCTTTTGGGATTCGCTCATTTCCCTTAGCATTATAGTTTCCAGTTGTGCCCATTTAGCCACAAAGAACTGCATTTTGTTTTTTTTAATAGCTGAGTAGTATTCCATGGAGTAGATGAACCAAAGCTTTCTTATCCAATCTTCTGCTGATGGGCATTTCGGTTGCTTCCATGTTTTCGCAATTACTGATTGTGCTGCAATGAACATAGGGATGCATGTTGGTTTGTCGTAAAACAGGTGTTTTGGATATATTCCTAGGAGTGCTATTGCTGGGTCATATGGTATGCTGATTTTGAGTTGTTTGAGTGTTCTCCAGACTGATTTCCATAAAGGCTGTACCAATTTGCAGCTCCACCAGCAGTGGAGTAGGGTTCCCTTTTCCCCGCATCCTCGCCAGCAAGCGTCGTTGGTGTTCTTGTTTATGTGGGCCAATCTTACTGGTGTTAGGTGGTACCTCATCGATGTTTTAATTTGGATTTCCCTTATTGCTAGGGAGCTGGAACATTTTTTCATATGTTTGTTTGCCATTTGGACTTGTTCCTTTGTGAAATGTTTGCCCATTTCCCGTGCCCATTTCTTGAGTGGCTTGTTTGTTTTGGTTTTTTGGTTGTTTTGAAGTTCTTTGTATATCCTGGAAATTAGCCCCCTATCGCCTATATCGTGTGCAAAGATCTTCTCCCACTCTGTGGGTTGCTTTTTTACTTTGTTGATTGTTTCCCTTGCTGTACAGAAGCTTCTTAGTTTGATGAGGTCCCATTTGTTTATTCTGTTCTCAACTGCTATTGCTTTTGGTGTCCTTCTTAGAAAGTCGGTACCTACTCCTAGGTCTTGCAGGGTATTTCCTACATTTTCTTGCAAGAGTTTGAAGGTTTCTGGATGTAGGTTTAGGTCTTTTATCCATGTAGATTGGATCTTAGTGTATGGTGATAGATGTGGGTCTATCTTTTTGTTTCTACAGGCTATCAGCCAGTTGTCCCAACAACATTTACTAAAGAGTCCTTCCCACTTGCTTAAGCTGTCATTAGTCTTTTTGTCAAAGATTAATTGGCTGTATCTGTGTGGATTCCCTTTTGGTGCTTCTATTCTATTCCATTGATCTTCCTTTCTGTCTTTGTGCCAGTACCAGGCTGTTTTGATTACCACTGCTCTATAGTATGTCCAGAGGTCCGGGATTGTGATTCCCCCTGCTAATTTCTTATTTTTCAGGATGGTTCTAGCTATTCGTGGTTTTTTGTGTTTCCAGATGAACTGTTGAATCATTGTATCCAGTTCCGTGAAGAATGTTTTGGGCAATTTGATTGGAATTGCGTTGAAAATGTATATTGCTTGTGGTAGTATAGACATTTTAATGATATTGATTTTGCCTATCCAGGAGCACGGGATGTTATTCCATCTTTTGAGGTTTTGTTCAATTTCCTTTTTAAATAGTTTGTAGTTTTCTTCGAATAGGTCTCCTACACTTTTGGTTAGATTTATTCCCAAATACTTCATACTTCTCTCTGCTATTTTGAATGGTATCCTGTTGGTTAGATCTTCTTCCATCTTGGTGTTATTTGCATACACTATGGCTGTTGATTTTCGTTCGTTAATTTTGTACCCCGCCACTCTGCCAAACTCTCGTATAAGTTCTAGCAGTTTCTGTATTGAGTCTCCTGGTTTTTCTATGTATAGGATTATGTCATCTGCATATAGTGAAAGCTTGACTTCTTCGTTTCCTATACGTATGCCTTTGATTTCTTTTTCTTGTCTTATGGCCTCTGCAAGTACCTCTAGGACTATGTTGAATAGCAGTGGTGATAGTGGGCACCCTTGTCTTGTTCCAGATCTCAGTGGGAAGGGTTCTAGCTTTTCTCCATTCAGTATGATACTGGCGTTGGGTTTTTCATAAATTGCTTTAATTATGTTGTGGATTTTCCCATCTATGCCTACTTTGGCTAGAGTTTTTAGCATGAAGAGGTGTTGGATTTTGTCGAAAGCTTTTTCTGCATCTATTGAAACTATTATGTGGTTCTTGTTTTGCAGTTTTTGGATATGGTTTATAACATTTATGGATTTCCGAATGTTGAACCATCCCTGCATTCCAGGGATGAATCCTACTTGATCCGGATGAATGATCTGTCTGATGATTTTTTGAATTCTATTGGCTAGGATTTTGTTGAGAATTTTAGCATCAATGTTCATCAGAGAAATAGGTCTGTAGTTTTCCTTCTCTGATGGTTCTCTATCCGGTTTTGGGATTAAGGTGATGTTGGCTTCATAGAATGAGTTTGGGAGGGTTGCTTCCTCCTCTATTGTTTTGAAGAGCTTGTAGAGGATTGGGGTTAGTTCTGTTCGGAATGTTTTGTAGAATTCTGTAGTGAAGCCGTCTGGGCCTGGGCTTTTTTTCGTTGGGAGATCCTTGATGACTGTTTCAATCTCTACCTCGGTTATGGGTTTATTTAATTCTGCAGTTGCCTCCGGACTGAGTTTTGGTAAATGGTGGGAGTCCAAGAACTTTTCTATTTCTTGGTGGTCCTCAAATTTGTGGGAGTACAGTTCTTTGTAGTAATTTCTAATTATTTTCTTAATGATTGCAGTGTCTGTTGTTATGTTGCCTTTTTCATCTTTAATGCTGTTGATTCTCACTTTCTCTTGTTTTTTTTTGGTCAATCGGGCCAGTGGAGTGTCTATTTTGTTTATTTTCTCAAAAAACCAACTTTTTGATTTGTTGATTTTATGTATAGTTTTTTTGATTTCTATTTGGTTTATCTCCTCCCTTGTTTTGATGATTTCTTGTTTCCTATTGTGCGTGGGACTCTTCTGCTGCTGTTTTTCCAGATCCTGGAGGTGTGAGGTTAGTTCCTGTATTTGGCGTCTTTCTTGGGCCTTGACATGCGCTCCGATTGCGATGAATCTACCTCGTAGCACTGCTTTGGCGGTGTCCCACAAGTTTTGGAATGTTGTATCAGAGTTTTCATTGGTTTCCATGAATTTTTTGATCTCATCTTTAATTTCTTCTCTGACCCATTGTTCGTTTAATAGCATATTGTTCAATTTCCAAGAGTGCCTATACTTCCTGGGGAGTTTTGAGTTGTTGATTACCAGTTTCATCCCATGGTGGTCTGAGAGGGTACATGGTATGATACTAATGTTTTGGAAGTTGTTTAGATTCGCTTTATGTCCTATCATGTGGTCGATTCTGGAGAAGGTGCCATGCACCGCTGAGAAGAATGTATAGTCTGTGGCCTTAGGATAAAAAGTTCTATATATGTCTACTAAGTCCAGTTGTTCTATTGTTTGTGTGAGCTCTGTTGTTTCTTTGTTGAGTTTTTGTTTCGTAGACCGGTCCATTGTTGTTAGAGGTGTGTTGAGATCGCCTACAAGAATTGTGCGGGTGTCTATGTCTTCCCTTAAGTCTGTAAGTAATTGCTTTACGTAAGTAGGTGCATTAAGATTCGGTGCATAAACATTAATGATGGTGATTGCTTCTTGATGGATCATTCCTTTCACCAGTATAAAATGGCCTTCCCTGTCTCTTTTGATGTTAGTTAGAATGAAATCTATCTCGTCTGAAATTAGGATAGCTACCCCAGCTTTTTTTTCTCGTCTATTGGCGTGGAATATCTTTTTCCATCCCTTCACTTTCAGTTTCTTTGCATCCTTTCTGGTTAGATGCGTTTCTTGTAGGCAACAGATGGTTGGGTCTTGTTTGATGATCCATTCTATTAATCTCTGTCGTTTGATTGGTGAATTTAGACCATTTGTGTTGAGAGTTAAAATTGAGAGGTTGCAATTTTGCCCTGCCATGTGATTGTGTTGTGTGTGTGTTGTTGCCTATGTAATTGTCTTGTTTGTGCGGCCTTTAGTTTGGAGACCTTCTTATTTGCCAACTTTGTTTGTGATTTGCCTCCTTTTTGTCCGGGACTAGCGCATTTCTAAGGAGACTTTGCAGAGCTGGTTTTGTGTAGACATATTCTTCTAGTTTTTCTTTGCTATTGAAGTATCTGATTTCGTTCTCATATACAAATGAGATCTTTGCTGGGTAGATTATTTTTGGTTGACAGTTGTTTTGTTTCAGGACTTGGAAGATCTTTGTCCATTCTCTCCTTGCTTGTAGGGTCTCTTCGGAGAAGTCAGCAGTGATTCTGATGGGTTTTCCCCTGTATGTGATCTTTTCTCTACTTCGTACTTGTCTCAGGATTCCTTCTTTGTCTTCATTGGAGTAGAACTTGAGCACCGTGTGTCTGGGTGAAGATCTCTTTGGATCATGTCTGTTGGGAGTTCTCTGTCCATCCTGTATGCGGGGTGGATTCGTGTTCCAAGTGTTTTGGAAGTTTTCCTGTATAATTTCATCGAGCACTGCTTGCATCCCAGATTCTCTTTCTACTCCCTCGGGGAGGCCGATGATCCGAATATTCAATTTTCTAAGGTAATCCTTCATCTCTTGCATCATTTTATTAGTTTTGCTGAGGTTTGTCTCCAGCTGTTTGATTCGCTGGGCACTTTCATTTTGTGTGTCTTCTGTTTCAGAGATCCTTTCCTCTGCCGCATTTATTCTGTTGATGAGGCTTTCAATCTTATTATCTTGGGCGTCCAGTTTGGTTTTGATTTGTTGTATTTCGGTGATTATGCGGTTCTGGTAGTCTTCCAGCTTTGTGTCCACGTCTCTGAGAAATTTTAGCATTATTTTCATCAATTCCTTTGCTGGTAACACTTCCATGTCTTCATCTCGTATCGTCGATATTGATAATGGCTTTTGGCCCTTGTTTGGTGGGGTGCTGGCTCTTTCATCTGGAGCACAACTCTTTCTGGTGGTTTTTCCCATTGCGTTGGTGTATTCTGGTGAGGCAAATGGACCCGTGTGTTGAGGGGCTGTCAGGTGCTTTCCTGTAGAGATTGGAGCCTGCAGGCGTGGTGTTGCCGGGCGTGGTTATTTTCAAGGCACCGTTGGTGCGTTCTCAGGGCCCGGGGCTGTAGAGCACCACCTTGGGGGCCCAGTGGATTCCAGGCACACTCTGGGCACCTCTTCTACAGGTGTGACACCCCAGGGCGTGGAGGGATGGAGGCGCTCTCTGGGTGTGCCCCCTTCACGGGAATCCGCAGGGCGTAGAAGGTTTTATGTGCTTTCTCCCTGCGTTCTCCGTGTCAGGGACTGCAGGGTTTTTCAGAGCCCACCTGGTGCGTCTCCCACACACGGGACTGTGGGTGAGGCACTTTCCAGGCGTGGCTCTTGTGCAGTGAATCCACCACTCGTGGTGTGTGGGTGTTCAGAGCCCCTGCTCCCGTGTGGCTCCCCCACACAGGCCCTTAGCGGAGGAGTGACCCAGGCGCCCTGTTATAATGACTTCACGGCAGGTTCGCACCGTGTCAGTTTGGTGCAGGAGTTTTCAGGGCTCTCCTGGTGGGTCGCCCACGCTCAGAACTGCAGGGTGGGAGGCGAGAAGTGAGCAGTTCACTCTATGGGAGTGGTACCTGCGTGTCAGGGACACACAGCGCTACACTTCCCAAATCTGAGCTCTCCTGACACCTGACACCTGTGCTGCGGAGGTGCTGCTGCTGCAGGCGGGGCGCCCAGCCCGCTCGGTGCGGCGCGCACTCACCAGTGCGCTCGGTGGTTTCGTGCACTCACCAGGCAGGATGTGGGGGACTCCAGACCCTCGCCAGCTGCCTCTGCGCACCGAGCCGCACTGGTCCCCTCAGCGCAGGAACTTCCGAGGCGCCTTCCCGCGGCCCCCCTCAGCCACCAACACAACACCACTGTGCGTAGTTCCACACAGACCCAACAGTTTCGGCCGCCTGCTCCGCCTTCTCAGAGGCTGGAATCTCAGCAGGGGGCGAGAAATGCGGAGGCTGCCACGTCAACCCCGAGCTCACCAAACGTCCGGCTGCTGCAGTCTGCCTCCACCGCTGCCGAAGGCCTCCCGCCAGCGATGATCCCCCTGATCTCCCTGCCTCCGAGCTGGCCGCGTCTCCCGTCAGGCCGTTTTCAAAAGTGACTCAGCAGGTCTAGAGTGGGATGTCGGTTTCTCTGACTTTGCCCTGCTCCGTTCTCGTTGTTCTTCCGAGTTGTGTGGATCTTTTTGGCTCCACACTGTCCCAGGGAGCTTCACGGACCTCTCCCTGCGGTTCCCTGCTGTTCCTCTTTGCTGCTTCTGTAGCGTTCTATCCCTCTCTCACTAGACGCTCCCTCACAGCCTTCCTCCTACGTCGGCCATCTTCGCTCTCTCCAAGATTTAACTTTTTTTAAAAGAGATTTGAAGGCACAACTTGATAGTACTAGTGGGTGCTATTGAACATTCAAGGGAAGTATATTTGGGCACGGTTTTTAACAGCATTTCATTTTCTTGCAACTAAGCACTGTGAACTTCCTTGATCTCTCATAAAAGTCTCTTCTCATTTTTTCCATTTTAGTATCCAAACAATTGTGAATATTTTTGGCGAGAGCTGGTGTTTGTGTGTGAAGATTCCAGGACTGATTATGTAGTTTCCCCTAGACCCATCCTTCCAACTTTGCTGCACCCTACCACAAGGACACCATATGTGGAGATCTGACCTTAATTAACTAACTGGCTTTGGCAAAAGTAATTGAATTGTGTATCTTAAGCCAAGGTTCACTGTCAGTTTAGTAGGTTAGAGAGAAAGAAAAGGAAGAAAAGAAAGAACAGGAGAAGAGGTATGTTCTGCATAAACCCTTTAGTTATTTTTCTAGCTTTCTAACTCCAGGCATAGATAAGCAGGTGTCTTCTAAGTGAACAAATCATTGTCTCTAGAAACTCAGACCACAAGCCTTATACTTACAGCTTATATTAATAAAACTGAGATAAGATTCAGTGTCTTAATCTAGGTCATAACGATAGCTAGCAAAAAGGGCAGACCCAGGACCCAGATATTTACTCAGAATCCACCTTCAGTGATATTTTTTTATTACATATTACAAAGCTTTATTTTGCAAGACTAACGTACAGTGAAAATAAGCACATCTATTAGTAAAAAGACACAAATAAGAATGTGAAACTTACATCTATTTAAGCAAGCATTCTTAGTAAATATTTTGAGGTTTTTCCTTCTGTACATACACATATGTATGTGTGAATATGTAAATATATATATATGTATATATATATAATTTCACATGCGCAAAACTTTGCTATAACTTTAGTTGCTGTTCTCTAACAGGTTATTTTTCTCTCAGCATTCTACATTGTATTTCCATTTCATGAAACATATCGCTACTGAAACATGCTTAGTAACCATATATCATTGTAGATATATGACATTTTTAATCAACTCTCCCTGCTTTGGAGTTTGGTCTCATTCCCTAACTTTGGCTATTGCATATTAAACAAATAGTATAATCAGTGAAGATACATTGCACTATGCATCTCTACATCTGAGTGAAAGGTGGATTCCCAATGAAAATATTAACAGTATCTTTAAAAAAATAATTTATTCGACCATGCGCGGTGGTCTAGTGGCTACTAAAGTCGTTGCCTTGAGCTTTCCGGGATCCAATATGGTCACCAGTTCTAATCCTGGTAACTCTGCTTCACATCCAGCTCCCTGCTTGTGGCCTGGGAAGGCAGTCGAACCTGGCCCAAAGCCTTGTGATCCTGCACCCGCGTGGGAGATCCGTAAGAGCTCCTGGCTCCTAGCTTTGGATTGGCACAGCTCTGGCCATTGTGGTCACTTGGGGAGTGAATCATCGGACGGAAGATATTTCTCTCTGTCTCTCCTCCGCTCTGTATATATCTGACTTTGCAATAAAAATCAGTAATTTTTTTTTAAAAAAAAAGAAGAAAGAAAGAAAGATCTTCCATCCACTAGCTCACTGCCCAAGTAGCCACAATGGCCCGAGCTGAGCAGACCCCAAGACAGGAACCAGGAGATTCTTCCAGGTCTTCCATACAGGTACAGGATCCTAAGACCATCCTCTACTTCTGCATGGGAAGCATAGCAGCCAGGATTAGAACCAGCATCGCTATGCGATCCTGGTGCATGCATGGTGAGGTCTTCAGCCATTAGGTTATTGTGCTAGGCCCTAAATGTATCTTGACAATAGGATGCTGGATTCCCTACCATTCGCTATACTTACATAGCATATTATTCTTGTAGTTGTTACTGAAGGACTATATTATTGTAATAAAATATAGGAGAAATCAGTGTAGGAGGGAGTAAATGGGGTCGGGGGGAGAGCCCTGAGCCTATGGACCCATATCAAGAAAAATAAAAAAAAATAAAAAATATTATATCTTACCCCACAGTGGGTTTTTAATCAGTTCCGCTGATTGCATTGTCTGCACACATATACATTTGCGAGGAGATGTTTCATTAGTTTTTCCCTCTTTTGTGTCTTCTTTTTTCTGTGTTGTGTTCTGTGGTTAGATGCCTGCTTTGCAGTGTTGGGCAAGGCATTTAGACAGTCTGTTCCTTGATTTCTCATCCTTAAATAAGGGTAATCAGATATGTTTCATAGGATTGCAGTGATAATTTTTGAATGTAAGCATGAAATAAATTCAGAAAGAGTTAGTGTAAATCTTTGCAATGACAATAGACTATTTAGATATGGATCACTGAAAACTTCCCAACTGTTTTCATATTTGTGACAAATTTTGTATATCTGGTTATAATCTTTTCTATGAGTGAAGAAGGTATGTTTTGTGAAGCTCTGTGATGAGCTTTTTTTTTTTTTTAGATTTATTTTATTTTTATTGGAAAGGCGGATATACGTACAGAAGAGACAGAGAGGAAGATCTTCCGTCCCATGATTCACTCCCCAAGTGAGCGCAATGGCCGGTGCTATGCCCATCCGAAGCCAGGAGCCTCTTCCGGGTCTCCCACACGGGTGCAGGGTCCCAAAGCTTTGGGCAGTCCTCCACTGCTTTCCCAGGCCACAGGCAGGGAGCTGGAAGGGAAGCGGGGCTGCTGGGATTAGAACCAGCGCCCACATGGGATCCCGGGCGTGCAAGGCGAGGACCTTACCTACTTGCGCCACCGTGCCGCGCCCTGTGATGAGCTTTTGAAATACGAGTCATAGTGCGTCAATGAATTAAGGCCAGTGACCTCTAGCTAATTAACATACATTATGACAACTGGGAGCATCATTTAAAACTCAGGATATGAGTTTAATAAAGGAGCCCTCTCCCCAGGCAGTGAAAGTCTCGACAGGCAAGCTTTCTATTCTTAAAATCTCCATACAATCTACCCTAGTGTGAAATTTTACTGTCTTTTGAAGTTCAGTGTAGTTAATGACTAGAAATCCCCTCAAAATCCTCAATTGCTTATTTAAAGAAGGAATGCTCTGTAGCAGTGCCTGGGAAACACAAGAAATTGTGTCTATTATCTGCCGCTCCCTCCCGCCCCCCCCCCCAAAAAAATGTTCTGGATTAACTCTATTGCTGGTCACTAATAATTGTAGTAACATCAAAGAGATACAAGTAAAAAAAATGGAATTGTAGCCTTGGTAATAGCAGGTAAGTAGATAAGTGTTACAGCATTCAAGGGGGTTTTCAATCGATGAGGAAGAGCAAAAAGCTCCTGTGGTAATTCGAGGATTGGTGCTCAGGCCCTTGTGCTCACATTACCAATTAAGTGCCTTTGGCAACACCCTCCCAGCCTCAATGAGTATCAGTTTCTTCATGTATAAGGTGATTGTACGTGATTTACAAATGGTGGATTGTATCTATTAAGTCTACAAGGAGAATAAGTGTATTGAGGAGGCTTCCTTGGATGTTTATGATCATTCTTTCACCAGGAAGTTATTATACATTGAATGAAAGCAAGATGTCAGGTACCGCGAAGGGAAGAATAAACATTTCTTGTCCTTGCAACCAGGAATAATTTCCCCTCAATTATTGTACACTACGATCATACCATGTTTCAATGCATGTTAACTGCGTGTAACTGGTAAGAATAAGCTGAACCTTTAGAGTAACACATGGACTCATCTTGAAATATTCCCTACACAGCCAGAATTGATTGATACATAATCTACTTGCTAATGAGAAGCAACATCCCATTTATACATGATTCTACATTGAACTGAAAGGTTGCCAGGAAAGAAATGACCTGTAAAGACTGCTTAATGACTTTATTAATTACCACCGGACAAATAAAAGCACTTGATGACCTTAATTTCACAAAGGCAGATACTTTTCCTTTTGCTCTTCCTTGTATATTTCAAAATGTCTCTTTTTCCCCAAGATTTATTTGTTGATTCATTTGAAAACTTAGACACACAGACAGAGACAGAGAAAAAGAGAGAAACAGAGTTATCTTCAGTCTGTCCGTTTACTCCCCAAAGGCCTTATCTCGGGGGGCTGGCAGAAGCTGGGAGCCAGGAGCTTCTTCTGGGTCTTCCACATGGGTGTCAGGATCATCTTCTACTGATTTCACCAGGACATTAGCAGGGAGCTGGAGAAGAAGTGGAGCAGCTGGAATAGAAATTTGTGCCCATAAGATATGCTGATATGGCAGGCAGAGGCTTAATGGACCTTGTCAAGTGATTTTTTTCAAATGGAAAAAAACGTTAGGTTTGTGTTATTTCTCTTCCTGTCAGGTTTCAGATCAAATCACAAGTCAGATGCATGCGCCTATGCGCACCGTGTGTATACATGATCCAAGCGGAAAGTGCTTGAAAAAAATGTTAGTGCAGATTCCCAATTCAGAGAAACCTTTAAAGTTACTTATGTAATGATTACTGCAACCACATGATACTTTATATCATAGAGTTTAAACTTCATCTGCTTCTGAGAACTTTTGCATGTGAAAATGACTCAGGTTGGTCTGTTGCAGTTACCATAATCCAGATGACAGTTATCATCAACTGCTAGGCACGAAAGCGAAGCATGAGGACAAAATAAGATAAAAAGGGAGAAGGACAGAAGGAGCAGGTGGGTGCGGAATGTGGACAAGAGGGAGGTAGCAAAGGAAGTATCCTTCTGCTACTAAGTCTGTGTTGGATACACATGAAGTCTGTTCACTTTAGATAGATTGATAAGGGCAAAAAAGAAACAGTTGCTTGAAGCTACTATATTTTGCGTACATTTATTTCAATGGAATTAAAAATACAAAATTTCGTAGGTGAAGGAAGCTGTTTAATCAATCTTGAAACCTCCACCTCTTATTGGTTCAGCTACTACTTATTGGTTCAGGTAAAAAAGACAGAGACATGTCCTTTGCACAGTGATACCCATTGTGAAGACCTAAGCTGTATTTAAAGCTTAAGCACATATTACTAACTAGGTACATTTTTTTTTTTTCACTACAAGAGTCAAACAAACATCATACTTCCCTGATCTTAATTGTCGAATGAGCCCTTTTATTTTCCTTGTTGATATATGCAAAGTATCACATTCCTCAAACTTACAAAGCCAAGTGCTCCATTTGGTAACTTGCCCAGAAAAACAAATACAAAAGCATGTTTAGGTTATAAACTGCGTTTTTTTAAAAACCTAGATAATTTATCATACCTTCCCCCACCATAGGTATTTCTCATGAAGTATTGGTCAGATGTGTTAATAATAACTAAATTTAAAATTTGAAAAGACATAATAAAAGGGAGATGAAGATTCAAAATTTTTACTTATGCTCTTCTTTGTTTTAGCAAAAATTTAAGTAAATATACAATATGGATTCAATGTTATTTCTTTTTTTTAATTTTTATTTTATTTTTATTGGAAAGGCGGATATACAGAGAGGAGAGACAGAGAGGAAGATCTTCTGTCCGATGATTCACTCCCCAAGTGAGCCCAACGGCCCGATGCTATGCCGATCCGAAGCCAGGAGCCTCTTCCGGGTCTCCCACGCGGGTGCAGGGTCCCAAGGCTTTGGTCTGTCCTCGACTGCTTTCCCAGGCCACAGGCAGGGAGCTGGAAGGGAAGCGGGGCTTCCGGGATAGAAACGGTGCCCATATGGGATCCCGGGCGTGCAAGGCGAGGACCTTAACCACTGCGCCACCGTGCTGGGTCCTTAATGTTATTTCAATTTGTCATCATTTGGCCTGAGGCCCAAAATGTAATTTTGAAACATAACTTTTTCAGCATTTTTTTAAATAATTTTAAGCATGCTTTGTTAGGAAGTCATTGATTAAGTGTTAAGTAAATGACAAAGTAAGAGCTCTGAAGTTCTATAGATTCTTAAAATGTTGAATGGAATTCAGAAGAATTTTGGCAGCTATTGGTATTACTAAATGTTGAATATATATGTGTGCATATAATATATATAAAGTAAGTAATCATAAAATAAATTTAGCAATAATATAGTAAACAAAGGTTTCAAGAAAGAACTGAAATTACGTGGTGAGTCTTATGAGACGATATATGACATGAGATGATAGATCATCTAATGCAGCATTTTGTTCTTAGTATCTGACTATATGAGCCACTGCTTATGTATTATAATTTTAAAATTCTGAGGGCTGACATTTTGGAGTGGCAGGTAAAGCCACTGCCTGCAACGCTGATATCCTATATGAGTACTGGCTCAAGTACTGACTGCACAGCTTCCTCCTAATGACCCGGGAAATGCTGTGGAAGATGGCCCAGGTGTTTAGTCCCTGCCACCCACACTGGATATCTTTGGGTTCCTGGCTTCAGCCTAGACCAGCCCTGAACATTACAACCATCCAGGGAGTGAGTCAGTGGATGCAAGATCTCTGTGAGTCTCGCCTCTCTGTAACTCTCAAATAAATGGATAAATCTTTAAACAAAATTTAAATTCTGTGCACTAGAGAATTTTTGTGCAAGTATCAAAGGTGTTAATAATATCAAGGGCCTAGCACAATAGCTCAATTGGCTAATCCTCCCCTTCAAGTAATTGGATCCCATATGGGCACAGGTTCCTGTCCTAGCTGCTGCACTTCCCATTCCCATGCTTATGGCCTGGGAAAGCAATAGAGGATGGCTTAAAGCCTCGGGACCCTGCGCCCATGGGGAGACCCCTGAGGAGCATCCTGCCTCCTGGCTTCAGATTGGCTTATTCTTACTACTGCAGCCTTTTGGGGAGTGAACCAGGGGATAGAAGATTTTTCTCTCTGTAAAGTTGCCTTTCCAATAATAGTAATAATAATAATGTTGAGCCACTACATTTACACACATAGATATGAAGTGCCAAAGTACTAACAGATACTGATTGATTCAATTAAAACCAAGTTAAATGTAAATTTGATAAAGCATTTAATTGAAATCAGTATGTTCATCAAAAATTTCTCATACCTTTGTAGATTTGTACAGAAAGAAAAGATGCTTTTGTTTGAGAAATTATAAAATGTCACTTTGTCAATTCAGAAAACCATATGTCCTATCAATGTGTCTTAGAAAAAACAGTGGCGAAAATATATGCCCTTGTCGTATTTTTCAGTTTAAAAACATAATGTATCTCTAGTTTCACATTTTTTTAAAAGTTTTTATTTTTTTATTCAAGAGGCAGCTCAGGGTCTGTCACAAAGGCTCAACTAGCTAATCCTCCATCTCAAAGTACCAGGATCACAAATGGGCTCCAGTTTGTGTCCCATCTGCTTCACTTTCCATCCAGCTCCCTGCTTGTGGGCTGAGAAAGAGGCGGTTGGCCCAAAGCCTTGGGATCCTGCATTAACCCAGGAGAACCAAGAGAGGCTCCTGGCTGCTGGTTTTGGATCAGCTTAGTTCCAGCTGTTGCGGTCATTTAGGGAGTGAATCAGCAGATGGAAGTTCTTTCTGTCACTACTTCTATCTGTAAAAATCTGTCTTTTCAACAAAAGTAAATAAATCTTTTTTTTTTTTTTAAGGCATTGAAAGTAACAGCAAGACTGAGCAAGAGTGAGTGGGAGGGAGAGAGAGAGGGAGAGAGAGAAATCTGTGGTTTCAATGGCAAATAGTTACAGCAGGACTAGGTCAGGTTGAATCCAGTGGCCAGGAACTCTACCACGGTCTCCCTGGATGAAAGGGTCCCCAAATCCTTGATTCATCTCTTTAAATTTTTATTGAATTTTCTGTACAGAAAGTCCTAGACTTTCTGAACAGAAACACATCATCCATCATCACCTAAATATTTTTTCTTATATTGTGACCAGTTTAAGTATAGAAGAATAACAACTATAAAGTAGAAAAATGAATTTTTAACCTATCATATGGGAGACAGCGCTGTGTCAGAGTTAAGCTGCCTTTTCTGAAGCCGTTATCCAATAATTGATCTGTGGTTTGACTCCTGACTGCCCCATGCCAGACCCAGCTGCCTGCTAATGTATCTGAAAAAGTGGCAGAAACAGGCAACCATTAACCTTAATAAAATAAGCAGGTACCAAACCACGATTAACATAAGTTTTCTGTGATAGCTGTCAGTTAATACAGAATGCTCAAAGTTGTGTAGGAATGAAATGGTCACCTTGAGATATGTGCTGTGTTCACACTCCTGTGTAAGTGTGGTCTTCCTATGATGTGCTTCAATAATGTGATTAGTGGCAATGTAAGCAAGTGACTAGTAAGTGAATCAACATGAAGTCTTTGGAAAACTGATGAGGACAGGAAGGGAAGGGAGGGTTTGGAGGAGAGCAGGGAGTGATAGAGGTGTGGCTTTCTGCTTGGCACTGCCCACGGAGCCCATCAAACCTAATCTGTTCATGTTCATAAAAAACTTAAGAAAATGACCACTACTAATGGATGGTCTCAATCCCTATCACTCTCAGTCACTCTGTCACTTTGTCTTTTGAATACAAAAAAAAAAAAGGAGTAAAATGTAAAAATGTAAAGAAAAAGTCCATTATGTTGTGAAATGAAATTGTTGATTGAAAAATATAAATTATTCAGAATGTCATTCTATTTTGTGACACTCTTACATCAAAATGCCAATAAAAACTTTTGTGTAACTTAATAAAATGATTCTACACCTGATAATTAAGATTTCATAATGGGAGAACCAGGTATTAAAATTTTGAAACAACAGAATATCTCATTGATGTACCACAGAAGAGGATGTGTTTAAAACAACAAGAGTTTTGTAACCTCCCTTCTGTGAAGAAGCAAGCAGCCAGAAGTGATATGCCAATCTTTCAATTCCTTTTCTTTTCTTTTTCATTTTACCGAAAATAGTTTCCATTGAGAATAATTAGCTCATGATTAAACTGTTAAACTAACTTTAGGAAATATTTTTTTATTAAATTTTACAAACAAGAGTTAAGGATTTAGTATGAACAAACAAAACACCATAAGGACTCTGGGGCTAATTCAAATTCATCATTGGCACAAGCCACCCCTAATGCCAATGGGATTTATTTGTGTTACAGAATTGGTCTTATTTCTGGCAGACTATTTCAAACTTAAATCTTAGCCCCAAATTACATGAATTCCACATACTTGGAATAAGGAAAGGCTTCAGTGGGTAAGTCATGAATACCTTTTCTGTGTTACCTTGCTCTATTTTGAAAGATGAGATTTATCCTGATGTGTCTGAATTTAAAGTATAAACAGCTGGGTTAGCCAGACGACTTATGTATTGATTTTGTAACAGCAGCACTATTTTTTTCAGGCCAAACATCTAGGTAATGAAAGTCATAACCTGCTGTATCCCAAACCTCTTGTGCTTTAACTTGAAAGTAAAAGATTCTTCCACTGTTTATGGGTCAAAAAATGGACTTGAATAACAAACCGATGATTCTAGTAAAGTGAGCTATTTGCAGGACTCCATGAGGTTCTATGATATGCACAGGAGAAAATAAGACCAAGCTCACTCCCGACAGGTCAGTTCTGCAATAAAGCTTTGTACTTCCCCAGACTTGGGTCTGAACTATACCTTCTGGCTCAGTGTCACATCTATCTCGACAGTCCGTGGTTCATCCTTGCTCTTAAAAAGAGAAGGCAGGATTGTCTAACCCTCAAGTTGGTTAACTTCCATGGTTCCCAAGTGTGTGTGTTGAAAGATCTCTTTGCAACAACCACGCCCTAGCCAACACTAACATAATGGAGAACCTGTGAACAGCTTGCTGGAGTGATTGTTACAGGGTTTGAAGCTAAGAGATTGACTTTCATTCAAACAATGGAATTTGCACTCAAAATGCAAATGTTCTGGCTTACATTTCTTGGGCTTTTCACACTGGAGATTGTGTAGTCTCGAAATGTGTTAATCCTCCCCCAAAGTCCAGAGCGTGAGGCACTCGTGTCACTTCAACATGACTCCTCTTTTGCCAGCTTTGAGTGACCTTCGCTTCAAAGACAAAATCAAACTCCACAAGCGGGTTTTTCTAAGGAGTTCTTTTTTTGCTACACACTCCTCCCTTTCTAGAGTCTCCAAATGGGCTTAATTCTAGCTCTAGCTAGGCTGTTGGTAAACCAACTGAACATTAGGGTTCTCAAAACTATGCAGTTGATTGTGGGTTACTCCAAGGAACTGTACTGAAGAATGGTAATATAATCTTGCAAAGTATGTGCCATCTGTATACTAACAATAGGAAATGCATAAAACATAACACTGAAGGATGACACTTTGACCTCTGCGTTGTCAATCTTTTACACGTAGAAATGCAATGAAAATTTGTGATTGGAACTTTCGAATTTCGTATTTTTTTTCTTCCTGTACAAAATTGCAAATGTCTTTAGTGTCAAATTTTATTTAATATAGATACAAGATTTATCAGCATTATTAGCTGTTGACTGTCATTTGCTACAAAGGCAGAAATCTAAATTCCATATGTTACACAGTTTCTATTCTCCCCTCTGGTCATAATGCCTCTTGTATCTATGTATGTTTGCTCTTATTCTCTAGACAAGAAAATACCTCTTAATTTTAGAAAATTTGTTACCATTTATTCCAAATGAGTAGACTTTGTTTTATGTATAGTCACATCAATTTTGTGAAGCTATTTTTATGAAGGTCTATATTTCAGTTAGTCAGACGGGGAAACTTCTGATGACTGACCATATGTTCGAATAAAATACATAATATTCATTATGAGAATATAATTATTCATATGGTAAATTCACATCACTTAAATGTGTGCTGATAGTAGCTGCAGACCTTTGGCACACATGAAATGCCTGTACCTCACAGTAGAATACCTGAGTTCAAGTACTGGCTCTGGTTTCAATTTAAGCTTCCTGATAATGCACACCCTGGAAGGTGTGATGGTTCTTGGGTCTCTGCCATTCACAGGTTGAGATCTAGGCACTAGAATCTGGCCTAGCCTGTTAGGGCTGTTGCAAGCACCTAGGGGTGAACAATCAGATACTAGAACTATCTGTTTCTTTCTTATTGTCTGTCTTCTGTCTCTCTCTCTCCCTGCTCTCTGTCAGTTCCCTTCCCTTTGTTTTTCCATAAGTAAATAAAAAAAAATTAGAAAAGAAACATCTCATTTAAAAATAAGTAAATGTAAAACTCTTAGTTTTATTTTGTAACATCTCTTTTTAAAAATCATTTATTTTATTGTTACTAGAAAGTCAGATATACAGAGATGAGGAGAGACACAGAGGAAGATCTTCCAACTGTTGATTCTTTACCCAGGAAGCTGAATCAGCCAGAACTGATCCTATCTGTAGCCAGGAGCCCAGAGCCTCTTCCAGGTCTCTGACACCAGTGCAGGGTTCCCAGACCTTGGGCTGTCCTTGACTGCTTTCCCAGGCCACAAGCAGGAAGCTTTTAAAAAGCATAAATAAATATGTGTATATGTAATAAAAATAGATAAAAAATCTATCTAAATATCTATGTATATTTAAACATCATATTTTATAAAAAAATTTATACCTTTATATTATCTAGCTGCTGTCTAACTACATCCATATTAAACTACTTAATGAAAATCACTTTTTCCCATGTTTGTGTGTCGCTATTGTCCAGTCTCAGTTGCATAGCCCTGATCTATATATCTAACACTTTTCATCTTATTTCCTGTTATGATAATCATCTTTCTTCTTTAGTTCAAGTAGTTTGCTTTTGTAGCAGATCTTTTTGGAACTACTTTAGTAAAGATTACCCAGAGTTTCCTTAGTTTAACATGCTTTATTATACTTTTATCTTTTCTATATAATCCTATTGTAAGCTATGATGTATTACCTCTGTTGAATATTATTTCAATGCTTTATGATGTCTGTTGCTGCTATTGAGATGTTTTTTGCCCATTCAACTCTTTTTTATAATCTCTTTTTTTTGCAATATCGTTTTAATATTTGAATTTGAGACTGGTGTTGTGGTCAGCCACTGCCTGTAATATTAGGATTTAATATGGAAGCCGGTTTCAGTCTAGGCTACTCCCATTTACTTCTCTGCTAAATTTCCAAGCAAAACAGTGGCGGATGGCCCAAGTCCTTGGGCCACATACTCACAAGGAAGAGCTGGATGAAGTCCATGAATCCTGGCTTTGGCTGGCTGAACCCGGACCATTATAGTTATATGGGGAGTGAACCAATGGATGGAAGACCTCTCTATCTCTCCCTCTCTGTCAATAACTCTTCTTTTAAACCCCATTTTAATGTCTTAATTTGAAGATGGATTTTTTAAAAATTTCCTTGAAGTTACTTTCCTTTTCTAAGTAAAACACTGCATTTAATATATACTATACCTGTGACATCGTGTCTTCTAACATGCTCATTCCCTGTAAGGATTCTGAACAGATGTGTACTGGATCAGAGATGATGTGATGAATCTGCATCCTTCAGGAACCCTCAAGATTAAGGGTCATAAAATCGCCAAGGGGGAATGAAATGGCATAGACAGGTAAACAGCTAGCTTAGGTTCACAAGTTGAAATACATACCTTGCCCACCCTGTCTAATCCTATCTGCCTACCTGTCAATCAGATGCTCCCTGCAGGAAGTATTTTCCCTCCACTGGATCCTGGAGGTGGTTCTGGGTATTCACTTCCCCCTTACCAGGCTTAAAGAAGTCTTAAAGAAGGCTTTAAGCCTGGCAAAAGGGAAGGGCCTGGGGGAAGTGTTTTCTCTCTTCTTATTGACACAGAACTCTTATGGAGAATGAGAGCCAGATAGAATTGTAAGATATCAGGAGGAGGCTGTATTTCTAGCAACCACCATACCACATAGCCAAAGTTAAGAGGTTTTAGGCTCCCATCCATGCACAATATCCATAGATTTCTCTCACATCATCTTATCAGCAGACCAGTGATTGCAAGTAATTTTTTCAACTGTCTGTTGATTATTTGTCATTCAGTCAACTTAGGTGGTATGTATCACAAATTATCCAATCAATTTATGTGGTGTGCACTATAAAATATTCAATCAACTTAAACTATGACACACACCTTAAGCCAATCAGCTAAAAAACAGCTGCAGAAGCAGATAAATATCCACTGCTGTCCTATCACTGGTGCACATTGTCACAGCAATGGAAGGATTCTATCACCTCTGGAAGAAGGAATCAAATCACAATAAACTAACACGGATCCAGAATCAGCCCCACCAGTCTACATCAAAGACTAGCTCAAGATGCAGCAGCAGCTCTGCAGGACTTGTACTAGCTCCCTGATCATGGTGCAGGAAAATAGCAAAAGATTGTCCAAGTACACAGAAATAGCAAATGGAAGATTTCTCTCCTCTTTCTGTAATTCTGACTTTTAAAAACAATAACAACAAAAGAATAATATGTAAGTAGACTTCAAAGAGTTTATGGGAAATTGTTATTGTGGAAAATACACATGCATATCAATTTTTTGCATCAAAATAAACTTCTATTGACATGTCATAACATGCCTAAACAGAATCTGATTTGAGGCAATATGATGGTAAATGCATCAATTTGTAAGCAGCCACTGCTAAAGAAAGCAACAAGAAGTCTATAGAAATTAAAGTAAGAACGAGCCTTAAATGAATGAAAAACTTTGGTTAAAAAAAATGGTGAAATAATGGCATGCTTATTTAAAATAAATGCAAGCAATGCTCCAAGGAATTCAGAAGTTTACAAATAAATAATTAATTTCAAAAAAGAACAAGTCATCATGGTGTTTGAAATCTACTATGGGCAGACTATCCATGGCAATTTGTGAGAGGAAAAATTAACCTTCTCTATGTATTAATCGAAAGTTTTTTAAAACTTGACAGTTTAGGGCCCGGCGCGGTGGCGCAAGTGGTTAAGTCCTCGCCTTGCACGCCCGGGATCCCATATGGGCGCCGGTTCTAATCCCGGCAGCCCCGCTTCCCTTCCAGCTCCCTGCCTGTGGCCTGGGAAAGCAGTTGAGGACTGCCCAAAGCTTTGGGACCCTGCACCCGCGTGGGAGACCTGGAAGAGGCTCCTGGCTTCGGATCGGCATAGTATTGGCCCGTTGCGGCTCACTTGGGGAGTGAATCATCGGATGGAGGATCTTCCTCTCTGTCTCTCCTCTCTGTATATCCGCCTTTCCAATAAAAAATAATAAAAATAAATCTTTAAAAAAAAAAAAAAACTTGACAGTTTAATCCTTTTTATACTTCTCTGAAATTGTCGTCTTCATATTTTACTTGTTCAATATTGTGATTAGTAATGAAGTAAGCATATGGATGTAGAATGGATTAGAAAACATTTCTTTTTTTTTTTTTTATTGTTGCTTACATTGTATTATGTAGTACAGTTTTATAGGCGCTGGGGATTCCCCCCACCCCTCCCATACCCCTCCCCCCATGGTGGATTCCTCCACCTTGTTGCATAACCATAGTTCAAGTTCAGTTGAGATTCATTGCTTGCAAACACATGCCTAGCATAAAGTTCAGCGTCTTATTGTCCAGATAAATTCAGTGGCCTCTTGGGGAGACCTTCTATGGTCTGAAGATAGGCCTAACAGAGTAAAGATCCGGTCAGTTAAAAGCCCCAACAAGGCCTCAGTATCAATATACAACATTATGGAATGAATTGACATAGTATTGGGTAAACAATATGTTAAAAATAATGCAAGTTCCATTCTTCGAAACATCTGGGTTGAGACAGTATAAATGACAGGTTCAAAAAATAACAAACAACCATACAAAAATTACAGGTTAAATCAAGGCAAACATGTGGTATCTAATCTTTTGGGATTCACTCATTTCCCTTAGCATTATAGTTTCCAGTTGTGCCCATTTAGCCACAAAGAACTGCATTTTGTTTTTTTTTAATAGCTGAGTAGTATTCCATGGAGTAGATGAACCAAAGCTTTCTTATCCAATCTTCTGCTGATGGGCATTTTGGTTGCTTCCATGTTTTTGCAATTACTGATTGTGCTGCAATGAACATAGGGATGCATGTTGGTTTGTCATAAAGCAGGTGTTTTGGATATATTCCTAGGAGTGCTATTGCTGGGTCATATGGTATGCAGATTTTGAGTTGTTTGAGTGTTCTCCAGACTGATTTCCATAGAGGCTGTACCAATTTGCAGCTCCACCAGCAGTGGAGTAGGGTTCCCTTTTCCCCGCATCCTCGCCAGCAAGCGTCGTTGGTGTTCTTGTTTATGTGGGCCAATCTTACTGGTGTTAGGTGGTACCTCATCGATGTTTTAATTTGGATTTCCCTTATTGCTAGGGAGCTGGAACATTTTTTCATATGTTTGTTTGCCATTTGGACTTGTTCCTTTGTGAAATGTTTGCCCATTTCCCGTGCCCATTTCTTGAGTGGCTTGTTCGTTTTGGTTTTTTGGTTGTTTTGAAGTTCTTTGTATATCCTGGAAATTAGCCCCCTATCGCCTATATCGTGTGCAAAGATCTTCTCCCACTCTGTGGGTTGCTTTTTTACTTTGTTGATTGTTTCCCTTGCTGTACAGAAGCTTCTTAGTTTGATGAGGTCCCATTTGTTTATTCTGTTCTCAACTGCTATTGCTTTTGGTGTCCTTCTTAGAAAGACGGAACCTACTCCTAGGTCTTGCAGGGTATTTCCTACATTTTCTTGCAAGAGTTTGAAGGTTTCTGGATGTAGGTTTAGGTCTTTTATCCATGTAGATTGGATCTTGGTGTATGGTGATAGATGTGGGCCTATCTTTTTGTTTCTACAGGCTATCAGCCAGTTGTCCCAACAACATTTACTAAAGAGGCCTTCCCACTTGCTTGAGTTGTCATTGGTCTTTTTGTCAAAGATTAATTGGCTGTATTTGTGTGGGTTCCCTTTTGGTGCTTCTATTCTATTCCATTGATCTTCCTTTCTGTCTTTGTGCCAGTACCAGGCTGTTTTGATAACCACTGCTCTATAGTATGTCCAGAGGTCCGGGATTGTGATTCCCTCTGCTAACTTCTTATTTTTCAGGATGGTTCTAGCTATTCATGGAGAAAACATTTCTTTTTAAGAAGTATGGAGAGAGAGGAAGAAGGGATTGGAGATGGAGAGAGAGAGAAGTGTGGTTGCTCCCCTGGAACTGTATCTGAGGAATGCATGAAATCTGTTTTTCTACATTAATGAAAAATAAAAACAGATAGGTTAGTAATTTGGAGTTACTAGTAGCAACCAAAAAATAAATATAAGTAAACACAGAGAACATATGCTGACTTGATTTTCTCTGGGTAAATTTCCAGGATGGGATGGCTAGAGGGTATGGAAGATCTATTTTAAGATCTTTGAAGTAATCTTGCCTACTGTCATCCATAATGTTTTTTTGTTACATTATTTTTTATTGATTACATTGCATTATGTGACACTGTCTCATAGGCTCTGGGCTTCCCCCAACCCCTCCCTAGGCCCTCCCCTCATGGTGGATTCCTCCACTTTGTTGCAGTATTACGCTTCAAGTTCAGTTAACATTTTTTTCATTGCAAACATAGAGTCCAGCATCTTATTGTCCAGATAAATTCAACGGTTTCTTGGGGAGACCATCTCCTGTCTGAAGGTAGAGCTGGCAGAATGTCATCCTGGTCAATTAAAAGCCACAACATAACATCAACATCAATTTACAACATTATGGAATTAATTGATATGGTATTGAGTAATCAATATGTTCAAAAATACAAGTTCTTAACTGCATCCTCTGACTACTTCATTGAAATTTCAATTTTAGTTTATATACAGAACTGGCTGCTATACACCTTAAAATGAATATAGGGTACTATTCAGCTGTCTTATGACTATTTTCATTTTAGTATTCAGCATCTTATAGTGTTGAAGCTTAATTTTGCTGGGCTTGGCAGATTTGGGGATAGTCTAAACTGGCTTATAACTCTAACAAGGCATATGTCAACAGTTGAAGTGCAGAACAGTTTTAGGTGGGGTGTGCAGAGAAATCTTCAATACCTTAGTGAGGAGTAACTAATCCTTGTGTCTTACCTAGTAAGGCATGTGTGAGTCCATGCTGACCATTTCCTGTCTTGTTCCAAGCTTTCCTTCTTGTTTTCTGTCTATTCCAATTTGTGTGCATGCGCGCATGTGTGTGTGTGTTTTGGGGTGGGGGACTTCGGAGTGACCCTGATGGTCATTGCAAGATAGGGTGGGGATCCAAAGTTGGAACTAAGTGAGGCCCAAAGAAAGCTCTCTTCCATGTCCTGAAGGAAAGCTCTTTTCCTAGTCCTGAAGGAAGCTAACTTTCCGATGACCTTGAATCCTGCAAGGAAGGGCTTGGGCTTCTTCCATCTCATGTGGTAGATACAAACTGGGGTGGATGACCTCAGAGTTCTTGACCTCCGAAGGCATTCCAGTTCCCCATGCTTTGCTTGGCAGTTGGGATGTAGTCCTTGGTGCCCATACTGATAGTCCTTGGTGAGGATCCGGGAGTCCCCAGGGTTGGGATACAAGCCTCCTCCTGTCCGCCTGCTCCACTCTGGGATCCCCCACTACTTTGTGCATATGACCTCCTGTTAAGAGGTTGTCAGGATCGCTCTTGATTCCCCCTGTATATCTTTGTAGTTTTACTATTGTCTGATTCGAATCTGTTGTCCATAAGTTACCTGTTATGTTCCTGATAGGTTATACTTCACGTCTTCCTCACACATTCTAAGGAGATGGAAGATTTCTTTGCTCTCCCTCTTCATTTCTGAGTACCATAGGGTCTTAAAAGTATATTAGATTTTACAGTTCTTTGATGTAGATCAGAGGCAGTCTGACTCATATTGATTGTTGGTTCATTGGTTACTTCACAATATCATATTGCATGAGATACAGGCAGTTTGGGGTTGAAATAATATAACTGTTTTTCAGATTGACATCATTTCATAACAGCCACTTCAATAACAATAGCAACAACATCAACAAATTATATCACCCTGAAAAAAAAAACAACACACCACTGAATAGCCAACACATGCGTGACAAACAGGAAACACAGAAGTCTCTTGGGAAAAATGATGCCATCGTATACTTCATGAGCATGTGATGAATTCTACTAGAGAAAAGAGATTATTTGGAAGGAACCAAACTGAAATTAAAACATCAAAACAGATGGGATACAGCCAAAAAAGCAAACAAACAATTAAAAAAACACAGTGTAGATTGGACTGTTGGAGTTACACTTTCCATGTTGGCTTGCTTAATGAGAGAGAATATATGGTACTTGTTCTTTTATGATTGACTCATTTCACTGAGCATAATGGTTTCTAGTTGGGACCACCTGGTTGTAAATGGAATAATTTCATTCTTCATAATAGCTGAATAGTATTCCATGGAGTAGATGTACCACAGTTTCTTTAACCACTCTTCTTTGGATGGGCTTTGGTTTGTTTCCATGTCTTTGCTATTGTAGATTGTGCTACTGCAAACATAGGATTACAGATCCTCTTCTCATATACAGATTTCACTTCTACTGGATATATTCCTAGGAGCAGGATAGCTGGGTCATATGGTAGATTTATTTGCAATTTTCCAAGCACTCTCCATACTTATTTCCACAGTGGTTGAACTAGCCTACACTCCCACCAGCAGTGAAGGAAGTTACCTTTCTCCCCACATCCACGCCATCAGGTATTGTTAGTAGAGTTCTGAATGTAGGCCAGTCTCACTGGAGTTAAGTGGTACCTCAAGGTGGTTTTCATTTGTATCTCTCTAATGGCTAGGGAGCCTGAGCATCTTTTCATATATCTGTTAGCCATTTGAACCTGTTCTTTTGAGAAATGTCTTTGCATTTCTTTTGCCCATTTTGTTGCAAGGTTGTTTATACTGGTTTATGTGCACCCAACAGTGAATTGGGTGCCTTTTTTCCTCATATCTTCCTCAAATTCATTGTTTTTGATTTCTGGACAATATTCACTTAAACTGGGTAAGATGAAACCTCAGTGTGGCTTTGATTTGCTTATCCCTGATGGAGAGTGATTGCAAGTAATTTTTTCAACTGTCTGTTGATTATTTGTATTTCATTCTTTGAAAACGTGAGTTCATTTTCCAAAAAAAAAAACCTGGATTTTTGCTGTTTCTGAATTTCTTGAGCTCTTCATATATTACAAATCTCAATCCGTTATCCAGTGCACATATTGCAAGTGTTTCTCCCATTATGTTGGTGCCTTTTCACTTTGCTAAGTGTTTCCCTCTTTGAGCAGATATTCTTGATGTAACCTCATTTTCAGTTTTCATTGCCTGTGCTTTTGGGGTCTTTTCCAGGAAGTCATTGCCTATTCCATTGGCTTACACAGTTTCCCCATTTTTTTTTTTTTTTTTAGTGTTTTGATGTTACTGGGTCATAGATGAAGACAGTCAATCCATTTTGAGTTGACTTGTAAAGTAGGCTTTTTATTTCATGCTTCTACATATTTTAAAATAAATTTCCCAGCATCCTCCTTTGAAGACATTTTTTCTCTGAGAATTGATTTTAGCTTGTTTTCCAAGTTATTTTATCTATGTGTTTACCTTAACATCTTGGGTTTCTATTCTGTTTCACTTATCTACAGATATATATTTTTTCCATGTCATTGAGAGCCTTCACTGTTTGAAATTTCCATTTGAATTTTAGATACAATAATACTTCTTTATTTAAAAAAAATCCTTCCTGTTCTATTTCTTATATCCTGCTTTAAAAAAAAAACATTTATTTTTATTGCAAAGTCAGAGATATATAGAGAGAGGAGGCAAGACAGCTAGGAAGATCTTCCATCTGATGAATTACTCCCCAAGTGACCACAACAGCCAGAACTGCACCAATCTGAAGCCAGGACCCAGGAACTTCCTCCAGGTATCCCACATGGGTGCAGGGTCCCAAGTGTTTAGGCTGTCCTTGATTAATTTCCCAGACTACAGCAGGGAGCTGGATGGGAAGCAGGGCTGCTGGGATTAGAACCAGAGCCCATATGGGATCCTGGCAAGATCAAGGCGAGGACTTTAGTCTAGGCCACTGTGTCAGGCCTAACCTGTTATTTTTGATGGTTTCATATTCTTGTCTATTTGTTTAAAATATTTTCTCTTTTCTTATTACATACTGTGTTTTATAATCTAGTAAATTCATTTTTTTGGTGGATCATTTGATCGTAAATTGATTGTCTTCATGGCTCTCATGCAAATGACTGTCATTTGTTTGACTTTCATTATTTTTTGTTTTACCTGAGCCTGTAGGTGTCCTGATATCCCGAATAGAGAATCCCTTTAAGGTTTGTGCAGAGAAATTGTGTTTGTTTTCATTAGAACCCAGAAAGTATTACTTAACCATGAGAGTATAAAAAAAGAAGAAAATAACACATTGAAAATCCATCCTCAACAACAAGTCTCAGCATTATATTTTCCAATTTGAGGTGGTTCCATAATTAGTTGGGTTTGTAAGCATGCCAGCTTCTGTACTATTTGTTTGCAATGATAACTGTGAATTCAGGTTAACTCTCTTTTCATGTTTAATTTTACCTTTTTATTTTTAATATCACACTTCCTAGTATACTGCTTGTTATTTTATTTAGCTGGCAATCATCTTGTGATTAATTTAGTCTATTATATTTTGCAAACAAAGCTCCCAAATTAATTTGAATGGCTTACATTCAATTTCAGTGCTGACTCATAATACTCATGTCTAGATTATTTAAAACATTTTAAAAATTTGTAATTATTATTTAAATGCCACCTAAAAACCTTGATACTGATTTATTTTTATTCTAACGTATCTTTATTTTGAAAGGTGGTTTACAGTGAAAAAGAGAGAGTGAGAAAGAGAGAGAGAGAGAGAGAAAGAGCTTACATCCTCTGGTACCCTCCCAACAATTCCACAACGGTCAGAGCCAGGAGCTTCTTCCAGGTTTCACACCTGCATGCTGGGTCCCAAGAATTTGGGCCATCTTCCACTGCTTCTCCAAGCTACAAGCAAGGAGATGGATGGGAACAGGAGCAGCTGGGGCATGAACCAGTGCCCATATGGCATCCAGACTTATGAAGGTGAGAATCTAGCTGCTGAGACATCATGCCAGGCCTTATCTGTTGCTTTTTCTAGAATGTAATAGGAATGCTACAGGGAATATTGATTGTAAAGCTTTTGAAATGTGGATTCTCTGAATTCAGATATTCCTCAAGTGTGAAACGGTAATATTTGAATATGAAAATTCAATTTAGCCTATTGTTAGGGGTGAAAGTGGTCTTTGCATGCTTATAAAAGCAATATCAGCTTACATTTAGAAATGGCACTAATAATGTAACTAAGTTTCTGGGAAACTTAAAGATGCTAAATAGAGTTGTTATGCATTCTAGTGAAAATGATTTGAGACGTAATTAAAATTTGTAATGAGCTCATTATAAAGTTTAAATAAGTAAGTGAGCTTCCTTTTAAATACATTTTTATGTAACTTAACATATTAAAATATTATTAAATTTAAGATTCAATGACCTAAGCAACAAGGAAGTAACAAACGATTTAACCCAAAATCATAATTATATTTGTCAATGTCTCACGTACAAGTTGCACAGGTTCACGAGGTATAGTTGCTAAGAGATAACTGTACTGTTTTCCAGCTTTTCAATCCACAAAAACGAATGTATTGATTTGTCACCAAGAATATCATGAAAATTAATAATTATAGTGCATCATTGATTGTGTTTGCATAGAGCTCAAAAGAAGGAACATTTAATTATAGGTCAGTAAAACCAGTTAGAGAGCTTCTTTGGCAGTGTAATACAATTTGAACAATCAGTATAATGCTTCAAGCATCATCTGTTTTATCTGTGGAAATGGGATGAAATGTTGTTCTGTTACTATTTAACACAAGTACATGAGAAGTAGTGTGAAAATATTTGTAAATAAGATTCTATGTATAGCTATTTTATTTTTGTCTATTAATCTGTCTGCTGTGATGCGCTGCATTGTCAAGTTTCATTTTTAGCAAATTGATTTTTGGAATCTCCTTAATCTCTCTCTCTCTCACACACACACTGTTAGTTACTTTAAGTGATTGTATGAATATTCTAGTAGTTTACACAGTTTAGTAAGTCTTTCCTTTTATTCAAATATGCCAATGTAATGGCATATTTGTATTAAAGATTTTATCATGCAATCATTATTTTGCTCTTATTATATACATGCATTCTGGATGTGCAGAATCTCATTCTGTCTAGGAAAATATATGGATTCTCTTTAGTATTTAAACCTCTTCATAAAACAGGAACCACATAGAAGGAGCAAAAATTAGCTAGTTAAATAGAAAATGTTTCCTACAATATTTACAAACCGTTCAATAATGTATCATTATGGCATTGCATTTCTAGGTGTTTTAATTTATTGGAAAAAAAATAGTAAATAGAACAATTAGTTTTTTTCCATTGTTTATTGAAGCAAAAAAAAAAAACTTGCTTTACAATAGAACCTAGAGAAAATCATTTCATGATTAACATTATTTACAGGATGCTTTCACTAATGAATTAATACAACTAATATAATTTTTTAAATTTATTTTTTGACAATCTTGACATAATTAAGGTAAAAAGGTTCAAGCACTACAGGAAGATGGGCAAGATAATTAGTTCCATATTGTTTCCTTAATATATATGATGTAAAAGGGGATTTTGAGGGAGGAGCCCCACCCAGTCTCCCACCCACCCTAGGTCCCAGATGTGGGGCATGCTCTGAGGGTTTTGCTCAAGTGGTTTTGATAGTTCAACAGTTATGAATTGCTGCCATTCTCACCACTCCAAGCACAATGAGGTCGTTGAAGAATCCACTGATTGACATAGTCCATCATAGAGTCTCCATTTGCCCAGTTTTTCACTGCCGACATATAGCTGAGGTGGTTGATTGACTTGTTCCGTCCTGTCTTTTGAACTAATAGAAATATTTTAAAGTTTATTGCAGTGGATGCTAGGAATACCTATATTAGAATGTTTAGGATTTAGTTAATCTAATATCTTGTGAGAAAGATTGTAGGTTGATGCAACTTCCTACTATCCATATGCAGCTCTTACAAATGTTGTTTATACTCATTTGTATATATTAAGCAATTCCTATGTGTCTGACAGTCCTCTGACACCAAGAACATAGTATATGAAAGACAAATTCTTATCTTGTGAAGGTTGCGTTCAACTGTGAAGGAAAAACAATAGCATAAATACAAATAATTTATAAATCAGGAAATGATAAATGCTTTGGTAGAAACTAATATAACACAGAGGAACAGAACTTCCCCCAGTGTAGCTAGACTGGATTGAATAGCAGAGACTGGTGGGTTCTAGAATTCAGCTTGAGTTAAGTTAAAGCAAAAAATAATCCAAGGTTTCTTTTATTGGAATAGAAGGCTTGGGTGACAGGAATCCAAATTTTCTTTATGTTTGTTTGGCATTTAGACCCCTGGAGCCAAGTGGTTAAAAAATGATCCCTAATTGAATATTGATCTACAACTGATGTAACTCTAAGTAAAAAAAAAGGAATTGTACAACCTGTTATATTTTCATAACAATTCATCCCACCATTTTTCACAGGGAAGATGAGAATTAAGAAAGAAAAATGACAAGTTAATCTGGCCTTGAAAGTAAGTAATATTTGGTATACATTTCAGCAAGCAAGCTAGGCAAGTTTATATGTGAATTACAAGTGCACGTGTCACAGGTGAGTTATACATGAGCTGTTGTAGAAGACAGATTAGTTAAAGCTACCTTGCAGATTTCAGAACTCTGGTCATGATGCTACTATTTATTCATAAGGCAGCAATGGAGGAAAAGCAAGTTTGGAATCATCAGTGTCATCATTTCTAGGGATTGTGAGTCCCGCCAGCAGGCCCTGAGGTCACTGAGTGAGGCAAAAGTGTTCTTCGCCCATGAGGAGCATCAGGGAAAAGCTGTTGAGGAATGTCCGTTTACACAGCCCAAATTCCAGGTTTATAAAGGTTTAAGAAGAAGGAAGGTAAAAGGGCATATTCAGGTGGTCCCTCACCCAATAGTGACACTGTGTTGGAAGTTACACCTTAGGCCAGGGCAGATAAGCTCTAGGACATGTCCACCAGGTAGCAGGTGGAGACCCGGAGGCAGTTTCCCACAATCACTCTATGATTATTGCGGATGAAGGTACTCAATATAAAGGGGGGTTGTTTGTCCGTTTGGGCTATGGTAAAGCCATCGTAGGACTAGCTTTGGGATCAAATTTGAAGAGAAATACAAAATATTTAATAACTGAGATAAGTGATTTTTGTTCAGTATTTAATTATATTTACAAAAACAAAAGGGTTAATCCATACTAATCCAACAAAATTATTGGAGTGTGTAAGTAATTGAAACACTTTGCTTGAATATTTAATTTTTATTGATTCAATATTTCACTGTTTCACTCATATCCATCATCTAACTTCTGACCACACTGACTGTGCACTGTACAAAAACAGAGGACACAGCCTATTTCTATCTTGCAAATGATTTATCTGTTTATAATCTCCACGGGGCTGCATGTTGACCCATGTGCATAATAAATTCTCCTTGAAACAAAGCAGCATTGACAGACTGGATTCAGATATGCATAGACTTTGAGAGGCTTCAACTAAAACAGACAGTTTTGATAAACATTTTCATATGATATGATATATATCACATATAAAAACACACACATACACACACTTTGTAATTGAGAGGGGGGTATAGCTAGAACTCAGAAACATATAGAACTCTATGCTCCATTTTAATCCCTAAGTCTGTTATCAAACAGTGTACCACTTATTTGATTATGTATGTTAAATCTGTATGACAAAATAAAAAATGAATGCTTTCATCTTAGATGCAGAAGCTGAGCCTTAGACAATATGTCTTTTTTTCCAAGGCCTTATATCTGGTCAGCAACAGAAGTGAAATAGTCAAATATTTCTTATTCTACAATCCACTCCAATCACCCAAAGAGCTTTGACTATTTTTTAGTGTCTTATCTAAGATGCTGAACATAAATTCATCTCAGACATTAATCTAATTCCAGCATATTAACTTGGCTTCTATAACTTTGAATTAGTATGCTTTTACATAATCTGGCAAATTTATAATTTTAAATCTAAAACAGAAGTATGTAATGTGCAAGTAATGCATCAAGGATTATTTAATAATATAGCCAAAGAAATCTAGTATTCCAAATATGTGTATATAAACCATGTAAATCATGGGGTTCAGTAATCATGAACAAAAGGAGTTAAATTCTAGCATACACTGTTTGCAATAAATAGTGTTAAGCTTTTATAGAATAAAAGCACAAAATCGAATGACCTCTATACACACATGTGAAACATCAGGTGACCCTATTAAAGAGAAATCTAGGTAAAATTACTCAGACTTTACCACAAATGAATGTATCAGTTCTACTAGGCAACATTTTAAAAGACAAAAAAAGAAAGGAATATTAGCAATTGCTTAACTCTTACCTCAGAATCTGCTGTATAATAGGGTCAAATTCTTGATTTTAATGTAAAAAATTGAATTCTGTCATAATTTACTTTTGAGAAATGTGGTGGAGTTTATGATTTAATTCAAAATATAAGTTAGTTCTGAGAATAGTTGGAAATATTTCCAGATACATAGAATTATGTATCAACATATATTAATCATATTAATCATTAGATGTCTATAATAATAGTAATAGTAAAGCCTGATGAGAATTTAGGAACATGATGTAACCTAATACATCATTAGAATGTTAACCTGTACAGTCAGTATGGATTTTACCCAAAGTAAGTAAAGTCAACATGTAAAGTTATCTGTGCCTACATATTTATTGAAGTTTAATTCAATAGTATCTAACATACGGAATCAATTGAGATGTTAATAAACTAATACCAGGATAAAGAAATTGTGATATTTACACAGTTTAGAATACTACTGAGTCATAAAGTGAATGAAAGCTTTTATTTTTAAATTAAATGATTGAAACTGGCCAACAGTATGCTAAGTGAATTAAACCAGTCCTAAAAAGACAAGTCGCTTTTGTTCCTGATATAAGATAACTTCTACACAGAGTAATCTGTACTGAGATTAAGGTTTTGAGCTTTAATTATTTGGCATAGCCTTTGTATATACTCTTGAGGGATAGAGACTACCCTATCTATGGTTGCTTCAGTCTTTATTTAGTGGAGGATCCATCATGGAATTGCAAAATAAACAAAAGTATGTCATCACAAAAAATAAAGAGAAAAAAGTTAGATATTTTCTTCTTTTTCTTCTGCTTTCTTTTTACATTTTTAAAACAATTTATCATGAATAGAAGCAAACGGTCAAGCCCTTTCAGATGGATGTGGAAATGACAGGAATTTCCTGGCCCAGATCCCCACTAGTGCTAAAGTTGGTTCCATTTTGTAATCTGTCGCA
This sequence comes from Ochotona curzoniae, assembly GCF_017591425.1. NCBI lineage: Eukaryota > Metazoa > Chordata > Mammalia > Lagomorpha > Ochotonidae > Ochotona > Ochotona curzoniae. Next base: position 463,815 of record NW_024465837.1, read on the forward strand.
AAGCCCATGTGGGACAACAGCATGCTGTGCATGCGCTGAACTCACTTCTGGCACAATGCATTACAATGATTCACCAAGAAAATAATATCAACTTGATTTCCTATGGGTTCCATCCATAATAGGTCACGATAGTCCCCAGACCTAACTGCAATCAGCTTCCAGGAAGAAGAGGAATATGACAGCCCTGAGGTATAGTTAAAGACATAGCTGGGTACTGCTAGAACCATGGGTGGAAGAAAGGTTGAGCAGACAGTAGCTATAGCCACAACATGGTATCGGAAAGGGTAGAGAATGGTGACTTGGGAATTCCAGTTGTGGAGGCCACAGCATAAGTGTGACATGGGAATCAAGGAAAGAAATTTGCTACAAGGAATGGTATGAGTGATGCAAAGGGAGAGCTGGGAACTGAGTGGGATCAGTAAAACTGACCTGTAGATCCAGGGATGAACCTGTCACTCTGAATTGTAATGGCCAAGGGCAAAAGAGGTGGCAAAGGCACAATGAAAGAGGTTACCAACAACCACCTGAAAAAGAGCAAAAGCCTATGTTACTCTCAGAGTTAGCTGATGAAGACATTGAGGAAATGTTGGATAAAGAACTTTTAAAAATTATTATAAACTCTTTAAAAGCAATGAGAAAGACATACTCGGGTTCAGTTAAATAAACGTGTTAAATGGGAAATAGCAACATTGAAACAAAATGTAACTGTATTATTAGAAAAGAAGAATATGTAAATAATTAAAAATGCAATGGAATGTTTCAATAATAGAACGAATGAAGCACAAGAAATAGTTTCAGAGTTGGAAAAAGCCACATAAAAAATGTCCTAGCTATCAGAAACATGGAAGACAAACTAAATAAATCTAAGAAAATCGAACAATAAATAAGTAACAACATCAAATACCTGAAATAAGCATGATGGGAATTCCTGGAGGTGTGGATAAAGAAGATGAGTTGAAAGATGTAGTCAACATGATTATAAATGGTAACTTCCCCAGCATGCAGATGGAAATCAGAATCCAAGTACTTCTTTTAGAAAGAACAATCTCAAATAGAATTGACCTGAAGCAATCCTTACCATGAGATTTAATAATCAACTCTCATGGGTTGACCATAAAGAAAAGATATTTTAAATAAGCATGCAAGAAACATCAGATAACATGTAGAGGAACTTGAAGCAGATTTGTGACTGACCTCTCAGAAGAAACCCTATAGGTCAGAAGAAAATGGAGTGACATATTCCATGTAAAAAAAAAAAAATTAAACCCAGAATAGCATATCAAAACAAAACTCTCATTTATATTTAAAATGAAAATTTAAAAATTCCAAAGCAAACGGAAAGATTTCACCAATTTCACCTCTATCAGACCAGCCCTACAAATGTTGTATGAAGATGTGTAGACAGAAGTAAAAATACCTGCTATTTTCAAAAGTAAAAATAAAGAACATCTCAATAGAACCTGCAAGACACCTAGACCAGTGCTAAATAACAGGACCAAATCCTTATCTGTCAATTCTAACCCTGAACATTAATGGTGTAAATTTCATCAGTCAAAAGACACAGATTAGTGGACTGAATAAAAAAAAACAAGACCCATTAATCAGTTGCCAATGGAAGACACATCTCTCAGACAAACACCATGGAAAATTGACAGTGAATGGATGGAAAAGGATATCTGAGGTTAATGGAAAGGGCAAATTTGCTGATGTAGCCATTCTAATATCAGATAATATACACTGACACAGAAGTTATTAAAGGAAATGAAGAAGAACACAACATGGTGAATAGTGTATCTATTTAGCAAGAGGAAATCATAATACTAAATGTATATGCACCAAATTCTAGAACATTTAGTCATGTAAACAAAATATTAATGTATTTAAAGGGAGAAATGGATTCCAATAAATAGTAGAGGATCTTAATTCCTCACTAACTATAATGGACAGATGGACAAGAAAAAATTCAGCAAAGAAGGAATAGAGCTCACCAAGAAACTAGAACAAACAGACTTCATTTATGTCTACAGAACCTTTCATTCTACAGACAGAAAATATACTTAAAAAAATAGTACATGGGTTTGGAACGGTGGCCTAGCAGTTAAACTCCCCACCTTGAACACACCTGGATCCCATACAGGTGCCGGTTCTAATCCCAGAAGCCCCACTTCTCATCCAGCTCCCTGACTGTGGTCTGGGAGAACAGTTGAAGACAGCCCAAAGCCTTGGGATTCTGCTCCCGCATGGGAGACCCAGAACAACTCCTGGCTTCTGATCAGCACAAAGTATTAAAATCCGTACAATGAAAGGCAATCTTCCTATGCTTTTTCTCTGAAGCCAACATCATCTTAATCCCCAAGCCAGATAGATACACAGTAGAGAACTGCAGATCAATATCACTCATCAATAAACACCTAAAAATCTTCAATAAATGATAGCCAATAAAATCCAGCACTACATTGGACAGATCATTCACTTAGACCAAATGCCATTTATCCCCGGCATACCATGTAAATTAAAAAATACGATATGCCACATCAGCAAGATGAAAAATTAAAAAAATAACTATGATCTTCTAAATAGAGGCAGAGATGACATTTGATGAAATCTAATACCATTTCATGCTACAAATTGCAAGAAGAAATATTTCTAGAACACAATTATAGCAATATTTGAAAACTCAGTGGCAGCATGATACTCAATGAGGAAGGATTCTGGAAGCTTTGCTACTAAGATCTGGAATTAGACAAGTATATCCACATTCACCACTGCCATTCAACATAGTATTGGGGGTCCCGTGCTGTGGCCTAGCTGCGAAAGTCCTTGCCTTGAATGCCTGGGATCCCATGTGGATGCTGGTTCTAATCCCAGCAGCTCCATTTCCCATCCAGCTCTCTACTTGAGGCCTGGGAAAGCAGTGGAAGATGGCCCAAAGCCTTGGGACCCTACACCTGTGTGGGAGACCTGGAGGCGATTCCTGGCTCCTGGGTTTGGATTGGCGCAGCTCCGGCCATTGCGATCACTTGGGGAGTGAATCATGCAACAGATCTTCCTCTTTGTCTCTCCTCCTCTCTGTATATATCTAACTTTGCAATAATAAATGAATAAATATTTTTTTAAAAAAACACATAGTATTGGAAGTCCTTCCCAGAGTTATTAGGTTTAAAAACAAGGAAGAAGAGAAAATTAAGAAGAAATTCTAATCAAAAACAAGGAATTAAACTTATCTCTGCTTGTAGAAAGATGATTTTAGTCGTAGGAGAAACAAAATACTCAATCAACGGACTATTGGAACTCATTAGAGTATAAAATCAATAAACATAAATTAGTGGTCCCAGTATAAAGAAATGACTCCATGACAAAGAAAGAACTTGTAGCAACAATCGCTTTAAATTAGCAGCAAAGAACCTCACACGCCTTGGAATGAACCCCACGATAGATGTTGATGACATCTATGATGGAAATTACAAAACAGTATTAAAAAGGTAATAGAAGAAGAAGGCATCTCTGGTCTGAAAGTAGAGGCGGCAGAGTATCATCCCGATCAATTAAAAACCCCGACATTACATAAGTAACAATTTATAAAGTTATGGAATTAGTTGACATATAGTATTGAGTAACTAATATGTTAAAAGAGAAAAAAAAAAGAAAGAAAAAAAAAGGAATGCAAGTTCTGAACCACATCCTGTGACTTCTACATAAACACTTCACTTATGTTGTGCTGGAATATGCATTTATTTTCTTCTTTAAAATACTATTCTGCAAGGCACATGTTTAACATACTAGTTCAAGTCAATGTTCTCAAATTAGCATAAGAGTTCGTGCTAGAAGAGTCTTTTGGAAAGAACAGTGTGACTCAGTCTGCATCGTTGCATCTCTTCTAGAAAAACCTGAAATTGGAATTATAGCAGCTATGCTCTGAAGGAACAGGGTTTGTCTACTTATTGTCGGTGGAATTCTCTATTTAGTGGAGGGTTAATTTTGCAACTATAAAGCCAATTGCGAATATATCCATAGCCAGAAAAGAGCTGTTAAAAATAAATGTAAAAACTCCCTTAAATAAAACCAAAGAACAATTTCCAGGAATTCAATTCTCCAAAGGATTTTTAAATTAAGTTCTTCAGGCAGAAGGACTGATACAAGACAAAACTTAAGTATACAAAGTAAATGAAAATTTTTGGAAACGGGTTTAAAAATTATCATAACACACATATTTATTATGTGTTACACACTAAAACCACATTATGCATCTAAAGGAAGCATAATAGCCAAGTAGCTGGGGGTTTACAGTACAGATGAGAACAAAATGTCAGACAATAATAATAATATAAAAAGCAGGGGGAAAAGGAAGTCTCACCCCGGGAGAATTAGATTCTCATTCTCCAGATAAAGCTGTGTAATATCCAGTGATGACACTCAAATCTTGATGATGGGGTTTCATTTCAAATTTCCAGAGAATAGGGAGGCAACGTGTACATTTAGCATTGAAATTGCCATCAAATACACTCTGAGAGAGTGTTTATCTCTTACCACACTGTGCCATATTCATTTTGAACATACCAATAAAAAAACTAATATTAACTTTTGTTGGTTATGGAAAAGTTTACTAAACTTCAGAATTTAAATACTGCCTACAAGACCCTACAAATTTGAGTTTACAGTCAGAGCTTTGACATTTTGTTCTGTCACTTTTCATGTTTTCCTTGTAGAATTTCAGGGAAGGAAATTGCAGCAAATTTTATCAAAAAGCAGTAACATTTTGTTACAAAACACAGTGATAATAATATATGTGTCTTCAGGGTTGGGATACAAGCCTCCTCCTGTCCGCCTGCTCCACTCTGGGGTTCCCGCTTGCTCTGGCACATGACCTTCTATTAAGAGGTTGTCAGGATCGCTCCTGATTCCCCCCATATGCCTTTGTAGTTTTGCTATTGTCCAGTGCTGATTCAAGTCTGTTGTCTAGGAGGGTGTGTCTCTGCACTCCCCTCCTAAAACTGTTCCGCACCTAAACTGTTGACATATGTCTTGTTAGAGTTACGCAGTTAGACTGCCCAAAAACAGCCAGGTTCAGCAAAATCATGCTTCAATGCTATAAACTGCTAAATACTAAAATTAAAATAGACATGAGACAGCTGAGTAGTAATCTATAGCCATTTTAAGGTGTTAGAACCCAGTTGTATATGAACTATTAAGTGAAATGTCTATGTAGAAGTCACAGGAACTTGCATTCCCTTTCTTTCTTTCTTTCTTTTTTTCTCTTTTTAACATATTAGTTACTCAATACTATGTCAACTAATTCCACAACTTTATAAATTGTTACTTATGTAATTGATCAGGATGATACTCTGCCGCCTCTACCTTCAGACCAGAGATGGTCCCCGCAAGAAACCGTTGAACTTATCTGAACAATAAGATGCTGGACTTTATGCTTGGTGTATGTTTGCAAGGAAAGAATCTCAACAGAATCTGAACTGTAGTAATGCAACAAGGTGGAGGAATCCACTGTGGGGGGGAGGTTTGTGGAGGGGTTGGGGGAATCTCAGTGCCTATAAAACTGTGTCAAATAATGCAATGTAATCAATAAAAATAATAATAATAATATATGAAAGTATAATGCAAAATCTGTGTGGGAAATAGTATAACATATGGAAAAGATAGAAAAGGCAGAGTTAAGAAAGGCACAAAGAATAATTACAGTGAATTCCACATGTCATTTAAAAGATTTGCCAGTTCTGTCAATTGATGACAAAACAAGTTTGGGGTCAGACATAATTTGAGATATGAGCTTTTGTTTTATTATGAGGAGTAGAAAATTTCTTCCCATGAATAACAAAAAGAAGCAAGGCCAATTAACAGCTTAAGGTCACATACTTCTCTATTTGCAGAGAAGAGAGGTCATTGACTAAAACTCAAGAGTTCAATTTTCAAATCTCCTCCCATGCTACAAATGCCCCTGGGAGAAAGAAATTGGGATACAGCCAACTCAGTAAAATCCTGTTGTTTGAGGGTCAGTGTAAAGAGAATTCAAGATCAGCACAAGGAAGCCTGGGTCAAGTGTAGCGAGCACAAAGGAAAGAACATCCATGCCTAGAGAGCGAAGATGCTTCCATAGTCCTATCACAGCGACTGTATATGAAAGGTTACTATCTATTGTGTAACAGTTGGGAAAACACATATATGTTTTCCCTGATAAAATGATTGATTCATCTGATTCATACCCAGAACTGTAATTGAGTACTAGACTTACATTAATATAGATTGAGAATCAATAAAGGAAATTCTAATAAATTATAAACCTATAATACATGCTCTAGAGAAACATTTTCACTAATAAGCATAATATAGGAAATTTTAATTGCTTCCAAGGTCAATTAGAAATTGATTCTTTATTAGCTCAAATTGGGAAAAAGATGTTCATATCACTGGTGGTACCTAGGAGACTTTATTATGTTATTATATCCTTTTGTTATGCTTAAATTGTGACATATTCAAGTGTACAAGTTAGAGTCTACTTCTTTTTTTTTTAAAGATTTATTTATTTATTTATTTATTGTTGGAAAGGCAGATCTACAGAGAGGAGAGAAAGAGAGGAAGATCTTCCCTCCGCTGATTCACTCCCCAAGTGAGCCCAACGGCCGATGCTATACCAATCTGAAGCCAGGAGCCTCTTCCGGGTCTCCCATGCGGGTGCAGGGTCCCAAAGCTTTGGGCCGTCCTCAACTGCTTTCCTGGGCCACAGGCAGGGAGCTGGAAGGGAAGCGGGACTGCCAGGATTAGAACCGGCGACCATATGGGATCCCGGGTGTGCAAGGCGAGGACCTTAACCACTGCACCACTGCGCCGGGCCCAAGACTGCTTCTTTGTTTTAATTTGGAAGGAAAGGGATGGGGTCGATATTTCAGCAGAAATTTACCATCCCGAATTAAAGCAAATTGGTACCATAGAAAGAAAACAGAAATAGATCAAATTTTGAAATTCCATAACAAAGTTGCATGAATGTGTGAAAAATATTATTACAAAATTATAAATATGTAATAGGGATGCCTGATAGTTTTGTGCCTTATTTTTAAATATTGAGTTTATTTTTATTTGAAAGGAAGAATTACAGAGAGAAGCAGAGAGAGAATTTTCCATTCTGTAGTTATCCCACAGATGGCCATAAAGTCAGAACTGAGCCAATCTGGAGCCAGGAGCCAAGAGCTTCTTCAGTTCTTTTCCACATGCGTGCAGGTGTCCAACGTTCTGGGCCATACCTGGCTGCTTTCCCAGGCTGAAAGAGGGAGGCAGCAGGTTTTTAAATAGTTCTGTAGTTGGGTTAAGTTTTAGAGAGGAAGTCATTATGGTTTAAGTTATGAATAAAAACAACATTCAAAATGAAGTTTCATCAGCAAAAATCTTCAATTACAATGAACAAATACATTCTTTAAACAAAGCTTGCCAAAGATATAACTGTTGAATACCACACTTTGTCAAACTAATTTTCATCACTGACAAAATTTTATAATTAACTTTAATATTGTTTATCTTCATTTGCTTCTTATTTATCTTTCCCATTTAGGGTTTGCTTATTTTTGTAAAATATACAAAAAATGTGTCCATTTACCACATTGTTTATGCTTAAAGTTCCTTTGTTAACTTCTTCTTCTATGGTTAAGGCTTAGCTAACCACATTGGATTCCATTTTTAAAACATTAAAAAATTAAAACATAAATTTAATTATAGTTTTTCCTACTAGGTCAAAAATATTCCCCTTTTTCTCTGAAGAAGTATTTCTTGGCATATGTAACTTAACTCCCTTAGGGATCCTCTCATTTTACTCAAATAAACTTTTCCCACATTAGGAAATGAACAAACTATGCCATTTCATTAAAGCTGATCTACTTGCCATATAATTTAAAAGTACTTATTCCTAGTTCAGATTTTATTCTAAATGTTTGGATGTTTAAATTTAATATTTAAGACAACAGTGACAATTTTTACACTGTAAACCAGTAACATGAAAAATAAAAACATACACATGTTTGTGTTTGGAATATAATGATACTTTCTAGCTCAAGAATACTATTTTTGTGTGTGTGATAGTGCTTTATTCAAAATAAGTTGCCCATCCTGAATTAATGAGCTTAGGTGTAATATCATATTTTAATTTTTTCTTTATGTGTTTGAACAAGTTTATTTCTGTGCCTTGGATGGTTAAGTCTATGTGAATATGTGTTTGTATGTATATTTGTATAAGGTTACGTTTAATTATAGTTCATCATAATACATTTGTTCTTCATTCAAGGATTTTATAATTATATTGGTGATTTGTGCCTCTTAGAAAATGACAATTGTATAATAATAAACCATACAAATCAATAACAAATAGGCATTACAATTATATTGGTAGCTTTATAATAAAAGTATAGTAGTATTACTAAAATATGCTAAAATATTATGGAAATATCAGAGGTTCTCATTGAGAGAATACTATAATTCATCCTCCTGGTTTATATTGTAGAGAAATAACAAAAAATCTACTAGATCAGGTGTAACATTTGTGTTTCATTTGCCCAAATTATTACAAATGCTTGCCAATAGTTTATGTCGAAGATGCTTACAACTTCCCCAAATGGGATGGATTTGTTAAAAAAACTTTAATTAAGCACGATTTCTTAAAACATGTATGTGTTGCTTGTCATGATACACTAATGCAGACTGAAATATAAATTACGTTTCTGGCAGAGTGATTAATGCATTTACAACAACGCTCAGGGAGTGCTGGTGCCACAGTGTGATAAATGTACTTGTTGTGACATACGTGGGATGGCCGTTATTCTCTTGCTTTGATGATTCAGCCTAGGTCTTAGAAATCCAAAGGCCAGCATAGTCCAGTTATCTCTAAGAGTGCTCCTATATGGCTACTTGAAAAGTAAGATTCCCCCTGTTTCAAATCAGGGCGGCACCGCCTTGATTAATATGGAAAAACGAAAGAAATGTGCCCAAGGGGCAAGTGATGCATCTGAAATTCCTTGGAATGCAAGGAATAAGCTAATTTGAGAAACCTGGATGAACGATGTATCACTTGATATTCACTTCTGAGTATCAATCTCACATTTTACTTTTGACTGAAGTGACAAGTTGCTTGTCTATGGTTCTCAGAAATCTGAAAATCCTTTCAACACTTGTCCCAGAATTGTCAGTCTATAAGATTTAGATTGTATATTGTTGAAAAAAAGAGAACTCTCTTTTGGGATAACATAAGGGTAAAAATAAACACACACAGCTTTCCGGACTGGAAAGTTCCTCGTTATCACTACAAACAGAAAAATTCTTATCAGATTATTTTTTCCTTATGCAGAAGATCGTGTCTATGAAACATATTTTCCCTCTCTTCTTTCTAAGCATGGTTTTTCCATTAGGTGATGTGCAGTTAATTTGACCTGCAAATTATTTTTGTTAGATACAGTTTCTTGTAATACACAGTCTTTTGCAAGGTGGATGAATTTCATTCCATCCGTAATAGTTCATGCTCACATGCAGACTGGTTTAGGAGAATTTCAACAGACATGTTTTCTTATATAATCAAACGCATCAAGCAATTTTGATTGTTGCTGTATTACGCCGTTTTTAAAATACAAATTTTCTTCAGAAGTAAAGAGAGTGGCTATGAGAAACTTTGCCAACTTCGTAGAAAGTAGGCATATATTAAAATAGATTACCAGAAACAGAATAGGTAGAAAAAGCAAATGCAATGGAATTGTGACATAGACCCCATTCCTTCACTGTGTCGTCTTTCAAAACGGTGGGATGAGACTCGAAGTTACAGGTGATCACGGATCGCTGCGAAACAGCTCCTTTTGACCCGAGGGTAGTCTCACTTCCCTGCAGCACGTTGTTTGTTGTTACTGAAACACAGAGTGGTGGCCTGTTCACCACCCACCCTTCTGACTGGCTGATGAGCTCTCGGGATGAGTCGCATCATGGCGTACGTTAACACATAGTAGAGGATGAAATCTCTCAGAATAGATGTAAGGAAGTGATCAGAAAGGCAAATGACAAAGGAATGGCAAGGAAGTTCCCAGAAACACCAGGACAAAATGGAGTTGTGGAAGCAGAGGGAGGTGCAGTGTGCTTGAAAGGGCCGGCACAGCAGTAACCGGGATGCAGGGGTTGAGCTTTCCCTTGAAAGCTGTTCTTGTGGGTGATGGCATCCTCTCCAGGATTTTTTGCTGTTTCCTTTTACCCCTTTGGAAATTCTTTAGCTTCGCTGCCTCCTGAAACTCTACCTTTTGGAATGCCTCAATCTTTTGTCTTGGATCTACTCCCCTCTCTAATGGCCCAGAATGGATGAGACCTGATCTATATGTAGAAAATCTTCCTTGACATACCTACACATAAAGTCAATGCAGAAGTTTGTAGAGGGAGGGGATTAAAAGACGCCTAAAATCCATGCCGAGGCTTTTTCAGATTGGATATATTTATAAGGTCATTGAAGACTGTGCATGTGGATTAAAGCTTTATTACTTCTACATCTGAAAACGCAAGTTTCATATACACCAGGGAGATTTAGTGATATTTGGATCACATCGTAAGAGGAGATAAAAAGTTAACTTAAAAATAAGCACCGTGATTAATGCATTGGGTAACCTAAGCTATGCTTAGTAAATAGATTTTTAACTCATTTCCAATAAAGAAACAGGATCACATACAGATATGGTACAGCTCCGTTTGGTGGGTTTTTCTACATGTAACTTTGTCATCTATCTGTTATTACTAATTATTATATACTATTATATAAATTTTGTTCATAGTTTTCAATTTCATTAAGTGCTGCCTACTAAAATAAACTATAACCTCATAAACATTTAAGTTGAATGTGTTATTTTTCTAAGAGAGCATCTCCTCTGGTTTAAAACAGTCATTTTCTAGGAAATATCACATTAATAACCATAGTATACAACTTGAAAAGTAAATAAAGGCTCATATGTGCTCTATTTTCACGTAGTGAATCTGCTCCTTCCCCCTGTGCATGCCACGGCAGGCTGGGCGCCTAGCGCGTCACTCGTTCACAGCTTCTTCTCTCCCCTCTATTTTATCAGACTGCTCTGCTTGCTGAACTGGATTAAACTGTCATTGTTACTTCTGGGCAAGTTATTAGGAATTAGTAAATTTGAACAGGAAATTCTCAGAAGCATGTGTGTGTGTGAGACAGAGGCAGAGACTGATTCATTTCGAGAAAAATGAAGACAAAAAAGGAAACAAAATGAGAGCAAAGTTCTGTGTCTTCAAGTTAAGGTTTATTGGAATGTGAAACATTTAATTAACGAACAAATAAATCATCTCAAATGAATTTGCATTATTTACAAACTTAAATCACTAATACATTGAAAAAAGGAAATTTTATGCGTTTAGTATTTTAGCTGTGACTTTCATAGGCGGTGATAAGTACACCAGAATACAATTTTCCACAAATTGGTATTATATTTTAAAAAATCAAAAAGAGAAAAGGTTATAAGCCAGCTGTAGCCTATAAATATAAATGATATACTTTCTCCACTTTCAAAACATAATGCCCAGTCTAGTTCAATTGTGTTAGTCTTGTATGCATTACCAATACATAATATCAATTTCAAATTTTATTTTGACTCACTTAGTATATTTCAAAAACTTTTACAGAGCTCTGTGTTGTTGATCAATAGGTTTTTGTATTATTATTCCCATGTTACTAACTTTCTTGAAGTGTTTTACAGGCCCGTTTCAATTTAAATAATAATCTAAATAATAATTAGATGTATAAAGTGATAAAAGTTTCATGGTGATCAGAAACCAAAAGATATTTTACTTTAAGAAAAGAAGTAGGGTCCAGCGTGATAGCGTAGTGGTTAAAGTCCTCACCTTGCACACCCAGGATCCCATATGGACGCCAATTCTAATCTCGGCAGCCCTGCTTCCCCTCCAGCTCTTTGCTTGTGGCCCGGGAAAACAGCCAAGGATGGCCCAAAGCTTTGGGACCCTGCACCTGGGACCCTGTGACAGAAGAGACTCGAGGCTCCTGGCTCCTGCCTCCTGGCTTCATATAGGCTCAGCACTGGCTGTTGCGGCTACTTGGGGAGTGAATCATCAGATGGAAGATCTTCCTCTCTGTCTCTCCTCCTCTCTGTAAAACTGACTTTCCAATAAAAATAAGTAAATCTTAAAAAAAAAAAGTAGCAGTTATACATTTTATGTCATCTGTTTTTTTTTTTTTTTTAATTGTTGCTTACATTGTATTATGTAGTACAGTTTTATAGGCGCTGGGGATTCCCCCCACCCCTCGCATACCCCTCCCCCCGTGGTGGATTCCTCCACCTTGTTGCATAACCATAGTTCAAGTTCAGTTGAGATTCATTGCTTGCAAACACATGCCTAGCATAAAGTTCAGCGTCTTATTGTCCAGATAAGTCCAGTGGCCTCTTGGGGAGACCTTCTATGGTCTGAAGATAGGTCTAACAGAGTAAAGATCCGGTCAGTTAAAAGCCCCAACAAGGCCTCAGTATCAATATACAACATTATGGAATTAATTGACATAGTATTGGGTAAACAATATGTTAAAAATAATGCAAGTTCCCTTCTTCGAAACATCTGGGTTGAGACAGTATCAATGACAGGTTCAAAAAATAACAAACAACCAAACAAAAAATTACAGGTTAAATCAAGGCAAACATGTGGTATCTAATCTTTTGGGATTCGCTCATTTCCCTTAGCATTATAGTTTCCAGTTGTGCCCATTTAGCCACAAAGAACTGCATTTTGTTTTTTTTAATAGCTGAGTAGTATTCCATGGAGTAGATGAACCAAAGCTTTCTTATCCAATCTTCTGCTGATGGGCATTTCGGTTGCTTCCATGTTTTTGCAATTACTGATTGTGCTGCAATGAACATAGGGATGCATGTTGGTTTGTCGTAAATCAGGTGTTTTGGATATATTCCTAGGAGTGCTATTGCTGGGTCATATGGTATGCAGATTTTGAGTTGTTTGAGTGTTCTCCAGACTGATTTCCATAGAGGCTGTACCAATTTGCAGCTCCACCAGCAGTGGAGTAGGGTTCCCTTTTCCCCGCATCCTCGCCAGCAAGCGTCGTTGGTGTTCTTGTTTATGTGGGCCAATCTTACTGGTGTTAGGTGGTACCTCATCGATGTTTTAATTTGGATTTCCCTTATTGCTAGGGAGCTGGAACATTTTTTCATATGTTTGCTTGCCATTTGGACTTGTTCCTTTGTGAAATGTTTGCCCATTTCCCGTGCCCATTTCTTGAGTGGTTTGTTTGCTTTGGTTTTTTGGTTGTTTTGAAGTTCTTTGTATATCCTGGAAATTAGCCCCCTATCGCCTATATCGTGTGCAAAGATCTTCTCCCACTCTGTGGGTTGCTTTTTTACTTTGTTGATTGTTTCCCTTGCTGTACAGAAGCACCAAAAGGGAACCCACACAAATACAGCCAATTAATCTTTGACAAAAAGACCAATGACAGCTCAAGCAAGTGGGAAGGCCTCTTTAGTAAATGTTGTTGGGACAACTGGCTGATAGCCTGTAGAAACAAAAAAATAGACCCACATCTATCACCATACACTAAGATCCAATCTACATGGATAAAAGCCCTAAACCTACATCCAGAAACCTTCAAACTCTTGGAAGAAAATGTAGGAAATACCCTGCAAGACCTAGGAGTAGGTTCCGACTTTCTAAGAAGGACACCAAAAGCAATAGCAGCTGAGAACAGAATAAACAAATGGGACCTCATCAAACTAAGAAGCTTCTGTCATCTGTTTTTGACCCAAATATTTTTCACAGCCCATGACATCAGAAAGATAAATTCACTTTCTACGTCTGCTTAGGCAGGGTTTTAAAATCCTAAATATGAGACTTGTATATTCTCTAAAGCCCTGAAAGGACAGATTTTTTTTTTTTTTTTTTTTTTTTTTTGGTTTAGAAGCATTCCTAAAGGTCATCTAATGAAAGAAATGAAAGATTAATTAAAAGACAAAAAGGATGTTCTTGCAGGTGAACGAATGTTATATAAAGTATCAAGCTAATTAACCAGCAGGCCAAGGATTTTTTTCTACATCTCTTCTCCTGGGAACAACAAAGAGGTTATAAACATTTCCTCAAGTAATTCGCATTTTTTTTTTTTTTTTTTGTTCCCAACAAGCTAAATTCCATGGGCTTCATAGAATGTACCCACTCCCTACCTATTCTGGCCCATTTTTCAGTTCTCTCTCCTTTAAGCCTTCTATTTCACAAATATTGTGTTTTCATAAAAGAGGAATTATGTTTGCAAGCTGATGCATCATTTTCACGCTGTAATCCCATTTAAATTAATTTCATGAGCATTTTCTGTCAGGCAAAATGCTCCATTCCTCTTGACTACTTCCAATTGCCTGAGTTCAATGTCCCTTTAGGTGTATCAATGAATGTACTTTTTTTTCTCCCAAAGCATATGGTCTTGTTGAAGGAAATACATATTTTATTTTATTTTCAGATTTTTAATATTCAACAGACTGGTGCACATTATGACTTTTTTGATAAAAGAAAATTATGAAATCATGTTAACATATGTGCTCAATAGTTTCAAGTGACATGAGAAATACTACAATTCCCCATGTTATAGATAATACTAGAAAAACATTTTTTATTTATTATATTTTAGTTGTTTACTAAATTCTAGATAACTAGGGCTGGCACAGTGGTATAGTAGACGAACGCCTGTTTGAGGTGCTGATTTGAGTCTTGTCTGCTCCACTTTGCTTATCATTTCTTTTAAAGGCAAAGTTACAAAGAGAGATATAAGGAGACAGAAAGATGGAGGGAAAAAGAGAGCCCTTCCATCTGCTGGTTCACTTCATTTTGCTCATCGCCACAAAGGCCAGGCTAAGGCAGGAGCCAGGAGTTTGCTCCAGCTCTTATATCAGCAGCAACAGCCCCAGTAGTTTGGCCCTCTGTGCCATCTTCTCGGGCACATTAACAGGGAGCTGCATGTGAAATGGAGCAGCTTGAACTCCAGTTGGTTTCCAGATGAGATGTTGGTGCTACAGTTGGCAGGTTAACATTTGACA
The DNA here is from genome assembly GCF_017591425.1 of Ochotona curzoniae. Lineage (NCBI taxonomy): Eukaryota > Metazoa > Chordata > Mammalia > Lagomorpha > Ochotonidae > Ochotona > Ochotona curzoniae. The sequence goes on from NW_024465837.1 coordinate 478,883, forward strand.
CTACAGTTGAGAAGAAGACCCTTTCCTCACTGCCTTTAACTTAAGAAAATCACATGATTTAAGTATGTATATTCTAAATTACAAGTTAATAGACACAGTTATATTGGCCAATAAGTTGGGATCTTATCTCCCACTTTGGTATCCATTTTGCTAGCTGCCTGAGTATCATATAACATTGCAGTTGTCATCAGATAGCTTATTTGAGCAATACAGTATACAGGAAGATTATAAGAACATTTTGACCACCCACCAAATCTGAGGATATATAAACGTGTGAGTTTCTGCTCCTCCCCTACACAAAGTCCTTATGTGCTTACTGCCATTCATTGCACGTGCCTTTCAACAGAATGTACTCTCTGACATGATTTTTGTTTTTAAGAATACCCGCTCACTAAGTTTGGTATGTTTGTCTTAGTCTAAAACAAACTTTAATTCACCTTTTCCCTTTAGAAAATGGATAATCTGTTGATGGTGGATTGTTTGGCCAATCCTAAAGAAAATAATCTTAGCCTCATGACCTCACCCATGTGACACTCTTTCATTTCATGACAGTACTGCATGATTTTCAAGATCAACCTGACCAGCCTGTAGCAGCACATAGCCATGAGCTGTTGTATGGCAGTTCTGAAAGCACTTGATATCTATCGCTAAATCATAGGACTACAGTAATTTTTAAATATTTTACACAGACATTAGGGTTCCTGGAAAATTCTCCAGAGAAAGAAATTGTCATTTTAAATTTATCCATTTGGACTAACTTACATGCTTTAACTCATAATATCCTGTGACATACACACACATAATAGAAAAGCCATCGGAAAATATGGCTTTCTTTGCAGAAAATGAAAATGACTGTCAGGAAATTCTTTAATTTTAATTAATTTTTAAGATTCAAACTCTTAAAAAAGATGTTTTTATTGTCACGCTTTAGTTTGAGGCTATGTCGTGATGGTATTTGTTCAAGACTATGAATAAACGATGCCTTTATTATGGCCTTCAGTATGCATCTTCTTAATATTGATTTATTTTTATTGGAAAGTCAGATATACAAAGAGGAGGAGACAGAGGAATATCTTCCATCTGCTGATTCATTCCCCAAGTGGCTACAACAGCCAGAACTAAGGCAATCAGAAGCCAGGAGCCAGGAGCCTGTTCTGGGTCTCCCATGCAGTTTGCAGTTGCCAAGGCTTTGGGATGTCCTCGACTGCTTTCCCAGGTCACAAGCAGGGAGCTGGATGGGAAGTGGGGCTGCTGAGATTAGGACCAGTGCCCATATGGGATCCCGAGCATGTGCAAGGCCAGGACTTTAATCACTATGCTATCGTGCCAGGTCCTAGTTTACCTTTTTTTAAAAGATATTTTCAAACACTTTTGAGCTAAAAAAAATGAAACTTTTGTTTTCGCTTTTCTTTTATAAGCTTACTGATCCTTGCTACTACATCCCTAATTGACTTAAGCAATAGGTTATTGTCAGGTCCAAGTACAAAGTCTCTCCCATGACTGAAGTGTGTTCTCTGCCTTTAAGGTGGTTTTGCCTGCCTTGCACATAAAGGCCTAGCTTCTTCAGAGACCCACAATGCGCAGGCTAGGTAAAGATGAGTCTAAAGTCATTAACACATACCAGATGGGAATATAGCAAGATACATGGATATCAGATTAAAGGTTCCTCAAAGGTTCACTTGGTAGAATCCCAATTTTCTGGTGCTCAAATCATTGTTGTCAGTCCTATTATTCCTTAACATTCACCAGCTCTGTTATTCCCATATGCACTGTGGTCAAGACTGTGTGGGTTATGTACTAGATAAATGTTAATATCAGAACTATTCTACATGAAAAACATTTTGAATTGGGTTTAATTTTTATTATTTTCAATAAAACTTCTCTGAATAGTATCCAATTACCTTCTAATAATGAAACTAATTAGAGCTAATTAAGATATAGGAACAGATTGCAACATTATGTCAAATTTAGGTAGATTATAAAACACATTTTATTCTCCATGGATTTAATTCACAAAGACATGAACTGTCACTTCAGGGATCCTGTTGCCATTCAGCCTTTGCATGTCACACCAAGGGACATCAAGTTTGTCTGCCAGTGCTCAGGGCTGCTTCATCCACCTGCAGCTACCATGAAACGCACACAGCTCCGAAACCTTGTGAGTCTGTGCAATTTCAGATTTCACTGCAAGTTAAATGTCACCTTACGTTTTGTACCAGTCATAGTTACTCACATAATGAGCATACATTGCATGCCCTGTGCTGGATTTGAGTTCTTGAAAACAGAGAACAAGTGATATTCTGTTCGCTTTTGATTATTTCACTAAAAATATATTCTAAGTAGAAAATGGAATATTTTGTAAATCTATGTAAATAAAACCTCTTCATCTATATGCATTTATTTTCTTTTTTCAAAGATTTATTTTTATTTTTGTCGTAAAGTCAGATATACAGAGAGGAGGAGAGACAGAGAGGAAGACCTTCCTTCCAATGATTCACTCCCCAAGTGAACGCAATGGCTGGTGCTATGCCGATCTGCAGCCAGGAGCCAGGAACTTTTTCCATGTCTCCCACACAGGTGCAGGGTCCCAAGGCTCTGGGCTGTCCTCGACTGCTTTCCCAGGCCACAAGCAGAGAGCTGGATGGGAAGTGGAGCTGCCGGGATTAGAACTGGCAACCATATGGGATCCTGGGCGTGCAAGGCGAGGATTTTAGTGCCGGGCCCTATATGCATTTATTTTCAAAGAGTTGATTACTGTAGGATTTTTATTTGATCAGAAAAATAAGAGATCATTTTGAAATGTTCCTTGAAGTTACATCAGGAGATTTGTATTATTTAAGGGTCTTGTGCTGCCCTCGTGGAACATTTGCTCCAGTGGGAGAGACATTCATGCAGCTAAGAGAAATCATGGAATGTTTTTCATGAGTTGCTAATGCAGCATAGCATCTAGAGGGTGACTCAGGAGCAGGTAGAGTGTGGGTGCTTATGTGATCGTAGGATGTTAAGATGAATTAGTGGAAGGGCAAGACACAGAGTGAAGGGTAAGTCATGCAAAACATTGCACCTGATAGAGGAAACAGTGTCAGCTTCAAGATCAGCTCCCAGGGTTGGTGAGTTCTGAAATTCTTAGTAGATACAGTTTTCAAGCAGCTATTAGGATAGATTAAATGTTTGAAAATTCACCTGACTCATATAATGAAAGGCCTTTGGCTCTGTGATAAATATGTGGCACTTGATAAGTATTAAATAAGTACCCACACAATTATTTTGCCTGGAGTTAGGAGAATATCATTTCTTGGTATGCATGCAATAGCCTTCAAAAGAAAAATGTGAATATGCTCAAGTACCTAAAATAAAATGGCTCATTACAAACACATAAGCTCTAGGCAGCCTCCCATGTATTTTAAATAATCTCTGCAGGGTCCAGGGCAATAGTTCAGTGAACAAATTCTTACCTTGCAGCTGCTGATACACTATATAGGAGACGACTCACGACCCAACTGCTCCACTTCCCATCCAGCTCCCTGCTTCTGGCCTGGGAAAGAAGTAAAGACAGCCCCAAAATCTTGGGACCTGCACCCATGTGGGAGACCTGGAATAGATTCCTGGTTCCTAGTTTCAGATGGCCTCAATTCTGTCCATTGCTGTCACTGGGGGAGCAAATCAGCTGAGGGAAAAACTTTCTCTGTCTCCCCTTCTCTCTGTAAATCTACCTTTCCAATAAAACATAAAAGTGTTTACGTATCCACATCTATGGAGACACAGATTTTTAAATGATATGTTTTTTAGAATATATTTTTAGAATATATTTTAAAGAATATATTTTTAAAGAATATATTCAGCTTTCATATATTTTTTGAAATTTATAAAATGGTATCTTACATGTGATTTTATGCAAGTCATGGTTTTAGTTCAATTAATACTTCTAAATCCATTATTGTCATTCTTAGTGTGTAATTATGCTTCAAATTATGTATAACATTGTAATTTGTCTTTCACATGTTGTTCTCTTAGTCTTCTGTTGTTATGTATTCCAGATTTTCCAAAGTTTTATTACTTGGCACAGCATCTGGACATTTTTGTCTTAGCATCCTGATATGGACATGTAAGAGACCCTCTATGGCTATATTGTCATACACAGTGACATTTTTCCACACATGGGTACTGGTCATGTGAGATCTAGCTAGTCCAAATCAAAATGCACTGTGCAAGGTAAAAGAGCAGATTTTGAAGATTTATTAAAAAATCGAATGGGAGTATTTTATGAACACTTCTGAAGTACTGATTACATGTTGAAATGTTATTGTTTTGGATATGCTAGATTGGATAAAATGTATAACTAGAATTACTTTCACCTTTTTCTTTACTTTCATATATGTCTACTGGAAAATTTAAAGTCTGACTTACAGTATTTCTATCGGTGCAGTCGAAGGTATGGTTACTCCAAAATGATCAACTGAAGAACAGCATCTGCAGCATGCTCCCTCCAATCCATCTCAATCCCTTGGAACTAAAAAGAATCGTAGTGTCTCAGGGATTTTTCTTGCCAGCAGGCCCCGAAGAAGATGAGGTGATGGTGTTCTGCAACTGCAAGAACCATCAGAGAAATTCTGGTTGAGCATGTCCATTTATTGTGATGCAAGCACAAGCTTATATAGACTCTGAAAGATACACGCAGAAGGCTTTATCCTGACAGTCTTCCCACCCAAAATGACACTATAATTGGCTAGATGGCATGTCTGTCTCTCTACACCCCCCAGTCAAGTCACTGGTCACATGCAACATACACAGCTGGCAGGTATGCCTCGAGTCATAGACAGGTAGGCTGTGGGTTGCGTTGGATTTCTCAGTGTTGCTTATCAAGAAAGTGTCAGCTTTGCTCAGATATTTACTGTCAACACTTGGTTGAGGTAGTTGATTCAATTTTTCTGTTCTCCATCCTCTGTTACGGTGCCAGGTGTTCTCTGCAAATTCCAATGTGTTGTTATATCCTCCATGTGCACCTGGATATGCTGTCCACTGCTCCATCTAAGCTCTGACACATACACTCCATGGTCTGACCATGCAATATGAAATTCTCTCCAAAGGTTGGGGTTTTGAGTTCAGTGGTTCAGTTGAGGGGCTTTCCAAAGAAACTTCATATCAGGTGAGCCCAGATCTGATTTGTGTATGTGTTTGCCAATGCTGATTTCGGCACATCTATTCCCTCAATCAGTTTATGCACATGCTGGTGGTTACAACTGCTTGGTCAATTTCTGTCTCCAGCTCTGTCTTATACACAAACCAGTGAGTGTTACAGCCTAGCCTGATGCTACACACCACATACTCTGCCTGCAAGCAAACCTGCAAGTGGGAGTTGCAGCCTAGTCGAGTGACCCACAATAACCCCCACCAAGCCCTCCCTCTGCCCTGGTTCCCATGCTTGCCAGTATGTACAGCAGACTGGTGCAGAGTCCCACATCCCATTCAGCTCCCATGCATGTCAATGGGCATTGAAGCCTAGTTTAACCCAAATCAGTCTCACTATCCATCCCATACATGTACTGGCAGGGGCTATTCTCTGTCTAGCTATGCCTTCCCCAGTCTGAGTTTTCATGCTTTCCAGTGGGCATGGCAATCCAAGACAGAGGTGCCCACTGTTATTCTACTGGGCCTACTCCCACTCCCAGATCTTGCACTCTCCAGGGGGTTTTGCACTTTAACTTGACAGGATTTGCTCTGCCCCACCTCCCACTAGCATCTGCCAGCTAATGTTGTGGCAAAGTCCAACCCTGCCACACTACTTTGGCTTATGCATGTACCAGTAGGAACAGTCAACCCAGGCTGACTTTCTCTTATCCAGCTCCCAGAGGCCTATAGGTATTCTAGCCCTGCCTGGCCTGGTCTACTCCAATTCCAACTCTCATACTCACCAATGGGAGTGGTGTTCTAGCAGGTATGCCCCATGCATTCACTCCTACTGGCCTTGCCCCCTCCTTTCCTGGGTCTCACATGTGCTGGTTGGGTGCTCTGGCCAAGTCTGGCAAGGCCTGCCTTACCTCAATATTTGCCAGTGGGTGTTGTATCCTGGTAGGCCTGGACTGTCACCAGCTCCAGCTCCTGCTGGTGGGGACTATAGTCAACCCCTCCTCCTAGCCAGTCCCCAGTCCCAGCCCTAATGTGAACTAACTGGTATTGCGACCCAACCTGGCATGACCCACACACCATTCTGGCATTCGCATTTGTCAGCAGGTGATATGAACTAGCCTAGTTTGGCTTGCCCCATATGTAAGCCAAATGTTTGCAGGTGGGTACTATTCTCTGGCCTGGTCTGGGCTTCTCCCTGTCTTGGTCCCTGCGCTCACCCACAGGGAATGTATTCTAGCACAGAAGTTGCCAAGCTCCTCCATCAGAACTTCTCCAAATGCCAGATTTTGTGCACAGGTGAGTCCATCAGCCAGCCCACTTAGCCAACCTTCCATCTAGCAGCCCTCAACCTTTCCAGTTCTTATTGTTAGGCACTACAGCTAGTCAAGCCTGGTCCACTCCCAGACACAGCTCACACATGGCTCAACAGGGACAGAGATCTAGCCCAGCCCATCCTATACCCATCCTGATTCTCACAAACTCCTATGGGTGCTGCCTTCTAGCCCAATCTGGCACTCCCCAGATCTAATCCACACCGATGCCAAAGGAGACTGCAGCCATATTCATACCAGATCTCAACCCCCACTCTGGCCTTGGTACTCACTAATGAAAACCACAACCCAATAAGGGCATCCCCTTAACTCCCCAACCAAGCCTGTTCCCAGGAACAGAACTTGTGCCTGCCAGTGGTTGCTCTGACTCAGCTTGGCAAAGCCCCTTAGCTGTCTTGGCCTTTTTCTTTGAATGCTACAGCCTGACACGGCCGGGCCCGAGTCCCAACTCTCACTGGCATGTGCTGCAACCTGGCCATGCTTAGTCTGCTCCCTGGACTATGTCAGTCAGTGGATTGAAGTGGCAAGATCAGCAGCAATATAGAACTGCTGAACTACCAAAACCTCTTGAAAAGGACCCTTGGAGCATGCCCCACATCAGGAAACCCAGGGTGAGGTCAGGTGACTGTCCTCCAACCCAGGGTACAGAGGCATTTGGGAGTCCGGGTGTGGGTTCTCTCATTATCTCACCCCTTTCCCAAGACACAGGAAGGAAGAAAGAGAGAGAGAGAGAGAGAGAGAGAGAGAGAGAGAAAGAGGGAGAAAGTGCCAGCACAGCTCATCTAACGACAAAGAGACTGAGGTGCAGCCATGGCTCTTACCTGGATGAGGTCTCAGCCTAGACCATTGTCAGGTGGCTCCCTGGGGACATGGTGTGCCCTGTGCCTGTGACCTCCCACATAGGCCAGGCAGGTGGAGATCCAAGGGTGGTCTCTCACCATAGAGCACACAGCTGCTGATCTACCTCAAAGCAAAACATGGATCTGAATGAAAGTCTCTGGAAAAAGAAAATAGTTAATTACTTAGTGAGGTTAATAAAATAAATAGGTAATGCAATATAAATAGCATGTTAAAGAAAATAATTGAAAACATTAAGGAAAGATAAGTGATAGAGGAAGGGATAAGTTATAGTCACTCCTGGCTCTTTAGTCCAAGGTATTTATATACAATTATGAAAAATAATTGGGAGAAAAATACTGCCATATTTTAGAGAGAGTGAAACATGAAAGACATTCTCTGTATTTGAACAATTGTGAAACAGGAGGATAATGCCTCATTTACAGATATTAAGAGAAGTAAGGGGAACTAAAATGTGACAAAGAATTCTCCATATGGGAATAAGAGAGCTAGAAGTCTGACAAAAATAAGATCAATTTTCACCTTTTGTATTAAAAGACATCCAATAACTTAGTGGATGGAGAAGTATCAGAAACATATTATTAAAATGATGAAAATAATTATTCTGAGGAATGGAATAGGAAATGGGTAGGAAAATATTTATAATTCACTTGTGTTGATTTTTTTATAAAAATAAAATGCAAAAATTATAATCTTTAAAAATTGTTAGATACAAAATATCTAGACATGGTTACATATTTTGTATTATGTGTAATATAATATAGCTAATATTATGTATATTATGATGTCAGATTACATGTATCATCTATATTATATATACATATAAACTTTACTTTTCACAATGATTGATTAGTGTCATTCCCACACAAACACATCACTTATGCTCCTCATATTTGCAAAACTTTGCCAGACAAATTCTTGCTGTGAGATTTATGACACTGGCTAACTTCTTTCTCTTGAGTCCGCATGCTATCTATTCAGATTGTCTTGGTAAGCCAGAACCCAGAACGTTGAAGATTGTAAAAAAGCAATGTGGATTTTGGAATTCCTATAAGAAAATGTTAGCTTTTCAAATCTGGATTAAAGCTTTGGTTTCATTTTATTTCATTTGTATAAATCATTGATATTAAGTTAGCACAGCACAGTCCACATGTGAAGCATTGGTTCCTGCAGAGCGCACTCTGTCTGTGCTAGCAACTTATAAAGTCTGGGTCAATGCTCCTATGAATTATGACAGTATATGGAACAATAATATTCATAGAAAGGAGGCAAAGAATGTATGCAATCCTTTTCATCTTTTATATAAAATTTACATACGGTGATGATTATACCAAAAATACTTCAGTGGTGAAACTGTTGTGCATATACTTTAAGTGTGTAATAAAGTTGTTAATTTTTTTAAGTCACTAAGGCAGCAGCTACAAGTCACAGATTTCTTTTGCTTTGGGATCACTTCTTTCAACACAACTTCATTTTATTTTGGATTTTAACTGTTTTGTGAAATGAGAGACTTTAGAAATACCACGGAACGTCAAAGAGAGAGGAAAGTTATATAATTTATATGAACTGCATATTATCATTTTTAGAAGATAAAAGAGCCAAATTAAGAAAATTTCTAATCATAGTAGATCCAATGATCTGCAACTATGAACATACTCTTCTGAGTAATAAGGAATGTGTACTTATCTCTCAAGTTAAGCTTCAGGCAAACTCTAAGTCTGGAGGCAGACACATACATCAACTGAGAAAAAAGCTCAGGTTTTCAATTCAAAGAACCGCGAGATTCCTGAGACACTCGCTCACTGACTCTGCGCTTAGAGATGAGCGCTTCAGTGACTCTCCCTGCTGCTTTTCAGCCCTGTAGATAACTTTAGAGATTCCTGCTTTTTATAGCAATGGGCTTCTTATGCTAAGGAAAACAGCTGCAAAGAGTTGAGTATTAATAATCACTAACCCACTTTGCTCAAAATCTTCATACTTTGCATGAATTAACATTTTGTCAAATAATAATAATAAATTGTTGAAAAATTGCTCTTTCAGAACATTCTCTAAGTAGAGCTCTGAAGATTTTCCATAGGAGACTAGCCAAGCTGAATTGAATCTTTGAATTTCATTTATATTGATTGTGTAGCCTTTGCTTTTAACCTTTGAACTCAAATGCCAGCTAGTTAGTAATATACTGTTGCTTTATTTCTAAATTCTTGAAGATATACATAAAGAAGATACAATTACTTTAATTTTATGACACGAACAAAATTTAACTATGAATATTATATTCACTTTCAGAATTTCAGTGAATTAGAAAATTCACTTGCAGTGAATCTATTTACTTTAACCTTGACTATTTCAAATTCGAAAAGTATTGAATGTCTCAGACTAATGATACACTCACTCTTACGGATAGGAGCAAGTTATTCATTTTATGGCTATCTCAAAGTCATACTCATGTTAAAAACCAAAATTATTTTAGCAGTTATTCCCTCCCATTTTAATCAATGAACTGACAATATATAGGGAAAAAGCAAAACTGAGCTAACTACATTACATTAAGTTTGATATTCATAATCAAGGAAAAGTGAGCAGGATTTCAATTCAAGTTGGGAGATTTTCCTAAGGGGAGAGACGTATCACATTTTAGTCCTGGAAAGTTCAGTTAGAGAAAGTGCTCTCTGTCTGTTCCACATGCCTGCGATTTTTGTTGTTGTTGTTCCAATCCTGCCTCTCAGCGGGTATGCTTGTTCCTGAGTTGCTCATAAACCCAATTATGGTTTTCTTCTTTCGCTTTCTCCTTGGAGAGACAGGGCGTCCTCTCCGGCTGCCTGTCTCGCAATGACAAGCTCCATGTCTTCAGTCAGGTAATTGACTCCAGGCCTGCTGTGGGGCTCGTTGCAGGATGCTTTCTTTACTCTGCACTGTGACCTTCACTCTTCATCTTCTGTGACTAATTGAAGGCATCACACCCTGTGCCCTGAGGCTCCTGGTAGGCCCTGCAGTTGATTTACTCCTTCCAAAGTTTGCCCTTGGTTTCTTTCTGTATTAAAAACATTCTTAACTATTCTACTTTATTCATAAGCCCTGCTTGTCACCGGAATTTTAGGTAGTATAAAGTAATATATTGTAAAAATAATAATAACATACTCCAAAAATATGATATTGAAATATCTCAGAAATCTGTATCATTTACAAAATACAATTTTCCAGACTAAGCATATCAGACCTAATTTTGCCAGCATTAATAAATATGATATGCTAAGAATAGGTTTATATTTACAAGCTTCTTTAGACTACGGAGAAGGCATAAAAAGCGAAATTGTAACCACATAGTCTATTAAATGACAAAAATTAGATATTTTGAAGTAGTGGGCATGTTATTTATTGCTCAATGTTTCTTTAAATATTTTAATGAATCTTTTAAAAACCAAAGTAATGTAAGATGGAGAACTTTCATATTTGATGACAACATGAATGGAAAACTTAATTTTATTCACTGTGTAAAGTCTTATTTGGGGCATAAATGAATCAATAATTACCAGAGTTGAAGGCACTGGCCCTCAAAATTGCAAAGTAACCTTGCAGACAGATAAGCATACAACTTCACAATAGAAGATGGGTAGAAGCAGTTTGGAGTAGAAGAAATGACTCAGTAGAATTCATCAAGGCAGATGGTACAGCAGAGTAGGGCAACAACTTAGAGCCTCATTGAATTCCCAGTAATAAATCCTGTAATAAACCCATGGCAAAGGAAATTGAAGTCCGTTGGCATGGGAAATGGAAGGCTAGGATGAGAGAGGGCCAACAAAAAATCCTGTAAAATATGAGCTCAAAAGTAGAGTTCTCCTGTGGCTCATTTAAATCTGACTCTCCCCTGTGGCCTTGGTTGAGGCTAACTCAGGAGCTTCTGCCAGGAATGCAGCATGGTAGCACTCAGTGCATCTCACTCACTAATATTAGCTGTAGATTTTCAGGCTGTTCCACATCTTCAATTTATCCCAGCTCCACAAATAACTCTCCATGGACAGAAACATAGATAGCTCCCCGAACTTTCCAAATAGAGCACAAAGCTGGGACTAGGATTTTATTCCTTGTATTAAGTAGACATTATATATCATAGATACTAAAATTTATCTATTGAAGTCTCTCCATGCTGGTCACACAGTAGAATCCCCCAGGGTGGAGAGGCTTTTTAGAAGTATCAATTCCTGGAGTAGGGTTAGCATGTTAGTAGGACAACCACATCTTATATCGGAGTTCCTGGATCCAAATCCTGGTTTCCAGTCAATACAGAATGTGGGAGACAGTGGTGATGAATCAAGTAGTCATACACCTGACAACAAAATGAGAAACTCAGATTGGTTCTTGGCTCCTGTCTGCAGCCCTGGCCCAGGCCTGACTGCTTCAAAGACTTAAGAGATTGAACCAGCAGATAAGCATGCATTTTGTTTCTCTCTGGAAAAAAGCTCTTTCTTTCAACTCACTCTCTGCCTCTAAAAACAAAGCAATCTTCAGATCATCAATTATTCTGGAATAATTTAAGATAACGTTGAAAAAATGATATTTATTAAATAATTCCTTAATGGTTATAGTATATAGTGAGGTAGAGGTCCTAAGTCATTGATAGGGACATACAGTATATTTGAAAAAATAGGGGGAAAAAAAGTACCCAAGCAAGAAAAATGACTACCAGCTGCAGAGTAAGTTATTCCAGGTATATTTTAATCTCTTTCTTACCTTGCCCTGAAGAAGGTCAGTCTAGAAGCTGCCACTAGGATGGCCCGAGAAAGATGTCACTTCTGTGATATGTTTGTAATCATAAACATTAGCTGATATTTGCTGGCTGGCCTTGGAATTTGGGCAGTTCAAAGTAATGCTCATCAACAGAGACGCACAAAATGACATGACAGATTCAGGAGTTCGAACATGAATAGGAATAAATTAAATATAAACAGTGAAAAAGAATCAAAGGGTAGAGCTATTCAGGTTGTTTAAGAACCACAGCCTATCTCTGAGTGTAAAATATGTACAGCAATAGCAAGCTGAGAGCATGAGGATCAAGCAATGAAACATTATACTAAACTCACTCTTTAACAAAACATACACATTTACTGTAAGTTAATATCTACTTTAACATGTGAAACACCACAGGAATCTGTAAGGGTAACATAAGCTTAAACGTGGAGTCCATGAGATAAGTAACTGCAAACACAATTGGCACACATCAGAAACAGCATCTGAACAACCTTATTTTTGAAAAAATCTGCCCAATTCTTATTAGAGAGGTTGACAATCACCAGGTTACACAAGCCATAACCAACAGACAAAATATATTAGAAAAACTAAGACCATTGCAATGTAATAAAAGCTCTAAGTCATCTAGATATTAGTTTTACAGAGAAGGCACACACTTTCAAAAAATAAATTTATTTATAACTTTTATTGGAAAGTCAGATTTACAGAAAGAAGGAGAAACAGAAAGAAAGATCTGCCATCTGCTGCTTCACTTCCCAAGTGGCTGCAACAGCCAGAACTGAACCAATCCAAAGCTAAGAGCCAGGAGTTTATTCCAGGTGTCCCACATGGATGCAGGGTTCCAAGGCTTTGGGCCATCTTCTACTGCTTTCCCAGACCACAAGCAGATAACTGGATGGGAAGTGGAGCAGCTGGGACATGAACTGAGTTTATATGGAATCCTGGCATTTGCAAGGCATGCACTTTACCCATTATGCTGTTGTTTCACACCCAGACATATGTTTTAACAACCAAATTCCAACATTCTGTGGGAATACCAGCTAAAAAAGAAACTTCTTCTCTTCAAGATGAAGTAATATGTTAATAGGACAACTTAGCATTATTGTGTAATGGTGTCGGTTTTCCCACAAATTAATTTGTACATTCAATGCAATTCTAAATATATATCTAGTTGGATATGTTGAGGATCTCGTCAGATTCATCCTACAGTGTATAATGATGAATCTAATCCTCAATAGTCATTTTGATGCATTTCCATGAAGAAGATCCAAGACACAAAGCCTCTAAAATCAAAGGAAACAAAAGAGTGTTATATTGGTGAAAGAGCAAGAAAAGGAAACCAAAAATATCTGTAATGTGAAATAGCTCTAGATAACAAATACAAAAGAAATACAAAATTAAAGCTACCCTTTTTCAAACATTACTAAAAGTGTTTCAATCACATTTCAGGGGCTGGTCATCTTTGGTGAGTCAATTATTAGGCAGAAATTTCATGGAAATTTCACAATAAGCAGACAAAGGCAGTATCATGTTGGGGAAATATTAAATAAAAAATGTCTTGACAGTATATATTCAACTGTTCCTAATGACAATAATTTTTCCTTACTGTATATATATACTGTATATATATATAGTATATATATATATACTGTATGTATGTATATATATATATATTTCATAGAATGTTTTTACAGGTCAGATTTTATTGTTTCAGACTCTGTACTGGTTCCCTACCTAACAAGCAAGCAAAAGTAAAAGGGTTGATTTTCAAAGGATAAGGATGTGGTGTTGCATTTCTGGCTTGTTTTTTTCAAAGAAGGCATCAATTACCAACTCTTGAGGAAACATTTGAGAGCTCAAAGAACCAATGGTGCCATCTTTAATCTGCCATGTTGTGCACGGATGCATAAATGTCAATTTCCCTAATCCTTCTTGATGCACAGCAAAAGAAAACCATTTTATTTAAACCTTTTTTTAAGCGATCCTTGTTTCCTCCAAGCCTGATAACTTCCACCATAGCAGTATTTTATGCCTATTGTGTCTTTCTAGTAGATAAAAAATACATCTTTCAGGGCCCTAGAACCTGCACACTAATGCACAGAAGACCTCCCACTATGTTCGACCCAGGTTCCCAGGAAGTCTGTAAGCATGAGCTTCAGAAACGTCAAAAAGAATGGAGCCTCAATCTGATGCAGTGAGCTGAATGAAATTTATCATTTTTTAATAATGTGAGGATATTATTGGTTAAAGGAGAGAGGAGAAATTTAATAAACAAATTTAAATTTGATTTTTTGGGGGTAATGGCTAATGTAAAGCAATTTTCATAACAAAGACATTTAAAAGTGGCTATTTTTGGTGAGAAAGTAACAAGTGGACATAAAATCAATTTCATGAGTGAAGAAGCATAAGGAAACCTCCAGTTGATCTTCACATTTGGGTAACTTGTCCTGGATAAAATGATATGATTTTAATCAGTTGTAAAAATGGATCCCAGCTCCCAGATTAGGAAAAAGCATTAATGTTGAGCTATTACTATTGTTTTAATCAAAAGAACATTGTTCAGTTTTATAAGTGTGATTAATTTTGAAACAGGATTTCAACTTAGGACATCATGTGTCTGTTTCCTAAATTCCCCTGGCAGGCCCAAGTGCTATCATAAATTTAATGTGTTGAAACTGGAGCTTTTCATGCAGGAAAGCAGGTGAGTGTATTTGTTTACCAAAACAGTATATTATTCCAGGAGGTATAACATAGTTGTTCTGTAACTACCTTCATATTTAAATTCCATTTAGTTTGAAGTGTCTTTGGTGGAACACATGATGAAACTACAGATTCAGCAGGCAGACATAGTGACTTCTGTAATCTCTTTGGCCTGGGTGTTAGAATAGTGTAGTCCTTCATCCACTGGTAGATCTGAGCACTGGAACAGAGTGTGGGTCGGGCCAGGTTTGGTCGTGACAAAAACCAGCACACAATAAGCCAAGGTGAGTTCACCTGTACTGGATGTGACCACAGTGCCCATACAGCACAGGTGAGAACCAGGAAGGGAGGGGGCAGACCTGGTAGGGAGAAAAGGGGGGGGGGGCTCCTTGCTGGACAGCTACTCCCACTGGAGAGCATGAACTGGGATGGGGGCAGACCAGAGTAGGCAGGGCTACAACACCTGTGCACCTCAGGTGGACTAGATCAGGGAAAAGCCAGGCTGGGCTGATTGTTCCTACTGGTGCAAACTACAATTAGAGTGGGTGAGGGTTGTTTGGGCTTAGCCGCTGCATCAGCTGGCAGAAGCTGGCACTGGGGGTTAATTCTGTCAAGTTAAACCACAGAACCACCTGGAGAGTGCATAATCTGGGAGTGGCCTGGGAGGGAAACAGTGGGCTCCTACCACTTGGGTTACCACTCCCACAGGAGGGCACAAAAACTAGGATAGGGGCTGGGGAGGCTAGACAGAGAGGCACTCAACAACATCCATGAGGGCTGGATAGTGGAGCTGGTTAGATGGAACTGGACTTTAATACCCATTGACATGTATGAGAGCCAAATTGGATGTGGGACAGACTGGACTAGTCTGCTACACATACTGGCAAACCAGGGTAGGGAGCGGACCTGGTGGGGGTTATTGTGGGTCACTCTGACTAGGCTGCAGCTCCCACTGGTTTATGCGAGGGCCGAATATGTACTGGGCAAAATCAGGCTGGACTGCAACACTCATTGGTTCTAGTGGAAGTCGGGGCTGAAAAAAGAACCAACCCAGCAATTGCAACCACCAGCTGATCAGGGCGATGGATTGTACTGTGCCCTGTACTTGCTAGTACATACAAGAATCTGGTCTGGGAACACCTCAGACAGGGTTTCTTTGGGGATCTCCCCAATCGAACTGCCAGACTCAGAGCCCTAACCATGAAAGACAGAGGACAGAACAGGTCAATCAACCATCTCAGCTATTTGTTGGCAGTGAAAAGCTGGGCAAATGGAGACTCTATGATGGACTACGTCGATCAGTGGATTCTTCAACGACCTCATCGTGTTTGGAGTGGTGAGATTGGCAGCAATTCATAACTGCTGAATTGTCAAAAATCACTTGAGCAAGACCCTCGGAGCATGCCCCACATCAGGGACCTGGGGTGGATGGGAGACTAGATGGGGCTTCTCCCTTTAAATCCCCCTTTACCTCAGATATATGAAGGAAACAATATGGAAATAATAGTCTTACCCATTTTCCTGTAGCCCTTGAACCTTTTTACCCTAATCATCTATATAAAGATTGTCAAAAATATAATAAAAAATGGAGGCAAAAAAAGAATAGTGTGGTCTTGTTTTTCCTCATCTTTAGGAAGTATCTGAGTTTGGCATTTTGACTATACTTTCTTGTTGCTCACATATATAAGGACTCCTTTATAGTGAGCAGATTTCTAATGGATGGGACTGAATGCATGGTTTCAGTAATCTGCAGGCAACTTTTTGTAAAAGTATATATATATATATATATATATACACACACACACACAGAAGCTAATATATTTTGTTTTCAAGCCATTTAAATATAACCCAAAACTATGTTGATAAATTGTCACACTGATAGTCATTCTGAAAAAAAAGATCAGTTCATCCAATAGCAAAATGGGAGTTCATGGTTAAATGTTGGAGGCCTAACAACAAAGATATGTTAAAACCCACAAAGGAAAGAGAAGTCCCCCTTTCTACCTTTCTTTCAATATGACTACCAACTGGGTCAACTTTATTGTATCCTAATTGAAATCAATGTCACAATCTATTTGAAGCCAAACAGGATTTCAGTCTGAATGACAGATTGTGTGCAAGTCTGTCTCCCTAAATAACCTATGTTATGAAAGCTGAACTTGAGAAACTGAGGCAGAACTATCAAGTGACTCAAAGGAAAGGCAAGGATTTGAGATTTGAAGGAGTATAATATTCACACCAACCTAAGCACTGGTTACTTAATGCTAAGAAAAATCAGGACAATTGTTACATTACAGTTGCCAAGCTCATTGATTTTAAGTAAAAATACCTATCACAAACATTCCCAAGGGTAGGCACAGTATGAGGGCAAGGCTGCGTGATTGCCATCGGCTTTGGTCTTTTGTAAGTTCCTTATGTCTCTTCCTCTAGCATTCTCTAAGGTGGTGTATGACACATCACATTATCTTGCAATTTATTGTTACATAAGTAGGACTGTTTTTTTAATTGAAAGCATTAGAAACAAATAGTCACATATGTGTTGGTGATCTTGAAGACTGTACTTTTAAGCAGAGGACATTGAACTTGAGAGGGCAAGTGAAAGTGTTAGTGCAGGTTAGGGTTCCTGTGTACTACTCTGGCCCTGGCTGATTAAAGTAATGAAAACAATCCCTACCACTAGACAGAAAAGCAGTTTGTTATGCTTCTTTAGCTTTAAACCTTGATGTACAAGAGGAAAATTCCAGCAGTATTAATACCTCCCACACTGGTCCCCTAATCCCCCCAGCTGTCATCATAAAAGGTTAGTCTCATTTTCTTAATCCATTTGTTTGGAGTGCATTCTGGTTGTAGAAGTAAAATATGTTGAAACTCTACAAGCTGGTTTAAAAAATGTGTATAATTGTTGGTAAATCTGAAGTAATAAATGGAATAACTTTGACGATATTCAGCTGTTCGTATCATTGTTGTATAAATGCACTCTGGATCATATTACAGCTTGGTAATTCCAGGAAGAAAAATGCCATCCTGCTTCTAAAGTTTGTAGCAATAAAGTATAAGAAAATGTTTAATCTGAAAAGAAAAATGAGTTTGAGGAATAAGAAATATTTCACTCTAAATAATTGCTTTCACTTTGAAGAATTGCTTTCATGAAAGCCTTGAGCTTAGCCAGAAGTACATAATCATTCGTTGGAACTCACATAATAATGTGAATTGCAACTGAACTCCTATGACCTGCATATATGTAAAGAGAAGTAATAGCAGTGAAGATTTCAAAGGAATAGGAAGGTTCTACTAAGGAGCTTAGGTCTATAAAGCTGGTAATCATATTTGTACCATCCAAGATAATTTGAGCTTTAGATATCATCATAACTAATGGTGGGACTGACACAGTTCAGCAATCCTACTTGTCCATGTAGACGTTGGATGCAGTATAAGTATGCTAGTTTATTTGCTAATGCTGTATTTGTGTTTTTCATATTTGTCGTCTTGGATAGTTTAAAATATATTAACAAAGTAGAATGGGTAAGTGGGAATATTAATTTTAGTTTCCTAAGTAAAGAAATAATAATTGGAGTTGTCAGTTCCCATAGAACTTTTCCTGATAAAACTGCTGAACTGAATTATGTCATATTCACATGATTGTTCAAGTAATAGCTGACAGTGTTTCGGCATTGATAAAATGGCTTTAAGCATAAAGATATACCATTGAATTGAAACACCTCAAAACCGTATGATATAAGTTATATGCATCTTATAAAAAATAAGTAACTTGGGAATCATAGATTTATATAGTCCTTCAGGCAACATGTTAAAACTTTCTAATTTTGGGGTGTCTCAAATTCATATTTCTAGAGCTTTTGTTCCTATGCATTTAAAGTATATATGGGGATAAGTTTCAATAATCAAAAAAGAAGCTAATTATGTGATTTTAAGTTCAATGTCAGGTAAGATTTGATTACTACTTGGGAAAGGAATAAAGCTTTGAAGACAACATAAAGTTATTTTAATAAATTTTGGAATCTGACAAGAACTGATCTTGTAAATTCTAAAAAGAAAAGGAAAGGATGAACTTGTGCCATACAAAATAAAGAACCATTAATGGATCTTCTTACAGTAAAAGGTTGATACAGATTGAAATTCAGTGAGTTAGGGTGTTACCTATATGGATAATTGGTTAAGAGTGAATAGGCAGGCAATGTGGTACAAGGGTGCTTATCAAGTTTGGAGGGTGCTGTTGGGGAACACCACTAATTCCTCCTCAGAGCTGGAATCCCGAGTGGTTCAAACACATGTGCCAACTAGTTGGGAGAGTCTTTTCTTCATATCTTTTTGTAGAAGGCCTCTTAAACTGCATGATTTCTTCAGAAAATTTTTGGTTTGTTTGAAAGGCAGAGAGACAAAGAGACAGATTGAGATTCGAACCCTACTTCAATCCACAAGTGGCAGCAAAAGCCAGGAGTTCGCAGCATCATGCAGACCTCCCATGTGATGTAGAGACCCAAGCATCTAGGCTGTCTGCTGCTTTCTCATGGCCATTAGCAGCGAGCTGAATCACAAGTGGAGCAGTGAGGATTTAAATCAGCACCCCCATGGAATGCTGATTTCACAGATGGTGGTTTAAGCAGTTATACCACAACACAGGCCCCACACAATCCTTTTCATTTTTAGAATGACTGTTAAAACTTTCTTATTTTTAAAGATTTATTTTTATTATTTTTTTATTGGAAAGGCAGATATACAGAGAGGAGAGACAGAGAGGAAGATCTTCCGTCCACTGATTCACTCCCCAAGTGAGCACAACGGTCGATACTATGCCAATCTGAAGCCAGGAGCCTCCTCTGGGTCTCCTGCACAGGTGCAGGGTCCCAAAGCTTTGGGCCGTCCTCAACTGCTTTCCCGGGCCACAGGCAGGGAGCTGGAAGGGAAGCGGGGCTGCCAGGATAGAACTGGCGCCCATATGGGATCCCGGGCGTGCAAGGCGAGGACTTGAACCACTGCGCCACGGCGCCGGGCCCAAAACTTCCTTATTTTTAATAATTTATTATTTTTTAATTTTTAGAATTATTTTCCATGGTACATTCTTTGTATGTATAGGAATCCCCATCTATCTCCCTTACCTCCCTCCTGATTCTCCCTCCTCTCCCTACTCCACTACAAAACCCTATCAATTAAAAAAAAGATCCTGGGTCCCGGCACAGTGGCCTAGCAGCTAATGTTCTCACTCTGAAATCTCCAGGATCCTATATGGGTGCTGGTTATAAACCTGGCAGCCCCACTTGCCATCCAGTTCCATGTTTGTGGCCTGGGAAAGCAGTTAAAGATGGGCTAAAGCCTTGGGACCCTGCATCCACATGGGAGACCCAGAGAAAGTTCCTGATTCTTGACTGCAGACCACCACAGCCCCAGCCATTGCAATCATTTGGGGAGTGAATCATTGGACAGAAGAGCATGATAACAATACATACACATCATATTACCACACACGTTTGCAGTTAGAAATGTGAATACACACACACAGATTCACACAATAAGTTTTCATATTGAACAGCCATGTGCACATTTAAAAAGTCCATCATGACTGAAACTTTCCAAAATGATTCTAATAACCAATGGGAAAACTACCATTACTTTTAACTTATGAAAATGTTTGTTAGTGTCAGTTTTGAATGCATCAAAAAAACTTATCAAGGATTATAGCTCTATTTTTTTCTAAAATATTTACTGAGGGTAGTTGCTTCAAGTTGCTTGTCTTCTTCTTGATGTTCTGTAAGTGTAGGTGTAAAGATGAAACTTCCCACACAGGAATGCTTGTATTTCATTGCCATCCCCGCCTCCTGACTTCAAGTTCCTTCACATGTACACCACTGGATGTGGTGGTGATGGCTGGGACTGGGCCCCTCAAACAACTGTGGGAGACATTTTGTGAACCCAGATCAGGTCTTAATCCCCAAACTAGCCTTGGACATTGCACGGATTTGAAATGTGAACTACTGTGTAGATGTTCTCTTACTCTTTGTCTGTATAACTCAGGGTAAAAACCATTAAAACATTGCAAAATGAAAACTAAAAAAGTATTTGTGAATTCCTACTGTTTCCATAGTTAATGCTGGGAATATGCACTGCATATGTATTTAAATATAGTGCATTTGAAACAAAGGAAACATTACTACAATTACTGTTGATGTGGACACAAACCATTCAAACAATGTGATGGTGCGTAGTGATGTCTATTATACATTTATCCTACATTTATGATGCTTTAAGCGTATTCAGGCAACTAAAAGGCATACGCACACAACTGAAGTACATAATATAAAACAAGAGGTGTAGCATGGTAAAAATTTCTAGACTGTTGAAAATTCTGCCTTAAGCTGTTCAGAGACTTGCAATTTTTGATTAAGAAAGGAAATTTTTTATTGAATTATATGCATGAGAAATTATATAAGCACCATATACAATATATATAGCAGCTGTTGTGGGAAGATTAGTTAGGAGGCTATATTATTTATGATCTTAATGGGGCCAGAATTAGTCCTGGGAAATTGTTATTGAGGCAATAGTTAAGATGGAGAGACTGAGCATAACGGAGGTGCAGGAGCTAGGACTTGACACCGGGAGGTGTATGGATGGAAATGAACCACCTGGAGACACGCAGTCTCAAAATCTTGTGACTTGGAGAAACCTGAACACCTATTGTTCAACACAAGGTTTCAGTGATACTTAACGCAACTCATTTGAACCAAGTAAAAGCTCTGTTAGGTATTTCAGTAAGTTCCACGTGTTGTCTCTTAAGGTTATTTGTATTGCAAGGTGCCTTAATTTCTATAACATCATCATGAAAAAACAAGTGACAAAATCAATCTCTTTTTTAATCTTTTTCTTGTAGGAAGAGAGCACATATTTTTTGCAACATAAGGTTTTTCTTTTCTCAAAACTGTAGATGTAATTTCAAATATATATTGGAATATATATATATGTATATAGAAAAACACAAAATGGACTTTATTGGTTTTACTGTTTTATCATGACTATTTTGAATATTTTGAAACATACTTAAATTATGTTGTTATTTTCATGTTGATAAGAAGATTCTTTATAGCACAGGAAATGAATCAGGCTTTGCAATCTTCCCACTTCACAGTTTTAAAAAATCAGAGGCATGTTGTGCACATTTACAGTTTTTATTTTAGTCTGTTTGTCATCAGAAATCATATGTTTCTAATACTTCAAGCCTCAAATGCCATAATACCTCTTATATCTGTCTCATAAATGTGCCTGCCAACTTTTGTCTGCAAGGGAAAGCCTTTATAAATACCAAGTGGGTCTGGCAGTATTCGGTATCTCCAGGGCACCAGAAGGAGAAGAAAAAAAGAAATTAGGAAGAAGAATTATCACTTGATAATATTTGAACAATATTGCTAATACAGCATTTACCTGACAATAATCCTATAGTCTTTTCTAAATCAAACATTAAAATATGTTGCATGATTATCTTTCGCGCTCATAAATGCTGCTGCCATAACAATCTGTATTGGATTCATACAGATTCAAATATGTAGTTTGCTATGTGATATGCCGAGACAGTCAAAAATTTCTGCCAAAAGTAATGAAATGGCATTATAGTGTGACGCGGTCCATATGGTAGAGCATGCTGAAAGAGAAGAGGCCAAAGGCCCAGTTCTGTTTGTCTTCTGTTCAATTATGGGATATAGGAAAAGTAAGAGAAACATACTGAGCCTCAAATTCTGCATTTATAGCTTGTGACAACAGCAATTCTGTCAAGGGAAATTTTAATCACACAATTCAGTGAGTTCAGGCCTGACTCGATAAACTTATAAAGGACTACACAAACACAAAGTATTTTTATCACTATAATTTTTTAAAAATTATTTGTTTTAATTGGAAATACAGATTGCAGAGAGGGAAGAGACACAGAATCTTCCATCTACTGACTCACTCTACAAATGGCCTCCACAGCTGGAGTGGAGCTGATCTGAAGGATCTGAAGACAGGGGAGCTTCTTCTAGGTCTCTTATCTGGGTGCGGGGGTCCCAGGCCTTGAGTCAGCTTCCATTACTTTCCAAGGACATTAGCAAGGAAGTGGTTGGGAAGTGAAGCAGCCATGATTAGAATCTGTGCCTATATGGAATGTCAGCACCGTAGGCAAAGGTTTGGCTGATTATGCCACAGCTCTGGCCTCTAAAACAAAATTTTATACTTGAAAATCATCATATCTATGTCTCCCCCTTTTTGGGGAGATACCCACCTTACCTTTCAGGTGTGTTATCTCCATTAAACTCCACAAGCTTGCATATTGCTGTTGTTACTGTTTATCTATAAGTTTTTTTCTTTCTAATGAGAAAATAAGAACCTCTGTTCCAGCTGTATCCAGGAACAGAATCAGAGTCGGGTACAGTGGGGATGTTGGCAGTATCAGAACAAGAATTAAAAACCATCATGATTGCTAGGCTAAGGACTCTGGTAGACACAGTAGACAGCAGGTAAGAACACACAAATAACCTAGGCAGAGAAACTGACATTTCAAGAAAGACAAAGATAAATTCTAGAGGTTAAAGCACTGGAATGGAAATAAAGACTACCTTTGATGAGCTTATTGGCAGACTGGATATTATTAAAGGAATAATCTCTAAACTTGAGAATATCTTCATAGAAAAATTTAAAAATTTAAAAAAATTGAAAAAATTCCAAAATTGAAAGACTGAAAACAATAAGAAAGGAATATCAAAGTTTTATGGGAAATCTAAAGCAATGTAACATTAAGGAAATGGAAGTACAAAAAGATTAACACAAAAAAATGTTAAAGAAACAGAGGATATATTTGAAACAGTAACTACTCAGAATTGCCCCCAAATCAATGTCACACATTTCACAGGCAGGAAATTCTGAGAGCAACAAGGAAAAAAAAAAGTGCCTTCAAAATTGTTACCCAACAATATCAGAACTGAAAAGGGATATCATTAAAGATCTTGTACACATTAATAAAAAGATGAAGTGCTATGGGCAGGAGAAGATGGTGGTCTCCATGGGAGTTAAATTTCTTAACAATTTTCGCTTGTTGGAAAAATTTGAAGAAGGACAAAAAGGAGTAGGTGATGGTACGACTAGCTGGGGCCTTCAAATGATGAAGATACAACACTAAAAAGGTGGGCAGGGCCTCCAAGGACGGACTATGAGAACAGGATATACAGCCTGAAAGTAGAGCATGGACCTAAATACCCAGAAGCTCTTCTGGCAGTTAGATTTGAAACAAAAATTAATATGAATGGAATAAATAATTCCCGTGGAATGATGGAAGCACAGAGCATACCAATATTAGCAAAACGGTGAAGTTCACATAGCATTAAAGTTGTGCTTCAGGAGTAAGACATCTAATGATGTCCAAAGAAAAGATGAAGCTTCCACAGCCACCAGAAGGACAAATATACAACAATTAATTTTAATGGCTCTCAAACTCGCCTTAAATGAACAAATTGCTGCTCATATTGATGTCCTGGCAAATATCACAATGCAAAATGTTCACACATTCAGTAAAGAATCCCAGCTGGTATAAGTGACCCAGATATTTGTAAGCATATATTTAATATATATACACACCCATTATGGTTCCAGGTGACAGGAAAAAAAAAGATTACAGTACAAGTTTTCTTTCTCTTGTTGAGGCACTGTGATTTAAACACAAACCTGGAGTGCTCCAAGTAGGATTCAGGTTTACAAGATGCAAACATGATGAGACGTGTCAATTGGCAATGGAAACAGGTGTTTCTGCAAAGTAAAACTCTGAGGAAGGGCAAAGAACAACGGCATGCTTAGTGAGAGAATTTGCTTAGTCAAAGAGCTGCAGAAGGAATTGTTTAAAGCAGCTTGTACAGTGAGTATTGTCACAAATTGTTTTGAATTTCGAAGCGGTGTGGGTGCTAACTGCTAGTAGTATAGAAATATGGTCAGGATTGCTTTGATATCTGTATTTATAATTTATATTTATAAAAATTGTTAAAAAATATTGGGGAGGGGATAATGAATTTCTGTTAAAGGCTGTTCTTGTGTGTTTCTTGTAACAGACATGTTAAATACTTGTTTGCAGCCTTTGTTTAACAAACCATGGCATTTAAGTTTAAGCGAGGTCAACAAAAAAGAAAATAGGTGCATGCATATGTGATTTTGAGATTCAAACTAGTCCTAAAATGTAAATAAAATGTGGAATGTATCCTTGAGTCTGTGCATTTCTAGTGTGTTGGTGTAAGTTATATATAGTAACTAGTCAAAGAGACAAAAATTCAAATTATTGCAATGTTTCATGTATAAGCACCTTTTAGTATGATTCTATTCTGTAAACTTCTTGTGAATTGGAATTTGCAGAATATTTCATAGAACAAATTCACTGATTGGTTTAGCTATGTCTTGGACAAGGAGGAATCCCAGTATTAGGTTTTGAATTTGATCTTACCAGAAATAATATTAAAATGATTTTTTATTATTATTTTGACAATCTTGACATAATTAGGGTAAAAAAGGTTCAAGCACTACAGGAAGATGGGTAAGACAATTAGTTCCATATTGTTTCCCTAATATATCTGATGTAAAAGGGGATTTTAAGGGAGAAGCCCCACTCAGTCTCCCACCCTAAAATGATTTTTGATTAAAAACTGAAGTGCTATGAGCAAAATTTATACCCAGAAATTTGACAATGTGTAGGAAATGGAAAAAATTCCCTGAAGGAAATAATCTCACAGAAGAAAGAGGCAATTTCTTACTTACATATATTGAACAGGTTGAATTGCTGATTAATGACTTTCCAAATTAAAAATTCAGGCTCAATGAGGGTTACTGGTTAATATTATCAAACATGTACAGAAGAAATTAAGCTAAACCTCTGTGGTCTCTTCTAGATGAGGGATACAGAAGAAATACTTCCACCCATAATGCTAACACAAAAATGGACAAAAACATTTCAACAAAATAAAACTGCAGAAATGCATCTTTCATGAAAACAGATGCAAAAATCTCTAGTAAAATATCACTAAATGAATTCAACAATGTATAAAAGAATGATCAACCATGACTAGGTAGGATTCATTACAGGTACGTTATTCAGATTTAACATATGGAATCATTGAGCATAATTTATCATCTCAATTAACTAATTAAAAAATTAAATAATCATACAGTAGATGAAGAAAACTTGACAAATTTCAACACACATTCATGAGTTTAAATGTTCATTTAAACTAGGTAAAAAGAAAATGTTCGTAACTTCGTAAAGAATATCTGTAAAACAAGACTAACACTACACTTAGTAAGAAATTCAAAGTTTTTTCATTAAAATGATAAAAAACATAAGAATGCAACTTGTAATCACTCCATTTAGTACATATGTTAGATAAACCCCTCCACACCTCCAACCCCACCACAGGAGAGACTGCAGCCCAGCCAAGAAAACCATATCTTGCTTTGTGAGGCTGATTAAGCATGACTAGGAGAAAACTGAGTTTCATCTGATACAGCAACAAAAAAACTCTCAAAGTTAGTAATTTTTTTTATCTCTAAAGTAGTTTCATATTAGTTCATTTCCCCTGACCCCCTTCTAGTTGTGGTTTTTGCCTTTATAAACCCCATTGTTGGGGCTAGCACAATGGTTCCGTTGGCTAATTTTCCATCTATATGCACCAGCATGCGTATGAGCATTGATTCATGTCCTGGCAACTCCATTTCACATCCTGTTCCCTGTTTGTGGCCTGAAAACCAATGGAAGATGTCCCAAACACCTGGAACCCTGTGGGAGACCAGGAAGAAATTCTTGGTTTCATATGGACTAAGCTCTGATTGTTGCAGCCATTTGGTGAGTGAACCAGTGGATGGAAGATTTTATTGGTCATTCCTCACTGTAAGTTTACCTTCCTAAATAACAGACCGTTTTTCCAAAGATAAATCCTGCTGTTTCGTAGCTCAAGGTTGACAGACATTTGGGGCATGAACCCATTCCCCACCATCACCAAGACAGGACCTTCAAAATCCTCAGTATGTGGTGTTCAGTGTATCAGCTTGCTTAGGTGCAGCAAATACACTGCCTTAATATCTACATACTTAGCATTTGGGGACGTCAGGTACTGCCAATCCAACATATTTTCCTTCTTCAATATCATCACGGTAATTTGGCTCTTTTTCCTTTCCATTTGGCTTTTGAATAAATTTGTCACTATCTGCAAAACAATTCATAGTGTTTGGCTAGGATTTCGCTGTTTCTGTATGTTCAGCTGGTTAAACATTGCCTTAGAAACACCAGGATCCTATTATGGGTGGTGGTTTGTGTCCCAGCTGCTCCACTTCCCTTGCAGCTTTTTACTGTGGCCTAGGAAGGCAGAGTAGGATGGCCCAAGACTTTGGAATCCAGTGTTCTTCTGGGATACACAAAAGTGACTCCTGGCTCTTGATTTCAGATCAGCTTACCGTGGGCCATTGCGCCCATTCGGTGAGTGAACCAACAGATTGAAGATCTTTCTCTTTCAATTTCTCTGTAAATCTGCCTTTCCAATAAAAGCAAATATTAAAAAAAGAAAAATGGAAACTGGTGGAAGATCTCTCTCTCTTTCTTTCTCTATCCCTCTCCTAGTCTCTAACTCTGCTTTTCAAATAAATACATAAATTCATAATTTTTAAAAATTAACTTATTGCTCCATAAAAGATGTTTTTAAGTGTATGGATTTTGCAGTAGACCTATTATTCAAAATGATTTTTAAAAGATTCCTAAAAATAATAAAGCAACAATGGAAAGCCTGGGTAAAAAATGGGTCAAAGAATGTAATAGATACTCATGAAAGACCATATAGTAACTGAAAACAAGAAGACAAAAATACATTCCACATTATATGTTATGAGGAAATCATAAATCAAAACTGTAATCATGTGCTATCACACACATTAGCAGAATGATCAGAATCCAGAACATAGACTGTAGTAAATGGTGATGAGGCTATGAAGTAAACAGAACATTGCTGACGCTAGTGTAGAATCATGTAGCCATTTTAGAATACAATTTGGAAAATTACCACTAAACTAAACATACTCCTGACAACAATTGTGCTTATTGGTGTTTACTCAAAGAAGTTGAAACTTAGGCCTGCACAAAAATTTACATGTGGATATTGACAGCGACTTTGTCCTTAATATTAGCAAAGCTTGAAAGCAACCAAGATATCCTTCAGTTAGTGATTTGGACAGAGTGTGGCATACCAAGACGATGGAAAATTGATAAGTATTTAGACAGAAGTCTTAAGCATGAAAAGCCAGATGAGGTTTAAATGTATATCGCCAAGTGAGATAAGTGAATCTGAAGATGGTATATATCATAGCATTCCAAAACAATGGATAAAATAAATAACACATCAGACACACTGGAGGTGTCCAGAGTTCAGGAAGACAGACAAAAATGATCTTTAGGACAGTAAACTCACTCTAAAATATATAGAGTGTCAGTGTTCAATCTGGACAACACAATAATATGAACTTTATTTAATGTGTAACCTAGAGACTGGGTGATAATGATTACTGAGTGTAGGTTTATCAATTTCAGCATAAGTATCATGCTCTGGAGGTTGTTAACTGCATAGGTTATATGTGGGTTACAGTAGAAACTATATTGGAATTCATTGTACTGTATGTGCAATGCTTGTGTGAAAAATCTCTTCTTAAAAATCAAAATTATGACTTGATAAATTTTCATACAAAGGACT
Organism: Ochotona curzoniae; assembly: GCF_017591425.1. Lineage (NCBI taxonomy): Eukaryota > Metazoa > Chordata > Mammalia > Lagomorpha > Ochotonidae > Ochotona > Ochotona curzoniae. Next base: position 507,393 of record NW_024465837.1, read on the forward strand.
TTTTAGATTGAAGTATTAGAAAGGTATCATCTCTCACAGGAAAAGAAAAAGAGACAAAGAAAGAACGAGAGTGAGAAATTGCAAACCCTGGTTCTCTATTCAAATTTGCCACAATAGCCACGTCTGGTCCAGATCCAGGCCAGGACACAGAACCTCCACCCGGGCCTCCCCTGGATGACAGTGGGAAAAGCGCTTGTGTCATCTTCTGCTGTCCTCACAGGTGTAATACCAGGAAACTGGCTCAGCTGATGTCTCAAGCAGTTGACTTCATCCACTGTGCCTGAACGGTGGCCCTATCTCACAAAAAGTTTTGGGTGGTGATGGACACATAAAGGTTATTGTTGTGTGTGTTGCTGGTAGAACTTTAGTATCTAAATGAAACAGAATATCACAGCGGTTTCTGCTTCTCAAGCAAATTTACAGACCAGATGTTAACCATTTTAACATGGAGCACAATAGTCCACTGCCATTTCATAAATCAGGTAAATGTAATTTTCTTATTTATTTGTTTTACAGCCTTACTGAAATGTAGTAAATTGCATATTAAAAGAGAAAATGCAGTTAATAGATCTGTCTTTCCTGCTAGTAACCACGTAGTCACTTGATCACTTTTTAATGCATACCTCCCGTGGAAATAAACATGTTAGTGAAGTAACAGAGGGAAGCAATCGAGCACAACCAGACAGCCGTGACACAGCTATATACTTCAAGGAAGTCGCAATATGTGAGTGCATTATGAAAACACAAATCACTGGATGAATTATTTAACCTCTTTAGTTGACTGAGTAACTATTATTGGCCATCTAAGTATTAAATAATAGTAAAGTTTAACCTGTCCAAGTACATTTCTGACCAATTAAAAAGTCCAAATGAAAAGGAAAACCTAAATTACATAAGAAAAATATACAGGAAAATATCTTTGTGATTTTGGGGCAAAAATGAACAAAACATCAAAACAAAAACCGAAAGGCAGAAAGACAACAGTGTAAATTTGGCTTCGTCAAAATTAATTAGTTCTATTCAATGAAGAATTCTATGAACACAGTTTCTAAGAAGAATGTGTGGAATAAATTATTCGTGATAACTAAATCTGAAAAAAGAATGGCATTTAAAATTTAAAATATTCAATAGTATTGATCTTAAAAATATAAAAAGAAAATGCATACAGATCTAGTGAAAGTGTCAGAAAGTATAACCTTTTTGAAAAATAGTCTAGCAGCAATCCCCGTCTGTGTTAGTCATCTCTTTCCGTATATTATCACAGAGTCTCCCAACAGGTTCATCAGGAGGCGTCAGTATACACAGTCGCTGGAGCAGTTTCTGAGAATTCAGAAACTACATGATGAACAGTCCACTCTGATGCAACCAAAACGCCAAGGCTAATGTATATGCGTGCTTGTGGTATAGTTACAATGAGCAGAAGTGAAGTACATGTTGTACGGAAAAACTGAGAAATAACACAAGACTACGACACAATCCTATTATTGTAGAACAAAATTACATGTGATAAACAGCTCTTTCTCTCGATATATATATACGAATGTACATATGTACACATTTCAAGATTCTGTTCAACTTACATGTATAGTCATTTTGATATTCTATTCAGACTGATTGTTATAGGAAATGTGAGCATTAAAGGACAGATGGACTTGGAAAGACTAATAGCCACAGTTAAAATAGGTTGAGAGTCATGGATTTAGATGGATGGTGCTTTGGCATGTGAGTTAAGCTGTTGCTTGCAGTATCAATACTCTACTTTGAAATGCTGGTTTGAGTTCCAGCGGCTCTGCCTCAGAGAGAGATTACAGTGCCAAGTGTTAGCTGACATCCGCATGGGAGAACCAGGTGAAGTTCCAGGCTCCAGGCCTTGTCCTGGCCCAGCCCTGTCTGAACTTTTGGGAAATAAAAAAAATAAGCAAACAACTTCATTCTCTCTTTCCACCTCTTTGTTTCTCTTTCTCTCTCTAACATTCTGCCTTTCATCTAAGTAATACATAAATAAAGAATATAGAAAAGAAATTCATAGGCTGAATAACAAAAACTGAACTAAAACATAGACTAATGTTTAAAGATACTGACTAGATTTTTTTTTTTTTTAATGTATACGGAGAGGAGGAGAGCCAGTGAGGAAGATCTTCCATCTAATGATTCACTACCCCAAGAGGTCACAATGGCCAGAGATGCACTTATCTGAAGCCAGGAGACTCTTCTGGTTCTGCCATGTGAGTGCAGGGTCCCAAGGCTTTGGGCCATTCTAGACTGCTCTCCCAGACCACAGGCAGTGCACTGAATGGGAAGCAGGGCCTCTGGAATTAGAACCAGTGGCCATATGGGATCCCAGGCATGCAAGTGGCTACTGTGCTGGGGCCTGACTTGAAAAATTTTTAAAAATCAACCTTAAAATAAAACTGTCAAAATAGAAAGTTTGTAAGTGTTTAAAAATGTAAAAATAACAAAAGTGAGAAGTTACAACAGCATTTATTTTGTTAAAATAATTACATAGAACAATGTATAAAGACAGTATATAGTAGGAACCATATCTATGTAACAAGAGCAAGAATGATCCATTGCGAGTAGTGTAACTATGCTAGCAGAAACTGATAAAAGACCAACCTAGAATTTTGATTATGAACTGGAATGACATACATTCCATGAAGTAACCACGTGGAGAATTTGCATCACATCAGCAGTTTTAGATTGGCCAAACCTCACATTTTCATTTTTTGCATGACCTCTAAAAAGGATAAGAAAATGTTCTGCCCTTCCAAAATTAGATGTTAGAAAATTCATCATTGAGCCAAGCTGGTGATAATTGACTCTTTTTTGTTGCTGCTGCTGGTCAACAGGAAACCTTGGTAGTCTGTGAATCCTTTGAATACCTTCTTAGAATACTTGTCATCAAACTTCTTTATTCTCAACAGACTTTGCTAGCATTTGTGATTCTCAGCATGCAGGAGGTGATAGGTACCACATGTTGCAGACAAATGCAGGTTTCTGCAAATGCTTTAGCACAGCAGCAGCCCCTTGTCTCCATAACGGACACTGATGACCCTTGTTGCCTAGCAATACCACTTTATCACAGGCAACATGATAGTGAACTGGATTGGAATTCAGAAGTTGAAAATGAAAAGCATAGTAATTATTTAAATTGAAATTTACCTACTTTTCTATAACCTGTGAAAAATACTGACTTTGGAAGTTGGTTTTTTTTTTATATATATATAACCCCATTAATATAGTAGAAGCAGCATCAGTGGACTTTGGCCACTACACCAGTGGTGTCCATTTATAGATGAGAATGACTTCCGGCATTTTATCCTGCGCAGGTTTAAGTAAAGAGTCAAGAATAATCATCTGAAAAGCCTTTCAAAGAGTCAGGATCCAGGTTTCCCTTTTATCCTGATATTTAATCATATTTTGTAGTGATTGAGTTTCATAGAGCTGATAAAACCAGCAAACATTTTCTTCCTTTCCCTTCCATTACTCCTTGCTGTCCCTTATCCTTATCAGTTCATGTGCTCAAACTTTAAGCCATTCATAATGTTAGATGCTAAAAAATGAAGGGTAAGGAATGAGGTACTATCTTTTCTACATTCCTTTTTCATGCTTCCATGACTATTTTTTTGTTCCACAGTTGACACATTGAGAGATCAACAAATCTAACATGTGACTGGTGCACTTGAATTTGATAAAATTTCCAATGTTGATATAATGGTTTCAGAAAAAGTCCACTTTAACACGTCAAAGTACTCCGATTTCACTGTGATATTTTAATAACAGTAATTTTCACTCATGAAAATTTAGTTGCCAGTTTTCGGTGTTTCCTATGATAAATGTGTCTTTTCAGCACTGAGAGGGCTACAGGACACCTATGCTCCCTTTCATCGCTGCCTTTTCTGTGATTATTTTTCATCAGAATCATCTTACAAAGGTCTTTTTTCATTCTCCTCTGTTCAAATTCCTTTTCCCTTCCTTTAAATAAGTACATAAAATTCTTGAACACCACTGCACAACAGGTTTGCTTAGTGTAATTTAAAAAGTACTAGAGATCTTCTAGTATGAAAAAAATGCACCTATACTTTGAATAACTTGCAATAGAAAACCGGGACTTGAAAAAGGCAAGTGAGATTTGATCTATGGTTTAATGGGTCTGTCATAATAAGATGTGCAATGCCAAGTCATCTCAGCACTGCTAATCCACAACTATGCAATGTTAAACTTGAAAGAAAGTATGTAGATGTATACAGTATAGATTTTCTTTGAAAATCCATCATTCTCCCACTGTTGAGTTTCAAAGATCAACTTGCAGTTCTTTTTAAATCCAGCCACAAAATCTGATTACGGGCACTGGTTGCTCTGTCTCTCTCATTCTCAGCACAATGTCCTTTAGCCTATGCTAATTATCTATTTATTGTTTGACCCTAAAATCTAAATCCTTTTGTTTTCTGGTAAGTTTATACAATGTTAAGAAATAAAAGGCGAACAATTACTTTGTTTTCATTATCTTCCTTTACATTTCTACTTGCCACAAAATTTGTTGTAATAGGTTAAGAATTTTATTTTTGTATTTCCCTAACTTTCCATTATCTGTTTTTGACAGACTAAAATTTTCATTCATCGTGACCTTAAAATTGTTTTAAAAATCTTCTAAATAACATTTTTGCTCTGTGATTTTTTTTTTTTCTGTCGTTGTTTGCCAAACTCCACTTTGAAGCTGTTGTCAACTCAGTATGCTTCTAAGAACATTTTCAGAAAAATGTGTTTGGACAAAGGGCCTAATAAATAATCACAAAATTTGTTAGTATTTATTTGCTTTTTATTTTCTTGGAAACTACCCTTCCCCCACCTTTTTTTTTTTTCCTAAAGAAAACATAGGAAAAGGGAATGAGACCAAATTTTATTTTATTTTAAACCTTACTGAAAGAACAACAAAACCTTGATGAAGTCTGATGAATTTGCTCTGCAGGCTGTCTTCTCTCTGAGTGACAGCCTGGCTCCTTTGCCATTTGCTATTGGCTCCAGCAGCTATATTGTGGACATTCGTATTAGGTCAGCAACCCTGTTTTTACTGGCTCTTTTAAACAGAAGAAATTTTCATAAGAACTAGCAAATGAGTCAATAATTGTAATATATGATTACTCTTGATTTAATGCATAGTTTGAGATGTGTTTCTTCTTTGACACAGTTGTATTGTACACCACCAGCGTTTCAACGGAAACATGTCCTTCCTTGACTAGTATTTCTTCTATTATCCCAAAGTGCTCACAAAGATCAGGAGAAAAATCAAAGCTTTTGCTTGTTGTTAGTTCAGTGTTACACCTCCTAGCTCTTCATAGAGCGTTGACATTCTTGTCCACTGAGCTCTTCTCAGCTAAACACTCTACCAAAAAGTCATCATCAAAGTCTATATTATATATATAAGCAGCAAATTTAACATTTGTTAACAGAATGTTTATAAAATGTTCGTAGCATATGGAGTAGGAACTCTTTTCTTACTTTAAAACATTCACTGTTGCCCACATTAGCATCCTCCCCTGCCTGACGGCTAGGTGAAGGCTCAGCCCCCTACCTGGCCCTCTTTAACACCACAGCATGCAGTCATCTCTTTTTTCACTGAAGTGTGTTGCTGTACTTATTACTTCATGTTTTTATTTCTCAACAATAAATTACAAAGCACTTGCAAGTCAAAGAAAGTAGCAGAAGTTTTATTTCATGTCAGCAAGCAGATTTTTTTATATAAATACCATTGGATAATTATGTGACTAATTAAGAATGCAATGGGAAGATCACTGAAATGGGAATTGAAAGAGCTAAACTCTTTTCATAATTTTCCAGTAATTACTGGAATTATCAAGGGGAACTTATGCTGACGTCTCTGATCTTGCTTTTCTCAAACACATGGAAAGATTTGGGTCTCTTCTGGTTGCATGATTTTTTAAAAATATTTTTTTTTTGAAAGGCAGATTTTACAGAGAGAGAAGGAGAAAAAAACTGCTTCATTTCCTAAATAACACAATGCTGGAGTCAAGCTGATCTGAAGCTAGGAACAGGAGCCTTCCCTGGATTTCCCGTGAAGGTGCAGGGACCGCCGCAGACTTGGGCCATCTTCAGTTGCTGTCCTAGGCACTGTAGCCAGGACATGGGTCAGAAGTAGAGCATCCAGGACATAAACAGGTATTCAAGGGGATGCTAGCTCTAGCTCAGCCCCTCATTTCATAATTTTATGGAGTATATAAGGGAATCAGAAAAGTTTAAAGATTACCAATAGATGTATTTAATGATAATTACTAAGAAACATTAGATGTTATGCTAAAGAGTGAGCTTCCAGTTGTAAACACTGAAAACAAACATTTTAGGCCCTATTCACGAGAGAAGACTGTGATGAAATAAATTAGGAAAATAAGTATTCACATTTAACTTTTCTAATTCTAGTCATGTAATCTTGAGTCATAACTTTATCATCTTGGAGAATCAAATCTTTACATATGTAAATGAGGAATATTATGACATGCCCAACAGGCTTCTTGTGATAATTGAAGAAAGTTTAATTAAAAAGTTAGTTTAACTAAGATAGTTGCATAAGCAGTGCTAATAATGTTATCTCTAGAATTGGCATGTTTATGTGATTTCTTAGTTTCTGATCATGGGATTTATAACCAGCCTATTGCTTTGGTTCTCCATTCTATACTGAGTAGTTCTACATTATGGAAAACTTTCATAAAGACTTTGAACTGTGGATTTCCTGGGCCATACTTCTCAACAAAATGAAATACACTATGTGTGTGCTTCAAAGGATAATTCACGTACTTATGTTTCTGTGCTTTAGTGTCAGCAATGTGTGATTATCATCTAAAATAAGCCAATAAGTCTAAGCAGCTACTTATCTAGAAAACAATATTGAGCTTTACTAGTTTCTTGTTTGCAGTTAGAAAATTATCTTATTTCTACCTAGAATGTGTTCATGTAGTCCTGGGGATTTAATTGATAATTGATATTTCTAGTAGTTTTTTAAAAGATTTATTTATTTTTATTTCAAACTTTGATATACATATAGAGGAGGAGGAACAGAAAATCTTCCATCTGCTGATTAACTCTTCAAGTAGTCACAATGGCCGGAACTGAGCTGATCTGAAGCCAGGAACCAAGAATCTCCTCTTGGTCTCCCAAGTAGGTGCAGGTTCTCAAGGTCTCCCATGCAGGTGCAGGGTCCCAAGAGTTTGGGCTGTTCCAAGCCTTTGAGCCAGGCCACAAGCAGGGAGCTGGACTGGAAACGGGGCTGCTGGAGCACAAACCAGTGTCCTTACGGGACTCTGAGCATATAAGGCAAGGACTTTAGCCCACTAGGCCACCATGCTGAGCCCTCAAATAGTATTTTTTGATTTTTTTTTTTTAATTTGAAAGAGAAAGATAGAGGGATACAAAGAGCGCCAACCTTGTCATTAACTCCTTAGATAGCTATAATGGCCAAGGACGAGCTGGGCCAAAGTGAGAACAAGGACTCAATCCATGTCTCCATGTGGATGTCAAGAAAAGCTTCTGTACAGCAAAGGCAATAACTAATGAAGTGAGAAAGCAACAAACAGAATGGGAGAAAATTTTTGCACACTACTCAAGTGATAGAGGACTAATATCCAGGATTTACAAAGAGCTTCAGAGACCAAAGGACAGTAAAAAACAGAAAACAACCTGTGGCAAAATGGGCAAAGCAAATGAACAGACATTTTTCAAAAGAACAGATTCAAATGGCTAACAGACATATGAAAAGACGCTCAGGTTCCCAAGCCATCAGAGAGATACAAATGAAAACCACCTTGAAGTACCTCCTAACTCCAGTGATACATTCAGAACTCTGCTAGCAACACCTGCTGGCGTGGATGTGGGAGAAAGGCACCCTCCTTCACCGTTGGTGGGAGTGTAGGCTGATATAACCACTGTGGAAATCAATATGGAGAGTGCTTGGAGAATTGCAAATAAATCTACCATATGACCCAGCTATCTCACTCCTAGGAATAAACCCAATAGAAATGAAATCTGCATATGAGAAGGGGATCTGTAAGGATTCATCTAATTGAACCACTATGTGCTACCTTTTTGGTGGGCATTTGCAGGCAGCTAGAGACAGAAGTAAGCAGGAATTGAATCAGGAGTAATGACATAGGAACCAGATGGTACCATTCTAAAAGTAAGTGACTTTCAGATTGTAGCTTTCACATGTCCCTAAAAATACCCAGTGTATCCTGATACTAAGTAGTATTTCTTATCAGATGCTAGTTTTGCAGTATTATTTCTGATGAATCATTCTGAATGTTTTCATAAAAGTGTTTTCCAGTACAAGGGACATTTATAGATAACCTCATAAAATAGGATCTTTTTAGCTCACACTCTAAACTTTTTTGGGGGTATTAATATAGTATTAATATGATTTGCCACATAACAATGAAAAATGCTCTCATTTTTACTGTGAATAAATGTAACTTCTACTTGCAAGAAGATAAATTTGGCCCTGCAAGTCATAAAGAGAATGCTGCTGTTCAGTGTACGCTTTGGTCATCTCCTATGGGTTTCCTTGGTCAACGGAAGGAAATGTTGTGCAAGAACTAAACATCTGTAGTAGAAACTGGAAAGTTAACAGACTAGCATTTTCAGTATCACAAATAGTTAGTGTGACTTTTCAGCTGATACTGAACTCAACATTGCCAATATTTGGTGAGAAGAGTTAGCAAATAGTAAAAGAGACAGGTCTGTTGGCACACAACAGGAGGGCAAAAATAGCTTCCTGCACAAAAATGTTCTAAATAGAACAAGATGCTTCCTCTTTCAAAACACCGACACTTACTTATAACACTGAAAGTGAGGAAACAGATTTAGATTATCCGATGTTTTGAACATTAGAGAAAACAAAGAAAAACTCAAACGTAAGAATCCTTGCTTTTATGTTAGCCCTTTTTCCCATCTGTACGTTGACTTCATACTTCATTAAAGATATTAATGAAGTTTAATTACTCTCTAATTCTTTTATGCTCACCAAAAATTATTGGAAAAACTTTTTTTATAAAGATTTAATTTTTTTTTTTATTACAAAGTCAGATATACAGACAGGAGGAGAGTCAGAGGGGAAGATTTTCCATCTGATGTTTCACTCCCCAAGTGAGCCACAACAGCCAGTGCTGCGCCAATCCAAAGCCAGGAACCAGGAACTGCCTCCGGGTCTCCCACGTAGGTCCAGGGTCCCAAAGCAGGGAGCTGGATGGGAAGAGGAGCTGCCTAGTACCGGCGCCCATGTGGGATCCTGGCGTGTTCAAGGCGAGGACTTTAGTCACCAGGCCACGCCACCGGGCCCAGGAGAAACTTTATTTCCACGTTAAAACAATATAAGCAATCGGTTGAAATACAGTAGAAATTAAGGTGTACTTTTTAAATTCATCTTTGCTCATTCAGCAACCCAGTATTGTATGTATTAAGTCCTAATAACAAATTGAACCTGACAGTTGTCTCCCAGGAGCTCTTGAGCAGGTATAAGAGATAAAAACATAAAAATAATCTAACAGCACATTCCCTGTATTCAATAGGAATGGTCTGGATATACATGTGTGTATGTATTTCTTTTGATGTATGAATATACACATATAGAAACAGAAAATAGAAAAACTTTCTTTTAGTAAGGTAGATTTTGTCTGCATTTAGCAATTAGCAATGTTGGAATTAAGGGTGTTGAAAGACTAATACAGTATTTCCTTAAGAGACTGATAGAATTAAGAATTATGTGTGAAAGCAGATGATTCCATAGTCTGAGAAGACAAGGAAAAAAACAGTTTAATTTTTAAAAACTCATAAATATTTAATTAGAGGAAAATCGGCCATTTTATTCATCTATCATGCACTTACTCACCCCTCCCCCATCTACCTCTCACTTTTTGTATATTGAAGTACTAAAGCCTCGTATGGACCATCAGGGTAATTAAAGTTAAATGACATCATTAGGATAGGTCTTGATCTAACATATCCAGTGTCTGTGGGAAGAGATGAACATGCAGACATACAGTGGAAGACTCTGCAGAGGGATTTAAAGACATAGTCATCAACAAGTCAATGAGAAAAATGAACTTGCTGAGAAGACTTGGGACTTCTCACCCCCAAAACTGAAAAATAAATGCCTATTGTTGAAGGTATGCTGCTGCCATAGCCCTGGCAAACTACTGCAGGATAGATTTTCTTGACTTTATTCTTAGTCCCAATTTCCTTTTATGTAGGGTTTAACAAAATGGCCAAAGAATTAAAATGAATATTTTATTCTAGAATAAAATAAATTTGACTCTTTGGAGATTTCAAAAATCTTGGAAAAAAACAATCATAGTTGAGTTATTTGTGGTTGAAAACATTTTTAACTTCATGCACATGAACAAACTTTCTTTGCTTTTTCTGGGTTGAAATCAAATTGTTCTAATCATCCCTTCCAAGATTGCTGTGTAATGATCATACTTTGCAGGTAAACATTATCTTCAGAAGTGGAGAAACCTTGATTTTGTTAGAGACTCTATGAAGTAAAAATCTATAGAATGTGATGTGTGGAGTAAGCTTAAAGGAAGTCAACAGGCTAGCTGCTGTTGTCCTTATTACTATAAATGACTTATGTTAGCTCTTCTGCACTCTGCAAAAGTTCACATATTGGGCCAAAATTCTTCAAAACCAGAAATGGAGCTCAGGCCTCGCTCTGGTCCTTCTGTGGGCGTATGAAGTGTCATGAGTCAGTCTTGAATAGAAACAGGCTCTCAGAGGAGCAGCTGCGCATCTTCTGAACTCCTCCTTGTAGCTGTGTTGTCTTACATGTTATTTCTTACATACACACAAGTCAGGGAATTAAATACTTGTGCTTAGAGAGAATTTGTGATAAGACGGGCAAATCTCAACAGCCAATAAAGCTCCAGGCGACCTAATGCTTTGAATAGTCTTAGTGTTTTCTTTATCTGGAGCCATGGATCAGTTTTTCACACAGTTGTTGCTAAGGTGCCATGTCTCATGGTATCTAGTCAACCTCAATCCATTATCTAGCGCTCTGTTTCCTGCTCAGAGGCATTTTTGTGGATGTTGAGTTGTGGTGGTGTAGGTTGGGAAAGTGAAGAACATTGGAGGTGAACCACAACTGACCAGAACCATGCAGGCCATCACATAGCAGCCACATATGAAGATAGAAGAGAGGAAGAATGCTCCTGAGGCTCTTGATAGAACTGGTCTCATCTTCCCACCTGGCTGTAAGAATCAGTTGCTTATATGAGCTCCCTCTCAGAGGATGCCCCTCAGAACAGTTGTTGTCCAGTGCACCTGATATAAATTAGTGACCAGCATGATAATGAACTGAGTTATAATGCCCCTCCTTGTTCTTCTTTTCTATTCTCATTCATATTTTAATAAAAGATTTATTCATTTTTATTGGAAAGGCAGATATACAGAATGAAAGACCTTCGTCCTCTGGTTTACTCCTCAAGCAGCTGCAATGGCCAGAACTAAGCTGATCTGAAGCCAGGAGCCAGAAGCGAGGAGCTTCTGCCTGGGCCCCCTTGTGGGGAATCACATTATCTATGTGATTAAAGTGATAAATACATACTTGGCAGGTGTAATGGCTTTTTACTATGTCATGTGTCTGAACTGAACCATATTTCCTCATAAATCTCTCCTCAGTATTTTAATTCTTTCCATGAACTTTTGGAAGTTCCTTTATGTACATCTCCTATTAATTTCATTTCTTTGGGTAGCCTGGACCGATACAGATGATGAACATGTCAGTTAAAACATAAAAAAGAATTATATATATATTTCTAATCTTGGGCCTTGAACCAATTTTTGTAGTAATGATGTAAAATAGACTATTTTTAAAAATCAGAAATATAAGTATCTTTGTAACACCATGTGTGTAGGTTACATTGGAAACATTTTTTAAAGGTTGAGTTCAATTTTACACTAAACACAGTGTCACAGTGATTTCTGTGAAAGACTTACAGGGCCAGGCACTGTGACCTAGCGGCTAAAATCCTTGTCTTGAGCATACCGGGATCCCATATGGGAACCAGCTCTAATCCCAGCGGCCCCGCTTCCCATCCAGCTCCCTGCTTGTGGCCTGGGAAAGTAGTTAGAGGATGACCCAAAGCCTTGAGACCCTGCACCTGCATGGGAGACCCGGAAGAAGTTCCTGGCTCCTGGCTTTGGGTTGGCTGCAACACCAGCCATGCAGTCACTTGGGGAGTGAATCATTGGACTGGAGACCTTCTTCCCTATCTCTCCTCCTCTCTCTATATCTGACTTTGTAATAAAAATTTTCAAAAAATTAATGTTTTTAAGAGAAAGAAAGTTTATGGGAAATGTACATTGAGAAAACATTGCATAGTTTTCAAATAAAAGTTTTCACTCAGAATACATCAGTTTTCCATTAACTGAAGCACTGCTGTATCCTGTGAAAAATAATACCTGCTCATCCCTTGTCTAATAATTTTTAAAATGATTTGGAATGTAATATGGGGACGGGAAAGACTATCATAAGGATGAAATATACTCTGAGGCGGTAGTCTTTTTTTCCAGCAGCGTGAGTACTCTATGAATGACAGTGGGCAGGAGTTAATCATCCTGTGTCTGTGTAGAACTGTGACTTCTCTCTGAGATTTTTCACTATGTTAAGGCAAGTGAAATCTGGTTCTGTGTGACAGAGACATGGTCTGCTCCTACACTGGTTCAGACACTAAGAACGTCCGAGAACAACACAACAGAAAAACAAGTCAAACATTCAGGTCACCAATCATAAGATTTATTTTATATTTTGTTTTTCTTCTTGGTGATTAAGAGGAGGTGCTACAAATTGACTTTGTCTTTCTTGGGATGGTTCAACAGGGAAGAGTGGGAAGTGAATGACTCACCAATGCTGACAGAAAAGACAATACGGTAACTAAGCCAGAGAGGAAAATGAGGTCAGAAAGGTTAGAGAACAGGTGGTTCTTAAAGTAAAATCATGTATAGTTGTTTGGCTGAAAAATTAATTTACAATATGGATTTTACCAAGCAAATAAAGTTGAAGTAGAGAAAAGAATATCAGAAACCAAGCAGGGACCTTCAGGTCTTAAGACCTGACAACTGTCAAATGAAAAGTAAATATCTCTCAACTCACTGTCGCTAAGTGCAAGGGTTCCAAACGGAGAAGAAAGGCCTACAGCTAAGATGTATCTTTGTCAAATCTATCTGACCACATCTATGAAGGCACCTGAGCCAATTTAGTTCTCCAAGTCAGTTTTTTTGATCTAGCTTGAAACACTAGAAAAAAATGGGCATTGTTGTAAAGTTCATGGAAAAAGTAATTTTAAAATATTTTAAGGTCTTTCTGGAGTTTCTTTTTATTTTATTTATTTGAAAGCTCATTGACAGAGACTGTGGTGAAAGACACAGGGAAAACTGTCTTCCATCTGCTGTTTCATCTCCCAAATTGATGAGTGGTCAGGGTTGGGCTAAGTTGAAGTCAGGAGCCTGGAACCACAGCCTTTCCACCTGGGTAGAAAGGCCCAAGGATTTGGGCTATCATCTGCTACATTTTAAGCACGCCATCAGGGAGCTGATTTGAAAGCAGAGCAGCTGAAATTCTAAATGGAACCCTGACATAGTATGCTCACATTGGAAACACAGTTAACCTTTGGATTAAAAAAGAATGTTAGGTATTCAAATGTTCTAATAATGGTTAAGATGCTGCTACAGAAGCCTGTTTGCCACATCAGGGTGCCTGGGTTGGATTCCCAGCTCCTCTCTTCATTCTAGTTACCTGCTGAGTCCTGATAAGCATTAGGAGTTGGCTCATCTAATTTGATCTTTGCCATCTAGTCTGTGGCATCCAAGCTCAGAACTCAAATTCATTCTCTCTCTCCCTCTCTCTCACTTTTTAAAAATGAAGTAACAAATGATATTCTAAATCTTGAAATCCACGCATACAGTTGTACTTATGTGCATTTCTTTGAACTTTCTTAAATCCCCACATATAGTGATAGAAAGTTCTATATGCATTGCCATTTTACAATAATTACTCTTCACCAATGAGAAGTGGCCAAATTTTGTTCTTTTACACTTTAATGCAATATGCAAATGTCAAAAAGTTCCCAGGGAAAATATCTACAACTCTGTTGATTACTTAGGTTGTCACTTAAAAACTATTAGCTGTTACCTAAAACAACAACCACCTCCACAAAAAAGTCATGGAGAAGTTCAGTTGTAGAGCAGCCTTAGGAGCCAAATTTCTGGCTCAATGGACTACAGTTGCGACACTGGCATTCTATAGATGAGTACCAGTTTAAGTCCAGGTTGCTCTGTTTCTGAATCCACTCTATACTAATGCATTTTGGAAAGCAGTGGATGGTTTCTGAGTAAATTCTTGGGTCTCTGCTACTCGTTCAGGAAAACCAGGCAAAGTTTCCACCTCCTGGTTTCTATTGCTGAGATCATTTAGGATAGTAAAGCAGAAGGTGAAATATCTCTCAGTCACTTTCTATTAGCCACTCTACATTTCAAACAAACTTAAAAAAAAAAAGTGACCCTAATTTTTCAGACACAAACAAACTTGATTATAAATTATTTCCTTAAAAGGATGTAATGCTATAATCTCAATGAAATCCCATTTATGTTGCATTTTACCATGCAAAGGAATCAGATATTAATTCAAAAGTGCAAACAGGGTAATGTTAAACTGCCTAAAATACATATTTTAAATTAAATAAAAACCAGTGAGAACATTAGTTAATGCAAAATCTTTGTAAGTATAGACTGTGGTTATTTTCAAGCTTTTTGAAATTATCTATATACCCACTTATCTTTCACATGGCTACCCTCTGAAGTTATAGTGTCATTATATCACTTTATCACTAATGGTGATTTAATGTACATTTTATAACATTTTATGATAGACTACAAATTGTGGTTCTGCTAAGGAGATGCATACTAATGTGAGAAATTGCTAGTATTTATGAGAACTTTAAAATATGTCATTTGAAACTGGACTGAGAGTAGAAATCTAATTAAGGAAGCCCCCGTGACTGGAGCTGCCGCTGGGTCTGGAGCTGCTTCCTGGCCAGGTGCTGAATGAAAGGAGTTCAGAGATCCAGGCCCAGCGTGCGGAGACTGGCTCTGCCCGCAGACTGCCTTCCCAGAGAACACAGACCTGTGACAGTGTGAGGAGTGATGGAGTCGTGTGTTAGAGCTTTCTCAGGAGGTCAGGATAAATCACACTGCACCCGAGACAACATCAGTCTGCCCATTCCACTTCCACTCAGGCAGCTCCAGTCTCTCCACTTGGGAAAGAGTGAATGAAACAGCAGCATGTATATTCTGTTTCTGAATAATAGATGACAATAGCACCAAATAAAAGGCATTTTAGACACATAATGGACTTCTTTTTCACTGAAGCTAAGAAAAGCAGCAGTCAAAAAACTTTTTCTCCTATATATCATGATTCAGAAAAATATAAACATATGTCAATTCATAAAATACTAATTATGACCATATAAGAATCATAATGTAGTGGATACTGGTATGTTCAGATATAGACAAAGTGCTGTATGTCTCTATGCATTGAGACCAGAGATGGACTCTGAGTGAAAGAATTGCAAGTATCCTAACAGTAGGATGATGGACTGCCTGACAATGTCCACTTCAGCACTTCAACAGCAACACAATGGACTTGTGACTGTTCATGAAGGACACGCATTGTAAAACGAGAGGGAAAATCAATGCAGTGGGTGGGGAGACCTTTGGCAAGGGCACGGCAACCCCAGAACCTGTGGAACTACATCATAAAGCAAAATAAAATGGGTTATCTCAAAAAAGAATCGTATTGTAAAGAAACAGAAACATTTTATTTACTTGTTTATTTAAAAGATTTTTTGAGGGGGGATGTGTGTTTAAAACATATATGTCTGTTTACATGTGTTAAAATGTTAAACCGGGATGAGGTAAGGTAGCCTAGTGGCTAAATCCTCACCTTGCATGTGCCGGGCACTGGTTCCGTTCCTAGCTGCTTCCTTTTCTAACCAGCTCCCTGCTTCTAGCCTGGGAAAGCATAGAGGACTGCCCAAGGCTTTGGACCTTGCATCCATGTGGGAAACCTGAGGAAGTTCCTGGCTCCTGGCTTTGGTTCTGTGCAGTTCCTCCTTTGGAGCCAGTTGGGGTGTGTATGAGCAGATATAACTTTCTCTCTGTATCTCCGTCTGTAGGTAAAT
The DNA here is from genome assembly GCF_017591425.1 of Ochotona curzoniae. NCBI lineage: Eukaryota > Metazoa > Chordata > Mammalia > Lagomorpha > Ochotonidae > Ochotona > Ochotona curzoniae. The sequence continues at coordinate 523,631 of NW_024465837.1, forward strand.
CTGCCTTTAAAATAACAATGAAGAAATTGTTAAAGAAAGAAAAAAGTTTTAAACTGAGGCACTTTTCACATTTTAAAAGTTAATATTGAAGGGAATAATATTTTCTGGGTCAGACAGATCAAAATCACAAGTATTTGAGAAGCTCCACTTAAGTGCTAAAGGAAAGCAAAAACATTATATTTGTTACATTTTTATAGCATCTTGATTTGATCTATACCATTACAAACTTTGAGCATTGGCAGATTTTTTTTTTCTTTAATGTAGGCCTTTAGAAGAAATATCTCAAGATAAGTTACTTCTGATTGCAAATCCAACCAGGCTGATAGCACATATGGACCTTGACCTTGGTGAATTGGTAGGGCTTGATCATTATTTTGATTTACTTGGATGCATAAACTACAAATGTAAGTAAATATGTGCATCTACTTCAATTTATATATAGATATATTTAATATATATTCTCAACAAAGAAATTGCCCCTTGCAAATGTGTTGCCTGCTTTTAGGAGGTGAGCTTGAGCCATTCTTTCCTGTTTTGCAGGAGTTTCCTTTTGGTGACAGACAATGATGCATTTCCCACTGCCAACATCAGAAGGACAACACTTCTCTGGAAGGAAGTGAATATACATATGGCTTTGTAGAAACTCATCAGACGCCCCAAACCAGGCCTTTGTCCCTCCAGTTATGTTACCAAGTATGAGGAAAAAACAAATCATTGTGTCTATAACACTGAAGCAGAGACCCCCAGGGCTTCAGAAGCCCTGGTCTGTTTCTGATACAAGATTCTGACCTAGCTTTCAGCTTTGTTACCCTGAGAAGTTTCATACCTGCTAAGCTTGGCTCCCACTCTCTCATTGATTCTGTGACCTTACATGCATTCACAATCTTCTCATCATCAAATTTTATGTATGTATTTATTTATTTATTTATTTATTTCCATATTTTTTTGCTTAAAAATGTGAGTCAGTTTCCATTTTCTGCAACCAATTGACTTGCAAATGATGCAGATGCTAAAAATAGACTCAATCCTAGCCTAGGTATTAAAGATCTGCTTTTCATACATAAATTATTACAATTATCAGAAGTTTTAAATAAAAGGAATTATGCTATCAGCAACAATAATTTTTTGTAAAAGTTCTCTGAAAATAAAAATAAGTTAATATAAGATGTGGTTTTGAAATTAGGAAGAAGTAAAACTTGTATTTCTTTGCATTTAGAGCTTTGAAATCTACTATAATATTGCTCCTTTGGTGCTGTAAATATTTTTGTTTTAACTTCATACCTATTATTGACTTTGTTTTGTGGCTTCTCATTTAAGGGAATGTATAGTGATGACATAATAAAGATTATTATGTTCAGATGTGAAGGTACAATGCAATATGCATTTCTACTTGCAAATTAAAGATGGACTCTCAATGGAAATGTTGGACCTATCTAAACAATGGGATGTTGGACTGTCTGATATTGTCTTATCTGCAGTGTCATGGCACACTTAAATAATACACTGATGGACTTATGACTGCTTATTTAGGACTATAATATTGTAATAATATGGGGAAAATCAGTCGGGGAGTGGGAATTTGGGGGCAGGGGTGGGGAAATCCCAGACCCTATGAAATTGTACCATAAAACTATAAAATGTATCACTGTTACAAATATTGCCAATACAAATATTAGCTAAAAGTATGGTACTATTAACATTTTAGTAATTATGTAAAAAATTAACTTACTGTTCAGTTGATTATTTCTCACTTTTAAGTTCATTCCACGTACCTTCAAATCCATGTGGCACATGGAATCTTCTTTCAGCTGTAATCCACGAAAGCCATTAGTATACGCGCAAGTAAAATAGATTATTTTTCTAGTATTAAAGATAGTTCTAGAAACTATCAAGAAATTTTAAAAGTTTAAGTTTTAAAAATAGAAGTTTTGCTTTTATATTATCTTGGGAAAAATTCAAGGTACTGCATCAAAAGAAAGATTGCTTGAGTGAATGTAATTGAAGCAGGGCAGAGTAACTCAAGTTAAAGTCATCCAGGCCAAAGTTTTGGCCAGTAATTCTGAAGAAAGAGTTTAAATAATATTGTCAAACATCAATCAAATGAATAGTGAAATATTTTGTGGATAGCAGTTATAAACAGCCCCTTACAGTAACAGACAGCCTCTTAATCAGTTAATTTGTAAAAAAAAAAAAAAAGGGTGAAAATTGAGATGACTATAAAAATAAATTAGGTGACTTTCTGTAAAATTCAGTGGTATTGTGGGATACATTTTTTGATACTTATAGTCTTTAAAAATGTGTTATTAAAAATATCTTGCTGTCCTGAAAAGCATTACTTAATAAGCATTTTTAGACGCAAAACAGTTAAATGACAATAGTATCTCTGGGGGTAGTTTGGAAATAACCATTCTAAATGATAGAACTATAGAATGGATGTAACAAATATGTAAGAACAAAAACCTGAAATAGGTGAAAGAGTACTTCCTTTATTTTTCTGAAAACCTTGGAAGATGAGGTAATGGCTATCCAAGCTATGTGCAATCAAAAGCTATCCTATCATAATAAAATGCATGATATAAAAACAGAGTTGGGAATATGAATGATCATTAAAAATTTTAATTGAAGTGATGGACTAAGCTTGCTTTTCACCAATAGTATAAATTTTCAGACTCAATGAAAATATGTATGCAATATCAAGTTTAAAGTTCAAAGGAAGCATTGTTATCAGAAATAAGAATATATATAGCATATGTGCATATATGCATATACACACATATGCTACACATATGCATACATATATAATACACATTACATATACTACAGTACAATGATCTCCAGTCTAAAAATTTTTGTTTGTTTCCATTAAAAAATAGACACAGACATGTACATGCACACACAGAGACACATGCATAATTGTGCAGAGCAAGGAATTCATACTCTGAATCATTCCATTCTAAAGAAGGGCCAGGAGAAAAGAAGTTTGTAATTCAACCTGAGTAAAGTGGGTGGCAGGGATCCAGACTTTCTTGAGCCTCCATCCATGTCATCGTCAGGAGGAGCATCAGCAGGCATCAGAAACAAAGCAGCCAGTGCACAAACCACACATCCCCAAATGGAAAGCGGATATCCTGGTTTACAATTATAGTGTTGCACCAAACATTAGTGTAATTTGTCCTTGTTGCCAAGCTATATTAGCACCCAGGGATGAGCAGTGGCCACTCAGTGTCACCCTTAGAGGCACTTATGTGGGGAAGAATGTTCCAAAGGTGTTACTTGAGTAGTTTTGATAGTTCTGAGCACTGTTGATTTCATTGTTCAAGGGTTGAGAAAATTTTTCCAAGGTTCCATTTGTTGGCAAATCCACCTTAGTGCATTCACATACTGATGTCTGTTGCCAAACTTAGGTCAGGAGAGTTGTTCTATCTGTTCTGCTTTCCATTCTCTGGCAAGGTTCTTGATGTGCTCAGTTGGCATAGATGGTCTGGTTGTCAAGTGCCTGGTGTGCTTCTGAGCACGCTGTCCGCTACACAGGCATTAGTAATTGAGGAAACTCAGTTCTGACACATACACTCAAAAGCTAGACCACGTATTTTATGATTTTCCCTGTGGCCAGAATTTGAGTCCAGTGGTCTACTTGGAGAGATCCCAAGAAACTTCACCTAGGATGATCCTAGATCTGATTCTTGCCAGCTGGTGTCAGATCCAGTTTAGTCTGACACCAGCATCAGCCAAAACAAACACCCATGAATTTAATTGCCTGGTCAATTCTGGCCCAAGTTCAATCTCTATGAAATCTAACAGGTGCTGTGGGCTAACCCAAAGCAGCTCACCAGAAATCTGGCCCTTATGCACACCAGTGGGAACTGCAGCCTAGGAGGGGAGTTCCTTGAGTTCCTCTACCAGGCCAGTTTCCACCCCCAGATCTTGTGCATGCCAGTGGTTGCTCTGACCCAGACTGGCATGGCCTGCCCCCAGTTTAGTACTTGCTTTTGGTTGTGTCAAGAGCTCCCTGACCCACAGAGAAAAACTCTCACACACATCGTGTCCTTTTCTGTGGTGCTTCTTTATTATCCTTCATCTCCTCCCTCCTCCCCCGTTCCGCACAAGCGTCACAATATATACACTTCACCATCCAATCAACATTAAGGTCAATACAGCACCGGTGAGGGGCCAATCAGGATGAAGTTCCAGATTCTGCTAGGCCTCTTCCTCATGACCCTGCCATACAGCCAAGGTGTCATCTTGGGGCTGAGCAGCCGAAGCTCCCAACAGGTTGCCCATTTCCCATGGTTTAATGAACTGGCAGGTGCAGTAGGCTAGTCAAGTGCAGGCCCACAACATCGTACTGGTTCCTGTGCATGCCAGTTGGTGCTATGGCTTGGGCTGCCCTGCCCAAGCCACTCTCCAAGCCAGCCCACATACTTACCTATAAATATTGCATTGTCATGCCTGGCCAAACATACCGAGCTCCTGTGCTCACCAGTGGAAGCCATGGCCTAGCAGGAAAGTTTCCCAAGTTTCACCAAGCAGGTCTGTTCCCAAACCCTGATCTCAGAGATGTTGCTGGGTGATAGGCCCTGCTCCATGTAGTCCCCCTCTGTCCCAGCCTTTATATGTGTTGGCAGGTGCTGTGACCTGGCTCACTCCCAACCCGATTCTCAGGTATGCTGTGGGTGTTGTGGTTTGGCACTTTTAGCTTCCATGCAAAGCAGGGGTATTGCAGTCCCACAGGCGTGAGCCCACAAATGCCTTACAGAGTCTGCCCTTAGCCAGTTTTCTCACACGTTGGTAAGTATTGTGGCCCAGCTCTGCATGGCTCACCCCCTACCCCAACACTCACTGTTGGGCAGTGTGGCATAGCCCTGCCAAGCAAGTTAAGTAGATGCTCGAGCTCTAGCTTTTGTGTGCACAGTAGGTGCTGGGTGATACCACCTAGCACGACCCAGGTCTCTCACATGGGTAGTACATCCTTCTGACCCTTTGGCTTCCCACATTCAAATCACACCCTCATTTACTTGTGAGTGCAGTGACCTTCCCCATGGTGTTCCCCAGAAGTCATTCCATACCTGCAAAATATTTCCTTGGTAGCATACAATCTCACAAATCTCCAAGCCTCTTTCCCTAAAAAGCCACAGCCTTCACACCAGGCAGGAGCTATCCATGCCAGCAGTGGCTTTGGATACCTGCACCATAATTTGTTGAACTGTGTGTTGTCTCTTCTTATTGATACCATTAACAACCTTCTTCGCCTAATGTTACTTCTAAGGACTCTTTCCCTTTCTGTTCTCCAAATACTTCAGGTCCACTAACTTCCACTAACACCCAAGGATCTGACTTGTTAGGAAGCATTACACAACCAAGGCCATTCATTTTTTTGTTAAAATCAGAATAATGACATTTTAAATGAATGTTTACCATAGTCAGTAGTCTTGCTGTATTTTCCATGTCAAAGCATTTTGCTAATCTTCTCTATGCTTATTTTATAATGTTTCTTTAGGGCTGCATGTAGCACGGATGCATTAGCTAGGATGTGGAGCCATTGGGTGCTTGATACTCTTTGATTCATTCTAAATCCACCCATCTGCACCTGAACTCACTCAATATTAACTGTTTCCCTTTAAAATACATATGTACTTTTAGCTAAATTCAATCTCCACAAGCATATTTACATCCACTTTCTGTTATCCATGTTATCTGTGGTTCCCTGCCTTCTCTGCTTTCAATTTCTGCTTCATATCTGCATTGCCACTATTGATACAGCAACATGTCTTAATAACCAACACACGTTGTGGCATTATATTTCTCAACACAGTTCTCTCTTCAATCAGATTCCTTAAATAAATAGTCTGTACTTGTGGGATCTGCTTTTTCAACTGCCTTTACTTTTATGAGACTCTAGGTGAATTTTGTTCCCATCACTCATCAAAATGTTTCTCACTATCACATCATGAGTACTTTGAACTTTTGTTACCACTAAAATTTTATATTCCATTATCTTTATCAAAGTACTTCCCCTTTAACATTTTGTTACAATAAAAAAGTAGTGATCTAATTCTCTTTAATCTCTAAAAAAAACTAAATGTGTTTTAGTGTTTTTTCTTTAGTTCTTTTTCATGATCCACCTCTTGAGGAAAACATGGGTCTTGTCCCAGTTTATCTTTTTTTTTTTTCCCCCTTTGCCAGCTGTGTTTTTATTCTAGATGGGCTCATCCAAACTCAACCCATTCATTGAGATCTTGAGTTGTATGTTCTACAGCTTGCTCGATATGTACCTAAACATTGTATTGGCATCTTAACATTAGCATCATTTCAAATTCATCTCTTGACTACCATCTGCTAACTAACTCAAATTTATCTTTTTTTTTTTTTAATTCCAGGCCTCTTATTATTATTAAATCCAAAGTTCAGAGCTAGCTTTGGGCTCCTGTTTCTACTACCTCACTTAGACAAGCCAACTGCAAGTGTGCTGAATATTTTTTTAAAATTATTAAAAATGATGGCTAGCCAATGGAGTTACAGATAAGTACTCCTATTCTAAGCCTTGAGAATCTGCAGTATTGATTCTCGGTTTTAGTGTTGCAGTTTTTAGAATGTCCATCTTAAAATATAAAACTCTCCAGTGGCTTTTCTTTTCTTCATTTTACTTCAGTTAAAGTAAAATGAAAACCGTTGTATAGACTTTTTCCTCCTGGAATAATCCTGAGAGGATTCTTACCCATCTAAAGCTTTATTATCTACTAGTTAGCCACAACAGTTATTCATACGTTTTAGAATAGCATCCTTCAAGTTATTTCTCAAACCAATAGTTCTCATTCTCTGTCCTAGAGTTCTTCATTAAGGTGGTCCCATGATGCTTTGCTTTCTGTTATTAAGATTTGTGTTTAAGTATCTCTTCCTCAAAACTGTTTGCTCTGACCAGCTAAGTATCAACAATTATTGATCATCACCTTTTGCCTTATATGCTGAGAATATCTTATAGCAGGTGCTATTGAAATTAAGGTTCAATTGAACTTTGATTTTTAGTTTGTCTTATGACAATTACTTGACTCCCCTATAGAAAGTGATTTTCAAAGTTTAAAGACCTTTGCTGACCACTCTTTTCCAAGTGTTCCTAATTTGTCTATCACTTAAAATGGATCATATCTGTGCTTAAGCTGATTAGTGGAAATAACTGATAGATAGAATAGTAAAACTTAGCATGATATACACATATCATGGAGTTTTAAAATTTCCGTATGTTCAATTTTTTATTGCTGTTTAGAGGAAATATTTTATTTTAAGAAGGCAGTATTTTGGGAAAAGAAAGTCTTTTCATCCAAATTTTGCTTTTTGTCCTTTACAAACCAGCAACAGTGGTGTTCAAAGGGATGGGGACATTTTTAGGGTGAAGTTAAAATTAAAATCCTGAGCTTAAGGTTTGAGAATTCCAAGCTTCCTACTTACCACTCTTTGAAATCGTGTTCCTCTGCAGTGGTCGCAGCTCTGGCAGTCCATTGTAATGATCACACGTCGAGTAATGAAGTCTGAGGGCCCTCTCTTGCATCACCTCTTGGTTTTATGTCTTTGTTTATGATTGACACTCTCTTAACATATATGAAGTCCTTTACAGTATCTGGTTCTAATCGTGAGAAAACCTACAGTTGTTTATAAATCACACCCATAAAAATGCCATCTGTGAATACCAGACAATAATTATGAGGAAAGCAATTAAAAATATTTGTAAAGGGGTTGCATTTGTGGCAGAAATTTAAGCTTCAGCTTGTCATGCCTAAATGTTATTTTCTAGTAATGTTTTGGGTCCTGGCTACTACAGTTCCAGTCCAGCTTTCTGTTAATGCATATGGAAAGATACCAAAGGGTAACCAAAAGGCTTGGTCTCCTGCCACCTGGAAAAGATGAGCAGGAAATTCCTGGTTGCTGGATTCTTCTTTGCCCAAACCTGGCTGTTACTGACATTTAGGAAACAAATCAGCCGATCAAAGATATCTCTCTATCAGTCTATATTTCAAATAACTTAATAAAATACATTTTAAAAATACCTAAAAAGGTATTAAATTAAGGTTGATTTAAGATTTATAGATTATTTTTCTATACTTTGCAATAAACTTATAAAAATTAATGCAACATTAATTTCTATTAATGTTACGTTAATATTAGCATTGCCTTACATTAAATAATATTAACATCTTAATAGAAGCTTCCAATTTAATTTTCATAGACATGACATTTTTGAAATTGTCATTTATACTTCATTGACTTAATAGAACAAAAATTATGTAACTGAAATAATAAGTGAGGTTTTCTTAAATTATTTGGTGCATATTCAGGTGCTTTTTTGTAAAGATTTATTTTATTTCATTTAGTTTTTATTGAAAAGTCAGGTACACAGAGAAAAGGAGAGACAGAAAAGAAGATTTTGCATCCATTGATTCACTCTCAAAGTAGCTGAAATGGCTGGAGCTGTGCTGATTTGAAGCCAGGAGCCCAAAGCCTCTTCCGGGTCTCCCACATAGTGCAGGGTCCCAAGGCCTTGAGCAGTCTTCAACTGCCTTCCCAGGCCACAAGCAGAGAGCTGGATGGGAAACAGGGCTGCCGCTGTTAGGACCAGAGCCCGTATGGAATCCCAGCGCTTGCAAGACTTTAACCACTAGGCTACCTGATTGAGTCCATAAATTCAAGTGCTTCTTTTTTTTTTAAGATTTATTTTTATTATTTTTTATTGGAAAGGCGGATATACAGAGAGGAGAGACAGAGAGGAAGATCTTCCATCCGATGATTCACTCCCTAAGTGAGCACAATGACCGATACTATACCAATCCAAAGCCAGGAGACTCTTCCAGGTCTCCCATGAGTGTGCAGGGTCCCAAAGCTTCGGGCTGTCCTCGACTGCTTTCCCAGGCCACAGGCAGGGAGCTGGAAGGGAAGCGGGGCTGCTGGGATAGAACCGGCGCCCATATGGGATCCCAGGCGTGCAAGGCAAGTACCTTAACCATTGCGCCACCGTGCTGGGCCCAAATTCAAGTGCTTCTTATGAGCAACTGGTGATTCACTCCCCAAGTGACTGCAATGGCTGGTGTTGCAGCCAATCCAAAGCCAGGAGCCAGGAGCTCTTCCAGGTCTCCCATGCAGGTACAGGGTCCCAAGGCTTTGGGCTGTCCTGACTGCTTTCCCAGGCCTCAAGCAGGGACCAGGATGGGAAGCAGGGCTGCCAGGATTAGAACTGGTGACCATACTGGATTCTGGCGCATGCAAGGCAAGGACTTTTACCACTACGCTATCACGCCAGGCCCCAATGACTTTTGCAGTCCTACCCAGCCTGGCCTATTCTGAGTGCCTGCTCTCACACTCACAAATGGGAGCAGTGGCCCAGCAGGGAATTCCCTACAGCCCCACTACCTTGCTCACCCTACCCTCACCCTTCAGGGTCTTGCATGTGTTGGTGGGTGTCACAGACCAGTCTGGCATGATCCACCTCACCTCAGAATTCACTGGGAGGTATTACAGCCTGGTTAAGTCCTGCCTCTAGTTCTAGCTCCTGCTGATGGCTGCTGCAGCCTAGCCCAGCCCAGTTAGTCCAAAAGTCCCGAGCCTAATGTGAACTGGCTAGTGTTGTGGTGCAGGCTTGCCTGACCCCACATTCAGTCCAATTTTCACATCTGTCAGTGGGTACTGTGAACTGGATCAGTCCAGCTCACTCCCAGACATGATCCACAGGTATGCCAGTGGGTATTGTAACCTGACCTGGGCTGGGCTGATGCAAGTTTTGATTTTTGCGCTCACTTGTAGGGACTGCATCCTGACAGAAGAGCTTCCCAGGCTCCTCTATCACGTTGTTTCACAGTCACTGACCTTACATACCGGTGGGTTCTTGTCCCGGCCTGAATTGACCCATCTCCTGACCCAGCAGGTACACAGGCATTTCCTTGCTGGTCCACACCCATTCAAAATCTTACTGTTGAGTGCTACAGCCCAGCCATGTCTGGCCCACTCCCAGACTCAGCTCTCACGGTGTTTAGTGGATGGAGAAACCTACCCTAGTCTGGCACACCCCAGACCCAATCCATACCCATGCCAGGGACATTGCAGTCATGGCCAGGCCGAGTCATTGCCCCATTGTCGCTCCTGTACTCACCAATGAGAGCTGCATCCCAGCTGGTGTATCACCTTAACTGCCCAAACAGACCCACTCAGAGATAGATTTTGTGCATGAATTTTTTTGTTCCAGTTTGAACTGGTTTATTTTATTTGTTTGCTTTGATTTGAGTTTAGTTTTATTTTGTTTTGTTTTTAAAGATTTATTTATTTTTATTGGAAGGGCAGATATACAGAAAGAAGGAGAGACAGAGAGGATGATCTTCTGTCCGATGATTCACTCCCCAAGTGGCTGCAAGAGCTGGAGCTGAGCCAATCCAAAGCTAGGAGCCAGGAGTTTCCTCCAGGTCTCCCACGTGGGGGCAGGGTCCCAAGGCTTTGGGCCATCCTCCACTGCTTTCTCAGGCCACTAGCAGGGAGCTGGATGGGAAGCAGGGCAGCCGGGATTAGTACCAGCATCCATATGGGATCCCAGGCATGCCAGGCGAGGACTTTAACCACTACACTATCACGCCGGGCCCTGTTTTTAGTTTTAAAGGCAGAGAAGCGCACACACACACACACACACACACACACACACACACACACGCAATCTTTGACTTGGTATTTCATTTCTCAAATGAGCACCATGTTCCAGATTGAGCTGGCCTAAAACCCCAAGCCAGTAATTTTACCCCTGTTTCCTGCATGGATGAATGGGCCCACATAATTAGGCCATAACCTGATGCCTTTATAAATGCCTTTAAGGAGCAGCTTAACCTGTACAACACTAATCTGTACACTTTTATGTTGTGGAGATACTTTTTCTTAAATTTCATGAATCAGGGTCTGCTAAATTTACCAGTTCTCTTTGACAGATTTCTCACCCTTCTTAGCCTTCTTAGAGTTAAAAGTAGCCGTAGATTAGCTGCAGAGTAGGTTATATTTTTAAGGGAATATTGCAGTTGAGTTGGCTTTCTGCTCCATCACTGAAACCTTCCCAGTATCAGCACTACTGATGTTTTCCCTTCTAATCTTACATGATTTCACTGAAATATCACTTTTAATTTCCCTCCAGAATGTTTCCTTTATAGCTGAATTTGGCTAACTTGAGCAAGAGGCTTATTTGGGCTTATCTCAGTTTGTGACATGACTTACTCATTAAGCTTGTTATTTATAACTTTTGCCTTAAAGATGCACGTTAATTCTTTCTGTCACCTGAATACAAGAAGCTGATTGTAGGGTTCTTAACTGGGCTATTTAATTTAATACTGATTCTCAGGTAATACAGATGTCCAAGAAGGAGAGAAGCAGGAACAAATGGGAAGTCAAAACACAGCCATTTTTAATTTAATTAAGTGTGCCACCCTGTGAATCTTCCTACTAAAGTTTTGGCTTTCTCAAAACACTCTGCCAATAAGCTGATGTTTTTGTTCTTTGCCTTTCCACAATGCCAGCAAGCAAAATTCACTAAGGCACCTACAAGTTGTGCCTGGGATCTTTGTTCTTGCACCATCAGCCACATCTTGACAGTCCAGGTTTGGAATGGGCTTGTGATGGGAAAGCCGTGTTTCATTCTTCTAACAGATCCTCTAGAAAATGCTTCCGGACCCTGATCTCATTTGATGACATTTCCATGGAGTATTTTTGTTTGTTTGTTTTGTTTGTTCTGCCTCTGATCTGAATTAAACTCTTTTTTGGAAACCAAGGAGCAGAACATTTTCTTCTCCTTAGTTTTTCCGGCAGAATTGTATAAGTTAAGCCAGTTAAAATGCCTAGAATGTCATCTGTCATTTCTATTGTCAATTTTTGCTCCTTCTCCATTCAGACATGAACAACATTCATTTCTTTCCTTACAAAATGATGTGGATGGTGTGTTGTTCATAGCCTCATCTGCTACATTACCTTGGCCCTAATTCATTGTAAACTATTGGTTTCTTTTGCTATAAACCACATGTAATAATTTTGCCATTCATAAATTAAATTTTCATTATAAACTTGATATTTGTTCTTACTTCAATTTCTACATAATTCTTGCAGCTCTGATTAAAGTTCTTTTTTTTAAAAAGATTTATTTTTATTATTTTTCTATTGGAAAGGTGGATATACAGAGAGGAGAGACAGAGAGGAAGATCCTCCGTCAGATGATTCACTCCCCAAGTGAGCGCAACGGCAGATGCTATGCCGATCCGAAGCCAGGAGCCTCTTCTGGGTCTCCCACGTGGGTGCAGGGTCCCAAAGCCTTGGGCCGTCCTCGACTGCTTTCCCGGGCCACAGGCAGAGAGCTGGAAGGGAAGTGGGGCTGCTGGGATAGAACCGGTGCCTATATGGGATCCTGGGCATGCAAGGCGAGGACCTTAACCACTGCGCCACCACTATGCCGAGCCCTAAAGTTCTTTTAAAACTGGTATTCTATCTTTCATAGTGCTTCAAAATAGATATTGTTCCTACATATTATAACACATTATTATTACTTGACTTTCTTAAAAAGTTTTGAAATTTATGAAATTTTGCAAAATGTTCAATTTCTGTGATTTCTGAGGACTCTTCATAGGTATATGTGTATATATTTTTCATTTTGACGTAATTACTTTTAAACATTTATTTAATTGTTTGAAGGCAAAAATTACAAATAGAAATAGAGATAAATAGAAAGAGAAATATTTTCCTGAATGGTTCATTCCCCAAACGGCCACAGTGGTTTGGCTTGAGTCAGGATGAAATCAGTAGCCTAACACTCCATATGATCTCCAATATGGAAGGCAGGGTCCCCCAAATGGGACCATCTTCTGCTGCTTTCTCAATCAGATTAAAAGGGGCTGGATCAGAAATGAGTTAGCCAGGACCCGAACAAGCATACTTATGGGCTGCCAGCATCACGAACAGCAGCTTAAGCTACCGTGTCATAATGCTGGTCCTAGTCATAATTATTTTTGTATTCATCCATGTAGTAGTTTGTAATTTCATCACATGTATTAATAGTGTACTACTAGTTTTGGTCATTTCTATTTCTCATTAGAATTCTATGAAATAAATGTGTCATAATTTGTTTTTATATTCGCAATTGATGAATATTGGGATTATTTTCAACAAAGGTTGTTTATACATATAAGCTCACATAAATGAACACTGATGTATAAGACGTTATGTCATCATAGGATCCATTATTCTTGGATTTACACCTACTAGAATACCTAGATTACACAAATGGCATTTAACCTTACACAAAGCTGCCAAATTATGTGTCTACATGGCTGCACTTTTGACATTTTAAGCAGTATGCGAATTTTTCTTCTGCATTATTGTCATTCAGTGGTGCAGTTAGGGCTACTTTTTGTGTTCATTTGTTAAAATAACTGCATAAATTAAAATTCCAAGCTAATGTGAGAGAATGAAAAACTATGAAAATTCTGAGAGGACATTTTATTCCGTGGAGACAGAGCAGAATCACAATCAGATAATATTCTTTATTATCATTCTTTGTGGGTAGTCTCAGCTTATTTGTCTGCCCTTTAATAGAGGGTATAGCATTCCAAAGACTGTCAACTTGGTGACAGACGCTGCCTGCACCCTGCATTCAGCTCCAAAGGACTCAGTCCCCTGAACACATGAGTCGCTAAGCTACTTAAGGGAAATCATCGTCGCTTCTTACCTCTCGTTCCCAGGGATGCTTTTTGAAATTCACCACCAGTTCTCAGTCTCTTCTGTATGTTTACTTTTTCTATTTTTTCCCACTGGATACAAAATGAAACTGACTCATTGGATAAAATTAATTCACACATATTTACATTTTTATGGTTACTTGCGCAACAAGAGAAAACTCCTAGACAGTCAGCAAAATTCAGTCTCATACGTTTGCTTTTGTGGAAGTGAACCAATAGATTCAGTTGGAAAGCTAGAGAGAAATTAAAAAAAAAAAATTGGGTAACATTAATCACAATCGCAATAAGCAGGAAGAGGGTCAAATATGCACTTATGGGTGAATAAACAAATGAAACTATGTCACCATTTTACATATGTGTATATATGTATCATGTATGTAATGAAATACCACTCAAGCTTCCACAGGAAGGAAATGCTGTCATATGCTACAACATGATAATACAGCCTGGATGAACCTTTAATGCATTATGCCAAGTGAAATGAAGCAGTAAGCAAGACAAGCACTATAGCACTACATGATTCCTCTTGTATGGAACAGCTAAGATAAAAAAACTTCACAGAAACAGAAAATAGAGTCTTGGGGAAAAGGACCAAGGAGATGGCAAAAACAATGTTATTTAATAGAAATAAAATTTCAGATTTGCAAAATGAAATTTTCAAAATATAAAAATATGTTTAATAGCTTCAAATGGTGGATGTCTACGTTATTAACAATGTAAATTTTATGCCATATATTTGTTAAAAATCACAAAACAACCATAAACCGACAGCTAAAAGCAAACTCTGGGTATGTTTTCTTTTCATTTATTTTTCAGCCAGGTTTAAGTTGTCTTCCTGTTTTTTCGGAACTGGGAAGATTACTGACTTCTCCCACAATTATCGGCATGCACATTTAGAAAAGCTTTAGAGCAATACCAACAACAATAGTTCCACTGTGATGAATTTCTGAGTACTGAAAGAAGCCAAGAGAGTGTGAAAAGATTCAAACTCAGTATGACCTCTAGTCACTGAAGTTCAGATACCATCGCTTGGAGGGCAGACCTGTTTCCTACTTGAAGGATGTCAGCTACAGTAGATCTGATTCAACTTAACAGCAACTCCCTCTGCATTGTCATTATCAGCTTTGAAGTGCAGAGGAAATGGCTCTCCATGAACTCTGAACTCGGACAGCTTTTTTTTCCCTCCCATGGGACACTGTACATCTTCAAATCAGATTATCTTGAAAGTTATTTTTAAAAAGTATGTAACTTGGTTCACAATATTGAAAAATATGAAACAGACACAAGAGGATGTTTTATTTATCTAAAAACAAGTGATTTTAGAATACTTAAAGATTTCTACAAAATGGAATTAAAAGAACTTCTTTGGGTGCTGAAAAAATTTAAAAATGTGTAAATTTTTCTTCTAATCCATGTCCTGCATGAACATTTTGAAAAGTCATTATGTCTATGCATTTTAAATTTTGTGCACCAAAATAAACTTACCTTTTAATTTGGTTTACCTAGGAATACTTTTTGATATAAGTCTTACAAGCAGCTATTACTAAAAGCTGCTAATTGTAATTAACTCCTTGGGAACTGTACATGTTTTCTTTCTTTTTTTTTTAAGATTTATTTATTTTATTGGAAAGTCAAATACACAGAGAGCAGGAGAGAGAGGAAGGTCTTCCATCTGCTGATTCACTCCCAATGTAGCCACAACAACCAGTGCTAAGCTGATCCGAAGTCTGGAGCTTCATTCGGGTCTCCCACCTGGGTGCAGGGTTCCAAGGTTTTGGGCTGTCTTTGACTGCTTTCCTAGATCACAAGCAGGGAGCTGGATGGGAAGCAGGGCTACCAGGATTAGACCCAGCACCTATCCGGGCTCCTGTAGCATGCACTGTGAAGACTTAAGCCACAAAGCTATCGTGCTGAGATGTGGACTGCATTGTATCTTCACATGTGCATATGATAGTCTCTATGGCAAAGTTACTATACATTCCCTTAAATGAGAAACCATACAATAAAAATCACCAATATGAATCGCCTTTAAAAACTTACAATGTCATGAAGTTACATGGCATGGTACTGAATGACCAATGTGTCACTGAAGAAATTTAAAGGCAGACAAATAAAAAATAACTTCTTGGGGGCCCTGCGTAGAGGCTAAAGTCCTCGCCTTGCAGATCTCATAAGGGCACCAATTTTAATCTCGGCAGCTCCATTTCCCATCCAGCACCTTGTTTGTGACCTGGGAATGCAGTCGAGAATGGTCCAAAACCTTGGGACCCTGCACCAATGTGGAAGACCAGGGAGAAGCTCCTGGCTCCTGGCTTCAGATCAGCTTAGCACTGGCCATTGCAGTCACCTGGGGAGTGAATCATCAGACGGAAGATCTTCCTCTCTGTCTCTCCTCCTCTCTGTATATCTGACTTTGCAATAAACATTAATAAATATTTTTTTAAAAAACTTAGTGGAAAAAGCAATGTTAATGTATGACCTATGAGTGAATGAAGAATCTAATAAGAGAAAATAAACTATCTTGAAGAAATGAAAATAAAATATAAAAAATCGGAGATGTAGCAAACATTATTTAAAGGGCTATTAATTTGTATTTTGTATGAAGGTTGCCTAATAAAAGAGAAAATATATGGTATTTGTCCTTTTGGGATTGACTTATTTCAATGAGTATAATGGTGTCTAGTTGGAAACCATTTGGTTGCAAATGGTCAAATTATATTCTTTTTAATGGCTGAGTAGTGTTTCATGTAATAGATTTACCACAATTTCTTTCTCCACTCCTTTTTGGTTGGTCATCTGTGTTGCTTCCATGCCTTTTCTATCATAGATTGTGCTGCTGTAAATATAGCAACCACTTACACAACAAAATGTTAGAATTGTGACTGCTTATGAATTTATATTATGATAAAAATACAGGTGAAATCAGTGTGGGTGGGAAGGAATTTATGGAAACGGTAAAGGAAATCCCAGAGCATATGGAATTATAAAATAGAATAAAATGCATAGGTGTGCAATTTAAACAAACAAAAATGATGTATAGAACCAGATAATATATTTAGTGAAATATGTCTGTCTCAATAACATAAACATATGTTTGCTTTGATATATGATATGTAACACAGAATACAAAAAACAAATTTGGAATGAATTAGATATATGTTGATTTGATTGTTGTTTTTAGCCATTTTTATACTCCTGTGGAAGTGGTCTTCCTATCTCTTACTTTTGAAACATTATGGTTAGTGATGAATTAAATAAGTCTGATTATTGAGTGAATTGAAAATATGTTTATTTCAATAATTATGGGGTTAAATGAATGATAGTTTAAAACTGAAGACAGAAAAGAAAGAAGGGAGGCAAATATGATTGTCTTCATTAAATTGTAAATAGGCAAAATAAAAATAAAATAAATCAACAGCAAAAAATAAGTTAATCAAATGTTTCTTTCATTAATATAAACTAGCTTTTGGCAGATGAGCATTTTTGCTGCTGATAATATAAAATATAAAAATTGGGAAAAATGAACACTTTGCTCTAATGACACTGGAATTACACAGCAATATTGCTTTGTCCCTGGTTTAAAAGGAAAACATTCAGTTCCTCTCTACTAAGCATACAGTTAACTGCTG
Organism: Ochotona curzoniae; assembly: GCF_017591425.1. NCBI lineage: Eukaryota > Metazoa > Chordata > Mammalia > Lagomorpha > Ochotonidae > Ochotona > Ochotona curzoniae. The sequence goes on from NW_024465837.1 coordinate 540,993, forward strand.
ATGGTGTCTTTTTTGAACTTCCTTATGTATATCTTTCTGTGTTTTTCACTAAAGATTTACTATAAGGTTTACTTATTTATTTCTTCTTACCATGAATGACATTGAATGCTACTCTACATCTAGGGAAATGATCATGGGATTCTTTGTATTACTGATGTGATGAATTATGTTCACTGATTTCGAACATTGATATAACCTCACACTCCTTAAATAGGTCTCAACTGGCTATGGTGAAGAATTTGTTTTTGAAGATTTTATCTATGTATTTATTTATTTTAAAGAAGATAGAGATGGTTTCCAGGGCTGGGCAAGGCCAAAACTGGAGTCAAGAACCCTATCTAAGTGTCTCACATGAGTGTCAGGAATCCGGGTCAGAAGTGCAGCCATTGGTTTCCAACCTACTCTCCAGGAAGAGATGTTGGCACAGTGACTGGCTTAAATTGCTGTGCCACAGCACCGATCTCTGTGGATATTTTTTGGCGCATTTCTATTCAGTTTTCCAATACTCTGCTAACTAGTTTTGCGTTTATATTAGTGTCTTTGTTTAATTTTGATGCTTGAGTAAGTCTGGCTTTACAAAATGAGGTAAGATACTTCTGCCTCTGTTTTCTGAAACAAACTGTAATGAAGTTTTTCTCTCATCTTTTACCCAGATTTTTGGTAATTCACTAGTAAAACCATCTGGGAAGAGATTTAACTTGATTGAATCTTTAATAATACAAAGAAAATTCCATGGTGTGATGGATCTGTTAATTCAATGAAAACTTTAAAAAATAATATCAATACAATACAACCTACTAGGAAAAATAGAGAAAGAAAAAACTTCTGACATGTTATATGATGCTAAGTATGGGTTCTTCAATACCTGGAAAAATAGATCTGAAAAAATAAAATGATGACACGATAGTATCCATGAGCAAAAAAACAAAGAAGGTAGAAGGATGAGGATGGGTGGGGAAGTCGGGCAAAAGATAATACAGGGTGAAAAATTTCACATTGCACCTAAATCAATATTGTGAAATATCATACAATGTCAATAAAGGAGATCTTTATAAAGAAAAATACATATAGCTTACATGTTCAGTTATGTTTTTTATTTGTTTTTATTTTTTAAGATACTTCTGTTTTTATTGGAATGTCAAATATCCAGGGAGGAGGAGAGAGAAGGAAGATCTTCGGTCCGGTGACTCACTCCCCAAGCGGCTGGAGCCGTGCCGTTCTGAAGCCAGGAGCTTATTCCATCCCAAGGCTTTGGGCTGTCCTCTGCTGATTCTCAGGCCACAAGCAGGGAGCTGGATGGGAAGTGGGGCTGCTGAGATTAGAATCAGCGCCCATATGTGATCCCAGCAAGGAATTTAGCCACTAGGCTATTGAGCTGAGACCTGTGCTCCTGTGTTTTAAGACTCAATATCAAGATGTTATCTCAGTACAAATTTATCTTTGGAAAAAATGCCACCCTCCTTAAACTCATTAGAAAATTTTCTGTAGTAATCAATATGATGATTCTAAAAACAATAGAAATTCAAAGGCCTTAAATACTCTGAATGATCTTGAAAGAGTAAGTAAAATTGGAGAAATTATGACTGCTGATTTCAAAACTCATTAAAACATCATAGTGATCCAGGAAAATGTAGTTTCTGTAAACAACTGAACAACAGAGTTTTTGTGTACTTACAATCCAACAAATCAAAAGCTTTAAAATCATATCTCAGACATTGTGTGTGGAAGTTAATGCCTATGGGTTCTAGATCTATACATAAAATCCCAAAGAACCAAACAACATTTACTAAATATCATTAAGGTGCTCAACACCATGGACCTCCACAGTGGTGACAGATAAAAGCTCAGTGAGATATTTTTTAAAGCTTATTTAACATCACTACAGATGTTATACTTTAAAAAGCTGGCAATAGCAGTGCAAAATAAATGTAAAGCTAATTGAATTAGTGGATATTGTTTGTGTGAATACAACATGTTTTACCTGTTTGAATAAAAAAGTAGAAATTTAAACAAAAATAAAACACGCCTCTCCTACCAAGAAAAATATAGAACATATATCCACAGGAAAAAATAATTTGATTGTTTTAGGAGACGTATTCATTTAAAAAGTGAACACAAAGAATACAAGTGTGTGTCAGTGTAGATGTAGAAAAACAGAGTGACACATTGAGAAAATGGATTCCTAACCTGTAGTAATTGAAAGTAAGAAGATCCATGCAGCAACTAAAAAAAAAAAAGTCAAAAACATGTTCAGTGAAAGAATCTAATAAACAGAATTCATTCTTCATTATACAAATTTATAGAAACAGAATGGGGACTGATACTGCAAATGAACATAGATTGTGTTTGAGCTGGGAGAGGGAAATTGATGAATGGAAAATGATAAAACTCCCCAGGAAAGGCAAAACATTGTACATAGTAATACACATGGTGGTAACATTATTTCCTGTTTACTGAAGCTCTCTGATTCATTTGTTTAAATGGGAACATTTTGCTGTATGTAAATTAGACTTCATTCAGATATTCTCTTCATTCATTGTTTCATCCACAGTTTATTTGAGCATCAGAGAAACAAAGACTGCTTGAACAAGAAGTTGCAATCAGGACATGGACCCTAGGGACAAACACAGGTGCTTTGATGTGGGATGTGAGCATCCTAAACTAAACAGCAGTCTAATCATTAAAATAAATTCCTTCCCCAGTAAAATTCACCAAAATGAGAAGTAAATGTCTCACTTTTCTGAGTTGTCATCAGTGTTAAAGTATATTTGCCGAATGCCTGTTAAGTAAATCTCTAATAATTGTTAAAATTGGTAGTGCTGTTTTGTAAGACACTGAGGCTGTTTAATAATCACCTTACCCCAGATATTAAAAGTGAATTTAAGTGTACGTATGTATATATATATATGCATATATATATATATGTGTGTGTGTGTGTGTGTGTATTCAAATTAGTGAATACAAACTACCCAGTTTGGTAACTTTTTTGTCTGTATCCTCAAAATAGACTAGATGAAAGTGTACAATCATAGCATACAAAAAGCACATTGGAGTCTGAGTCAGTTTCCCTTCTATTTTAGCGTTTCATGAATCAATTTGGCAAAAGTTATCAGTTGACTTTTCCAAGTGGGAATATGTATGGAATACATCAGAGCTACCCTAGGCAATGTGCTAATGCCATGTAATCATTTGGGTTGTCAACCTCAAAATAACAAAGATATGCCGTCTACAATGCAAATGAATATTCTTATCCTTTACTCTCTTCTTACAGTCTTTTGGATCTTCAATAATTTGGTTTGCACATAAAAAGATCCATTTTTTTTCTTCCAGTTTTGGGCTCTTGTGAATAAATCCCGTGGTTTAGGACCATTTCTCAAGCAGCTGACATAAAGCCAAAATGACAGAGCACAGGAGTAAGTGCTATTCCTCCTGCCTTTTGCTAGCTGCTACACAGAAACAGCTCCATGGTTTTCACGGATAATTTACTTAAAACTTTTGACATCTTAAAAAATTAATGATAGCACAGCTGAAAATTGTTAAATCTTTCACCACCTCTACATTTTAAATTTGAGATCTTACTTAAGACAAAACAATTCTATCTATGCATCCATGTATACGTTGTACAAACATATGAGAAGACTTCATATTTGTGGGAAATGGAATTAAAATATAGAAACAAAAGGGGAAAAGTTTATTTTTCAGTACAATTTCCATCAAGTTCATGACAGAAACTATAGCAGTCATTTAGTCCATCTCTAAAGAACCAAAAGAGTGGAGAATTTAACTACACTAATGAAATCTTTGTTTGCATCATTAACTAAAGATTTTTAAGACTAGGAAATAGGAGGGAGGTGAGAAGGAGCCAAATCAGGGCTTTCAGGTATAAGCCTAACGATTTTCCACTGAAACTGACGAAATTAATCTATCTTATGAAAGGAATGAACATCAACACTTCCAAGCTATGTAGTACCTTTCTGATCTGTTTATTGGGAAGTTTTCTTATTGAAGTTTAACTGAATGTTCACCAGGGATTCATCCATGTGTGTGGCATGGGTGGCATTACTCAGGCACTTAAGTCAGCTTCCATGGATTCTCTCTAACAGGGAGCTAAATTGAAAGCCAAGCCACTGGGAGTCAAATTAGTGCCCATATGGGATGTTATGGTATGACAACTTTGCAGCTGCTGGTCAAACAAGCTGCATCACAGCACCATTCTCAAGATAAACCAAAAACAACAACAACAAAACAAAACAAAAAAGAAGAAGAAGAAGAAGAAAAGGTTTACACAGTTGGTCTCCTGATACAAGCTTCATCTTTCATCTTCCGCATCATCTTGCATATTTCTCAAACAGCTTTTCCATTAGTAGATAGCAAATTTCTTTAAGGGATTGTTCTTTGAGTTTTTATAAAGCATCAATGTATCTCCTGGGAACCCACTTTCTGATTTATAAATGGTTTCTTTTCATTTTGTTATAAAAGGCACAAAGTAAAACATTTCTTACTGCTGCTGGCCTGGCAACATGGCATTAAATCCTCCTGCTGTGGTGCTGGCATCCCAGATGCCTCGTTTCTGAACCAGCTCGTTGCTAATGGCCTGAGAAACCAGCAGAAGTTGGCCAAGATTTTATATCCCTATACCCATGTGGGAAACCCAGAAAGACCTTGGATTCTGCCTTCAGATGGGCCCAGCTCTGTCCACAGCAGCCGTTTTAGGACAATGGAAGATATTTCATGTCCCTCTATCTCTGTGTAATTCTGATTTTCAAATAAAATAAATAAACCTTGTCAAAAATAAAACCTTTTGGGCCCAGCATGATAGCATAGTGGTTAAAGTCCTCGTCTTGAACATGCCAGAATCCCATATGGGCGGCAGTTCTAATCCCCAGCAGCTCTGCTTCCCATCCAGCTCCCAGGACGGTCCAAAGACTTGGGACCCTACACCTGTGTGGGCGACCAGGAGGAAGCTCCTGGATCCTGGCTTTGGATTAGTTCAGCTGCAATCATTGCAGCCACTTTGGGAGTGAAAGATTGGATGGAAGATCTTCCTCTCTGTCTCTCCTGCTCTCTGTATATCTGCCTTTCCAATAAAAATAAATAAATCTTAAAAAAAAAAGTAAAACCTTTCTTGCATTTCTGTTACAATGATAATAAACCCATTCATGAATTCTCTGCCCTCATGATCTAATTGATATGAAATGGTCACAACTCAGGTACTATCACCTGTACCTAGGATTTTTTTTTAAAGATTTATTTTTATTATTATTATTTTTTTTATTGGAAAGGCGGATATACAGAGAGGAGAGACAGAGAGGAAGATCTTCCGTCCGATGATTCACTCCCCAAGTGAGCGCAACGGCCGATGCTATGCCCATCCGAAGCCAGGAGCCTCTTCTGGGTCTCCCACGCGGGTGCAGGGTCCCACTGCTTTCCAGGGCCACAGGCAGGGAGCTGGAAGGGAAGAGGGGCTGCCGGGATAGAACTGGCATCCATATGGGATCCGGGTGTGCAAGGCGAGGACCTTAACCACTGCGCCACCGCGCCGGGCCCTGTACCTAGGATTTTAACATGCCAGGAAATCTGTAGCAAAATTCTATATACCTTGTAATACCTTGTAATATGGATTGATCTATTTACAGAAACATAGACATAGAAGGTAAGTATTGTACACTGGTTATTATGATAAACGTTGAGAATTTAGATATACAGAACACAATTCCTAATCTTAAATAAATACCTCCTACAACTCTAGGAAGGTAAATGAAAGCATCGTTATTCAGTAATAAAAATTATAATAGTGGATATCTTTGATTATTGTGGCTACTCAATTGTCAAATTTCATCTAGGACAAATTACCAGAATTAATGACAGCCTAGTGTGTATGTGTGTATCTCTCTCTCTCTTTATCTCTCTGTCTCTCACTTTCTCTCTCTCTCTCTCTCTCTCTCTCTATATATATATATATATATATATACTCTTCATATTTCTAAACTCTCTCTCTATATATAGAGTTCTGCTTCCCATCCAGGTCTCTGCTTTTGGCCTGGGAAAGCAGTCAAGGATGGCCCAAGCCTTGGGACCCTGCACCCGTGTGGGATACCCAGAAGTTCCTGGATCCTGGCTTCGGACTGGCATAGCATCTGCTGTTGCAGTCACTTGGGGAGTGAATCATCATATGGAAGATCTTCCTCTCTGTCTCTCCTCCTCTTTCTGTATATCTGACTTTTCAATAAAAAGAAATAAATATTAAAAATAGAAATAAATTAAGATAAAGATGTGTATGAATAAATTGAGAGTAAGATCTGATTGGTAAAATGTATCAAAATATTAAGAACGAATGTAAAATTACTGACTTGGGAAATTGGATATGAAGCATGTAGTGGTGACATAACTATAATAAGTGCCCTCAGAGGGAAAGTAAGTTTGAGTTAAGGCATACAAGTGTTGGCATGATTTTGAGTGAATGTGAAATGCATTTTTCTATTCATGTATGTGAACACCGAACAGAAGTAGCAACAAGGGAAGCACAGTAGACTGCTGATCTCATTTTATCCCAGCAGTGACTACAGCCTTCATTGCACCACATGCCACTGTCTGCCTGTTTATATTCTCTCCTTTCCTAGATTCCTCTACCAGTATAATCTTGCCTCCATTTCTCTATCAATATATTAACATATTCATTAATATCTTTAACCTCTTTTGATTGCCAGTTGCCTCTTCATGTTTTTTTCTTCCTTTAAAATTAAGCTCTAGAGAACATAAAAAAAGGAAAGAAGGAAAGAAAGAAGGACAGACAGAGAGAAAGAAAAACCCTGGCCACCAGGCTCTGGAGAACAGCAGGTGTACTTCTGTTGTGCTTCTATTCTGCTCTCTGTTTATTTTAGCTGCTTTTGCAAAAGCCACTAATAGAGTGTGAGAACACACATATTATACAATATGTAGTATTAAGCATAACAACATATATATTAAGGATAACTTCCAAGAAGCTATTTTCAACTTCAGGGAACCTGATAGGATATGAAATAATCTGTGTCTCGAGATTTATGGAATCTGATTAAAATGTATTTCTACATTTAAAAAAATAGTGCCCAAGCTTTTCCTCCATTGTTTTAGACTTAGATTCTGTCCACTTCTGTTTTTTGTTGGAACAGTTACATTGGGTACCATTTCCCAACCGATGCAGGAAACACTGGGAATCTTTTAAACAATCTGTATTGCAGAGATTTCCTCCTGATTCTTACAGACTTCAGCAATTCACATAAACTAAACTTAGAACAAAAGGAACTTTGACATTTAACCCGTCACATTTGGGATGAGATTTCTGAAAGATGCAATCATATCCTATCATAATTTTAAAATGGCAGAGCAAACTTCCCTTACATATATACGATAAACATTGTTTCTCTTTTCAATTGAGTTTCATTGTGTTTAAAATTCTGTTTGGTGAAAGAAAATTGATTCTCTCTATAAATATCTAACCATCTGCCACAAACAAAAGGAAAATCAATTTCAAAAGAATGTATAAATGAAGAGTGTTCGTAAGTTCCTTGCTCATTATCCAAACGTACCATTTGAATATTTTGCTGCATTCACTCGTGCCAGTGCCCTGGCATTATGTGGTCTGCCCACACCTAACTGTGTCCAAATCTCCTAGATAGGCCTGTTCTCGGCATGATCAATTCCTAGTGCCCAGTTCGATGAGGTGTTAAGACACATAGTGTTGCAGAACTTCTTTGGTTCATCATTTTATTTCTTTTTACCACATGTACATCAATGCAGTTTAGCACATATATTCACATATAAAATACACATGCATTGTATCATACCGAAACTGCCTTGTTCAGAACTTAGTAGAATGAATGCTAACTGAATATGAAAAAACACAGTTGATTTTTACTTAAGCCAGATTTTGAGCCAGGATTTTTTTGAATGATCACTAATATTTTGTGCTCTTCTTTCATAAATAAAATAAATCCATTTACATTTTATACAGAAAATTCTATGAAAAATATAGATTTTAAAGTAGGTGATATAATCCCTTTATTATTTATTTCAGTGTCTTTGAAAAGACATTTGTTCCGAGAGTTATGTCTACGGATTACAATGATCTGTTAGCAACTAGTAAAATTTAAAAATAAAATATAAAGTGAAAAAAAAAACTTTAAAGACAGTGTAAGATTCCAAGTTAAAATTTTTACTAACAACAATTTGGGATACTTACTTATTATTCGAGACAAAGGTAAAAAAGGGCCCGGAGTGGCAGCCTAGTGGCTAAAGTCCTCCCCTTGAAAGTGCCAGGATCCCACATGGGCACCTGTTCTAATCCCAGCAGTCCCACTTCCCATCCAGCTCCCTGCTTGTGGACTGCGAAAACAGTCGGGGATGGCCCAAACCCTTGGGACCCTGCACCCGCCTGAGAGACCCAGAAGTTTCTGGCAGCACAGGCCATTGCAGCCACTTGGGGAGTGAATCATTGGACGGAAGATCTTCCTCACTGTCTCTGTTCCTCTTTCTATATCTGACTTTGCAATAAAAATAAAATAAATCTTAAGACAAAACATAGAAAGAGAATATTTAAAAAATATATTCTTCAAAATGATCAGATAACTTATCTGTAAAAACATCTGTGCCTGGTAAACAGTATGGGAATTTGGTTTTAAAATGAATGATATTGAAACTCCTGTCGAATGTGGCATGTCTTAAATAATTAAAATATGTCTTAAATAATTAAAATATTAAAATGTTTTAAATAATTAAAACCAAGTTAGTAAGAATAACATCTAAAATGCACTTTCAAACCCTTTATAATGTTGGAGATAGAATAAATGGGTGATTCTTTAGAATTACTGGCATGCAATGTTACAGCACTGAGTCTTTAAAAAAAAAAAGACAAAGAAAGAGAAAAAATGCAAATTTTTTGCAAGGTATCACCCCAGTAAGTGGCACTGTTGCTGCTTGGTAGCATTTAAATTATCACTAATTCCTGAATAGTTAATGGGTGATTCTGGAACCCGAGTAAGTTTGGACAAGTAAAATGCAGACAGCATGCGATTCCAAGCAATGTATAGAGCTTCTACCTGGAAAGTTTGGAGATTTCCAACAGTAATATTCCAATACTCGTGTTTAGAACCCAAAAAGGTTCACAAGACTTGCTGAATGAGCTATCTTTATTTAAATGATTATTTTATAGGCATTTTACAATTTTATACAAAGTTATATTTATTCTGTTTTACATTGTGTGAAACAGAACTTAATTTGAATTCACAGTTAATGAAAATTATGCTATCAGTTACCATGTGCTTATTTCTGACACATGTATTAATGGTCCTTACAAATCATCCAGCTATATTTATTAAATCCTAATTATATATCCAACATAATGTAGTTAGGAAATTAAATGAACAGCTTTGGGAGCCAGGAAAGAGAAGAGGGGAAGAAACCCTTAAATAGAATAGAAAAATACAGAGACAGAGTGAAGGGTAAGGAAAAGGAACTGGAATTTTTTTTTTTTTAATGTAACATGTCTTTAATAAGGTGAAGAGCAAGATGTGAAAAAAACTTAAGAAATAAAAGTGTGAGATGAAGCAGCTACCCATTAGAATGCAGAGTCACACAATTCCCAAAAAAACTGAATTGCCGAATATGGCTAAAACTTGACCTTTGGAGTAGAAAATGAATAAACAGCGAAGGGTTAAGTTAACCTACTTTTAGACTGCCCACCCTTGTGGATGCTGACATCACTTCCTTGGTTGACATGATTTGGCTTGTAGAGACCACTGTAATTGACCTGCATATTTTCATTGAATACTGCCTGAAGGACAGTAAATATGAAGAAGCTGTGAGTGGTTGAGAACAGTTACTGTAGCTTGCAGTACAATGCTTGTCATGCAGCAGCATCAGAAAAACATCAAACTACTTTCACAAAGGAAAGGAATAAGGTTTCAAGTAAACCAAGAATTTGAAGTAGAATTGCTATGAAGAGCTCTTCTCTTTTGCCGTATATGGATTTGCAGGAGTTGGTAAGTGGTACATATGTACGTGTGCATGCAAGTGTATACTTTGCTTTTCGTTTACTACCATGTTTTGTAACTACTGAGTGAATATTTCCATTAACAACTTAATTATTTCTTACCTCCTTGAGCTTAATTGTTTGGCAATCACTCTCGATTTCTATGAATATTGTTTATGCTTAGTCCAGAATTTCATATAAATGGAATAATAAAACTTATACTCATTTGTTTCAGGCTCATTATTTAGCATAAAATTTTACCTTAACGGCCGATGCTACGCCGAGTCAAGGTCTCTTCCAGGTCTCCCACACGGGTGCAGGGTCCCAAAGCTTTGGGCCGTTCTCGACTGCTTTCCCAGGCCACAAGCAGATAGCTGGATGGAAAGTGGGGCTGCTGGGATTAGAACCGGTGCCCATGTGGGATCCTGGCACTTTCAAGGCGAGGACTTTAGCCACTAGGCCATGCCACCGGGACCAAGATTTATTTTTAAAGGCAGATTTTGAAGAGACTACCTCCATTCTCTGGTTCGCTTCTCAAATAACTTAGCTATGAGCCCAGAGCTTCATCTGGATGTCCCACCAGAATGAAGGACTTGAATCATACTCTGTTGCTTTCCTATGCCATAAGCAGGGCACTTTATTGAAAGTGGATCAGTGCGAACAGAAGCACGCACGTTCCAGGTATGCGGATAGGGTCTTAGGCTGGCACACTGCTCTGGTAAAAAACCTGGACTCCAGGACCTGCACACTCGCTGGCATGGGGGATGAGGATTGCTCTGAGAAAGGGGTATAGTGATGTGTGGGAGGAGACATTGTTGACAGAATATGTTGCAGATAAGGAAAGACTTCCAGCCACCAGGCCACTGCACTTGCAGGCAAAGAAGGGGATGAGACCAGGTGGTTTGGGGGAGGGAAACTGGAGGACGTTCCTGGGTAAGAACAGAGAATCTAAGCTAGGCTAGGGGTTTTCAACCACCTCCCACCACTTACACTTAAGCTAGGGCTGGAGTAATGGAAGGCTGCCAAACAGGGCTTCACCACAGCACCTGCAGTGAGTGAGTGTCAGGGCAGGGCTGGGCCATGACACTAACCAGCATGTAAAAGCATCAGGTCTGGGGCAGATTCTGTGGGGATTTGTGGGCTCACCTCTGTGGGACTGCAATACCTGCTGGTTTACTGGAGGGCTGGGGGTGGTGACAGGTTGAGTCAGTCATGACCACAGAATTCACCAATACTTATGGGAACTGGGGTTGAGAACAGATTGGCTGGTCCAGGCTGCAACACCCACAGAAGTACCCAAGAATTGGATGTGAATTGCTTCAGACTTCAATATCTACCAGCTCACACAAAGGATAAGACTAGGAGTGCAATACACCAGGTAAGAGCCTAACACCCACTGGCACACAAGAGAGCTGGGTCTAGGATTGGATTTTTTGGGGAAACTTGGGGAATTCACCTACTAGGCTGTAACTCCCCACTGGTGAGCACAAGAATCAAGGCTGAGTGTGGACTGTGTCAGGCAAGGCTGCTCCACTTATCAGCAGGTACATGGGCTGACTTGGGGCAGATCAGGCAAAACTGGGTCAAATCATAGCACATTGGCTTATTCAGGAGCCAGGATGGAGTGCAGGACATGTCAGGCTAGGATATCTCACCCACAGATTCATTAGAGTCAGGGTTGGGGGCAGGCTGGGAAGGCTAGCTTACAGGATCCATTGGCAAGACCTGAGGCTGGAGATGGCCAGATCCGACCAGGTTGCGGCCAGGCTAGACTGAGTAGGAACAATCATCAACATGCACATGATCTGTAGCTGGTAGCAAGCCTGGTAGGGGAGCTAAAGTGACTCTCCTTGCTAGGTAGCTTTTCCCACTGGCGAGAATGAAAACTGGGAATGGGGATAATCCAGGTTGAACCTGGTAGCTGCAACATCCCTCAGCATGTGTGTAGGCTGAGTTTTGTGAGCCATGCTGGGTTCACAAGAGCAAGAATTTGGGTGTGGGACAACCTACGCTAGTTTGCAGCGGTTGCTAATCTATAATAGATCTGGATCTGGGGTTAGGCAAGGCAGGGGTATGATACTCATCAGGATACATGTAGACTAGGCCTGGGAACAGGCCAGTCTGGGCCAGTCTGCAACATCTGCTGGCATGTGTGAGACTCAAGATGGAGTTTCAGCCAGGCTGGGTTAGTATATAACATCTGCCAGTTCACATTAGAGCTGGGACTTGGAGCTGACTACTTGAGCTAGGCTGCAGAACCCATCAGAATAAGCTGGGACTGGGGTCAGGCTGGTTGGTTCTAGATTGCTGTACTCACTGGTGAATGTTGAAGCAAGATGGACCATGAATTTCTGGACTACAACACCCACTGGCACAGTCAAGAACCCAGGCTGGAAGTGACCTGGTTGGGGCAGAGTTGTAGGGACTCCCCATTGGGTTACTGCTACCGCTGGTGGGCATGAGAGCTGGGACTCAGTGCTGACTGGGCTGGGCAGATAGGCAAAATCCATCTACATGTATGCAAAGGCTAAATTGGGTCATGCCACTGCATCTGTTGTTGCATGCAAGGGCCAGGATAAGTGCTGACTGGCCAGGCTTTGTAACAGCATCCACTAGCAAGTTCCAGGACAGGGAGCAAGTTGTGTCAGAGTGTACTGTGTATCCCATAGAAAATGCAAGATGTAGGACTAGGAATAGAAGTGGGACTGGGCCTGGTAGAGAAATGTGGATTACTCTATTGGAACGCAGTTCCTGCTGGATTGCATGAGAGGCAGGACTGCAGAAGGGCCAGGCTAGACAAGGTGGCAGCACTCATCAACATACATATGGACTGGGCCATGCAGTAGGGTGGGCTGAGTTGGCTGCAGCACTGATAGGTGTATAGAGGAGCTTCACGCAGATGTGGCATGGACTGGACTAGTCTGCTGCATATGCTGGCACACACAGGAACTGGGGCTGGTGTGGTTATTTGGGATCACCTCAGCTAGGCTATATAAGCACCGGGTCTGTGGCGGGCTGGGTTGGGTTGTGCCAAAGCACCTATTGGGTTGCACAGGACATAGAGTTGGGGATGAAACTGACCAAGCAAGTACAATCACCAGTGTGTATATAATGTGATGCAGGCGACAGACTAAACTGGACCCTGTGCTGGCTAGCACATGAAAAACTCAGTCATAGGACTTGTGGTACAAGTTTGAAATGTACGTACCTAGACTGGACTTCCTCGACAGCTGATGACAAAGCCGTGGACAGCTTGCCAATGTGTATAAGGGGGACATGAAGTCCAGCTCATTTAGGCCTGCAGAAAACGCAGAGTGTCATATAAGAAGGTGGAATTGAAACAGGTTAAACAACTCTCCTGGCCAAGTGTCTGGGTGACTGGGTGTGCTGGGGTGGATATGTTAGCCAATTGACCCTGGAAGGATTTTCTCAGCCTTAGAACATTGATAACAACAGTGGCTGAGGACTATCTAAACCACTCCAGCAATACCCTCAGAATATTCTTTTCCACATTGAGGCTTCTAAGATGATATAAAATGGACACCCCCCCATCCCTGGGTACTGATGTACTTTGGCAGCTAAGAGCTGTCCCTTCTACCTCCCACCCTCCAATACAAGTAAAAAGGGAAGAAAAGAAAAATTGGAAGCGTTTGTCCCACCCACCTTCCTCCATATCCCAACCCTCTCTACTCTAGTCGGTGGCCCTCATAAGCATGAATTCTTGTCAACTATGTATTATAACATTAAAAAAAATTAAACAAACAAAAAAGAAGAGTGGAATAGCTAGGACAAAGCCAGTGCGTAAATGGGATGTCAACAGGAGCATGCAAATGTGATAGCACTCATCCACATACATATGGACTGGGCCATGCAGTAGGGTGGGCTGAGCTAGGCTGCAGCACTGCTACGTGTATACAGGAGCTTGACTCAGATGTGGCATGGACTGGACTAGTCTGTTGCATATGCTGGCACATGCAGGAATTAGCCTGATAAACCAATGTGCCGACTCTATAGATACAAATTTGTTATTTTCAATTCTTTCACAAATTTTTTATTGCAATAACAGATCTACAGAGAGAAGGATCTTCTATCCACCGGTTCACTCCCCATGTGGTCAAAATAGCATTAGTAGGGCCAATCCAAAGCCAGGAGCTAAGAGAATCCTTAGGATCTCCCATGAGGGTACAGAGAGCCAAGACTCTGGGCTGTCCTCTACTGCTTTCTCAAGCCTCAAGCAGGGAACCTGAAGAAGTGGAGCAGCAGGGACACAAACTGGTATCTATATGGGATACTGGCACATGCAATACAAGGATTTAGCCACTAGGCTATCAAGCAGACCCATAGACACAAATTTGTTACCCGAAAAATAACTTGGGCCGTTGTAGGCAAGTGTCACAGATAACTGTTTTGTTTTTATTATATGAATAGAAAAAAATGCTATTTTAAAATATGAATAGAAAAAATGCTATTCTTTTAAGTAGAAGCAACATTTTTCAAATAGGAAAAAAAGATTACATAAGCATTTCAAATTATTATACTCTTCTCTTTGTACATAAAGTAATATTTTATTAAAATTCAATAATCATGAATTAACATAAAACAGATTGCTGGGACTAGCTCCATAGCTTAGTAACCTAATCATCCATCTGTGGTTCTGGAATCCCATATGGGCACCAGTTGCTCCACTCCCAACCCAGCTCCCTTCTAATGGTGTGGAAAAGCAATGGAAGATGGTTCAAGTGACTGGGCCTCTACACCCACATGGGAGATACAGAAGATCCTGGCTGACTTCTGATTGGCCTATCTCTGTCCCTTGTGGCCATTTGGAAAGTGGGCCAGTGGATCAAAACTCTCTTTTACACTCCTGCCCTCTGTGTAAGTCTTTTAAATACAAATAAAATAAATCTATTTAAAAACCCCACATTCCCATGAACCCATGGCAGTTTTAACGCATTCATGTTTTGGGAATATATTCAAGCTCAACTACCTAATGACAGGAGTGACATTATCCTACTTTTATTAGTTAATTAATTAATTAACCCTATTTTTCAATATAATGAAAGTTACATGTGTGATATATTTTTAAAGATTTATTCACTTTTATTGGAAAGTCAGATATGCAGAGAGCAGGAGAGACAGAGGAAAATCTTCTATCTAATGATTCACTCCCCAAGAGGCTGCAATGGCTAGAGCTGAGCCAATCTGAAGTCAGGAACCAGGAGCCTCTTCCAGGTCTTCCACACAGGTGCATGGTCCAAAGGCCTTGAGCTGCCCTCGACTGTTTTCCAAGGCCACAGGCAGGTTGCTGGATGGGAAGTGGGGCTGCCGGGATTAGAGCTGGCACCCATATGGGATCCCAGTACATTCAAGGTGAGGATAGCCACTAGGCTACCACGCCAGCCCATGATATATATTCAGATCATATTTACAGATACCACATTTTTCTCATTAACTTAATTAAAGGTCCTCTTGACAAAAAGCAGTGGAATATGATGAACAATTTTACAAAAAGCATACATACAAGGATTAATTTCTTTAAAAATAGAATTTACCATAGTTAAGACAAAACGTTAAAATATGTGAAGGGTCCTATCTCTACAAAAAATTAGTATCTTATCAAAATAGGTTCTAAGGAATCTCTCGGTCAGATGAATTTATTTATGAATGTTTGCACACATTTCATACAGTAAGCAAAGCAAATAAACATACTTTCTAAGCAACTGGATGAAGTGAATGTAATTGTAGGGTTTAAGCCTGACAAAGGTGTTACCAATATGGAATATTCTGTGAATTTAAGTGTGGCTTAAAATGTGAAAGAAAATTAGCACAGTGTTCCCTAGTAACAGACAAGGAAGAAGATGTGATTATTTTTTAAGGAAAGCACAAATCGTGTGTAAAAGAAGGCAACATTAATTTATGATAAACTCTCACGACAGTCTAAAAACAAGAGGGTTTTCCCTTCATCTGATTAAAAAATATATACAAAAAGCAAATACAATAGTATGCATCATACTTAATGATACATTTTTGATGGCTACCTGTGATATACAGAAAGATACAAGAATGTCTTAAGACAACACGTCAACTAAAAAAAAAAAAATAATGTGTTTATTTTGAGAGCGAGGTAGAGAGAGTGAAGAGAAAGGGCCTTCCAGGTGAGAGTAGTTTGGGTATGGTGGGAAGTAACCAGTGCTCTGGCACCTCCCTCGATGCCAGCCTCAATGTGTGCCATATCAGGAGCCCAGCGGCCCCACGTTGTGCCCAGCACAGCTGTGGAAATGCCAAACATAGAGCAGGGCTCTCTATACTTGGTAGCAATAAATCAAAGAAAGCCTACTTTGAAGTCCAGGGAGTCCCCTCTCTACCTTTCAAGAAATGGGGGTTTTCCTTTGTTGGTCTTCCGTTACTCATCCTTAGAATTCTCAAGGTGGACCATTCATGAGTCATTTGTTTTCAAGTGCAATAGTTACCCAATCACCAGCTAGGGTACAGCAAGGAAAGATAGTCTAATGTCGCTGCTGTAACCGTCCCCGCCCTGGGTGATGCTGAAACCTTAAGTGAGAAAGTCTCGACTATTAGTCCATGACTTAAAGATTTTGAGGTCTAAGTAACCACATGTGGTTGGGGAGTCAAATCTTACTGAACCCTTGATAACTCCACATTGTTATTATCAGGTAGATCTTGAACTTCTGTCTTCCTGGCATTCAGATTATATACCTAGGTGGAGCTTCTGTCTCACAACTTTGAATAGGGCCAGCCTAAGTTATTGTGGACATTTGGGATGAAGACCAATGAATGGGAGGTATCTCTCCTTTTTTATCTTGCCAATACATTTTTTAAAATTTCCTCATGCTTTTATACACCATTGCTGGTAATGATCTGGTTTGTATTAAGCACATACCTAACTCAATTCTAAAATGTTTGATGCTTAAAACCCATGAAAATCAACTTCATTTTTCTGTGTCAGGTTATCTTCTAGGAAAATAGAAATCTATTCACAATGAAATGTTTTGGCTTTTTTTTTTTCAACGTTCAAATGTTTTTGAAAGGATAGCAGCTTGTTTTATAAAGTAATATTTACAGAAATAAATGTAAATTAAACATATGGATTGCATTCCACTTGACCTAGCCACATATTATAAACTCCTTGGAAGATAGATTTGCAAAAACTTGAAATGTTATGTAACCTTTCATGATTATGTTTTATGATTTTGACTAATAAGGCACAGTTGGAGAGTGCACTTACCACATACAGCGGGGATGACATGTCAGTAGCACATGTGTATCAGGCAGGACTCAGCTTGAGGGTCTTAAAGCATGTCATTCTGGTAAAGTGTCATATTGCAGGACAATGTTGTTGTGTAGTGTCGGATATCGTTGGTGGACACAGAAGACTGCTTGGATTCAACCTGTACACATGTTATGGCAGCAGCTCATTCTTCCATTAATTTATCAAATTATTCATTCATTTCATTTAATTATAGCAACATATTAACATTCATTTAAGAAGATAGAGTGAAAAAAACAGATCATGTTTAAAAGTCACAGATTCACACCAGCCGTTAGTAAAACAGATGCTCTCGGTTCCATGTCCACAAGACTTTGTCTTCTCCATTTCCAAGGTTGCCCTGCTTGCTCCCGAGAACAACAGCCCAGTCTCTTGGTCTAAGGACTTTCTCTGGTTCCCACGTCTTGCTCTGTGTGCAGCAAGCTGAAGATCTGGAAATCAGACACACCCTGAACCCATCTCCTGCGGCTAGGAGGGCAGCGAGGACAACACAGACTCCCAGAGGTGCCCAGCTGGAAATCAATGCCATAGTGGATTTGCCAACCTGTTTTTCACTATCCTTATTTCACACAACAAATTCATTTGTTCTGCAATCCTTATCTCAGAATATGCTTCTAGAAAACTAAACTAAGACATTGAATAAGGCAGACTTAGAAACAAATCACCACAAAATGTGATAGGAGTTGTTTCTGCATGGGTTTACACCCTGTTGTGCAATATTGTGACGTGAAGAATGAGATTATGCATTTGAAACCAGTTTTAATATTGGAAATTTCTATAAATGTATTTATTGTGTTATTTTATTATTTACAGATAGTCATAAACTGTCATCTGATTATCAATGCATTATTATGTTCTACAAAGTAAAAATTATTTTAAAGTAAATAAACAGAGATTTATTGCAGTGGGTTGATTAATTTTGTTTCACTTAAGCCTCTCATTTCTACTTGCTTTTCCCTGACAAAGCACTGTTTGAATCACAATCTCTGCTGGGCACTGGACTCTGTTATATTATGTACAAAAAGAACACATTTACATTTCACCTTCCAAACACGAAGGAATGTTTGTTAATTGGGTGCTAGAATTTTATAGTTATACCAGAGAAGAACAATTCAGTTTAGTTACATACTGAAATCATAATTTCAACCATTGATCACCTGCTCTTTTTTCAAAATTATCTCTAAAATGACAAACATCAATGTCCTATTCAGGTCATGGTAACATAACGGTCCTGTAATATAGGTACCCCGATAGGATAGATCAAGGCACTGAATGAGCTATTGCAGTGCTGCAGAAGTGGTCAAATATAATCTGAGTAGCAGTGCCAGAGGGCGGTGTCTATGCCTGTGCTGGGCTCCTGACATGCAGATCAACACTTGTAAAGAGAGTCATTGAATTCTCACTCTGAATGACCCATTAATGTGGCATAATGCTTCTTTCTCAACTTGTAGTTTGGGCAAGAAAAAAGAGTTGTTCATGATTAGTCTTTTTCTCTCCTTCCCCTTTCCTTTATGTGCCTAGATTTTTAAATAACAACAGTCACTATTCCCATGTTCTTATCTTTAGAGGAATATCTTTGGCATGTGGATTTTCTAAAATATATACAAAACTGCCTTTAAAATAGTGTAAAATAAAATCCCAAATGCATCTAATCACTCTCTTATAATTTTCTACAAGTAAGCTTCACTCACAAGTGCTGTCTGGTGAGCATGGAAGGTTGAAGCCTAGGGGATAATCTGCAGAGGTCATAGGCTTCAAAGTAATGACTTGAAGAAACTTCATTAGTGCTATGTTTTGATTTCTGTTGCCAACTGCAGGTCTTAATAGAAAAAACACAGACATTATTGTCTGAAGTTTGGCTCCATAAAAATTTATTTGTCACTGGGAGAAGAATAAGCAGAAACGACTCCCTAAGACATACACAGAACATGGATTCAATTTATAAGAGCTTGGTTTTGAAAATCTGCTATGTGTACTAAAATGGCTGCAGTTTAAAATCAGTAGAGAAACCAGGAAGGTCATGATGTAATGATAATGGGCACAATCCAGAAAAAGGAAGCAATGCTTGACCTAGATCATCACCCGAATACCAGTGCCCTCAAATATGTAAAGCAAGTATTCATAGTCCAAAAAGAAAAGATGGACTCCAATGCAGTGATGCTAAACTATTTTAACAATCCACTTTCAGAAACAGCACAGATAATTTGATGGAAAATCACCAAAAGAAGTGACAGCATTAAATCCCATCCAAGATGAAGCCTACATGACATCTCTAGAACCATTCATTCAACAGTTAGAGAAGAAACATTCTCTTTCACATTAACATATGAATGCTCTCCAGAACAGATCAAAAGGTGGGTCACAAAATAAGTCTCAGCGAATTGGAAGAATGAAAGTCATAACTCTCAGTCGAAAGCAAACAACATGATTTCCTTTTTGTTATTTTCTACCAATATTCGATTCTGTGCCTTGGATCCTCATAAGATAAAAAAAAAATAAAAGAAATTCATCAAATAAGCAGAGGAATTCCTGAAGTGAAAAATGGAGAGTAGTGAATGAAAATCTTTCTAATTTACCTTATTATTTCTGACAAAAATTCATTAAACTTTTACAATAATTTCCTTTTAAATATGAAATTGAGTACATTTAGTATTTCCTAAACTAAGCTTTAGTGTTTGCTTCATAAACAGATTAGTACAAGAGCCATTCCACACTAACTTTAAGGGGACTCAAATTCCTATATTATATATAGTGTGAAAGTTCAGCGAATATCATTGTTTTTCCTTGCAGCTTTTGTTCTGTCTTTAAATATTTATGTGTCCCACTCATGTTGCTCCAGCTTCTGACTGAAACAAATGTGCTTCTTTTTTAAACTAAGATATCTGGCTAGGACAAATAGTAGTGCAGAATTTATAGTTTTAAACCAAAATAGATACTATGCTATTATCAGCCTTCTGGTAGCAGCTGGGAATTTTGAGTTAAAAGTGGGAAGTATTTAAATACTTTAAATAAGGAAATATATATGTACACATGGACAAATGCAGGTGTTAGACATTGATGGAGAAATTTGAAACTGGTTGGCTTTTAGGAGAAATAAGAGAAAGGGAAGAGATACGATGAAAATACATATTTTCTCCAGCGGCATCTTGTGATTTATGATATTTTTACCACATGTACATCTTACCCATTATAATGAATGCATATGCATGCCCAATTTGAAAACTATACAAAAATAAATAAAATTTGCCATCTGAGTTTTTATCTTCACACTTATTTCTTTTTCTTAAAAAATTCCACTTAAGAATATTTAGATGAAAAATATTCTTAGCTTTCATTAATGTATCATTCTGCCTACTACTGCACTTGGAAAGTGCAGGGATCTCCAAGGAGTTATGGAGCTGCCAATCTACTCCTGATCTATACAGCATGTGCATGAATAGTCCTAAAACATCACCAGGAGTTATTTATCCTTGCGAAAAATGGACCCTATCATACCTACTGTTTCTTGCCTACAGAGGGTATTATAAGTAGTTTCAAGTACCTTACTGTATCTGGAACCGGGACAAGAATGTGATCATTACTACTACAGTAAAGAGTAATTTAAAAAAAAATTTAAATGCCAATCTAAAAGTATTATGGCCATTATATTTAAATTGGTTATTGTTCCAGTACAGAGATGACATTTATAATGCTGTTGTTGAGTATTGAGAGACCAAAGGAAATCTAATAGTGATAACCATTATCATTCCTTTGCATAGAAATCAGTAGTCAAACTAGTATAACCTGAGTAATAGCTGGAGTCAGTCGTTAAAACCTCAAACCAGCCACATGGCAGAATGTTTCAACAGCACATTTCTCCAAAATGAGCACAGCAGAGTCCAGATATCATCTCTTTAATCATAGGATTTCTAAAAGACAAGCACCTGAGTATTCATACAGTCATCGAAGTACTACCAACTTAGAATTAGTTGTGATCAAGCCAAGTGTTGCTACAAATTGTTGAAAAGGAATCACCTTCATCTTTTACTTAGGAATTAGATCATTCGAGGGATAATTTGCAAATTAGTTAGGAAAGTCTAAGAGTCATCAGACTCCTTTTATCTTACGTCTCATAGCAGTAAGGAGTGAAAGACTATATTAGAATATATTTTTAAAGACAGTGTTTATTGGAAAGGCAGAATGACAAAAAGAGAGAGAGGGAGAGAGAGACAATCTCTCATCTTTGGTGGAGAGTCAGGAATGTCACTCTCATTTTGCAAATGATATCCAAGAGAAATCACCCAAGATAATATGTATCTAGATAACAAAGCATTCATGAAAACATTAGTTACTTGGGAAATAATTTTGAAAAATATAGTATTTCACATTATTATAAATCTAAAAGACATATATAAATCTGTGACCAATTGAGGCTAACAGAAGCTAGTGCTAAAATGCACAAATGATATTTGGTGGAAACTAGATTCACAGGTGAAGATCAGAGTAACATGGAGGCTAAAGAAACAGTTCTAAAGCACAGAAATAATTACAATACAAGTAGAGAAACTGATCACTTCATAGCTAACAAAAAGTGAACAAAAAAGAGACAGCTAGAGAAAGGAGATGGAAATTAGAAAAGCACTTTGGTCTGGGAATTCCTAGAAAAGAGTGTTTTGTGGAGGATTTCATTAAAGTGGTGACAGCTAGACACACTTTTGGATAAATTGAATAAAATCTTGCAAATCTATGTAAACTGGATGAAATTTTCCACTAAAATCAGAGGTCTTGTAAAGCAAGAAATACAATGATCTTTGACAGTGCCAACAGTAATTTTCTTATAGTGGTAAAGGCAAATTTGCCAAAGTGGAATAGAATGCGTTGAGATGCTTGTGCTGCTGCCATTTACTTCTTAATACACGAAGTAAAGATACTAGGAAAGCAACCACGAAATGAGACAGATACACAAACACACATGCACACACACACAGAGACTCAGTGGAAATTAAGTTTTCCAAAATGAGAAAATAGTGTGCACTAATTTATTAAATATTGGCTAATCTCTAATTTTTTTCTATAAGATATCAAATGAAGTCTTCCAATTCTAAGTGTGAAATACTTCTGTAAAGAAGTACCATTTCAGGCTTGGTAACTTCAAATCGGTTTCCTTTTTTTAATTGCCAATGTTATATATGAACTATTAAAATATTTATTTAAATGATAAAGTTACAGAGAGAGGGAGAAGCAGGCAGAGAAAGGGAGTGAAACAGAGAGATCCTCAATCTTCTCATTACTCCCCAAATGGCTACAGCACATGTGTAAGCATGTATGTATATGTATACAGACACACACACATATATTTATAATATAAACAAATAGAATTCACTGAAATGTATTTGAGCATTTATTATAAGATCACGAGTTTTGGAAAATTTTCCAAATTAAAATGTAAAAAGAAATCTATATGTGGGTAGGACAGTCCTTGTTTTTCAGAGAATGCTTCAGGACCTATTTAGTTAGTGGCCCAAGTAGAAAACATTATTTATAAGAGGTTTTCTCAAAGAAATGAGAATTAAGTGATAAGACCTGTACAGAGCACTGGCAGTTCTGTTTACCGACCTCCGTGCAGAACAAGGGCAGTGTTTAAAAAGGAGGAGTCTGCTCTGAAAGCCAGTTGTCTGAAGCAGCAAGAATAGGGAAGATAGAGGGATCCAGGTTTATTATTGGTTGCATCTAGGTCAGTTTTTCTCATTTTGGCCTCTGAACCACCTTTATTATAGTCATCTGTGAGTGAATGAAAAAATTCAGATAACTAAGATACCATTTTCAGGCATTATTACTCAGAATCTGTGCAAGAATGGCCTTAAAAGTGGTTAAGGTCCTCGCCTTGCACGCCCGGGATCCCATATGGGCGCCGGTTCTAATCCCGGCAGCCCCGCTTCCTTTCCAGCTCCCTGCCTGTGGCCCGGGAAAGCAGTTGAGGACAGCCCAAAGCTTTGGGACCCTGCACCCGCGTGGGAGACCCGGAAGAGGCTTCTGGCTTTGGATTGGCATAGCATCGGCCGTTGTGCTCACTTGGGGAGTGAATCATCGGACGGAAGATCTTCCTCTCTGTCTCTCCTCTCTGTATATCCACCTTTCCAACAAAAAAATAATAATAAAAATAAATCTTTAAAAAATGTTTTAATTGAAACATCCTAGGTGATTTTTATGCCCACTAAAGTTTGAAACATGATTTTCTTATTGATAACAGCAGACCTTATCACCCCAGACCATAAAACTTGTGCC
Source organism: Ochotona curzoniae (assembly GCF_017591425.1). Taxonomy (NCBI): domain Eukaryota; kingdom Metazoa; phylum Chordata; class Mammalia; order Lagomorpha; family Ochotonidae; genus Ochotona; species Ochotona curzoniae. Next base: position 564,551 of record NW_024465837.1, read on the forward strand.
TCCACAAAAGGACACATTTTTCACTTCTGTCTGTATTGCTTCTGGAACTTTCCTATGTATTCAATAAGTCTACCCTTCTGGAAAGCAATATATGGCATACAGCTTGACTCATAACACATGTTCATCGTTCATACATGTATTACTTCGCTCTCAAGGGCTTATTTAAAGTAATAGTCTACAAAAATATTATCTATGGAAATGTTCAGTAAAGCTTATGCATAGTGGAAAATAATAGGAATGACAAAAGGATGAAAAATGCCAATGTAGATGGCTGAGGGGGAGGACATCTGTGTGCTCCAACAGCATATTTAGTTACAATGAGAAATGGTGATTATGGGATTCGTGTATAAATACTAAATGACTATCAGAATAAACTTAATAAATACAATAAGTAGGCTGGTGCTGTGTCACACAGGACTAAACCACAATGTGCCCTGCTGGCACACCATGTGCCACTGCTCCATTTGTGATCCAAGTCCGTGTTGATTCCCTGCTAAAGCAGTGGAGGATGGCTGAAATCTTCAGCTCCTGCACCCATGTAGGGGATCCAGTGAAGCTCCTGGCTCCCAGTTCCAGTTCAACGCAGCTCCAACAATTGTGACCATTTAGATCGCTTCTCGGCCTTTTGGCTAAGATCAAGTGTGACCATTTAGGGAGTAAAGCAGGAGATGGAATATCTCTCTGTCTTGCTCTCTCTCTTTTTCTCTCTTTTGCTCCCTCCCTGTTTGTCCCTCATTTGATAATTCTGTCTCTCAAATAAAAATAAAAATAAATACATTTTATGTATGCTATAGTTACAAGCAAAAAATGATATTGTTGTTCAATTAGTAAAAGAAGCACAAGAAGTCAAAATTTTAATTGGCAAATCATGAATGACTTTTTAGTCTTCTTGGTGAATTATGTTGAAATTTATTTTAATATAAAATTATGTCATTCATCCATTTTTTATCACTATCACAGTGAAATGGTTAAATAAGCCCGAGCTCCACCCAAATAAGACATTAGGAAGCTATTCTAAAACAGAAAGACTAAAACCACAATAAATGAGAACTAATTCCTGGCTACTCAAAAAATTTTCCAAAGGAGTAAGATCCGATACTCCTGCAATCTATGAGAATTATTCTGAATGTTAGCGCATTTTCGAAGGAATGGGATTTTAAAGACTAAAGTTTCTCTGATATCATTCCTCCTGTTTTGTCTCCTTCTGTAGTTACTACATAACGTGGGAATACACTTGAAACTTTGGTCACTGATCTTTCCATTTGTTTCCTGATATGCCAGCAGAGACACACCAGAACTAAGAACACTCACATCCCCAGCCCACACAAACAACATGTAAAATTATTCAAATCAAGGTATTCAATGTAATTGAAGAAGCAGATGAACAAAAACATACAAAATATGAATATAAAAATGCCAGATTAAATCAGGCTTACCAAAAACTGTTTAACATCTGCTTATTAGATAATGTTTGCTGAATAAATGTTTGCAGCTTATGTGTCTGTAAAATGTGGCCAGTGCCTTTAGATCATTATAAACTAATCTAGTGGCAAGGCTAGGGAATAAGAAAACACTTGGGGTACCTAAAGCTTTAACGGTATCTAACCTTACCAATCAAACACGCACAACCTAGCATTGTAATTCAGTTAATCACCTTTGGTCTGTTTGCAACATTTTAGTATATCTGACTGTTTAAGGGACACCAGAGAAGGGACAGTTTTGTTGCCTAGCAAATGAAGTGGCTGCAATCAATGACACCATTCAGTATGGCCAATGGCTGCGATCCTGGCTGATCTACTTCTGACCCAGGGACTGCTAAAATGCCAGAGAAAGTACTGGAAGGTGACGATGACATTTTGGATTTCTTCATCTTTGAGGAAGACCCTAATGAAATTCCTAACTCCTGGATTGTGGCTTCAATCTGGCCAAGCCCCTTCCATGGCTGGTTATCTCTTTCCTTCCCCGTCTCTGTGAACCTCTTCTTTTCAAATCAACAAAATAGATCCCCCCAAATAAGACACCAGAAAGAGAAAACTATAAAATAAAAGCTCACATAGAAGTACTGCATGGAGTCCTGTGAAAGACAAAGGGTACATCCATTAATGTAACTGATGGAGGTGAAGTGGGCCGGTGCGGGGAGTGAAGTCAGAGGAAACCATAGCTACGGAACCATCTCAAGCTGGTCCTCACCTGTTTATAATAGGTGGAGTGGGATTTTCTCTGTCAGTGAAGACAGGTCTGGCCTGAGCTCTATGGCACTCTAATCCAAGTGAATATGCATGGCATAAATTTGCACTAGGTTATCAGGATAGATGTGAGAGTCAAAAGCATATATTCTGTAGTTGCTGGATTCCCAAACAGCATTTGCTGCAAGATCCTCAAAGATAAACACTTTAGCACAAAGTATTTCTTCCTGGTTATAACCGGATCTAGAGGGCCCACGTTAAGCCTCACTTGATTTAAATTGGAAATGCTAGCTCTTCTTGTTGTAGCTGAATACCTGACTCAGTGAGCCACTCAGGAGGTTTTATATCAGCAGGGTGAAAGTCTAAAATACGATTAGCTTGGATATTCACAGAACACAAAACATTTCAGTAAACAAAACCTGTTCTGATGCTCTTCCCATATCCCAAGTATCACCTCCACCACAGCCCTGAGATAACCATGATTCAGTCACCTGAATTGTAGAATTCTTTAAGAAGTAAATAGCCTGGGCCTGCACAATAGCCCAGTGGGTAAATACTTACTTTGTGCATGCTGGGATCCCATATGACACCATTTCATACCCTGGCTGTCTTGCTTCCCATCCCTGCCTGTGGCCTGGGAAAGCAGTAGAGGATGGTCCAACGCCTTGGGACCTGTACCAACATGGAAGACCTGGAGGAAGCTCCTAGACCCTGCCTTCGAATCAGCTCAGTTCCAACCACTGTGTCCACTTGGGGAGTGAACCAGCAAATGGAAGTTTTTTCTATTTCTCTTTCTCTCTGTGCATCTGTGTTCTATTAAAAATGGATAATTAAAAAAATAATAAAGTAAATGGCCCACTGACAAAGAAGTTAAAGGCTAACACTGCTACCCCCATAAGAATTTGCATTGCCAGTGTTTCCACATTTCAGCTTGGTCTATATGACCAATACAGTGTTCCCCCAAACTCCAGGCGGAAGACTCTAAGGAGCATTGATGTTTTCTTGCTTCTTGACCTTGCAGTAGTTTTCTTCTCAAAAGTCAGTGCTATCATGTTGGTTTTTAGAATCACTGATTAGCAAGCTCTTGATCAATAACCAGGAGGAGAAGAAATAAGTGCAAGTGACAAAATAAGGCCCAAGAATTTATAATGAAAAAGGGATATAAGAGATTGATATGATCTGAAGATAGTATGGATAGATTTTTATTTTTCATCGAGATGACATATTGAGCTGCGTATTATGTTCAGAAAGGGATTCAGTAGAGGAGACCATGATTCAAGACAAAACTATCAGCTTGATAAAGCAAGGCCCTCTGAAGAGATAAGGAGTGTATTCAAAAAATGTCTTGGAAGAATTAGACTCCATGTGAATAATAACAGTACTTCCAGACTATAGCCAAGAAATTAGGACTGATGTCGTTTTGTGGGACTAAGCCATGGGAACTTGAATGGGGATGGGGGAGAGGAGGGAAGTAGTTTGTATCAGGAAGAGAAAAATAAGACTGGAATTTTTGTGAAAGGTAATAAAGATAGGAGCTTTGGGAGGAAAGGAAAGGACTGACAGTAGAGTGAAATCCCACCAGAGTGAGGAGACAGTGCTACAATAATGGGACCAAGATGCACTGTGTTGCATCTACTTCAGTACGGCTTCCTTCTGTCAGTCCATGCAGATTGTTGCATAGATCAAGGCTTAAGATTTCTGCAGGACAATTGCGAATTACAAAGATCTGCAAAAGAAACAGAGTGAAAAGCGTTCTTATGGAGGAACTACTCAACTAGGGTAATTAGCTACAAAATCTTAGCTTTGAGTGAAAATGGTTGAATAAATGTCTAAGTAATTTTTAGTAATGAAGCACCGAGATGCAATAGAATACCACGTATTGCCTTATGATCATTATTATGATCAAATCAAAATATAATTATTATATTTGGAAATAACTGAGAGAAATCTGGTAGAAATTTTGCTACTCTTGTTCACTACAAATAGAGATGCAACTTTCTTTACAACATTTTAAGAGTGAAGATGTATTTTGTATTTATAAACTAGACAACTATGTGAGATTGGCAGAAATGTCAGTTGCCCATGGCAAACTCTTATATTAAAAGAAAAAAAAAACATTCTGAGAGTTATAGGCTACTGCTAATTTTACTTCCCAGTTATCTTAAACCCAAAACAAATAAGGTAAGTCGTTTGTCTTAACTGGCCCAATGGAACATGAGAATGTTTTAGGCTCACTGGAATTAAGCAGCCATATGGAACTTGTAGTGAGCTTATAACTGAGACAGATGGCAGCAGAATGGAGCCAGCCTGGGGGCTGTATAAACACCCCAGTGACCATGAGCAGCCAATTAAGAATTGAGACAAGAGGGAAATGTCATTTCCATTCCTGTAAATTTTATCTAGTGTACACATCCTTGATGCCTTGTATTAAAGCCTGCTTCATGGTCTTTCACTCTAAGCCAGTGCCAGAAGAAATGTTTTCCTCATCTCTTGTTATAGAATCACTTGAACACTCGTCCAGGACTCAGGATGTTGAATATTCTAAGTTCTCTGTCAACTGGGGTAAACACTAACAGACTGGATTGGTTCCAGTAATCACCAAGTTCAGGATGAAATATTCCCTTACTTACCAGATCAATTTATGTTCCTTCAATTTATTCATTCTTCAGGCAGGTTCTCCACAGGCACTTTCAACTATTCACTATGCAAATGTGATGGTAGAAAATAGATATGAAAATTCCATACCAGAACACAGAAGGACAAGTATTCTACCAGAGTGCAATACTGCGAGTACAGATGAGGCTTAAGTACAGTGCTGTGAGTAAATATGAGGCCAGCTTTTCATTTAGTAAAGCCAAATATTTCTGAAGGATGAGTTATTTGCTCAGAGTCTTGATGGATCAATGTGGTGTACTAGAATAACATCATAAAGGAAAGTATGTTTTTGACATGGTATATACATCTAATGCAAAGGAAAATAATAAAAAAGAATTAGTTAATCAGAACCTGAGTTGACTATGCTGTGGCAGAATATGTGACAAAGAGTTGGATTCAAAATGAGAGTGAATAAATTATGTCTTGAGTGGCAACCTTTAATATTTGACCTTCATTATCTAATGCTATAAAAAAAACCACTGAAATAATGAAATTAAAATGGAATTGTCATAGCTATCTGAACCGAAGTGACAAAAATATCAGCAGTTTTTTTTTTTGAAAAGGATCAGAAACAGAATGAAAAAAGAAAGGCAGAAAGAAAAGAAGTATAATTTAAGAAAAAATCAGGATATGGTACTGATTATGTCATGATAGCATATCATACTAGAAGTATAGAATAATTTCAGCCTTTAGGCTTGTGCGTTTGCCATGCTCAAAGGTAGACATGACAGGAAGAATAGTGTTACCTTCCAAATCTATCTGTATCTAACTTAAGGATCTTGTGAATATGATATCTAAAACGAAAAGGAGAAATAAAAGTTAGCCATGGAATTAAGATTATGGATCAACTGACTTTAAAACAAGGAAATTATTTTGGTAGGCTTTTTAGAGTATAAAAAGACAGTAAGGAGGATCAAAATCAGATACATATTAAGGGATGCTTCCTTATGGAAAAAAAGACTCAGAGCTGAAGAGTTGAGATAGCTTCTGGCAGCTGAAAAAGTCAAGGAACCGGATTCTTATCTAGCATATTGAGAAGAAATCCAGCCCTGCAAAGCATTTCAACGTATCTCTGTGGCAACCATTTCTGACTTCTGACCTCCTGAGTTGTGAGACAACAAATCCATGCTGTACACAGCCATCCGTTGTGGTAAGTTGTTATAAGAGCAATTGAAAATTAAAAGTAGGAAATATGAATGAAAGATCAAGTAAGAGCGAAGATGATACTACTCTGGGTTGGGTTATGTTGAAGTTATGTATGAAGCTTCTGGGATGGAGGTGGGGCATCGGCAAAGGATTATTGGTCATGAAAATCTGGGATCCAAAGTAAAGCCTGAGCTTCACAAAGTTGACCACTGGAAGTGTGTGGGGATAAAATATCTAAGTAGTAGAACATACATTGATGGGCTGGTGCTGTGGCTCAACTAGCTTGTCCTCCATCTTCAAATTCCAGCATCCCATATGGACACTGGTTTGTGTCCCAGCTGGTCCTTTTCACATCCATCTCCCTGCTGATGGCCTGGGAAACCAGCTGAGGATGTCCCAAGTGTTTGGGACCCTGCACCCAAGTGGGAGACCTGGAAGAAGCACCTGGCTCTTGACTTCAGATTAACTCAACTCTGACAGTCAATGGTAATTTGAGGAGTGAACCAGCAGATAGATCTTTCCGTTTCTGTTCTTTCCTTCCTGTATAAATCTGTCTTTCATATTAAAAATTAAGTAAATTTCTAAAAAGGGGACAAGGATATATATATTTTGAAAAAGTCAAAGAGAGTTAGATGCAATTCTAGGAAAGAATGATGTACAAATCTGAGTTAGTTGAAGAGACTGAAACAATGACTAAGTGAATATGGAAGATGAACAAAATGGAAAATAGGGTAATGTCCAAGAAATCAGGGAAAAAGAAAGACTAAGGAAATAAGGTGATCAACAGTGGCAAAGAACACAATGTTCAATTATCGCAACCAGGGGAAAATGTCCTTTGGATTCAACAGTGTGAGTGATTTCACTAATGTGGCGGGAGGTACAATTCAGATTACCACTGATTGGACAGATTATGAAGGTGAGGAAATGAAACCATCTTGTTTCAAATGTGGTCTCCATAAACCTGTCTCAGATGTTGGGGTACCACGTAAATGGTGGTTGAAGAGTCTCATTTACCTCTTCTTTTGCCATCATTCCTCCTTGATTCAAATTCAATTCCCAAGGAGAAAGAAAAAAAATAAAACTAAGGCACACTATGTCCAAATATGCTTTTGCAGATCAAATTGTGTACTATATAATGTGTTAAGAGTAGCATGATTTTGAATGTTGTAAAAAGTAATGCCCAACATCTTGGGCTTTAAATACGGCTGATGCATCCCATGATTTCACACAGCATTTTCTTTGGTTATTGTAACTATTGTCCATGTCAGGTTTTCTGAATCGCATCAAATATTTTCTCTGTGAAAACAACACATATGTAGAATAAAAACAGAAAGATGGAATTTCAACTTCTCTTCAGGGCTCCGTGACACCGCTGTGCAACTGATGTATATATGTAGCTTTAATATAGTGGCGCTTCTATTGCCTAATAAAAAGTGAGATTTTTTTAATCTACGCCCTCACCACCATTCTTTCAAAGTTTTGAGACTGACATTTGTATGGAGAGCATTCCAACAGTGGCTTGCATAGTTCCTTATTTTTACAAATAAGATTTCTTTAGTTTCTCCTCCAATTCTAGTGATATTATTTATGCTTTCTTGATTGTGTGTATAAGGATCATGTTATCAAAATCATTACCACTTTATATTAAGTCAGTGTAAGTAAACTCTAATGGTAATCTCCTATGTTTTCACTAGTGCTATATATCAAAGATGATCATAGACTTATTGTGTTTATCTTTAATCTTCTCCTGATGTTCTAATTGGTTGAGATGTCAAATTAACCTAACAATACAGATAACCAAGTAAGAAAAAAATGCTTGTAATAAACAACTGAATATAGCTATAAATTTGTTTTGCTTATAGGGTTTCCCATTCTTATTTATATTTGGAGATATTATTTGGTTACACTTAAATGTTATAACAGAAATAATGAGAATGGGAGAATTAGAGTAATATTTATCATCAATATAATCATAAACTTCAACAAAGCAAATGTGATCCAACAGTATGCAAAAGGAATTGAACATGCTATACAGCATGACTAGAGTTTTGTCCAGGTTTGCTAGAGTGTCTCAACATTTGAAAATCCATCTGTGAAAACCCTATTTTCAACAATCTAAAAAGAAAAATCATATAGTTAATCAATTGAGGAGGAAGATCTTGACAAAAATCTAAAACCCATTCAGTTTTAAATCATTCAGCAAACTACTGAAAGAGGACAAATTCCTCAATCTGACAAAGAGGAACCTTAAATATTTCATAATTATATCACACTAAATGGTGAGAAAAAAAATGACTTCTCCCAACATCAGTAACACATTCAGAGTGACCTCTCTCACTATTTCTATTCAGTATTCCACTGGGAATTTTCAGGCTTTGTAATCACATGAACCAGCAAATTTATAGAATAAATGGTGTGTGCGTGCAGCACTGTGGATGATTTTTCAATAACTTTGCTGGAATGATTCAACACTCACTACCTGCAACCAATCTCATCACAGACAAAAGTTGTTTTAACTGTGTAATGTAAAATGCCAGCCACAACATTTCCAAAAGAAAAAATAAGAGAAAATCTAGTGACATTGTGTTTGTTAATGAGTTTTTAAATGCGGTATCAAAAATAATAAAACAAAAAGATGTTTTATCAAAATTAAATATTGCAATATCTGATAGAATTATTTGTTTGAGTAAACTTTTAACTCATTAATGTAATCATGATACAATTCATTGTTTTGTCTTTAATTAACAGCAACACACATACATTTACTGTTTTAAAGGTAAAATACTTTAACATATTTCTTGTGTCTGATGCATAAAGCATTTTTGTCAATTGGTCAAGACAGAGCAAGGATTAATACTTATGATAGAGAGAGGGAACAGGTTTACATGGATCAAATGACTAGATGAGAATAGATTGTTTTGGGGATAGGCATACCAAAGATATTTAAGTCCTAACCTAATTAGATCCAAAAAGCTAACAAAAACATCAATAATGCCATCGATTTATGAATGCAATTGTTCATTTAACAATTCTGAGCCTCAATAATGAGACATAATTTCACCAAAAGCCCCAAACTTCAAGTATTTCCTTAAATTTTGTTGGATGCAACTCAGAAGACACAATAAATTTCACAGTAACAAGCATTGACTGTCCTCAATTGATTTCTGTAATTTTCAATCATATCATCAAGGTTGAAACCTCATTGTTTTACCTTGTAGCTCTGAGATCTTGGGAAAGTTAGTCAATGTTTTCTGCACCTACTATTTATTGTGAATGAAGTGGATCTACTGAAAATAGCCCCTACAGGCAGTATTATGAAGATTAATATGCTATCACATGTTAAAGACTCAATATAGTACCCTGTATCTATTAAGAGTTTAATTATCACTATATGTGACTTACTTTACCAAGAAAATAATTTCAGGAAGTTTTGTTTGAGGACTATAATTGAGATCACTCTCTCCCAGTTAATATTCTGCTTAGGTGGAATGTTACAGGCATAGAATGTTGCAGTCAAACATTTTCGACCTTTGGAACATAAGCACGTCTTATGGATAAATAATTCATTAGTAATGATTCTGATATTGGGAAAGTGCACATTAATCTAAAATCTTACTTTTCTCATCTGAAGAAAACTAATATCACCCAGGCAGCTGCTGTATAGCTGTGCGCACATTACTGAGAATTTTGTGTAGAGAAAAAAAAATGTCGCTTGAAAATTCTAACGCCCAAATATATCTCCATATCAGCTTGGTCAATTATTGCTTTTCTCTTTGTGCTACAAGATGCAACCTTCTGATTTTGTAGCGCATTAAGTGAACTGAGTGTGAACTGCTTGATGAAGATTCGTTCTTTGTGGTGACTAATGGGCTGCAAATATTTTGAAATGAAAACCAGAAGGCACAAACTAGTCATAGAGTTTGTTATTTTGTTTGGGTGCTCACTTCCCTCCTACAGATATCCTTGTGTTGACCCTATGTTCCAAGCCAGGAAGGGCTCAGTGTGTTCAGGAGACCTGTGGTTTTTGGTCTAGCCTGTCTATAAAAAGAGATGTGGTATGTGCGTTAACAAAGTTCCATCTCCTAAGTCTGACCAGCTGAGCATGGGCTCTCACACACGCACGTTGTGACAGCTGGCATTTGACATCCACAACTTCTCAAAACTGACCGCTGATCCCAGACTGATAGTTTTCAAACCCTGAAACAAGTCTGTTACCATTCTTGACGTTTGTTTCAGCAGGCGCCAGAGAGGAATGTTACTAGTCCCTGGTTGCTAGACAGGAGTCTCCTCTCAACATAACTCTGATGAACTTCTGGGGTCTTGGTCCTGCCTGACTCAGAGATTATGTTTCCCTCTCTAGGGCAGGATGCTGGCAAAACCGCATGCTTTGTTGAAACATGTGGAATGAGAGGCAGGATCAGTAAAGGCCCTTAAGGCGAATGTCAAAAGGCCATCGCCAAGTGAGCGAACTGAAAAAAATGCACTGGGGACAGGCAATTTGTCTGAATCTTAAGGGAAGTAGCTTTTTCATCTCTCACTAGAAAAAAAAATTGATTTATTTTTCAAATGTGTATAGCACATTGTCCAACTTACATTTAGGAATTTCTTGCAAAAGAAAGTAAAGTACAATACCAATCATATTATGGAGACTAGGAAGCTCAACTTGCAGTGGATAAACACATTTAATTTTCATATTTAATCTTTTATTTTTCTTATGCCTCAAAATAAAACTGTTGTTTATATCACCTTAGTTATATAAAAGAAGCTTAAAACTTTTGTGACATTTAACTCTCAGAAATGGAACAGTGCTCGACTGAAAAAAACTGAGAAATGTTTAGGCAAAGATAGGTGACTTCCCTATGTTCCAAGGCTTGCTGCCTGTTCATACTGATGGACAAAGCTGAGGCAGCCTCCACATTTCTAGATGCCTTAATTTCTTACATCTAAATAATATAATAATAATAATAACTTAAGTAATGATTATGAGGGTTTAGTGGAGAAATGTGAAAATATCTTTTGAAAATAGCAAAAACATAACACTATTTGTTATAATTGTGCTGGTATTTATTCAACCCTTCATTTTTTAATTTACAAAATACAATTTAAAAGTATAGTGTCAATAGACATAGAAACTTGAATCAAGAATTTCATTGTTGTTATACATCACATGTAATTGAGTAAGGGAAAAGTACAAAAATGAAGTACTAAACCAAGTCATTGGAGTGCGAACTGTAATAATTACCTCCTAGCAGCTGAAGGGGTCAGGCAAGAGGCACTTCTGGGACTGCAGGGCTCAGCAAGCCTAACATAAAACAACAAGGAACCCTGGGCTTGACTTTTTTTTAAGTTATCATGACTTTCAATGTCAGTGGAAGCTGTCACAACGGATGAATTCACAGAGAGGTTTACGAGATGAAATATTAAAACCCAAGACTGAATTCTAGAGGAAGGGAAATAGCGATGAAGGACTGCTCAGAACAGTACAATTATTTTTCTACAATTATTAGAGCAACATCCAGTGGAGTAGAAGAACAAAAATGAATGTTTTTCAGAGAGCTAGTGAATGTAGTTTCAATAAAGATGACAACGCTACTGAGAAGTCAAGAGCAAAACTTAGGAAATGGACAGGAAATAGGTCAGTGAAGAAGCTGAAGAAGGTTTTAGTTCTACATAGTTGAGACCTGAATGGAAAAGAAATAAAGAGAAGCAGTATGTTAGGATCATTCCCCAGTTAGTAGAAAAAAACTTACTACATGCTTGATAACTATAAGTGCCTTTCGATATAATTAGCAAGAATGCAAATGCTGAGTTAAAGGGGGTGATATATCCCTTGATGGAGTCAGTGCCTTTAAGAGTCAAAAGGGTGAAGCATGGTACACACAGAGGAAAACTAGATTTGAACTGGAGAGACAAGGAGTGGAAGGAGATCAGGATAGCACAGGAAGGAACTTTATGTTTTTAGAAATGGAAAAGGATGATTTCTGTTTCACATATGAATCTTAGTGCTGCGATAATATACATGGTATGTCAACAGTGAAACTAGAGAGGGAAAACTTTATTTGCAGTGTTCATAATTTCCAGCTAATCAAATTATTCCATATTAGATAGGTAGATAGATAGGTAGTTCCCATTTTCTAAATACCTTAGGCTGAGACCGCAAGCCAGGGATGTACCCGGTGTCTAATGTGGGTGACAGGAATCCAATCACTGGGGACATCACCACTGACTGCAGGAAGCTGGAAACACAACCAGAGATGGTATTAAACTCAGGTACTTCCAAATATGACTTCTGTGTCTTAATCAATAGGTCAATCCTGCTGTTCTCATTTTTGTAGTTAAATACTATAGAACGAAGAAATGTAAGTAAGTAATGAAAATTATTTATGCATTCAATAACACATTAAGAGCATAGGAAATGTCACAAAATTTGTGTTTTTTTGTGATGAAATAAGAACATAATGAGTATAAGGGCTGACAATGTGGCATAGGAGGCTAAACTGCAGCCTACTGTATGGGTAAGAGATTCAATTAATTATTGACAAATGCAAGTCAAATATGATATTCTATTACAACTAAAGTTCATTGCAAATATACTTTAACTAGTATTTTCAGTACTAAATGCAGCATACAGATTGCATAGTTACATAGATGGCTCCATAAATCTTCCTGAGAGCAAACCAGCAATAAAAGTACTGCTACTAAAATTTATGCTGGAGGGTCCAGTACCATTTTTTAGCAGACGAAGCCTCAGCCTACAGTGCAGGCTTTCCATATGGGTGCTGGTTCAAGTCCAAGCTGCTCCACCTCTATCCAGCTCCCTACTTAGGACCTGGGATTGGGGAACTTAAACCCTTGGGCTCTTGTTTTCACACAGGAGACCCAGAGGAAGCTCCTGGCTCCTATCCGTGGATCAGCTAAGCTCCAGATGTTGTGGCCATTTGGTGATTGACTTGGCAAACAGAAGTCTTTCCCTTCCTCTTGGTCTCCTTCTCTCTCTTTTTGTTCTCCGTAACACTGCCTTCCAAATAAAAATAAAGTATATCTTATTAAAAAAAAAAGAGTTGCACTGGTGAGCGCTGTAGCGTAGTATGTTAAGTCATTGCTAGGGAAATCTGTACCCCACATTGGAGGGCTGGTTTGAGTCCCAATACCTCCACTGAAGAATCAGCTTCCTGCTAAAGCACGCCTGGAAGGAGGCAAGAGTTAGGGCTAAAGTGCACAGGGTGCTGCCATCCACAGGGGACACCCACAGGGGTTTCTGGGCTCCTGGATTGAGACTGACAGTTCTGGGGCTGTTGAAGCCACAAGGGGAGTTACCATGAGATGGATGACTTTCTCTTCCTCTCTCTTTCAGGTTGAGTAAAATAAACATTTTTAGTCTACCAAATATAATGCATACACCACAGATTGAAATGTCGCAAAAGGTACTTAATAGTTCACAGAAGACAAATATTTAGAACTAATAAATTATTCAAAATTTTCTATGAAAAAGATACAAAGGAATTTAATTTACTTTGTTACATAATGTTGAAGACTATCAACACATAAGAATAATTTAGAACATTTTGTTTTATTGAGCTTGGGAAATTAATTATAGATATCAAGGAAGAAAATAATTTTGTTTCAAGTCACTGACCTTAAAAATAAAGCAAGCCTTCAGAACCACTTAAAGTTGCATTAGACTAGTCCTCGGGACATCTCAGAAGAACATTTTTCTGGGAAACTGAGAGTAGAAATAAATGTTTCCTTTTTCAAAATCTTTGATGATAAATGATGACAAAAAGTATACTTGTGGATAGGAATGCACATTTTAGATTCCTTGCTGCATATAAATTATATCCTAAGAAATGTTTTTTGACTTGCTTGAATTCTTTTAACTCACCAGGGGCCACTTCCTCTTTCCATTTATGTAGCTCCCCAGGAGCCTGTGACTACATGGCTAAGACAGCTGTGGGCCACAGCAAAAGATCTGGGGCATCCTATTTCATGGAAGAAGCAAAACCAAGGAGCAAGCAAGCAAATACATTTTATTTCCTTTGGTTGATAGTTACTCATTTTCATGGTCTTCTCCTACTCTGAAGGATTTAAGTTTGGCTATACATAATCTGGTAAAAAAAAAAAAACAACTATAGGGTTCATTCACTGAGAAGAAAAGAAGGAGGAGGAGGAGGAGAAAATAGGAATCAAATCATGCTTAAAAGAATAAGATCAGGAATAGCACTTGGTCTAGTGGTGAGATGCCTACATTTCATTGTGAGAGAGCTTAGGTTTCCAAACTCGGGAGTGCAGACAGTGGGAGGCAGTGATCAATGTGTTCCCAGCTCCAGTCTGAGTTGAAAGGGCATGTGAGGGGCAAACTAACAAACGGAAACTCTCTCTCTCTCTGTATGTGTATCTCTCCAATAAATAAACATCATCAACCACAAAGCAAGGTTTAGAATGTTTTTAAGGGTCAGCGCCATGGTATTGTGGACTAATCCTCTGTCCGTGAGCCCAGCATCCCATATGGGCACTGGTTTGTGCTACAGCTGGTCCATTTCGGATCCAGTTCCCTGTTTATGGCCTGGGAAAGTAGCAGAGGATGGCTCAATCCTTGGGTCACTGTACCCACGTGGGAAACCTAAAAGAAGTTTCTGGCTCCCAGCTTTCAATTGATTTAGCTCTGGCTGTTGAGGTCATTTGGGAAGTAAATAAGCAGATGGAAAACCTCTCTCTCTCTCTCTCCTTCTCTCTATAACTCTGCCTTTAAAATAAATTCTAAAAAGTGATGAGCATATTACAAACAAGGTTAAGTATTGAAAAAAATCAAGATATATTGATATGCTCACAAAGTCTTGAATTGGTGGCTGAGTGTGTTATCTTTGTCTATACTGAAGAGTGTGTCTGTGTGTGTGCGTGTGTGTGATAAACATACATTTAAAAATGATTAAATCTGCAGAACGGGGCTTTTCTCACGTTAACCAACTTTACCATGTACCAAGTATTTAAAGATTTGCCTCTGAGGTTTTAGTAAAAGTAAGATCATGCTGCATATCCTAATAGTCTCTAGATAACTTACTGCTCATAGCACAAAAATGTTTTAGCTATTGATATTTATTTCATTTGGTTCTGCCAACAAAAGGACACTTTATCTACAGTGAGCACAGAAAATATTTAACGTTAAAAAGAGATTTACCACAGGAGCAGATATTATTTGGAAAAAAATACGTATATTTTAAGTACATTTAGTCAAAGTAAATCTCAGATTCTCACATTTTTTTTGCATATAGAAGATCATTTAAAATAACTTGTTATTATCTCAAAATGTATATATGTAATTTCCCAGTTGATTCATTTTCTTAGCTGTAATAATTCAGATGGCTCCTCTTCAAAAGAATTCCCTTTTCATGTGTATTCTGCAGAATATTATGCTAATACATGTGAAAGATTAGTTTTCAATTATAAGTTATCATTTTTCAAACCAGTTTTAGCATTGCATAAATTATTCCCTGAGAGTAAACTCAGCATTTTCTTTTATTGTATAAAAATATGTTAATTCCTTCAAATTACTGACATTTGGTTTTCAATGTATTGATGCCACTAGTTTTTAAATGAATTTCCAGATCACCTCATTCACATGATTTTAGCTATATTATGGTAAATCTTGCAATTAAGTAATTATTTGACAGTAAATGTTCCTAAGAAATCATTTGTTATAGTTAGGGTATTTTCAGGTTAACAGCAGAGATTTGCTCATTTGGATTGTTGAAGTAGTAAGCATGTTTAGCTTTTCGCTTTTTGGTTCCACTCGGCATGGAAAAATAACTACTTTGTTAAGAAGAATGTTTCTACAATTATACTGTCATTACACCATTATATATCTGATTATGTTATTTTTTGTTTAGCATGCAAAAGGAAATATCTGCACTTAAAATGCCAATACTTGACATTTTTTTGAAAAATAATGACTATACATTTATATGGCATATTTAATCAAGTTAGCATGCCCTTATGAGTGTCATATGAAATAAGAACAGGCATTATTTTAAACAATGAAAAATATTTAAAGATTGATTTTAAGTGAAAACAGCCTTAGGGAGACTTAATGTTCTGTGTAGATAACGTGTATCCTCTTTCTGTGTCTTAACTGCAAATACAAAACTAGTTGGTAAGCAGTGTTGACCAAGGTCCCCTCAAGGGGGATGTTTACCATGATGCACATTTTATCTACTTTTCTTTCTGGTTATAGAGTTTCTCTTTACATAAATCTGATAACAGTATAAATCTTTGTGAAAATAAAGATTAAGATCATTTCTCTTCAACATACTTTGGATATTGCATGACAGTCATGCTAGAAAAATTTTATATTCAGCATCTTTTATTGCAATATAATGAAACTTGCCACACAGTTCTGTTGACAGTAATATGTGATTAATAATTTTGATTAAAATTTTCTTTTTAAAAATTAAATACTGTCTACAAATCCATAAATTCTACATCAGTGTTCACATTTATCTTGATATATCAGATACAATTTTACCATGATCGCATCATCAGCTGTAGCCCATCATTTTTCATCCAGTGCACTGTCAGGGGAATAGGCCACAGTATTCAATAATGTCAGGAATTTAATAAAATAAAAATGAGACAAGGACGCATCTTTGGAAATCATTTCCACTCGAAATAAAAATCCTTTGGAGGGATTTTATGTTTTTAAAGCTTATGTGCAATCACTTATGCCTATTATAAAATTTTGCTTTGTTCATAATTTTTGGAAATCTTAAATAAATGTCTTTAACTCTTATTACTAATATTAATCTTTTAAAAATACTCATTTCAAAGGTACACTTAGAGAAAGAGAGAGAAGAGACAGAAAGTGAAGTCTTGTATCCTGTGACTCACTCACCAAATGGTCACAACAGCCAGGACTGTATCAGTCTCCTGGAAGTAGAGCATCTTATAATGCCCCCTATGCTGGGGGCAGTGGCCCAAGTGGTTGGACCATCTTCCACTGCTTTGCCAGGCACATTAGCAGAGAACTGGATTAGAAGTGGAGCAACTGAGACTCACACTGGCACCATATGGGATGCCAGTGTCACAGATGGCTGCTTAACTCACTACAGCACAACATAGGCCCCTTCAACTATTACTCTTACTTAGGTTAGTAGAAGAGCACTAACTCAGGCCAGCGCCATGATGAGGCACGCTATTCCTAAGCCTGCAGTATTGGCATCCCATATATGAGCAACCAGCTCATATCACAGCTGTTCCTCTTCCGATTCAGCTTCTTGCTAATGGCCCTCAAAAGCAGTGACGGATAGTCCCCTGCACGCACATGGGAAACCTGGAAAAAAAACCTCCTGGTTCCTGGCTTAAGACAAGCTCAACTCTGACATATAAGACATAAGAGAGCTCGAAGACATTATGAATTTAAAATGAGAGGGTTAGTGTGATTACTAGTGGAATCTGAGTAGTTTTCTTATAAGAACAGGAAGTATGGAACAGAGAGACAAGAGGGATGCAAGTACTACGAGGAAAGACCTTGTAGGGATCCAGAAGTCAAACACCTGCAAGACAAGCTGAGCAGCCTTGGGAGATGCACACCCTGAAGACAGAGTTGGAATCCTGAACTCTTGGACAGATTTCCAGCCACTAGTATGTAATATTTTATTTTGATAGCTCTGGTAAGGTAACATGTTATTAGGCTGAGAAATATATATTTAACAAAATATATTTAATAAAAATTCCTACTAGTTGTTTAAGCTCTTTAGAAGAGACATTGCCACACATAGTTTAAGAAAACAAATTTGTATATTGCAAGAAAAGGAAACACTTAAAATTAATGCCCATTGGTACATTTTACAGTGTATTAACGACCTAGACATCTGTTGCTTGGTGTTATTTGGAAAATGATTTTAAAGTTCCAGTCTTCAATAGTTTCATTAAGAATTAAATACCTGATTATTTATGAAGCAAGGAAAAAATGAAAATATTTTCTAGGACGAATGTCTTGGCATGTCAGCCTAAGCTTTCTCCTACCGTGTCAGCATTCCACATGGGTGTCGGTTCCATTCCTAGCTGTTTCATGTCCGATACAGCACCCTGTTAGTGCCCTGGGTGGGCAATGAAGGATGGCCCAAAGTGCTTCTGCCCCTGAACCCTCGTTGGGACCAGGAACAAGCTCAGCTTTGGCCATTGCACTGACTTGGGAAGTGGACCAGAAGATGAAAGATTTTTCTCTGTCTCTCCTCTTTCTGTAATTCTGGCTATCAAGTTAAAAAAAAATATAAAGAAATCTTTAAAAAATCAAACAAAATACCATATTTCTTTAGAAACCCAAGTAAAACATTCTACCTTGTATTTCTGGAATCCTTAAAGGCTGAGTGTTTTAAAGACATGTGGCACTGCTTCTTACACTCCTTCTCTTACTTCACCCTCTCCCCTCAGCTCAGCAGTAAGCAAGAACTACAAAAAACCCTGCCAACTCTCAATAGGCCCAGATTGTTTTTGCTTCAAAGAAGCGTTTATTCCTAGTAGAGTGCTTCACCAAGTTACTCCTCACTAAGCACTTCCTGGGTCATTTTATCAAGCACAAGAAAAAGAAGATAACTGTATTGTTTTATTATTACATTAATGAGCATGCTAATTTAACTGAATCTTTTTCAAAGGAATAAACAATTGCTTAACCCACTGCAAAAGTAATTTCTATAGATATATCATAGTTTAATAAATTTTGATTACAATGTTTCACTCAATAAAAACTGGAGGATGCATGACAAAAACCTCGATAACAGATACAGATTATATAAATTATGCTAAAAATGGAAATTCTCAAATAATTTTAATTTTCTACATATCAAAGGGGTTTATTTGCATATACTGCATAAGAAATATGTAGACACAATCTCAAATTATTTATAATTGTGTCAGAGATATATTCAAAGGCATACAATTATATTTTTGCCTGAATTTGACAGGTTTTTTCCACTTCTGGGCTTCCTAAATCATATTGAATATTATAAGCTGTCTCTAATTTTACTTCCCATACTTCCATAGCACATGCAGTATCATTATTTGTGTTAATATGACAGCAAAAAGTACATGATGAGTGAAAATTTTAACTTTGTTCTCATCAAAACTTTTTGACTTTTGCCTTGAATAAGCTTCTTTCATAAAATGTGCTTCGTAGTCTCTTTTGTTATTATTTAAAACATTTGGCATCATGTTCTAGGAATTTGCAATGCCAGGTGATTTTTTTCAACTTTTCTAAATACTGTATGTATTTACAGGCTATGTATACATGTAAAATTGAATCTGAGATATAAACTTTCATTTAAAGCTTAATTGCATAAAATGCAAAACTAAAACAAAAACTGTCTTATTGGAATATCATATGTTATTTTAAAATCAGGCTCTACCTGTATTGTCATTGTGCTTTTTTTAGCTAGCCACTGTGATGCAGCAAGGTGGGCCACTGCCAGGAGCACCCGCATCCGATGTCATAGTGTTGGTTCTAGTTCTGACCCCACAGCTGCTGACCAGCTTCCTCTTGGTGAATCCTAAGGACAGCAGCTGACACCTCGTGGGCTTCAATCAGAGAGACCCATGTGGAGATCTCGGCTCCTGGCTGCAGCCTGTCTCAATTGCGGTTTTAGCGGGCATTTGGAGACTGAATCAGGAAATGGATTTGTTCTCTCTCTCTCATTTTTTTTTTTTGCCTTTCAATATGGTGAGGATAAAATGGAAGTAAACATCTTAAAATTATATAATACTTAATGGGAAATACAAAATGATAGATACCATTCACACATGTGAAATATTTTTATGTCTACCAAAAGGATCGCCTGACATATATTTTCATATTTTGTTAAAGCTAGAAGCTTTATTTTACTTACAATATCATAGTGTCAGCTCAGTGTTTCCTACACACTAGGAGCTCCTGGCCTGTGTGAAATAATGCATATCCTAGAAATTACCAATATGAGGCAATACTGTGACCCAAAAATGAAGAAGCTTCCATAATCAAATTTAACTTAATCTTTTATTTCCTCACCTACTGACATACATCTGGAATAAATGTAGAGTTTGAGGGATAAAATACGAAAATACACATTTATAGTAATAGTCTTAGAAGTTTAAATTACGGGCTTATATGTTCAAAAAGTGCGTTTGGAGATAGATGTGAAAATTATCTCTTGAGGTCAATGTATTTTAATCTGGGTGGATTTTCTTTTCTTTTTAAAATTTCATTCCCCCAAGCCCTCCCCCAATGTTGGATTCCTCCACATTATTGCAGTAGTACAGTTCATATCCAGTCATGATTCCTTTATTGCAGTCATGGACCATGCATGGAGCCCAGCCTCTTATTGTCCAGATAGTTTCAACAGTTTCCTTGGGGGACCATCCCTGGTCTGAAAGTAGAGCTGGCAGAATATCATCCCCTCCAATGAAAAGCCACAACAAGACATCAACAACAATTTACAGCATTATGGCGTTAACTGACATGATATTGAGTGACCAATATGTTCGAAAATGCAAGTTCTTAACCATATCCTGTGGCTACTTCATTGACATTTCGATTTTAGTTTATATACAACCGGCTGCTATACACCTTAAAATGGTTATAGTGTACTATTCAGCTTTCTCATGTCTATTTTCGTTTTTATATTTAGCAGTGTATGGTATTGAAGCATGATTTTAACTGAAGTTGGTGAATTTTAGGATAGTCCAAACAGGCTTATAACTCAAACATGTCATATGTTAACAATTGAGGTGCAGAATAGTTTTAGGTAGGGTGTGTAGAGAAAGCTTCAACACCTTATTGAGGAGTTATTGAGGAGTGACTAATCTTTGCGTCCTACCTAGTAAGGTATATATGAGTCCAGACTGACCATTTCTTGTATGTTGTAAGCTTTCCTTATTGGTCTCTGTCTATCTAATCTATTTGTGTGTGTGTGTGTGTGGGGGGGTGCTCCAGAGAGACCCTGATGGTCATTGCAATAGAGGGTGGGGATCCAAAACTGAAACTAAGCAAGGACCAGAGAAAACTCCTTTCCCAGGTCCTGTAGGAGGTCTACTGTTCTGTTTCCGAGGACCGCTCAGGGCTCCTGGCTGTTATTCCTATGACATTAGATCCTGTGAGGAAGGATCTGGGCTTCTTCTATCCCATGTGGGAGAGCCAAAAGGGAGTGGATGACCTCAGAGTTCTTGGCATATAAGGGCACTCTAATTCGCTATGGTCTCCTTGGCTGTTGGGATGTATTCCTTGGTGCCTGTACTGATAGCCCTAGCTGAGGATCTGGGAGTCTCCAGGGTGAGATACAAGCCTCCTCCTGTCCACCTGCTCCACTCTGGGGCTCCTCCCTGCTCTGTGCATATGACCTCCTATTAAGAGGCTGTCAGGATCACTTTTGATTCATCTGGGTGGATTTTCAAGCTAAATCGTATATTTTGAATTTTGAAAACATAAAAATACTTTAAAAAAAAACTTTCTGAAACTTTCATCCTAGGCAAGTTTAGCTTAAAGTACATTGGGGGCCAATAGTCCAGTAACATAAGTAAATTTCTGAAGTTTGTTTTTTAACAATCTTTGTTCCTCTATCAACCTTTGGAAAGTGAAATGCCGAATGTTAGTTTCCATATTCTGTGGTTATATAATTGACAATGTAAACTGTAACATTGCAAAGAAGATTTACTTGCATGAATCACATGTCTAGTGTAGACTTCCAAGCTAGTAACGGAAAGGTTGATTTCTTCATCAATTTGATTCTTCCATAGTTTTCAGAATATAAGTCATAGAAACTTTTATTCAACAAAGAGTTAAGTGGTGACTGAGAAGGGTAAAATATCATCCCATAATATTCTTCCAAGATTACTTACATAAAGTCATAACATATAGCTGAAGGAGGTGGGGCAGGTGCGGTGAAAAGGGTATTGTCTTCTTTACTCAGTAATTATTCTTTAATTGTAAGATTTTGTTGTTTTAAAATGTAATAATTTATAATATTTTGATAACTTTTTCTCAGTTTCCAGATGATTCTACTAGACATTTTTAAATTATAAAGCTGTTAATGTTGTAAACAATTTCAAATGTCATTACTTTAAGATTTGATATCAATAATTTAACATTTTGCTAAAAAAAAAAAAACACTTATACTTATCTTCGCAAACAGACCCAAGTCAATTTTATAGATCAGTGTGCTTAAGACAGAGATATGCTTCTGTTTTGCTGTGTTTTTTAGGGTTTAGGGAGGAGGCGGGCAACTGTTGTCTTTATGAATAAGATGATACTACTGTTTAAAAACACATTAATGACAGTCCTCAAACCAAAGAAGAAGACAAAGGGGAAGAAGAGGAGGGATGCGGGTGACGAGGTGCAGGTGAGATCAGGACATTGATATATGCTTTACTCCAAATCAGATTAAACGGAAGAGCATTTGCTGCAGTGATTATCATTCTGCTTGGGAAAGACCACAACTATTTTTCGGTTCGGGTGCTGGCTCCGCTTCTCTCTCCAGGTTCCTGCTGATGGACACTTAGGAACAGCAAGCGTTTGCTTAGGGGACTGAAGCTCTGTCATCTCTATGAGAGACCTGGATTGAATTCTGGCTTTGGCCAGGCACCTGGGAGTGAATCAGCAAATGAGTGTTCTTTCTTTCTCTCTCTCCCTCTCTCTCTGACTTTTAAGTAAAAACTAAAAGTAATGGGTGAGTTTACTTTGAAAAAGAGACCAAAATTTGATGAAAGACAATTTAATGAAAAACATGAACAGAGGACAAATATAAAGGATGAAATTTAATATTGCCTAAGAGGGAGCTTGTGTTGTGTACTCAACACAAACTGGAGAGGTTTTGGTCACATTTAATCTCCTGCAATACAGTCAGCAGCTTACCTACTTCAACAAAGACTGAGACATTTAAAGCCGAAGAGTTCTAGTGGTTTTCCTGAAACACTCCTCAGTAGAACTTATGTGCAAAAGCTCTACATTGCCTGCACAGGCATACGATTTCCCCCCTCAGTATCAGTGTTTTGCATTACTTTTTTTCCCCCTGTAACATCACACAGCACTCTATATATTCCTCCAACACTTGGATGAACTAAATACCAAATGGATCTTAAAGATTTATTTTAATTTTCACACTTTGCGGTTGTCTTACAGTATCACTTCTGAGAACCAGTTCCAAATGTTTAGTTTGTACATTTTAATTGTGGAGCTTTTACAATCATCTTTGGATGTCTTATTTTTCATATGAAATATATATTCTGATCATTCCTGTGTTCTCAACAGAAACTTTTGCTTTAGAACATACTTAATCTCTCAACTCCCACAACAACTTGTTGCTTCTCTCAAATTTCAGGCAACAAGAGTGCCAGAAAGATGTGGAATTTGTATAACCCCTTACTGTGTTTTCCTCACTAATCTTGGCACGTTTAAAACCCTGGAAAGTCACAATTCACTTCCCAGGCAATAGTCCTGGACAGCTCAGCATCAGAAAAGCAGAACAGGATATCCAGCTATTGAGTCAGCCGCGGGCCCAGGTGGTGGGCCGTGCAGCTGTGGAAAGCAGCCTCCAGGAGGGCGACGTGGCAGCCAGAAGCCGCGTTCCTTTCCTCTGTTTTCATCTGGAGAGGAAAACACGGGTTATTCTCCCCCATCGCTGCCTGCCAACACAGCACTTTCTAGCCGTGATGAAAAGAGGGTACGTCTCTAACAATACATGTCACCAGAGGAACAAATCATTTATGAGTTTCAGGAGGCCTCAGTTCAGACAGGAGGCTAAGGAAGAAAGAGCTTCAAGTTTGCAATTGTACTAGCTGAAACATAACATCCTGGCTGTGCTGCCATTTAAGAGCAAGAGCTTTCTACCTAAGAAACCAAAATGTGTAGGCTAAATTAAATGATGGGCTAGAAGGATCAGATTAATCACAGATTCTCTGGTCTTGTGTTCAAGGTTCTGTGACAGGAATTTCATCATAATTAAGGACAAGGTCTTTTTTCTGATACCATTATGCAAATTTCGTGTTGTACTCTTTTTGTTTCTTTCTTTTATGAAATTTTGTTCAGCCTAAGAAATATTCACTACATGCTTGCTCATAAAACTGCTAATACTTGTGAAATAATTCTCAAAAATATATAAAAAAAAACCAGATAAATGTCAAACAAACATGTGTTTCCAAAATTGGTAAAGCAAATCCACAGCTGCTTGCCATTGTAAATCAGAGCTGAAAGACACTAAAATTATTTCATTCAACTTTTAGAAGAGGAATAACTGCATATTTCTTTAGGAATATACTTTTTAGAACACACAATTTTTATTCTAGATCTTAAGATTTACAAATAAACGTTCACAGATAACTATTATATGTTCAGTTTGTAAGACCTTCAGCATGTATTATATTAATCCTATTCCGATACTCAATAAATGTTATATGTGGCTGTCATACTTAGGTTATAGACAGCGAGATAATAAGTATAACAGATAAACTGATGCCGAATTTTGTTAGCTGAGAAATAGGAGGCACAATATTGTTCATTTATTTCTTCATCTGCTTGCTGGGAGGTTTCGTAAGTAATGGCCTTTTTGCTGGAGTAGTGAATATGTAATTGGGATTCTATCAGTTGGTAGAAACTCTGTCTAAATCTCTGGTATCCTGAAATGATGGCGGTGGATTCACTAATAATTTTTCTTGAATTAGGATTCACAGCTAGTTCTTGTCCAGCGCGGATGGGAAATACAACAGTTGTACTCAAACACAACTGTTACTGCCTAAAATTCTGTACTTTTCACATTTCCTCTTGGCAGGACATCGGTTTTGAAAAATAAATATCAGCCTTTCTCAAAATTTTATAGAAAAATTGAGTTAAAAGATAAACTTATATTAATGCCAAAATATTTACATACATCCATAGTGGATGTTTTTACACACATTTTGATTGACAATTTGAAGATATCTTGAATGCAAAAACCATTTGGAGTGCAATAAGTAAGCTTTAGTCTGTTTTCAAAAACTTTTTACAGGTCCCTTATGTAATTTTAAAAGATGCATTTTAACTTTCTTGGGAAAGCAAATTTACAAAAAGAAGAAGATATAGAGATCTTCCTTTTGCTGGTTCACTCTCCAGATAGCTAGATATGAGCCTATCCAATGCCAGACGCCAGGGAGCTTCCTCCTCATCTCCCACTTGGATGCAGGGGCCCAAGGACCTGGGCCATCTTCCACCATTCCCAGGCTACAAACAGGGAGCTAGATGGGAAACGAAACAGCCAGAAATAGACCCAGTGCCCACACACGATGCCAGCAATGACGATGCCAGCCATGCAGGGAAAGGATCGAGCCACTGTACCAATCCCAAAGCACCCTTAAACAAAAAGATTTTGTAGAAAATACAGATTCCGTGTCTATTTTGTGTGACATTTTATTGAGTAAACGTTTCATCGTATTTCATTATTACAGAAGATTATACACACTGTGCAGTGTTTACTATCAAAAGCCACTGTGTTTAATTCAGAATTTATTGTATTATTCGTGAGTGTTGGAAAAAGTGCAAATATATTTTAAATAAGTGTCATTTATGTGAAACAAATGGAAACAAAAATGATTCTCTTTAGCAGTATTTAAATGAAGTAAATAATGGTAATAGAACAGAGGACAGCTTGCATTTTATGGTGAAAAATACCATCCTTTGAGGGAAAAAAATACAAAGAACCTCTCACTTTGTGAAGTGATCCCAAGAGACAGATGGCATTTTCAAAATACAACAACGACTTTAGAAAGCATGAATTAAAACACATACAATAAAATCTGTCACTCAAGAACTAATATTCATCAACTATTAACAGATAAATCAGGTTCATCACTCAGAGAACCTGGTTCCTCAATGTGTTTTTCATAAAAAAAAAATGACATGAACAAATTATAAAAAAGCCCAGCTGGAGCAGGTGGATAGGAACTTCTGTTATTCCCATAATTTTGTTATGCAATTATGCAACAGTGCAAGTAATACCAAAAATACAATTAGAATCATTAGAATCCCCGAAAATACTGTCATCCCTCCATGGTCGGTCCACTCGTGCTCCAGATTTTTATGAAAAGCATTCATGAGTCATAGGTAAACAAAAAAGAAAGATAGAAGTCAATGGCTCTTGTTATCTTTTGAAGGATGAGCCAGAGAATGTGCTGCCAAATCCAAGCTTAAACTTTCAGTTGTCTAGCTAATATATGTTTTTCTGCCTTTTCATCTTATAATTTTAGCTTGTAATTCTCATGATACTGACAAATTAAGGTGATATCATCCTCATCTGCTCACATACATGCACAGTGTCTCAGTGCTGAACAGAATGGTTATCAAAGGGTTGCTTAACCCAAAGCCAGGTAGAATTGTATCGATAGCTAGACAATAAATCTACCACAATACAAGTTATCAAAAAGCACAATATCAATGCATAATGGACTTACTTCAATCAAGTATTTATATCCTCACAATTCCTTAAAAATACTCGTGTTGGAACTTGAGTTGTGACATAGCAAGTGAAGCCACCACCTCTGGTGCTAGTACCCCATATGGGCATCGGTTTAAGACTCTAGTATTCAATTTCCAATCAAGGTCCCTGCTAATGGCCTGAGGAACACAGCAGAAGGTGGTCCAAGTACATGAGCACCTGCTACTCACATGGCAGATCTTGATGAAGTTCCTGGTTTGAGCTTGGCCCAACTTTGGCCTTTGTGGGCCACCTGTGGAGTAAACCAACAGTTAAAAGGCCTCTGCCCCTCTCTTTGTGGAACATTAACTACCAAATTAATAACTAGGGTTTTTTTTTTTAATAAAAAATACTACTGGTTCCATGTTCAGATTTCACTTATTTCATGTTACAAGTATTATAAGGGCCTTTTCAAAGAATGCTAAAGTCACAGGTTTTAAATATTTAATATAATTTATCATTCTGCATAAGCCAAATGTACCATTAGCATTTTGGATGAACTTAAGATAGAGATAACAGTCAGTCTTTCAACTGACTATAATGTAGCAGTCCATTGAATAGATAAGTAAATTCTATCTCCCTTCACTAATGTGACATAACTTATGATTGTATTTCCACTAAAATGTAGACTTTGGTGATATGATCTTTAGCAAAATTTGAAACAATGTCCCTTTCATCTTGGGGAGCCTGATTCAGAGCAGTGCCTTTTAATATGGTAGATATACGTATTTTTCAGGGAGCCACCTTGTATATCTGGATGTGATTTTTTGCATGAAACCTCATGAAATTCTATGCTGATTTAAGATGTTTCAAGAACAAAATATACTTAGCTATGTCCGTTACATGACCTCTTCATTCTTGTTCTGACTTCATTTATACTCTTTGTAGAGGAACGTAGTGCTGAATCAGTGTTCTTGAAGATAGCAGTAGCTGGGTCAGCATTGAGGTGCATCATGCTAAGCCAACATGTGCTACACCAACATCCAATAAAGGAATTATTTTGCATCCTTCATGCACAACTTCCAATCCATGTTTTTCTATCGCACTTAAGGAAGTTTGGTAAGACGGCTCAAATACACCAGCCACCAAAATGGGAGACCTGGATGAAGTTTCAGGCTCCAAAATTTAGCGTAGCCCACCCTCTGCCTTTGTGACCATCTGGTGAATGAACCAGCAGATGGAAGAGCTCCCTCTGTGTGTGTGTAACTCTACCTTTCAGATTACTTAGTAAATATTTATAAAACAGTACTCATGCACTTGAGAAAGTTTCATAGGCACTAAGGTTAATATGAGTACATAGACTTTCTTTATGAATTATAATCAACATATAGAGAGTTTTCTAGTGAAGAGTGTTTTTCACTATAAAGACCAAAGTGTATTTCAAATAGGTCGTCCATTTGAAGATATCAAGAGGCTCTATTTATTAAGAAGATAATGATGCCCTTCTAATCCATCTTACTAACTTACTTACTTACATAAGTTTGAGGTAAAAAAAATTATATGGAAATGTAAGTATAAGAAGATTCAATAAAGTGCTATTTGAAACAACATATATGATTTAATTCAATATAAATGCATTCACCATACTTCACCAAAGTAATTTTAAGTCTGTATCTTGATAGTGACCTGCAAACATGGTCTATCTGTCAATTTGACAATTAGAATGCCAACTGTCAAGTTACTTTCTTTTTGGATAGCCAGAAGCAGGTGATCAGCCCTAG
Source organism: Ochotona curzoniae (assembly GCF_017591425.1). Lineage (NCBI taxonomy): Eukaryota > Metazoa > Chordata > Mammalia > Lagomorpha > Ochotonidae > Ochotona > Ochotona curzoniae. The sequence goes on from NW_024465837.1 coordinate 592,718, forward strand.
TCAAATCACATTGTCTCTCTAAAAAACACAGTAGAAAGACGTTGGCTTGCTGACACTCTGCACTATAAGCACTTGTAGGGGAGATACAGAAGCATTGTGCTATTTCTTCATAGTAAGTGAAATAGAGTCAAAATTCTAGTGCATAATTGGTCATCCATTGTAACAAAGCATTAACTGTTACAATGCCAACTGAAGAGCAAGTTCTGTCTAAATTTTTTTTTGTTATTTGTATCACTTCTACCATTTGCATACCCTGCCATCCAACTCAGTTTCTGCCTCATTCATGAAGCTTCCCTAGGATCAAAACCCTGATAAACTTTTCTAAAACCCGTTATTGTATATTATCAAGAAGAATATATTACCTTTTTACACCTGAATCCTAATATTTTATTTGCTTTCTTAATGTAAGGACTATGGGAGTGCATCTTGTGGTGCAGTGGGTTGAATTCTTGCTTGTCTCAGCCTTATCGCATATGGAGTACTGACCTGAGTATAGGATCCTCTGCTTCCACTCCAACTGGGAAGTAGAAACTGATGACTTAAGTGCTTAAGTCACTGTCACCTGGGTGGAAAACCAAGCTAGAGTCCCTGGCTCTTGGGTTTCTCCTGTCCAACCGCAGCTGTTGGGGCTGAACAAGTCTCTTACTCTTTCTCCTCCTTTTTCTCTCCCTTGTTAATATTCTCTCTCTGCCTCTCTCTTTTTCTCACACTGCTTTTCAAATAAATAAGTCTTCAGAAGAAAGCAAGGATTATGCTTTTTTATTCCTTTACTTCATATTTCAGTGGTGGTTGATGAAAATTGCTGATTTGAGAGGTTTTTTTTTTTTGTCAACCATTGGTTGATGAGCAGCTAACAAATTACTGCACAGAAAATAAGAGAGGAGCATTTAGCAATATAGAAACTAGAGTTCAACTTTATAGCTGGTCCAGCCATGCCCATACCCTCAGAACAATTTTCTCATCTCTCTAGGTCATTTTTTCTAGGAAAAATATTTTCTTCTTTCCTATTTTTTGAGTCATAAAAACAATGTCTATCTGTTGTTTAATGGTAGAATATTCTATAACATCTCTAATTTTACACTGCATTAAAACACTGTAATATGCAAGGTAGAAAGAATAATTTAAGTTATAAAGTGTCATCCTAATAGTATAATTGCATATTATTTTTTTAGATTTATTTATTTTTTTTTGGAAGGGCAGATGTACAGAGAGGGGTAGGAGACAGAGAGGAAGATTTTCTGTCCGATGGTTCACTCCCCAAGTGACCGAAACGGCCGGTGCTACTCCAATCTGAAGTCAGGAGCCAGGAGCTCTTCTGGGTTTCCCACACGGGTGCAGGGTCCCAATGATCTTGGCTGTCCTCTATTGTTTTCCCAGGCCATAAGCAGGGAGCTGAATGGGAAGTGGAGCTGCCAGAATTAGAACCGGCATTCAAAAGGGATCCTGCCACCTTTCCCTAACTATCAATGCCTTTACTTGGAATATCTAATAAGGGAAACCTTGATTCGTTGAAATTTGGAGCAAAAAAGTGTTACATGAGAAGTGCATGTGCAGGGGCAAGTATTTGCTTTTCCGCAAAGTTGTGTTATCACTCGTAGTTCTGGATGGATTACTGAACAAGAGCATCATAATGTTTTACTGCACAGATTATCCCTCTTAAGTGTGTTATTTAGATATACTGTTAGTAATCTTCTGTCAGTTTTAATTTACCAGAGAATCTCATACTAGTGGTTGAAGTTAGATTTGCCAAATAATCAAGCTAATTGAACTGTCATAAAAAACTCATCTGTATAACTTATGAATCTCCACTATAGCTATTATTTGTATCTCACCTAATATTCTGTGCCACTCTTACAAAGCAAGAACACTGAGTAGACATTATTAAGGATTATATATCCAACTCTACTTTGACACAATAACCTTTAACAAAGCTTTCTAAATTTCCAGATCAAGGAACTAAAGCTGGGAAATAAAAGTATCATTCATAATTAAGTTCCTAGGTCAGGAACTGAATACCTGTGCGCCAGCTGCATTCTGTGAACTAGTGCGTGACAGGTGGCTTCCCCATCTAAGGTAGCCATGCGGCTTCGGATGACTGTCATCTGTCATTTTTAAAGGAAATGTAAAACGTTGATTCTCATGAGAAATTTTTCTATCGCATGTCACTTCTCTCAGGTTTGGTGCTGCCCATCTTGTTGGTTTAACTCCAAGGTTATCAATTTCTTGAAGGTATGAAGCACCCTTCTCGGGCTGCTTCTGTGAGAGCACTAATTGTGAGAGAAGCCTGAAGCCGTCAGTGGACGATGACCAACAGCCATGCTCACAGCTGGAGTACCAGCCAGCACAGAGGAGGCTACGCTCCACGGAGTTCATACTTTTAAAAATTATTATAAAATATAAGCTTTGAGGGTGGATGTGTATTTTTTAATCTTTTAGCTTCTCTCTATATTTTCATTTTATCGGGAAGGCAGAGAGATGAGAGAGATAGTTGCCGTTCCTTGGTTCACTCTGTAAATGCGTGCGAGTGCTGGTGCTCGGTGAGAACAGTGTAAGTTACCTAGAGAAGCCCTGTCCTATTAGCAATAGAATGTGAGTCATTTCTGTAATTTTAAAATGTTATCATATGAGATTAATTTTAATGAAAAATTATAGCTTGCTAAAATATTGAAAATAATGTATCTCAAAATCCAATAGCGTTTTCAATATACTATGCAAATTACTATATTCTGAAATTTAATGTCCATTTTATATGTATAGAACTTCTCAAGTTCAATAATTTATACTTAAAATACTTAAAAACTATTTGTACAGCACAGTTATAGAGAAGACTAAATCTTCTCTGTATGTGATAGGTACAATTTTATACAATGTTATCTTTATGAATGGTGATTGCCTTAAAATAACAATTTAAAAAACAGCTTGAATTTCTGGTAAAATAGAGACAAGAGTAACTTAAAATAAACCCATTGGCTTTTTTCTTCTCCGAAATGTTGTCAAAACAGTAATACCTCTTCTATTATTTATGTCCCCTTAAGGAATTATAAATCAAAGATGAACTCAAAAAATAGCTTATCACCAAAATTCTACTAGTAAGTCAGTGTCTCCCTTTTTCAAACATATGAGGTGGCTGTGAACCTATCAGTTCTTCTTTCCCAACAGCATTCATGTTGCTGCAGAGGATAAATTTACCTCTCAAAATACCTTTCAGGAAGGTCAAATCCCCCAAATGTACTATCCTGGGAATAATTAAAGCCTGTGAGTCAAGAGACATCTTTATCTGTCTTGTAAGAAATGGAAATGTGCTCAATCACATATGTAGACGTGTTAAAGCAGGAATTGTCACTCATCTAATGTGAAGTCCGTAACACGGCCACAGTTGACAAGTATTTGTCACGACAAGCAAGTAAATACTTGACCCGAGTGTTTTCATAGGATTGTAATTACTTTCTCTCCTGTCAACAGACACAAGTCTGTTCCTAGGCTAATGGCATGGAGGAGAGGAAGATGTATATACATTTAGAGCTCTGTTTTTCACTTTAAAAAGCCAACTGCCAGTGGAACTGCTCGTCTCTGAACCCCTGGACTGCTGTGCGCTGTGGGGTGCGTGTGCCACGCACTTGGGTGTATGCTGTTTTTGTGTCTTCACCCTTATGTTGTTTTTGTGTTTTATCCTCAGATTTGTTGATGCCGGAAGGAAAAAGATTGTGGAAAAGAAGCAGTGGTATGGAGGAAGTGGGGTGGGACTCATGTTAACAATGAAGACTGGAGTCTCTTTTTGTGACTTCAGATAGAAAGATGAGTTTCATCAAGAGCCCGGCTTAGGCGTCCAGGTGTGCTTATCACTGCTCTTCAGGGAGGAAGTGGCCATTTTTTGTTGTTACAAAACAAACAGGTTTGCTTTAAGCAGCCCTGACCTAAGATCTCTCCCATGGAATACTGTGGGTTTTCTAGTCTCTCCTCTGGATCCAAGAGCAGGAGTGAAGGGATAGAAAATAAATGTTTAGACGGCGAGGTCTCTGTGGTCGAGGAGCTCTGTCATCATTTGAGTTCTTAGAAATGCACTGGCTGAAGTGAGCAGCATCCACCTCCTGGATACTGCTGCCAATGGGCAGAGCGCTGCCAAGCTCGTCCAGAGTCTAAGGAATGAAATAGACTTGTGGTCTTTTATTTGGAAGTTTCATAGTTTGCATTGGTTCATATAAGTTAAATTTAGCCAAATCAGTGTTCTTCCCAAGGAAAAGAAATCAAAAACACTGAAGTGCAAGTTTTACTGTGACAGGAATATTTGAATTTGGGGGAGGGTTAGTAATCCTCCATCAAAAACCTAGAGGTGTTAAAGTAGCAAAATATGCCTGTCTATGGCTTTTATAATAAGGAGTCCATGGTTTTTAAAACCCTGAGACCTGCTGGTGAAAGAACCTCCTGAAGCTAGGCAGTCGCATCTCCTCCCTTAGAATCACTCAGCCCTAAAGGAGAAGCTGCCAGCCAAATTACTGTTGAAGAACTATGCTATTGAAATAGTATAGGGGAAACCAGTTGACGGTGGGGGCAGAAGGGTGGAAGGGGAAATGTCTGAGCCTGTGGAATTTTATTTCAAAGGGTTAGAAATCAAATATATATACATTACTGAATCCGAAAACTCCAACTGGCCTTGCACATGCAAAAATCAAGTAATGTAGAAATCGATAACGCGTTCGTGAGTCTGCTTTCTTGTTCAGTTTCTGCAGGAGACGGTCTCCCGGCCTTTTGTGATTTGTAGCCTCGTTCACAGTTACAGGTAGCATGTGTCTGTCCTGCTCAGGATGATGATCATCAAGAAAGGAGAGAGACCTGCATGTTCCTAGTCAATGACCACAAGTAACCTCACTTCTCAAATGACAATTCGTTTAAGAGAACCTGCTAAGTACAATGGACATCACAGAATCACAGGATGTTCCCACTAACACAGACTCCTTGAGGATGAAGAAACGATCTTCCTCTGTCTACGCTCAGTTCCTGACCCCACTGTCTACTCAATTACCACAAACAAGCACAACAATACACCCTCATGCCAGAAACACACACTAACGTATAAACACACACACACACACACACACACACACACACACACACACACACACACACACAAATTGTTTCAGCTGAACATTTGATGTTGTTTAGCCTGATGGTCATTTCTTCCCATGAAAACCCAGCCTCATCACTTACTGCATTGGTTAGATTTCTTGGTTTAACTTTTCTGAGACTACTTCCACAAGTAGAATGATAATCATTCCCAGCTAATTTTTGATTCAGGATTGGATGACAGTTGATACGTGCCATATAAAGTACTTGACAGTATGACTAACAGATAATGAAAAGTTGGTAAATGCACAAAATTGTTCATGTATTTTTACAGTCACACAAGAACTTTTGACATCCTCTTACCCCTGTCACTTCTGAAAGTGCTTTACCCAAAGCATAATTTTGTTTGGTAATTGTTAAACAAATGTCTTCTCATTTCTTCACAGTTAACTCTTCAGAAATTGTTCCTGTATACAAGGTTCACCCAATCATTTGGCCTTGTTTTGTTGCCAATTAGAGAATCCACTGGTGAGCTGGAAGGTGTTGTATTTTAGGAAAAGAGACTGCATGAAGTCTATGTCATTTATATATATGAAATGACAAATCAAATGTAAATATTTGCATATGTCAATAAATATGTGAAAATAATTTTAGGACAGAATACATTTCCAATAGTAACATTTTGCACAGATATTCTGGACTGCCATCGATGAAGATGTCAGTATGTCATCACATATAATAAGGCTATGCCCCACCCCAAAAAGAACAAAACACAATGGGATATTTAAACAGCTAGGGTAAAAGTAATAATTTCCAAACCTCCAGAAATGTATTTTCAGAGTTGTTTTTATTTTCAGTTATGCTCTTTTGTAATATTGTCAAATATCAAGTTGGTTCTGAATAGAACAACTGGCTCGAAGTACTCTCAGCTTTGTAATTTTCACTTCTAAGAGTGGCTTTTGAACCTGCGATTTTCTCTGGGCTGGTTCAACTAAACTGCGTGTCAGATTCAGTGAAAATGATTATCTGCACTGCAGGCTACTTCATAAAGAGCCAGTGAAACACAGTGGTTAGTCATTTGGGGGTTTGTCCATTAGTAAGTAACAGAACCCGCCATTAGCAAAATGCCCTTATTATATGGAATCTATTCCTCACAAGTCAAGAAAAACCCCCAGCCAGCCAGTAATGTATTTTCCACGGAGCATGATAATTGCAATTTCGAGGAAAAAATTACAGATTTTTCTTAAGAGTCAGGCAGCATTTTCAAAATTATTTGAATCTACTTAATGTTGGAGAAAAAACACACAGATGAACTTCCCAACAGTGTGATTGGATGGATGGTCCTCTGCAGGACACCTTTTTTGATACCATCTGCAGTATTCTTTGTAGATGCCCTCAAACTGTTTCCGAGCCCGTGGACTCTGGTAGGTGTGGCCGGTCAGCATCACTGCTCAGATTGCCACTTGCCCTTGGTTTCTTCCCTCAAACAGAACTCCTACTGCTGTGGGCTGACTTATGTTAAACAAAACAGAATTGTAACACTCTGCAAATAAAATCATTGATTGTTCAAATTTCTACTCCTTAACACTGCTGTCTGCTCCCTGGCCCTCATTTCCAGGTACTTTGCTGTAACATGCTCTGCTGAGCCTCGCATGGGCAGACACCAGCAGTTCCTCACAAAACTCTCATCTCCCTCCCTCTAAAGCATTGCACTGTGTCAGTTTGTTAGTTACTGTTCCGAGATGCACAGACTGAGGCAGGAGGCGGGAGGCATGGGGTAGCTTAAACAAAAATGTGTGGCTTCCCCACTCTGGAGGCTAGAAGTCTGAGATCAGGAGACAGCCGGCTTGGTTCTTCTGAAGACTCTGCTGAAAAATCTGTCCCCTGTTTCTGTCCCGGCTTCAGTACCTGCCACTTGCTGACATTCCTTGAGAATGCATCACTCAGACCCTCACAGTGACAATCACAAGGCACCCTTCCTGTGTGCCAGCATGTTTACCATTTACCCTTTTTTTTTTAAAAAAAAAGATTTATTTATTTTTATTGGCAAGGCAGATATACAGAGAGGAGGAGAGACAGAAAGGAAGATCTTCCGTCCGATGATTTACTCCCCAAGCAGCTGCAACAGCTGGAGCTGAGCCAATCCAAAGCTAGGAACCAGGAACTTCCTCTGGGTCTCCCACACAGGTGCAGGGTCCCAAAGCTTTGGGCCATCCTTGACTGCATTCCCACACCACAGGCAGGAAGCTGGATGGGAAGTGGGTCTGCAGGAATTAGAACAGGCTCCCCTATGGGATCCTGGTGCGTTCAAGGAGAGGACTTTAGCCGCTAGGCTACGCTATCACACCAGGCCCTACCATTTGCCCTTTTTATAAGAACATCAGACCTACTGGAAGAGGGACTACTGTAATAACCCCATTATAATATGGTAAAGAGTCTTTCTCCCAATATGACTACATTCTAAGGATGTGAGAGAAGGGGTTCAACCTGTGACTTGGTGTCAATTCATAACAACCAGCCACTATCACAACCTGTTCAGAAAGATCCTGGAGTGGAAGGCTTCCCCAACTCCAACACCCTTCCCTTCTCTTTCTGCTGTGCCTGATGAGTACTTATGTTTATTCCATCGACTGACAATTTGTTATTTTGTATCTACAGACAATGGTGTGCTATGCACTCTGCTCTAGCATTAAAAAGCTCTGAGAGGCCAGGATTTTCTTTATATTCATAAACTTAACACCTGTCCTAGAACCCAATATGTCACGTAGTTCAATGATAACTTGGCAGACTTTTTTAAAAGTTTGCAAAATTAAATGGATAAAAAGCTGCACTGCTTTGATTCTTCAAACACATATACAATGAATAACTCGTTTAGTACATCTGCCAAATTGTGAGTGCTTTGAGAGTAGCAAGTCTGCCAGCACTGTGGTTAGTAGACTAAGCATGTGGCTCTGGGATGCCATACAGGTACCAGTTTGTGTCCTAGATGCTCAACTTCCAGTCAAGCTTCCTTTCATAATCTAGGAAAACAACAAATGATGGCTCAGTGTGGGAGCCACGTGGGAGACATGAAAAGAAGCTCCTGGCTCTTGGCTTCAGACCAGCCCAGCTCCAGCCATTGCCTCCATTTGGGGAACAAGCCAGCAGTTCTCTCCTCTGTCTCTCTCTTTTTCTCCATAATTCTACATTTCAAATAAAAATAAAATAACTTATTTTTTTTTAAATAAAGTAGTGAATCTGATAAGAATGCATCTCATGCAGTAATAATGTCTTTTGATTGATTATTAGAAACTTTAATATCATAAATACGACCTATTAAAAAAAAAAAACAACTCCTGTGATGGCTCTACAGAGTTTTGCATCATCAGTTACTTTTCTATCAGTTAACCTACAGTCTCTAAAAGACATTTTTGAGTTTTGGAAGAATAATGGATTTCAAGCTTTTAAACAATTGGATAACTGTTTTGCAAGAATGGAAGATGCATTTCATAATGAGGACAGAAAGCTATGCTTCGCAGTTTCAGAGGCTTCCTCTGTGAGATAACCCAGCTCTCTGACACAGCACTTGCTCTCTGTCAAGCCATTCTTTCAATGGGGTTACGTTCAGGGGAAGGGATCTTCCCCACCCTTCCTCTGAAGCACACACAAGACAACAGTGTAGGGCAGGCCTTCAGAATATTTGTGTCAAGAGGAAACAACTCCCATGGACTCAGAGGAAGCAGGAATTGGGCAAGGAACTTCCCACCACTCTTCCAAATAATAACACAACAAACAATGCCTGATCTGCAAAATCATGCTGTGTTGTGGAGAGGGGCTGTTCAATAGGTTTGAGGATCTTAAATTGAAAACCAGAAAACAAAACCTGGGAAGGCAAAGTTTGGTTTTCTCAGGTTTGGAACACATGATGGATATATGGTCATTGCAATGTCTTTCATGAATTGCTACATTTGGTTGGTTATCAATTTGTAAACTTCGTCTGCTAATCTGTCAAGAAGCTTCAAATGCTTTCATCTCATTTAGAGGAAAGCTGTCTTTGCTAGTTTACATCCAACACCATGCCTAGCATGTTGACTGCCTGACTTCCTCAAGTGAAACAGGTTTGGAAAAGGGTTGTTACCATGATAATAGACATGAAGATACAAAATACAGTTTAAATGCATATTTAACATACATTTATGTAATAAAATGTGAAAAAGCAACACTATGCTTGCTCAGATGACAAGAGATATTCTCAATTAAGGATAAAGGGAGAATTAAGTTCAGGAAACTACTGTAGCAGATATTTCTTGCAGAAAGAAAAAAAATTCTTACATCTTCTAAGCAGTGATTTTTACAATTCAGAAGAATGATTGCTATTTTGCATTCATTATTCAACTCTGCCTAATGAATTAACTTACTAGTTTACAGAAATCATATTATTAAAAATTTTTATCAAATATGGCACTGAATTGGCATTTCCACATAGATGTCACATGTATATGTTATTTCCATTTATCTATTAAATGTATGTGTCATTCATTTCTGACTCGAGCTTTTCGCTGCTGGGAAGTGCTTGGAGTACACTTGTCTTACGTTGAACTTGCTGTTGACAGAACAAAGATTTTCCCTTCTCATGTATGCCCATTCTGTTGTACCTTAAAAATGTTGATTAAAAATTCGTGTTTTCCCACTCTCTCAATTAACTACTTTGATTTTGCTTCAATTGGTTTACCTTTAAAGACCTGGAATATCACAAAATGTGTTTGTCTCCTTTTTAGAACATGAATCTACACACACATACACACACGTTTCTGCACACATACGGACACGTAAGCTCGCACACCTCACTGAAGAAGCCATATGCTTCCAAAGGTTCCGTGCAAGGATTCAGTAACCTTTGGTTTATTGTTTGGAGTTGCCACATGGATAAAAGCAAGAGCCGTGAGCAAGTGTGCATGCCTCTCTCCTCTGCTTTCCCAAGTTTGAAATAAACAGTATGAGAGGCAGGAGCTCTGAAAGTTCTTACAGCTCTTACCTTCTGAAATACAGCCTTCATGTGACTCATTGACACTTGCCAGAATATCATTTGGCTTTTGAACCTATGCTGGGGCTCTGAGGACTGATTTTAAGTTGCCAGGATATATTAGAAACAAATGCTTATAAACTCTGCTCTGTTGGGTTCCCAATAAATTGAAGCAGATGACAGAAAAAAATAAGACAGCATCTCCAACATTTCGATTATTGTAAGTCTTTCATTAAGAGAGAGTCTGAAAACTGATAGTGAAAATAAAAGCATACTTATTATAACTGAAGTAGGGAAGGACACCAGTGATGAATATATATTATTAGCTATTTACTTTCTTTTGGTTTTATTTTATGAGCAAGTAAAGCTAGAGTTTGAATCAGAATAAAATGAGCATATTTTTCTACAGTTTTTTTAAGATCTATTTTATTTTGGTTGGAAAGTTAGATATACAGAGAGGAGGAGAGATGGGGAAGATCTTCCGTCCGAGGACTCACTCTCCAAGGGACTGCACCCGCCGGGACTGCACCAATGCAAAGCCAGAAGCTTGAAACTCCATCTGGGTTTCCACACGGGTACAGGAACCCAAGGCTTTGGTTCATCCTCAACTACTTTCCCAGGTCACAAGCAGGGAACTGGATGGGCTGCTGGGATTAGAACTGGTGCCCATATGGCATCATGGTGCATTCACAGTGAGGACTTTAGCCGCCAGGCCACCTTGCTGAGCCCTAAAATGAGCATATGTATACAACAGCCATGATAATGTGCATTCTAGAGTGAGAATGAATCAAATAAATTAAAAGAAACTATATGAAATCCTCAACTACATTCACACTGAGTGACCATATGAGGCTACAGTAGCAATAAAACACATCTCATGTAAATCCAGTTAGAAGAAGGTACAGGCTTTATCGTGAACTCACTTCAAGTAAAGTCTGAGATACAAACAAGGAAATGACGATGCACGCAGAGCATCGGTCTTTGCTACAAAAAAAAAAAAGAAGAAGAAAGAAGAGCATTAATTTTTATTTTTCACTATCACAAAAATCTAAGGACTGTAAAAAGTTATCCTGTGGGTGCTTATTGACATCTGATTTGTTCTATGCTTCAGAAAGTGTATGCTTTCTTAATCAGACAGCCAAACTGACACCACACATGACTGCCATGACAATCAACAACTGAACAAACCACAGAATTTCACATTCTTTACTGCCATATTTCAAAAGAGGGTGAACTTGCACCCACCATTTTGGGTGTTTAATTTTAATTGTAAAACGAGGCATTTGGAAGCAGTGGGGAATCCCCCTTCTGAACCAGAGCATGATTTCCTCTGTCAGCCTGCCCAGCTGGGGATGAATTCTGTCCCGGGATGTAACACAAAGAGCTAACACATGGTGGCAGGTAGGAGTGTAGCTGGGATGAGCATCAGAGCTGCGTGAGTGCGGCTCTTAGGCAAGGAAACTCAGCAGAAATTGGATGCTCAATGATCATGAAAAATATGTAATCGAGAAAAGAAGGCTAAAATGTAAAGGTTTGTATGGTATAGAAATAAGGCTTCGGTTGTGTGAAGAGAATTCTTTTACAAAAAAAAGCAAAACAAACTTCTATGGTTAGGATTTATTTTATTTATTTCAAAGGCAGAGTTGCAAAAAGGGAGAGAGATTTTTTCCATCTGGTGGTTCACTTCTCAATGTCTAAAATATAGTGGATCAAAGCCAGGAACCACGTGACGGCAGGAGCCAAGCACTTGAACTGCTTCTCTTTGCCTCCACCGGCACATTAGCAAAGAACTGAATCAGAAGTGGAGCAACCAAGATTCAAATTGTCACTCAAATGATAATCCTGCCTTTCATATAGCAACGTTATCACCGCCCCAAGAATGCATAGCTTTAATTATTGATGTTATTTGCACAGTAGTTGTTAGTTATTTAAATCTAATTAGTTAAAGTTCTAGCTTTTACGTTAGTATGTGCAGTTATTTCCTGCAGCCCGACTCTTTTACCATGAGCCGAAAACACCAGACGCAACGAGGCACTTTAGGAGGTTTATTCCGCTGGGGCAGGAACGGGACGAAGGTGGTGGGAAGAGCAGCGAGGAAAGAGAACATGGAGACACCTCCAGCGAGGTACCTGGGGCTCCTTAGTTCAGACGAGCGGAAAGGCCTGGCGGTGGGGGCGGGATTGGGAGGGATGGGGTGCAGGCGCCAGGGCAGTAGTGTCCGCAGGTGAGTGCCTAAGGGTGATTCATAAGTGGGCAGCGTTGGGGAGGGGACTGGGAGATTGGCGGGGTGAGATTCTCAGATGAAATGCCGGATTGTCTGATTGATGGACAGGTGAACCAGCGCAAATTTCATGAGCTGTGAAGAAGAGAAAATGGCACAGGGTTCAGGATGGCAGGATCTCAGTTTCCCTGACAACGTTCAAATCGCTCCTCACAGTAGCAGCATAAAAAAATGTTTAAAACTTGTCTCAACAATTAAAACAGCTTTAAATGACCCATATATTTTATTGTTATTACCTTTTAATTTGAATAGCATAGAAATAGAACAAGAATGCCTCCATCCACTTATTTATTCGACAATGACTCTAGGAGCCAGGCCAGGGCCAAAAGCCAGGGGGTACATTCAGGTCTCCCAGGCGGGTGGCACCTGCTGCCTCCTGGGCTGCACAGTGACAGGAAACTGGAATCGGCAGCACTTAAATCTCACGGTGAGGTAAAAGTTATTACTATGTTTATAGGATCAAGAAAAAAGTCACCACAAGGTATAATGTTACTACAGTTTCAAAATAATAGAAGACTCAGAAACAAAGAAATTTCTTGGTTATCTTTTCTCAGTTTTTTTTTTTTTTTTTACTATCAAAAGATTTCAAATTTGTGCATTTCACATAGAATATCTTCTCAGAATCAGGCAGCTTTAAATAATCACCAGAGTTAAAAGCTTTAACTTAGCGGACCTCCGCAGTAGCCTAGTGGATAAATCCGCACATTGCATGTGACGGGATCCCGCATGGGCGGTAGTTCGCATCTCAGCTGCTCCACTCCACTTCCCATCCAGTTCCCGGCTTGTGGCCTGGGAAGGCAGTGGAGGATGGTCCAAAGCTCCAGGCGATGTGGGGCAGCCCCCAGTCCGGGACTGCAGCTCCGTGCAGCGAGATGTCGGGTGGTTCAGCAGGAGCCTGAGCGCCCTCCTGCCGCCTGTGAGGCCTGCGCTGACTCCCGCCCAGCCCTGGCAGCCCACCTCCCCTCCTCAATTTTCATTTTAAAGTAAAATAGACACTATTTGATAATGACAAGTTATAAAATCAGAGTAAATTTAAAATGTATTTTTAAAAATTTGATAAGGTTAACGTAACTTTGATAAAGTTTTAAATTGCACATGGATGGTTTCTCTCTCATAAAGCTTTCAGTTTTCCACTGAAAATGTTTAATGTGATGTACCAAATGAGATCCCCTTTATTAACACTGCCCCTATCCTTGTGTTGAGCTGAGGTGGTCCGTATTTTTAAATGCCACTGTCAGTAACTGTCAACCTTGAGATTTCTCCTCTTTCAGTCAGAGAAGCAAAGGTTCAGTAAGGCTTAAACAGTCGAATTAGTAACATTTTGAAATAAGGAAGCTATGGATTTTTCCTCTTAGTTGTGAAACAAGCAATAGCGGCCAATCATAATGTGTTCCAAGAATAAATATCTAGGAGTGACTGAAAACCATGGAGGACCTCGAAGGTACTCTGTATCTCAATGACAGTTAAATGACAGAGCAGAACATGTGTGCCTCTTCATTACTAGCTATCTCAGACTTTGTGAACATTATAGGCAGTAGATGGAGTCTTACTGGAGTCTTACTATGAATTAATGTTCCACATTTATCTACCTTAAAAAAAATTTAAAAAAAAACCCTAAATCTGTAAAAGAACATATTGCTAATTTGAAGTGACTTTAAAGTCTAACACGTTAAATTTAAATTTAAAAATTTAATTTAAACTTTATTGATTTTAAATTTAAAGTTTTTTAAACTGTCATGGATTTATTTCAATGGCACCACTATAAGGAGAGAAGGTGAGACAGAGAAGAGATCTTCAGCCACTAGTTCTCTCCCTAAAGAACTACAACAACTAGGCCTGTTGCTTTGTTCCGAGAGACTGGATTTTGGATGTCTCCCCTTTGGATGACAGGGGACCAGTGACTTGGACCCAGTGACTTTCCCAGATGTGTCAGCAGAGGCTGCAGTAAAAAGGGAACTGGGAGTCAAACTGACACTCATGTGGGATGCCAGCATTGCAAGCAAAACAGCATGACACCCCGTGCCACTGCATCAGCATGTACGGTACATGTTATACCTGACGCTGAGACAGCATGAAACCAGCCTACAAAGTGAAATACAGCATGTACAATATATATTATTTTTAAAAAAGATTTTATTTTTATTTTTATTGCAAAGTCAGATACACAGAAAGGAGGAGAGACAGAGAGAAAGATCTTCAGTCCGTTGATTCACTCCCCAAGCAGCCTCAATGGCTGGAGCTGAGCCAATTCGAAGCCAGTATCCCGGAGCCTCTTACCAGTTTCCCACATGGGTGCAGGATCCTAAGGCGTTGGGCCATCCTTGACTGCTTTCCTAGGCCACAAACAGGGAACTGGATGGGAAGCGGGGGCCAGGGGATATCAACCAGCATCCATATGGGATGCCAGGGCTAACAAGGTCAGGGCTTTAGCCTCGCTGGACTACAGGGTCCTAGTATCTACAATGTATATTCTCTCTCTCTCTCTCTTTTTTTATTAATTACATTGCATTATGTGACATAGTTTCATAGGCTCTGGGATTCCCTGAACCCCTCCCGATGCCCTCTCGCCATGTTGGATTCCTCCACATTCGTGCAGTATTGTAGTTCAAACTCAGTCAAGATTCTTTCTTTGCAAGCATATACCAAGCATAGAGTCCAGCATCTTATTGTCCAGATAAATTCAACATTTTCTTGGGGAGATCATCTCTGGTCTGAAGGTAGAGCTGGCAAAATATTATCCCAATCAATTGAAAGCCCCAGCACAACATCAAGCACAATTTACAACATTATGGAATTAATTGACATGGTATTGAGTAATCAATATGTTAAAAAATGCAAGTTCTGAACCACATCCTGTGACTACTTCATTGACATTTCAATTCCAGCTTATACACAGAACCGGCTTCTATACACTTTAAAGTGGCTATATGGTACTATTCAGCCTTCTCATGCCCATTTTCATTTTAGTATTTAGCAGTTTATAGTGTTGAAGCATAATTTTGCTGACCTTGGCAGATTTTAGGATAGTCTAAACTGGCTTGTAACTCTAACAAGGCATATGTCAACAGTTGAGGTGTAGAACCAGCAATAAGAAAAGATGCACACTTAATATAGTGTGTGTCAGAGTAAGTCAAAAGAGAAAAATCCATGGCCTCTGAACAAATATTTACATGTTAATCTAAATGAAATGAAATTTTACAGTATAGTATGTACTTTTTCTATCTACAAGACACTCTAGCCCGTCTTATCCTGTTCTGTTTGCGAACATTTCCGTTACACCTTGGAAATGGATTCTATTTGTCTTTCAGATCATTCCACACACTTTTGGGCCTTCACAATGGCTCAGTGTCTACCCTCACCTTGCATGTGCCAGCATCCCACATGGGTTCATATTCATGTTCTTGCTGCTCCACTTCCCATCCAGTTCCTTCCTCGTAGCCTGGGCAAACAGCAGAGGATGGCTGAAAGCCTTGTGACCCTGTATCTGTGTGGGAGACCCGGAAGAAGCTCCTGGCTCCTGTCTTCACATTGACTCAGCTATGGCCATTGTGGCCACTTGAAGAATAAACCAGTAGATAGAAGGTCTGTCTCTCCATCTTATAAATCTGCAATCCCAATAAAAATAAATAAATCTTCTTAAAAAGTGCTTTTTAGGCTAAGTGTATGATGAAATTTGCTTCCAAGTGCTTTTCTACTGAGTTTTGCTTTTATGTATTCTAGTAAAATTATTGCAATAGAATTATTTCTTGTAACTTAAAGGGTATTGACAGTCTTGAAGAATTTTCATATATATTCATGGAAATAGCCAATTAAGTATATTTTGTGTTCAACTATGGAATATAAGCTGCGGAAGTTGCTGCAACATTTTCAATTTACTGCTTACTTGGCCTCAGTGGCAGTCTTTAAGATTATCAGTTGTTATAGTAATGTGGATCTGGTTTACTGTTAAAGTGGTTGTTATGCCTACCACCTGTTTCAGCAGATGTGTCTGAATCAATATTATTCACAGTCTAAAGATTACTGAGGAGTGAACACTATTAATTTTGCCTTATGGGCCAAATGACCTTTACTAAATATATTTGCCCATCATCAGCATCTTAAACTTTACAACTTCATAGATCATTTGCTAAAAGAATGAGGATAGTGACCAAAGACGCAGTAGGTTCTGTTTTATTTCAATTTGTTTTATATGAATTTTGTTATAGAGTACTAAGAGCATAATTTTAGGTTTGAAAAGTAAGAGAGAGATGTACCATTAAATGCAAAAGCATATCTTCCCTCTCAATAATAATACTGCTGTTATAAATCTTACTTTGCACATCAACACTTGGCCTTGGCTTTTTGTTTTTCACTTACTGTTTTTTTTTCATTTATTATTAATTGATATGTGTATCCATGGGGATATTTTTATGACATTATTGAGGCCATAGTGAATTAATTTTATCTTAGTGAAATTTTAAAATTAATGAGAATATCAATCTCCTTTATAGTTAAATGGAAAACAAACACCTAAAGAACTACTGAAAGTACTTAATGACCAGAATACGAAACAGCAAAATGAAAAATAACCGTGATTTAAATGCATATTCCAAATGAAACAAGGATCATATAGGAATCATTTCTGGCTGATTTTTCCCTTTTCTTCAGTTTTTGGCTTAAATGTATATTGATCATTTTGTGCATCTGATTTTGTGTTTCTATTCTTACTATTGTTTGTTACTATCATAAAGTCTGTCTTATACATTTACTTTTAAAATTAGGCATTTTTTCCCTTATGTTCCTTAAACAAAAATAGAGTAATTTTAGCTATGTTTGGATGATTTTCTTTAACTTTCCAGCTCAGAGGTCAGTTGTCCCAAATAGGCAAATTTACTGATTTATACTTTAAACAGCACTAATTAATACAGAAATCACTAGATATGTGACTTTATTAAATTTAAACATAATGAAGCAAAAATTAAGTGCTTTCATTGCACAAACCTGATTCCATGTAATGAAAATCCACTTTGGCTAAGAGCAGTTGTGGTGTGTGGTAAAAATATGCAATGAGGACACAGACAACTGCTCACAGTCTCTCTTGTCATGTGATTCCTGTACTGTCTCTTGCCTCTGCCACGGAGAAGCCCCATCATAGCACAGAACAGCCCTAAGCCTTTAGAACTGGGAGAGATTTTCTCTTTTTTCCCCAAGATTTATTTATTTTTACCAGAAAGGCAGATTTACAGAGCGAAGGAGAAACAGAAAAAGCTGTCTGCTGGTTCACTCCCTAAGTGGCCGTATGGCTGGAGTTAAGTCAATCTAAAGCTCGGAACCAGGAGCTTCTTCAGGGCGTCCCATGTGAATACAGGGTCCCAAGGCTTTGGGTCAGCCTCAATTGCTTTCTCAGGCTGCTGACAGGGAGCTACATAGAAAGTGGAGCAGCCGGGACATAAGACAATACCCATATGGAATCCAGTGGATACAAGGTGAGGATTTAGCCACTAAGCTATCACGCTAGACCCTAAATATTTTCTTTGAAAATATGGGCACTGGTTCTTATCCAGGAAGCCCTGCTTCCCATCCACCTCCCTGCCTGTGGCCTGGGAAAGCAGTTAGAGAATGACCCAAAGCCTTGGGACCTTGCACCTGTGTGGGAGACCCAGAAGAGTCTTCTGGCTCCTGGGTTCGGATTGGTTCATCACTGGCCCTTGTGACTGCTTAGGGAGTGAATCAGTGGATGGAAGATTATCCTGTCTGCCTCTCCTCCTCTGTTTATCTGACTTTGCAACAAAATAAATAATTAAAAAGAAAGAGCTTGCCTCATAACACAGAACGACTTTACCATATAAGCTTCTTCTGGGAAAATAATTGCAAAGCCTTTGCAGACAGTAGTTTGTAAGAGGAAATTGTGGAAGGCAAATAAAGCAGTTTCCCTCACAAATTGCAGGTTTAATGATTGATTTTTTAAAGCAAGCTTAATTTGATCAACTGACTCCCTGGGTCTTTAAGAAGAGGGCCTCTGCATGACATTTCTGTTACTGTGGAGAACTAAGAAGGACGTGAAAGCAGGGAGTAGAACCTCCCTGTTTCAATAGGAAAGTCGTGTATATATGTCTTTATTGTAATCTCAACATTCAACAAGAAAAATTAGGAAGACAAACTTTTCCATTGCTGTATAAACATGAGCTAAATGTGGTAATCACATCTTAAAGTAGCTCTTTTATTTCTATACATTTTTTTGTATTCTATATTAGCTGTTGCATATCAGAAAGAAAGCCATGATGTTTTTGGTTTTTCTGGGGGGTATTTTATTTTATTTTTTTATTAATTACATTGCATTATGTGACACAGTTTCATAGGCTCTGGGATTCCCTGAACCCCTCCCGATGCCCTCCTCCCATGGTGAATTCCTCCACATTCGTGCAGTATTGTAGTTCAAATTCAGTCAAGATTCTTTCTTTGCAAGCATATGCCAAGCATAGAGTCCAGCATCTTATTGTCCAGATAAATTCAACATTTTCATGGGGAGACCATCTCTGGTCTGAAGGTAGAGCTGGCAAAATATTATCCCAATCAATTGAAAGCCCCAGCACAACATCAAGCACAATTTACAACATTATGGAATCCATTGATGTGGTATTGAGTAATCAATACGTTATGACAGTGCAAGTTCTGAACCACATCCTGTGACTACTTCATTGACATATCAATGCTAGTTTATATACAACTGGCTTCTGTATACCTTACAGTGGCTATATGGTATTATTCAGCTGTCTCATATCCATTTTCATTTTAGTATTTAGCAGTTTATAGTGTTGAAGCATAATTTTGCTGACCTTGGCAGATTTTAGGGTAGTCTAAAGTGGCTTGTGTTTTTGAGATTCGCTTAATTCACTAAACATAAATGTTCCTAGTTGCATGCACTCTATTGAAAAATGCAGGAATTCATTTTTTATGGCTGAATAATATCCAATAGCATATAAATGCCACATTTCTATGTCTAGTCACGTGTTGATAGAAATTTGTGCTGATTCTATGTTTTATCTATTGTAAATTGAGCTGCAATAAACATAAGAGTCCAAATAACTTTAATATGGCAATTTCATTTTCTTTGGGTAAAATCTCAGGAGTGATATGGTTGAGTCATGATTGATCTATTCTCAGATCTCTAATGATTTTCTATTCCATTTTCTATTATAGTTGGACAAGTTGATACTCCCACCAGCAGTGGATTTGGACACCCTTCTTCCCATATCCCCATCACCATTTAATGACTTTTTGATTTGGGGATGATAGTCATTCTAAATGGGATGATGTGAAACCTCATCATGTTTTTTTATTTACATTTTCCTGATGGCTACAGAACCTGAGCACTTTTTCATTTGTATCTTGGCCATGTCATTTGTGCTTTTTTTTTTTTTGTAAGATTTTTTTTTTTTTTGCAAAGTCATATAGGCAGAGAGGAAGATCTTCTGTCTAATTATTCACTCTTCAATGTCCACAACAACTGATGTGTGCTGATCTGGAGCCAGGAGCCAGGGGCTTCCTCCAGGTCTCTTATATGGATGCAGGGTCCCAAGGCTTTGGGCCGTTCTTGACTGTTTTCTCAGACTATAAAGAGGGAACTGGATGGGAAGAGGGGCCATGAGGACATGAATGGGCAACCTGTGATCCTGGTGAATACAAGGCAAGGACTCTAACCACTGGGCTGCCACGCAGGAACCTGTTTGTGTTTTAGTCTTTGAAAACTGTGTATTTTTTTCCTCGCTTATTTCCTTTTTTTTTCTAAACAATAAACTGGTATTATTTAACACACTGGAAATCAAAACTGTAGTGACAAAAGCTATATACAAATTGTATTAGCATTGAATACAAGGTACACGTTAGGTGTTTCATCTCTGTGACATGGCAGTTAGGTCCTGAGGAACTGCACACAGGAACTTTCAGGAGGGATACACTATCCTCTTGTTTGTATTTTTCCCAAGACTCATCAATCTGTACACTTGTTGTTCCTACGTTTTATTAGACTTTTTTATTTTAAATTTATTTATTTTGAAATGTTTGTTACATATTTGAGGGGACTGAAGACCTAGGTCTTTGGTGGGATGAAAAGGGATAAGGGTGAACACAGGTGAGGGGAAAGACTCCCCTTGACCTCCTGTGCCGAGGGGATGTGGAGGGTGGGATGTTGCACCATCTCTGCTGCTACATCACTTCAGCACCAGGAGACACAGACAGCCCGAGTTTGCTTCAGTGATGTATGTGAAGAACGTGTTAAGGTTGCTCCTTGAAGAGTCTTGATTGTTCTGAGATAATGTTGGCTTTATTGTGCCAACTACGAAGTACCACTTCCCAGACTATCTCCGTGTCAGTGTGTCCCCTCAACAAATGCTTAGTGGAAGTTCTGACCTGCAGCATGTTCAACCTGCTCCTCTATCTTATGAGACACTTCAGCTCTTCTGTTGAATCAGAGAGACCAGCTTCAGTGTGCATCCCTATGTGTTTTCGGGTCTGGTGGAGGGATAGATCAGCCCAGAATATACCCTGGTGCACCTGAGAGGGGGTGCAGGGGCAGGCAGAGCAGTGCTTATTGAAGCATGGAAGTCAGATGGCTGGGTCCACTCCACCCGATCCCCAGTCTCAGTTCTGGCCTTGGAGCATATGTTATGGGACTGGGTTACCCTTACTGACTTTATGTAAAGAAAGACAAACTACTGGGATGCTCATTTCTTATCTGGAGTGCTTTTATTTATTTAACTATCTTTTTGGTAGAGGAAACTTTATTTTAGGGAAGACAGAAAGTAGAAGAAAAAGAGTGGGAATCAAGCCTGCTTAGACAGAAAGCAGGAACTATGTAACTAAGCTTCGTTGTGTCTCTAATGGTAGAGAGTTTTTTCATAAGTATTTTTTGGAGGGGAGAAATGGGGTGCAAATCACCATAAAGACTTTGATAAGGTGGGTGAGTTTGGGGCTCGGGCAAAGAGGTCACTATGTCAACAAGATGGCGACTAACAGTCAAGGTCACTAGGTACACGTGGCAAGTAAGATGGCAGCCAAGGACAGAGCCCTGGGCTTGAACCGGGGCAGGGGCAGGGGCAGGGGTCAGGTTGTTTCAAAGAAAGCCTGATTGGCCAGGACCATTTTGTGCACCTGCCCCTGGCCTATGGGAAGTGGCTTCCATAGTAGTGCAGGTGACAATTGGCTCCTAGTTCTCCCCTCCTGGAATTCCTGGGATTCCTGGCCTGAGCTTCCTCACTATCCTTTATAAGAATTTGTGCTCCCCAAATAAATCGGAACTGCTTAGATGGGACCCCTGTCTGTCTGTTGTGTGCAGGGAGGCTGGATGGTGAGCAGCAGGCTCACCCCCTCCAGGAACAGGGTAGTAGCAGAATCTGTGGGAGAGACCCCACAATTGGGGTTATGCAGAAACTTTCCTTAGTGAAGTTTACTGTGCATTGTCTTATCAGCTTAGAATATCCTCAGGAAAGGGGTTTTCAGGAGCAATAAGCATCCTAGTACTCTGTGGCTTAACTATCTGAACCCAGTTTCATCTTGCCTTAGTATCCAAGTCTGATGTGCCAACAAATCCAGAAAGAAATTTCTGGGAAAGAGGTTCAGGACAGATAGACAGTATAAATCCATAGCTTTAAATGAATTTAGGAAAGAGAAACAGATTCCTAAATGCCTGCATGAACAGGCAACAAATATGTGGTTCAGTCCTTCAACAGGCCAGGTCTTACATAGCTTAGGAGCTTGAGGGTGTTCAGATGGAGGTTGGGGAGTTCAGAGGGTTTAGAGGGGTCGGGCAGGTGTGCAGAGCTAAAGCAGATTTCCATTTCGAACTCACTGGGCTTTCCTCTTTGGGAACTAGAATTTCGGAAAGGAATGCAGAGAATGGGCGGCGGGGGGCAACATAAGGAATGGGCTAGACTAATCTTTCAAAATGCAGGGCAAAAGTGGTAAAGGTTTTGATGGACTACTTATACAATCTGGAGGTGATAATGAGTGAGGAATTAGAATGGTGTGGCTTATGTCATAAGATCTTTGTGAAAGGGAAAAACTGGGAATTGAGACTACTTGGCTACTTGTGATGAGTAGGGGTGTAGTTAAGGGGAATGGTTTCTCCCATTCCCAGTGCTGGTGTCACCAAGGCAGTGGCTGGAATTGAGTATCTTAAGTTCCAGATTATTTAATGAATGAATTGTTTCCATAGCTAGAGGGTGCATCATCCTAGATAAAGATTTTTTTTTTAACTGAAATGTGGGAAGAGGCACAGCCAAGGTAGGCAGGAGTGTACTTAGAATCGGTTGTTTGAAGTGTCAGCTGTTTTCATTGACTCCTGGTGCTTTGTCAGCTTTGTAAACAGCACCAGGAAAAAGACTGGATTGCTTCACTTAAAATTTCTTTTAGTTCATCCTTCCAAAACTGAAAGTGTCTGCCAGCGTACCACCTGCAAGAGGTTAAAGGGGATTGTCATAGTCAATTTGGGTTGCTTCTGGTAATTCATAGAACAGCTTGCACAGAATTGAAAGTTAAATGTGGAGTCAGGCACAGGGGGGGTGGAGATGCTGGAGGAAGAAAGATTGTGTGAATTTGCCTTTAGCATGGGGGAGACATGGTCATTAACCTGATGAGTTTGCTGGATTAAAAGGCCTGTAATCTTATTCTTCCAGATGCATAGCTCAGGAGAGGTATCTCCCGGGTAATGTTGCCCTGGGAGGGGATGTCCCTGCAGTGCAAAAGGTCTTGGCTAGCAGCAAGAACATGAGACTGTCCGAAATCAGACATGAAGGGGGCATTTTCATGGTTGTGTGGATAATCTTCTCTTTAGATGTCTTTTGGAATAGCAGCACAAATGAGAGATGCATGTATGATAGTTGATAATCACCACCTCTGAAGCCAGCTAAGCCCACTAAAATCTTCTGTCTGGTCCAGAGACAAACTTTGTGAGGCCATTCTCCCTGGGCCACCATCTCACTCCCTCTTATTTATATGTACTCTGTCAATCTCCCATTTGTCTATCACCAGGGAACCAGGAACATACTGCCTTAAACAAAGGAATTGTTCAGCCATGTTGTAGCTGGTTAGGGACAATCAATTGGAAAGGTTTTATGCAGGTTCCTGGCCAGACAGGGAAAAATTCGGGAAACCTTAAGCATCCAAAACACTTCTGGAAACCTCTATTTCTCTCCTCCCTTCATGCTTTCGGAAACCACTCCATATCTCCTGGATCCATCCTTCTTCTTTTCACATTCACTTGTTCACTCTATAAATGAAACTTCTCTGCACCCAATTCCCAGCTTTTTATTGCTATACTAAGCTGAGGGAAAACTCACCAAGCTTTGCTACTAAAAGTTTCACAGCCACATCCAAGTTAACCTCCAAAGTCAGGGTGAAATTTTTTTTCTTACACTGCAAATTATATTTTTTATTTTTTTTTTACTTGTTTTTAAATAATCTTACTGAGTTGATTAGGGTACAAAGGTTCAATGGCTACAGGGAGAAAGTGGGTAATACCATTGTTTCCACACTAATATTATCATTTTTCCCTATATCTGGGGTTAGGGAAGTTACAAAGGGAAAAGCACCACCCAACTTCCCATCCATCACAGATCCCCAATTGGAGGCGCACTCCGAGGGTCCTGCTCAAACAGTTTTGATAGTTCATCAGTTCTGGATTGCTGCCAATCTCGCCATTCCAATTGCAATGAAATCTATTCAGAGTGCACTGGCTGACAGTCTCTTCATGGTTGAGGTTCTAAGATCAGCAGTTCAGTTCAAGGGATCTTCAAAGAAACTTCATCTGAGATGATCCCAGACCTGATTCTTGCATGAATTTGCTAGTACAGAGTCAAACAGCATCCATCACACCAATTAGCTTATGCACTTGCTGGTCATTGCAATTGTTTGGTCCGTTCGGTTTCCAGCCCTGTCTTTCTCGTGAACCAATGGCTGTTGTAGTCCAGCTCAATCCTACCCACTTCATACTTGGTCCTCACGCAAACCAGTTGGAGCTGCAGCCTAGTTGGGGTGACTCCTCATAACGCCCACCAGGCCTGCCCCTACCCTGGTTCCCATGCTTTCCAGTATGTACCGCAGGCTTGTCCAGACTGTCCCACATCCCATTTAGCTCTCACAATTGTCAATGGGCATTGAAGCCTAGTTCAACCCAACCAACCAACAATCCAGCCCATATACCTACTGGCAGATGCCTTTCTGTCTAGCCACCCTTGCCCCTGTCCTGGCTTTTGTGCTGTCCAGTGAGAATGATAACCCTGAGGGAGGTGCCCACTATCTCCCTTCTAGGCCACACCCACTCCAAGATTATGCACTCTCCAGGTGGTTCTGGCATTTGACTTGACAGAATTAGCTCCTTGTACCAGCCTCTGCCAGCTAATGCTGAGGCTAAGCCCAACCAATCCTCACCCGCTCTAATTTTTGCTTGTACCAGTCAGAACAGACAGCCCATCCTGGCCCTTCCCTTATCTAGCTCACATGAAGCCCACAGGTGTTATAGCCCTGCCTAGTCTGATCTGCCCCCATCCCGACACATGCTTTCCAATGGAAGTAGTTGTCCAGCAGGGGAGCCCACATTCCCCTGTCGGCTTTGCCTCCTCCCCCTGATTATTACATGTGCTGTTTGGGCACTGCAACCACATCTGGTACGGCTCATCTCACCTTGACATTCCTTAATGTGTACTGGTATGTGTTTGTTGCAACCAAACCTGGCTCAACCCACACTCTGTTCTGGTGCTTGGATTTACCAGCAGGTGATGCAAACAGGTTCAGCCTGGTCTGCCCCCAACCCATGCCATGTGTATGCCAGTGGGATAATTTCCATTGCTTGTTCTGGGCTGTTTCCTATTTTGTTTCTTGCATTTACCTCCAGGGACTGTGTCCTGCCAGAGAAGTTGTCCAGGCTCCTCCTTCAAAAACTCTCCCAGTGCCAGATTTTGCGCATACCAGTGGGTCCATGAGCCAGCCCTACTCAGGTCACCTCCTGTCCTAGCAGGAACAGTGGCTTTTCCTGACTGTTCTTCAACCCAATCTGGTTCTTACTGTTCGATGTTTCAAACCAGCCATGGCTCTTCCATACCCCCATACAGCTCACACATGCTTCAGTAAGGGCTGAGACCTAGCCTAGTCTGTCACACATCTCCATGGTGAATTTTAACCTGTAAAATCTGGATGGCAAAGCCTGACTATTTGCAGCTATGATAGGGAAGGTGACCGAATAAGGCGCATTGTAACTGGATTAGAGTAGTTTTACATTGAGTTTTCAATGGAGAAAGACCCTTAAGAGATTGTGTTAATTTCTTGAACTCTTTATATGTCCTAGGTATTAAACCTGTATCGGTCAAATGACTTGCAAATAATTTCTCCCAATGTGTCAGTTGCATTTTTATTTTGCTGAAGGTTTCCTTTATGGTGCAGAAGCTTCTTAGCTCGATGTTGAAGTTCCCCTATTGTAAATGCTAAAAGACTTGTCTTTCATACTTCGCAGAAGTGGAACCTAAAATGTCACTCCTTCCCTCATAAACAAATAAATTTACAAACATTTACAAAATTGGGACACTAATACAAATTTATTAAATACTTCCTATGAATAATACTCTAAAGATATAACACAACTCCTTTGCTGAGGAAGCTAATAAACTGGGAGTGAGATTTAGGCTTCAATAGTTATAAAAGCATGGCTATCATTCAATAGAAACACACATAAAGAGGCTCAATTAATTTGCAGTTACAACAGAGAAAGCCATTTCCAAATTGAGGACATAAAAGAGGCCCTGAGACTGGAAGAGTGTTCGGGGCGATCCCAAGCAGAGAGAACTGCATGAGCAGAAGGCCATTCTGCTCTTCATCCTCAGCTTTTGTCTCAAGGCTCTTTACCCTGTGAAAAGTGAGTAAGCTCTTTGGAATTTGAACCATATCCATGATTTTTTTGGTACACTATTGGTTTTGAACATGTTGCTCTGTTTTACACTGAGAGTGATTCTTTCGCTCCCAGATGACATGGTAACATCAAACACTGATCATATGGAAGATATTGGTGAATAGATTTCCAAGGCCTGTGAGGGTGGACACTTTTCACTACAAAATAATGTTAAAAGGAAACATCTGTTGATGTCAACAAAGTCTTCTAAGTACTTTCAAGTGAACAGTCATAGATAGGAATTTTCCAAAATTCTAATTTCCACTTGAAAGGTGAATTTTATCCTTGGGAACAAATTATCAGTTGTTTGCCTTGAAGTGACATAATTGCTTCATTCATTTCCAAGAAAATATCTGCAAAATATCCAAGATAGAATAACGATAATTTGCATGTCACTTGTTCTTTTAGGTAAAAATGATTTTTTACACACCGACACTCAGAGGGGCCAATTCAGCTTGCAATAAAAGGGATCATTTTTTTCCCCCTCAAAATCACCATCAAACAACCTACTTCACTGCTGGGTAAACATTGTGTAAATGCTACTTTTCATTGTCACACAAAAAATATGACAGATATGTGCTGCTAAAATTTTTAAAAATCTAAATATAATCATGTTTTTCAACAAGAACAATCTTCAGTGAAATAGGTAATATATACATACAGCTATTTTTATTATGCTATTATGTGTCTGGGTGTGTGTATATATTTCAGAAAGTTTATGCAAAATGGAAGTAAAAGTTAAGCTGATTTTGGTGCAATTTTGAAATGCACACATTTGTCAGCACAATATCTCTTATTGATTTCTCCCTAAGTACTTATTTATTTGAAAGGCCAAATGAAACATGAAACAGAGAGAGAGAGAGAAGTGGAGAAAACAATT
The DNA here is from genome assembly GCF_017591425.1 of Ochotona curzoniae. Lineage (NCBI taxonomy): Eukaryota > Metazoa > Chordata > Mammalia > Lagomorpha > Ochotonidae > Ochotona > Ochotona curzoniae. The sequence continues at coordinate 619,857 of NW_024465837.1, forward strand.
TTTCATCTGCTGGTTCATTCCCTAAATGGTGGCAATGTCTGAAGCCAGGCAACCTCAAAGAAGACAGGAGCCTGGAATTCCATCTGGAACCCTGTGTGGGTGTTAGAGGTCCAAGTATTATGACCTTTATTGTTGTTGTTTTACCATGTACTTCAGCAAGCAACTTGATGAAAATAGGGTAATCAGTACCCAAGCCATTATTCCAATATGAGATGTCAATGGTGCAAGCAGTCGCTTAACCCACTGTACCTCAATATTCAAGCCCATGACATTTTTAAGGATCCCTGAATCTATGTAGCTTAGGAGGCCTTGCACCAAACTCAACTGTTCTTTTGACTCCATTTCCAAGGAAATATAAGTGTGTGTGTAAGTAAACTATAAACATACAATTTGGTGTCATTGCCTTGATTCATGTTAAGATGACAACGATTTAGTCACCATTATATTTTGCAGCATCAGTGTGAATTCCAATATAGGAAAACAAGTAAAAGCAACTTGCAATTTTTTTGAAAATAGGTATTATTTTTCGAGGTATGTGCTGGGAGTACACAGGTGTCCATGAATCATACTTTGACGATTATTGCTCTGTCCTTATATCTGGCTTCTTCAGTTTAATTCCTAGTGTTGAATTATCATTTGAATAAGAGAGTAAATATCTTACAGAAAACATTGTTAGCATATTAGGAATTATCAATGAGAAGATAAAGATTTATATTCATTATTTTTAAAATAAACCTTAGGTTGACACATGCTAATGCAATATTCTAAACAAAATGTTGTGTGTTCATTCAAAATTCATGTGGGAGAAACCTAATCATCTGTGTGACTGTGCATGAGATTGTTAAGGAAGAAATTACGATCAAGTAAGATAACGTGGATTGAGCCTTTTTCCAGGAAGATTATTGTCATTCTAAGAAGAACCCCTCACACTGTTCAGTCTTTTCCTCTCTTTGCCATTTAAAACACCTAAGAAGGTGCAGTCTATATGGCAGAGTGAGCTCTTACCAGACCCTGGCCTGTCAGATCTTGATTTGGGAGCTGTAGCCAAGAAAGCAATGAGTGCACAAATGTCTATTGTCTAAACAGGTCAGGCTCTCGTGTTTCCCCTGGTTGCCTGATCAGATTAATACATCCTCCTACCTTAAACTTTATGAAAACCAAGTCAAAGCTCTAGAATTAAAAAAAAAACATTTAAAATAATTTTAAAAATAGTTTTAAAAATAAATCTAGACCAGTGAGATGGTATACCATATCCAAATATTGGTTCAGAACTAATATTAGACAATTAGACCAGTTTACTACATTCTTTAATGCCCTATATATCCCAAGAGTGAGGCCATATTAACTTGAAGAGTCTGGATTGAGTTTCTTAAGTCAATACTTGTTCTTCAGCAGAGACACAGTAGCAGACAATTGCATAATGAAGCTGTCTGTCTTTATTTACACAATGTATTTTTGTATTCACTAGGCCAGAAAGAATAGTTCTGTGTAGCAGCTGTCATTGTATTTTTTGCTTATCTCAGCCCTGTCTGCCAGTGTTATAATTCACCAGCTGACACCCGCCTTGGCAGAAACCAAGGGCAGTGATTTCATGCCAATGCAACAACGAGGCTCTGAACTCTGACACAATTCAGCTTAGTTCTGGTTAGTAAAGGGGGATTCTGTGCATTTTCTCTCTCCTCTGTTGAAGCCTCTCATTGCTGGGAGAGGAGAGGGGAAAAGGAGATAGAGGGGGTGGTCGTGCTGTGCAAATGGACACTGAGAAACAGTGATGGCTCTGTCTGCACGGTGGAACAGGGTCACAGGAAGACAGGGTCAGTTGTGAGGGATAAAGGCTGGAGATCCAGATCATGAAATTCCTGCGTGTTTGATTCTGCAGAGTTGGAAGGATATGAGAGGACATTTGGTATCCAAAAATACACTTCTGTTCAACTTACACTATTTGGAGGTTCAAAGTGTAATTTCTGGCACATTCTGATTTAGGAAGCTGGGACTCAGGCATGAAGGCTGTTGATTGTAGTCATTCAAAATAGCCCTGTTTTGGTTGTGAATGATAAGTAGAAAATATACTTGCTCAAGTGCTTTCTGCCCATTAATGTTCCTGCCATACAGATCTGATTCTAAAGGCAGAAGTGGGCAACATTAAATCTGGCAAAAATAACAACCACATAATCCTAATTAGTTAAAAGACTTGACTTTGCATAGTTCCTAAAAGGGCACATGTCTTCTGCAAGATCCTCTAGATTTTCCACAATAAATTTAAAATAAGAGCTGCACATTCCATTATTTCCTGACAAAGTGTCGGTCAGGATGTGCAAAGTAAATGAATTCACGAGAAAAACACACTAGACAATGGGCCTTTGGCTATTACATTGGCTCAAATTACTTTGGGTTATTATTCCCTATTTATTTTCATGCTAGAAATATTAAGGAAAGCATCTTGGTTTCCTTTTCAGTCCCTTCATGTATGCATATAGTCTGTTTAAGAAATCTTCAAATAAGGGGTCGTATTAATTAACAGAACTCCCTGTTGTATAAGAGGGTGTTTCTTCTGATTGGGCCTTCGTTTTATCAAAAGATATTTGAGTTATTTTTGATGGTGTTCTTCATGTTATGGTGATCAGATAACCATAAATATGGAGAGAAACCTTGTGTACTAACACTGCACATCTGTAGGAATAAAGAAAAAGAATAACAATTCACAAAATCTTACATGCACAATTATAGCATCGCTTCACACAGCACCTGGCCAATCATTGATCAATAATGACCTAATACTAAAAAGGATTTTGGTGTCAGATGTATTAAATATTAGAGGGTTGAAAAGGCGGAAGAATAAAAAGATGCCAACTTGTCCTGATGTAGGATAATTCCTGAAAAGATAATTCTTATGATTAGGAAAATAAGTTTGGAAGACTGTAGTTTTTACTTCAGCCCATACAATAACTGAAGTATAAGCTACAGAACAAAACTAGTAAAGGGAACAACCATTTTCCCATCAAATCGTTACAAGCACAGGCAGAAGACTATCAAAGATATTGGGAATATTTTTTACCATTACGCTTGCAACCTGACGGAGACATTTAGGCACACATGGCTGCTGTGAAGAAAAAGGATTTCAGCACTCAAGAAAGCCAAATAAATAACTTAGTGCTGTGTGGCAAGTAGGTGAAATACAAGTGCTGAGCCGGTAACGGTGTTTCTGGGTGTCTCTGATGCCACAGGATGAGATTGCGATCATCTGGGCTGAGATGAAAGGGAGACTTGGTAAATCTCTGTTCTCTCAAGCACCGAATATATGCTTGTGGGAGTCAGGACTGCTTGCTGACACAGTTGTCTTTCCAACAAAATAGAGTCTACAGACAAATGTAGTTGGCCTGCAGAAAATTAGCAAACACATCAGATATGTCAACATTTGGAAAGCAACAGGTTTTCCTCAAAGATATGGATTTCCAGATCCTCCTTTGTACAAGGTGCCTCAGGGCTGGTATGGGGCACAGCAGACTAACTGGTTTTACTGGCAAGAAACATTGGCATCTCTTCTCTGAGCCAGCACCTTCATAATGTGCCTGAAAAAGCAGTGGATGTGGCTTAGGTATTAGGTATTTGGTCTGTAGCACCCAAAGGAGACCTGGGACTTAAATGGAAGTTGTTGGCTCCTGGTTCCAACCTTACCCAACCTTAGGTATTGTGTCCATTTAGAGAGTGTCCCAGTGGATGGAAGATTCTCTCTCTCCTTCTTTGCCTCTTTATCTTTCAAATAAATAAATCAATGTCTTTAAAAAATAGTCAAAAACTAACAAAACTGAGTATAAAGTCACACACATTTAAAGATCTTTATGGCTACCCTCAGACTTACCAAAATTTTTAGGCTGCTCTTTTTTTCAATTTCTTTGATTTTTTTTTTTCCTGAAGGATTTTTAAATTACTATTACTTATTTGTTTTTTGTCAAATTTTTCATGACATGGCCCCTTCCCACTCCCTAACTCTTCCGCACACTGTTTTCCCCTATATTTTGACAATAGTATACTTCTTCAGGAACAGTCATAAGTCAATCTTGCTGCTACTTAAGTATACTATGGCATTGTAAATACAAACAATGGTAGAAAATCCAGCAGCCTATTGTCAACATATATTTAATAGTTTCATTGGGCGTCTACCTTTTGTTTGGGGGTAGAGATGCATACTGCAAAGTGTCTTCACTTCCCAGTGTGCTAGTTTCCTTTGTACAGTTCTTCCAGATAAATATATGCACATACATGTTTACCTAGATATCTGTTGATCTTATATTTTGCATGAACATTGCCTTATATCAGAGAGGAAATATGATATTTGTCCTTTGGGGACTGATCAATTTCACTAAATGTAATGGCTTCCATTTGGAACCATTTTGTTGCAAATGCTAGCATTTCATTTCTTTTAATGGCTTAGTATTCAATGGAGTAGATGTACTACAGTTTATTTATTTGTCTCTCCATGGGTATTTGAGTTGTTTCCATGTCTTCCCTATTGTGGATTGTGCTGCTGCAATATAGGATTGTAGGTCAATTTCTCCCATGTAGATTTTACTTCCTATGGAAATATTTCCGGAAGTGGGATAGGTTGGTCAAATGATGGATGAATTTTGACTTGTCTTGGTACTTTAGGCTGCTCTATTGATCCTCACAAACTTATCTCAATCATTTGTGTGATCCACCATTGGGCAGTGAGTACTTGAAGTATGAACTCTGTGTTCTCAAGTAGTCCATGTGTACATTCAACCACGAGATTGAATAGGCTCTTCTTGAGCTGTTTTGTTGTGTGATACATGTTAAGACCACAATGGGTTAAAAAAAAGTTTTAATAGAATCTTCCCTCTTTCAGGAGTAAATATTTTTTAAAGATTTTTTTTTTATTTTTCATAGATAGTAGAGAAGAGATAAAGACCTTCCATCCACTGGTTCACTCCCCAGATGGCCACAATGGCAGGAGCTGAGCAGATCAGGAACCAAGAGCTAGAAGCCTCTTCCAGGACAAAAATAAATATTCAAACACACACACACACACACACACACACACACACACACACACACACACACACACAAAAGAAAGAAAAAAGAAAAGCAAAAAGAGCAGCCTAGGAAATACAGTCTCTCCCATGCAGGGGCAGGGTCCCAGGGCTTTGGGCCACTCTCCCCTGCTTTCCCGAGCTATAAAGAAGCAGGGAGCTGGAAGTGAAGAGAGGCAGCTGTGACAGGACCTAGTGCCCATATGGGATTTCAGTACTTGCAGGCAAAGGATTAGCCAATTTCGCCCTTGTGCCTGGCCCCAGGGGCAAAGTTTCTAAGGTGGAATTGTATATTCCCTTTTATTTTTTTCATTGAAACTCTAAAAGCAATTTGCAACTATGCTGAAGGAAATTATTTTTTGTAAAATGGTGTTATTTTTCCTTATTACACTTATATTTTTCTAGAAAATTTTTCACAACTTATTTATTAGTGTTATTGCCTTGATTTTTAAAATGCATCTTACTATGTCAATATTTTCACTTCATATTTACTACTTGCTTCATTCTAAACTTATTATGGGTTTGTTTGTTTTCCTTCGATGTTTCCTTTGGCTTTTTAATAAATAATGGATTAATTACTAGTACAATGATTACTTTTATCATTTCCTGTGAGTTTTTAATTTGAATGCTAATATAAATAGCTTTTTGTTTTTCTTAAAATTTAATAACAAAATTTGAGATTATAACTTTCTCTGAGACTTCGATCAGGTCATAGAGAAAACTCCAGGCCACAGCTGCTTCGTATTATGTTTTATAAAATATTTTCATTTAATTTTAGTTCTAAAGCATTAAAGTTTCCACTGAGATATTTTAATCTTCAAAATTTAATGTACTTCCCCATTTTGGGAGTATTAACTAAAGAAATGGGATATTTTTAAACAATTTGCATATTTTTTGTTATTTGAAACTGGTTCTTCTTGATATGATAAAATTTCTATAGTGTCTCATGTAGCAAATTTACTGTTCAAATAAAATGATTCATTTTTTTTACAAATAACTATCACTGTCCCCAAAAAGTTTTAAAATCTGTCAACAGTTAATTTTGACAATTTCTCTTTGAAATTGTGAATTAGATATTTTGAAATATATAATTGCACACACACTATTGCTAGCTGTGCCTATTATGTTTTTCTCCTGTCTATCCTAGGTCCCTCTCGTAGATGTACTCGCCAATGAAGAGTTCAAAACTGTAGAATGATCTAGGCTAGGTTCTCACACATAGTCATTTCTATCTTCCTTTCACTGACCGAAGAAAATCGAACAGCTTCTCCCTTTCCCCCCAATCAAGAGACCAAGGAAGCGTGTGTCACTCAGCTTGTCAAAGCTGTGGGAAACAAATCTAAGCAAATAATGCAGCCAACCATAGTAAATCAACTCCGTCTCCTTTCCTGATACTAAGTAGTTAATTCCTATTGTGAACTTTCACTTTGTCTTATCCTCTAGGCTGTAAGCCTCTGCAAATCTGAATGTCATTTTAAAAAATTAAACAAACCCTGTGTCGTTTCTCTGTTAGCCTCATCTCATTGTGATGATTAAATTACTGGGAAGCAGTATCTATCTTTAGGCTTCAGTTAACACATTCACAGGTTGTTTTAGAATATCATGATGTTGTAGACATGAAGAAAAACTGGGACGTGTGCAATCTCTGTCAAGCCAAGTGACGACTCATTTGACAAGTGTAACCAGAGTTACCCACTTGACCAGGAGTGCTCATGATGAATTCACCCTACATAATCACACGCACAAATTGATCTACCCTCAAAATGTCGGAGTGCATCCAGTGTCTGAAGCATGTGTTGGAAGAACGACCACAAGACAATCACTGACCAACTAGTTACTTAGTGCTAAATCTAAATGTTTCTTTTTGATGCTTTATTTCACAAATTGTCTGCAGAATTTGTTGCCAGTAGTTCTGGTTTCATTTATAGCTAAAACTACTTTCCTTGGTTAGAGATCTGCTCTTCTACATTGACTTATTTAGTGTTCAGCTTCCATTCCTTCTAGCAACTCCTTAAATTACTGTTTTCTAGACTTGGATTTTTGTTCTACCATTTACACATTGTGATAGCTGGTGTCACACACTTTTGTGTGTTTAATTAAGACATCATACTTTACCCACAGCTCAACCAAATTCTCAGTCAACTACTGAAGTCATGTCTGATTCTGGGTAAATTATAAAATAATTGCACCAAATTTATGCACAAAATAAACCTCATCATCTTACATGTAAAATCTCACCTTTTCCCTGAATATCTTATTTTTCACTTCAGTAAAATTCAATTGTCAAGCCAGAAAGCTTGACTTTTTTGCTTAGCCTTCGTGTCCCCAAATTACTAGTCCTGTATGCATTTCAACCTATTAGCTTCCCTGTGGAGTCTTCACTGTTTTCTGCATCTCTGTTTCCATTGTTCACTCAAACGTCATCCAAGAATGCAGCAAACTCATTGCTGGCTTCCCTTTTGGTTCTCTTACCATGTTCTAACACAGTCATTGCACTATAGCTTTTAAATCAATCGTAATCGGAACAAATACTTCTTTGGCTACACTTCCTTGCAAGCACTGTGTCTCAATGAACCTCAAAATTAGCCTCTCTGTAAAGATCTTCACATACACACCTCTAGAGCATGGCCAATGTTCCAGTCATGGGAAGGTATATGGACGTTTTCATGTTCATAAATCTTTTATGTTTCATAAATCTTTTAAGCACAGTGTTCCTTAAATCTTCAGTTTGTTAATCTGGCTTTTGACCAGTTATTCTCAATATTACCTCTATGCGGAAGATTTAACTAACCACATTTTATGTTATATATAAAATTCTAAACATATGTATATATAATGCTCTATATCCCACATGCAATTATAACCATATTTTCCACATTGTGTTTCTCTAAGTTTCTGCTTCCTCTCTTTAATGTGAACTATTTTAAAGATTTATTTATTTATTTTATTGCAACAGAAGATATACAGAGAGGAGACGAGACAGAGAATAAGATCCTCTGTCCACTGATTCAATCCTCAAGTAGCCACAATGGCCAGAGCTGAGCTGATCCTAAGCCAGGAGCCAGGAGCTTCCTCTGGATCTCCCATTTGTGTGCAGGGTCCAAAAACTTTCAGCTGTCCTTGACTGCTTTCCAAAGCCCCAAACAGGTAGCTGAGTGGGAAGCAGAGTTTCTGGGATTTGAACCAGCTCCCATATGGGATCCTAGCACCAGCAACACAAGGACTTTAGTCATTATGCTACTGCACCAGGATCTATTGGCAAGTCTTTGTTCTCCTTTCCAATTTAGAAAACAGCATATAATATCTGTCATAATGTGTGCTTACAAATTTAAATAAATAGGTAACAATGGTTTAATATAATGAAACTTGAAAATTCTTGGTATTAGAAATACATATAACTTCTTACGTAAAACAAGTCAAATTTCTTATATAAAAGAAGTAATATTTTAAGATGAGAAATGTGGAAACAAAAGGATCATAATAATGTTATAAAAATGCTTACAATATATTTGAAATAGTCTGGTGTGATGACTCAGTAGCTAAATCCAGCCTTGCATACACTAGCATCCCATATGGGCATCAGTTGGTGTCTGAGCTGCTCCACTTCCCATCTTGTTCCCTACTTGTGGCCTGGGAAAGCAGCAGAAAATGACCCAAAGCCTTGGTATCCTGGCTCCTGGCTTCAGATAGTGTTGCAGCTACTTGGGGAATGAACCAGCACATGGAAGATCTTTCTCCTTCTCTCTTTTTCTCTCTGTAAATCTGCCTTTCCAATGAAAATAAAATCTTCAAAAAAAATTGGTTGAAAACGGTAACTGTAATGAAATACAATGGGCTTTGAAAACAAAACAAAACAAAACAAAACACTATTTTCCCCAAGTCCTGCCAAAATGTTACTAAAACTATCAACAGACATTTTCTACATGTCTCCTTTATGTATTTTTTAGAAATTCTCTGTGTCTTTAGGCAACAACATTTAAGAATCTTTCTGGCAAGTGAAATAAATGTGTGCACTAACTTTGATGATACAGTAATTGAGGTGAGAATATTATTGAGTTCTCCTTGGGAAGTGACTAGAATTTATAAGTGGCGTTAAGTAGATCTGTCTTTCACTGTCTTCTTGGTCATTTAGGGCGATTGATTTTTTACTATTTATTAGAAAGCTAAAAGCTATAATATGCCCTCTTTCTGGGGAAATAAAAACATGACTTAATTTCTATACTGTGGTCAGTCTTGGTATAAGTACACATATAAACCAGACTTAACTCATTTTTGCTTTAAGAGTACTTGGCACTTTATAACACTCTGAACAGTAGATGATACTTCAAGTTAGGACACAACACATTTCCCATATACTGCTGAATGTATTCATCATCTTCTGTTTTGGGAGTATAAACAACAGCACAACCGCTGGCTATCTTTAACTTCAGTATTTGTTCTGTAAATTTATTCAAAAAAAGAAAGGGAAAGTGTGTGTGTCAGAGAGACATAGACAGAAAAAGAAAAGATAGGCGAGAGATGAAAATGCCCAACTAGCATAGGGCTGGAACTATGAACCGGGGAATCTATCAGAGTACCTGAATAATCATGACTGCTTCCCGAGGCCTGCACTGGGAGGAGGACAGAATTAAGAGCTGGAGCTAACAACCAAACCCAGTGAGTAAGACATCAGATGTGGAAAGCCTAGCTGATGCATAACCATACAAAGGCGTGGACAGTTGCACTCTTTTTTTTTTTAAGATTTATTTTTATTATTTTTCTATTGGAAAGGCGGATATATATACAGAGAGGAAGATCTTCCATCCGAAGATTCACTCCCAAAGTGAGCACAACGGTCCGATACTATGCCAATCCGAAGCCAGGAGCCTCTTCTGGGTCTCCCACACGGGTGCAGGGTCCCAAAGCTTTTGGGCCGTCCTCGACTGCTTTCCCAGGCCACAGGCAGGGAGCTGGAAGGGAAGCGGGGCTGCCAGGATAGAACCAGTGCCCATATGGGATCCCGGGCGTGCAAGGCGAGGACCTTAACCACTGCGCCACCGCGCCGGGCCCAGTTGCACTCTTTTTAAAGAGCATAAGAGGAAGAAGTCAAGAAAATTTCACCAATTCCAGTAGAGTTTTGCTGCTGCTAAACTTGTGATTTTAGTTTCAGGTATATACTTTTTTTCTTTACAGGGCAAATACCATGTTATGCTAGATGTGCAAGTTGATAAAAACTTGTATGGCAGGTTAATGCTTTTCAAGAAGTTAGCAATTATTTCTTTTTAATTCTGTTGTTCAGTTTTTTTTTCCTAACTTCCTTTTAAGCAGCATATACAATGTGTTTTTTGTTTTTGAAATTAATGTGACATTTATAAAATTCAAGTAGGGAAAAGAAAAACTATTTGGAGTTGATTTCCAATTTTTTAATGATTTACTTATTTTTATTGCAAAGTCAGACATAGAGAGAAGAGGAGAGACAAAGAGGAAGATCTTCTGTTTGATGATTTACTCCTCAAGTGACCACAACGGCCAGTGCTGTGCTGATCTGAAGCTGGGAGCCAGGAGCTTCCTCTGGGTCTCCCACATGGGTTCAGGGTCCCAAGGCAGTGGACAGTCCTTGACTGCTTTTGCAGGGTACAAGCAGGGAGCTGGATGGGAAGCGAGGCTTCCAGGACTAGAACTGGCACCCATATGAGGTCCTGGCGAGTTCAAGGCGAGGACTTTAGGCGCTAGGCCACCATGCTGGGCCAGATTTCCAAATCTAAAAGCCTTGGTACTGCAGGGAAGAAGATAATTGTATTGGATAAACTTCCAACTGGAATGAGAAAACGCAGTTTCTTCTCACCAGAATTTTGGGAGTGGCAAGAGTGGAGTGCTGAAACCCAGTGAAACAGAAGAAATCTGAAAGGAGTTAGCAACGTAGGCATGGACAGCCTTTCTGCAAAGAATCTTACTCACTCATAACTCATTAGCAATTTAAGAGCCGGTTATGTAGCTATAGACAACTCAGCATCAAGACCACTCTCTATTAAGTTCCTTGAAGCTGTGGATTGGAATTATCAAATTTATACTGTCTAGCCCTCATTTTTTGTAATTCCATTGGGTCAAAAGGCAGACTACTATGGTTTTCTATTTCTTGCTCATGATCATCACAGAATTCCTTTTTCTGCCTTTATTCATCATGGCCCAAGCAATGTTATCCATGACCCAAAAATGTCCTTGGCTAACTCCTTGACTCTGCCAGCATCCCTATTGACACATGCTTGTTACTCTGAGCATTGAGCAAGGAAGTATTAAGTTCCCTTCCTGATTTGATGGGGGTCTGAGTGAAGAAGCAGGTGGTGCTGATGGAACTAACTTCCTGAACAAGAAGATACATCACTGACATAGGAGGAAGAAAGAAAATTCCCTTCCTGTTTTAGAAATTCTTTCCAAACATATTTTCTCACTGTTTATATTATTTTCTATTTCCTTTATACTTATTTTGCAGTTATTAAATGAAGGTAGTAAATTTCAGGTATCAGCATTTCCTTTTTACAATACTTAATCATTGGGTGCTTACATATTTTTCAGCCTCTACAAGCTTTATTGAAATTAATTAGAACATTTAAAACATTTTAAATTTTAAAATGAAAAGTAGTCAGGTTGCTAATTACTTTAATCAACTTTGGGGATTTAAAAATGCAACGCCAATCAAAATCCCAAGAACATTCTTCTCTGAAATAGAAAGAAGATGCAAATTTCATCTGGAAAAACAAGATACCATGAATAGTCAAAGCTATCCTAAAGAATAAAAACAAGGTGGAGAAACTGCAATTCCAGACTTTAAGACATACTGTATATACCAGTGGCCATCACAAAATCTGATACTGGTACAGATACAGAGAAGAAGATCAACAGAACAGAACAGAAATCTGAGAAGGGAGTCCACACATGTATAGCCAATTAATGTTTGACAAGAAAACTGAAAGCAATCCAGGCAATAACAAATATTGTTGGGACAATTTAATAGCAGCCTGCAGATGTAAGAAAAGCAAGATGTCCAACCTGTCACCTTATACAAAAATCAGCTCTAAATGGATTGAGAACCTAAGCCTACACACAGAAACATCAAGCTATTAAAGGAAAAGTAGGAAGCACAGGTAGGCAAAGCCAAAATAAAAAAAAAAAAATGGGACTACATCAAATGTAAAAGCTTCTGTACAGCAAAGGAAATAATCAATTACGTGAAGAAACAACCAACAAATTGGGAGAAAATCTTTGCACATCATTCAACTGACAGGGGACTAATAACCAGGATTTACGAAGAGCTCCAGTAACCCATTGGCAGTAAACAAACAAACAAAATCCTGTGAAGAAATGGGTGAAGGAAATGAACAGTCATTTTTCAACAGAACAGTTCAAATGACTGATAGACACATGAAAATATGCTCAGGCTCCCTAGCTGTCAGGGAGATACAAATGAAAGCAACATTGAGGTTCCACCTAACTCCAGTGAGGTTGAACTACATTGAGAACTCTCTTAACACCTGCTGCACAGATGAGGTGAGAAAGGTACTCTCCTTTCCTGGGAGGGAGTGTAGGCTAGCACAGCCACTATGGAAGTCAGTAGAAAGAGTGCTCAGAGAACTGCAAATAAACCTGCCACTTGTCCCAGCTATGCCACTCCCAGGGATATATCCAAAGGATATGAGAACTGCATATGAGAAAGGGATGTGTAACCTTAAATATTAAGACAGCAAAATCTGCAGCAGCAAAGATATGGAAACAACCCAGATGCCTGTCCAAAGAGGAATGGATAAAAACAGCATGATAGATCAATTACATGGAATACTACTCAGTCATTAAAAAGAATGAAATTATATCATTTGCCAACCAGATGGTCCCAAATAAAGATCATTATGCTCAGTGAAAAAAGTCAATCCCAAAAAGACAAATACCATATGTTCTCTCTGATATACGTCAGCCTTCAACAGTTCTTTCCATACTGTTTTTGCTGCAACCTATGGGTTTTGATAAATTTAAATTATTTCCATTTCTTCCAAATAATTTATTTTCTCTTATCAAATTCTCCACTGACTCATGGATTGTACAGAGGCAGCATTTTCTCCAAAATTTTTTTCTTCCTCTTCTTTTTTTATTTTATTTACCCATTCATCAGTTACTCAGTAGCATATCATTGAACTCCATGGTGCTGCAAATTTTCTCTTTCAACTTCATTTCTTTTTTTTTTTTTATCACATTGCATTATGTGACACAGTTTTATAGGCACTGGGATTTCCCCAAACCCCTCCCCAAACCCTCTCCCCATGGTGGATTCTTCCACCTTGCTGCATTGCCACAGTTCAAGTTCAGTTGAGATTCTTTCACTGCAAGCATATACCAAGCATAGAGTCCAGCATCTAATTGTCCAGATAAGTTCAACAGCTGTTTGGGGAGACCTTCTCTGGTCTGAAGGTAGAACCGGCAGGGTGTCATCCCGACCAATCCAAAGCCCCAACATAACATCAACAACAATCCACAACGTCATGGAATTAATGGACGTAGTATTGAGTAACCAATATGTTAAAAAATTACATTTTACAGGTACTATTTTTCATATGGACATCATTTCATCTTAAATTAGGGCAAACATGTGGTATCTAACCTTTTGGGATTGGCTCATTTTCCTTAGCATTATGGTTTCCAATTGGGCCAATTTGGCTACAAAGAACTGCATTTTATTTATTTATTTTAATAGCTGGGTAGTATTCCATGGAGTAGATGAACCATAACTTTCTTATCCAGTCTTCTGCTGATGGAAATTTTGGCTGCTTCCAAGTTTTTGCAATTACTGATTGTGCTGCTATGAACATAGGGGTGCATGTGGTTTCTCGTGAAACAGGTGTTTTGGATATATTCCTAGGAGTGCTATTGCTGGATCATATGGTATGCAGATTTTGAGTTGTTTGAGTGTTCTCCATACTGATTTCCATAGAGGCTGTATCAATCTGCAGCCCTACTAATAGTGGAGTAAAGTTCCCTTTTCCCCACATCCTCGCCAATAAGTGTTGTCGTTTTTTTTTTTTTTTTTTTGTGGGTCAATCTTACTGGCATTGGGTGGTACCTCATCATTGACTATTTTGTGGCTTCTCATGTAAGGTAAAGTATTGTGATGACATACTAGAGACTATTACATTCAGATGTGAAGATACAATGCAGTGTGCATCTCTACTTCCAAATCAAAGTTGGATTCCCAGTGAAACTTTTGATATATGTTGGCAGTAGTGTCCTGGACTGTATGGCATTGTCTGTATCAGTAATGCCAGGACACACTTAAGTAACAGACTGATGGACCGATGACTGCTAATAAAGGACTATGCTATTGTAATAATATGGGGGAAATCATTCAGGGGGTTGGGAATTTGAGGAGGGGTTAGGGAGATTCCAGACCCTGTAGAATTGTACTATAAAATTCACAAGAAAAAAGCAAAGAAGTGAAGGAAGCAAGAAATGAAGGAAGGAAGGAGGGAAGGAAGGAAGGAAGAAAAGAGAAACCCCATGACAGTCTTGAATGACAGCAATTAACTGTAATTAAATAGATACCAGTACATTAACACCAGATAAGTACTCTTCAAATGCTGCACCCACAATCCGTTTATTTATTTCCTTACTTCCATGTACTTTGATACCGTTTCAAAAAGAATGTTTGCCCAGAAAACTTTGATATCTCTTCTAAGAATTATTCAGCTTTTCTTCTCCAAGATGAAATATGGTAAACTAATAAACAAGTGTTACATAAAACCTACAGGACCCCACACCAGGAAAGCACAAAGAAAGTTCAGTGGCCCATAGTAAAAATGACAAGTTGTTCTTGGGGCTGATAAAGGTGAACCACCTTGTTAATACCTCACTGTAAAACTTAGCACAAAATATAAGAAATTTTTTACAACTATTTTAAAATGGTTCTTTCCTGGGAAGATCTGCTCTTTGTTAAAGTACAAACAATTCTAATCATTGAAGCAATAATAATTTATGGAGATCAGTGCCTTAAGCAAATGTTGAAGAGCACTCAGAATGCTATCAAAGTCTTTCATGATTTAAGGGATTTCATAAAGACAATGTTTAGCTTTTTTTTCCTGTCTTCATTGCACATGTGTATTGTCTTTTGAAGACCTATAGCTGGCATGCATCAAGTAAAATTGTGTGTAAATGTGAAAGTTTAATTGATACAATTTACAGATATGGAAAATACTTGATAAGTGTCGAGCTCTCAGATTTCTCTGTTGACTATGTTATTAAAGTGCTTTTGTTTCAAACAGCATGAAATGTCAAAGCCTCAGAAAGTTTTAGTCTTGTATTTCCAAGAACTCCCATCTGTTTTGCTGTTACTCAATACATTTAATAATTGTTTTTATCACAAGAAAAGGGTTATGCTATTAAGGCACTGTCTTCCTTGAAACAAGTTTATTTATTTCAAATTGACAACTATTTATCCTAAAAATTATTATGTTTTCATATACTATTAAAAGTAAGTCTAAAAACTATGAAATTTTATTTCTTGGAGCCATGATGTCACAGCCCACTTTAAAGAAAAGACTTTTTATAAACATCATTGTCTATTTCTCAATGATTCTTTATTTTGGAGGAATGCTTATTTGGCTTTTGGATCAGAAATTTAAAATACATCAAAAAAGTATTCTTTCAAAAAATACAAAAAACATGGGCATTTGTATTTTGATGAAAAAGTTCTATAAAGCTCTGAGGGAAGCCCATTCAATTTCACTGACATTCATAAATGATGACTAATGCATTCAAGTAGAATAAGTAATTTACCAAATTACGGACATTTGGATGGGCTCAGAATGAAGATCTTGTTTGTTTGGTTATGACCTGAAGTGAATCTCAATGAGTTTTACTTTGTTATCCCTGACTTTACAAATAGGCTTCTGTCACCATCTGAACAAAAACCCTGACGTGGAAATAAATGTGCCAATGATGGCCAGCTACATTACTCTTTTTGTCCCCAGCTTACTTGGGAAGATCAACTCCATTGTAAATAATAGTCACAAATAGCTAGTAACACTGTCTCATTGTGCTTAACACACAGATATCATAAATGATTTCTCTTGGCAAGGTGTCAGCATCATTCCCCCCCTCCTTAAGACCACGAGTCAGCTACAGATTCTATAAGATGCATCTTCTAGAGACTATTGGCTACCCACAGAAGATCTGTATCTCCCACAGGACTCTGCTAGAAAAGAGCTCTAGAGGCTGGTTGTGTGACATTCCAGGTAGACACCTCCAAATGCTGGCATCACATACTACCAGCTCATATCTTGGCTCCAACAATCCTGAAATAACTCCCGGCTGATTGTCTGGGAAAAGCAGAACAATCAGCCCTTAGTGGAAGTATTTCATCCATAGTATAAATAGATGAGGTCTCATGTAAATCTAGTTCCAAACATTGTGAACATCATAAATTTAACCAAGAAAATAAAATTATAATATTTGTGATAAACTGAATGAATTAGTAACAATAATTTTTATACAAGTAATTATTTACTACGTCAACTTTAGCAATACATCTCCAACTAATTGGAAATTTGCTAATAGTCAGAACCTTAATATGAGAGTCATAATGTTATGATCCAATGTCTTACGAACCTGTGCTTATTAATGCTTCATTCAAGCATACAAAGAACAAATGCACAGCAGATTCAATTGAACAGGCTGCAGCCAGAGCATTGATCAAAACAGGAAATGTCCTTCAGATCATGCAGATTATATTCTAGTATACAAGTCATATATTCACCAGAATAAAAAATAACGAGAAGCCCAGCACAGTAGCTTAGCAGCTCCCTGCATTGAACACACTGGAATCTCTTATGGTGCCAGTTTGTGTTCCAGTTGTTTCATTTCATTTCCAGCTTCCTGCTTGTGTTCTGGGAAAGCAGTAGAGCATGGCCCAAAGCCTGGGGACCTTACACCTGCATAGGAGACCCCGAAGAAGCTCTTGTTTCCTGGCTTTGGATCCATTTTAGCAGCAGCCTTTGCAGGACACTTGGGGAGTGAATCAGTGGACAGAAGATCTTTCTCTCTGTAAATCTGACTCTCCAATGAAAATAAATGAATCTTTAAAAGAGAAGAAGTAGTAATGAGAGTAGAAATGCAAAATTTCATGGAAGATGGCCATAAAATTAACATAGATTATCTTATTTTTTTAGTCTTAGGGAGAAAAGAAATCTTTTTCCTACAGAGTGAGTTTGAAGACATGAAGAATGATGGTACCAATGGCGTGAATGAAAAGCATGGGCAGGTATAAGCATTCCAAATGGAAGGAAGGCCATATGCAAAGATCCCTCATAGGAGGGGTGAGAATACATTTTCAGAACTGCAAAAGAATTCAGTGTGTCTATGATGGAGGAAAGCAGAGCAATCAAGATTGAAATGACAGGGGCAAAAGTAAATCAAATCTTCGTAGGGTTTCAAAGCTATGCTGGCGTTTGTAGAATTCATCCTAGAGACAAGTGAAAGTCATTAGAAGGTAAAGTAATTTGGCAAATTTGTACGATTAGTGAGATTTTGTAATTATAATGTAATACCCAACAAAGCTGCTTTTTAAAGGAGAAAGTTTTCGTGGTTTAAATCCAAGAGGAGAGGACCGCTTTATTGGACCTGTGCCAGGAGGTGGATGTCCATGATGG
The DNA here is from genome assembly GCF_017591425.1 of Ochotona curzoniae. Taxonomy (NCBI): domain Eukaryota; kingdom Metazoa; phylum Chordata; class Mammalia; order Lagomorpha; family Ochotonidae; genus Ochotona; species Ochotona curzoniae. Next base: position 637,570 of record NW_024465837.1, read on the forward strand.
AACTTGTGCAGAGGAAACATCATATGACAAACCAAGAAGTAGAAAGAGAAGCTGGGCCCAACTTAGATTTTTGTGATTAACCCTTTCATGAGAACTACCTCGTTAAATACTCTAGCCATTTAAGAACTTCCCACTAGACCCAGTATATGCTATCTCCAGTAAAGTGGTTGGAGAAATTTCTAGAGAGTTTTTAAAACTGCTTCTGCTTATGAAACACAAAGCAAATCAATTACTGACATGAGAGTAGTTGAGGAAAACTGATAGTTTGTAAAAAACAGAGCAAGGGATTGGACACTCTACTTAACATTGCAGCTTCTCAAGGATTTAGAGATGGTGGTTCCTAAAGATTGCAGTTGAGTTGATATGCATATTCATCTGCTTCAAATCCATGACTGATATGTAGTGTTCATGACCCTCCTTCAATTGGTCAGTGATACAATAAGGGGATGTTGATGATGGTTAAGTTGGCTACAGTTATTCAAAGGGTCATACCCAGGTGTTAGTATCTTTTTTGCTGTGGGTCTGGGGTACTTAGAAAAGAAATCCATCAAGTTAAAACTGAGCACCAATATATCACATGTAGGGAAATAAATGAATTTTTAAGGGATTTCACTTGAAAGAAATAGAAAGGGAAAGAGACTAAACCTTTACCCCTTGATTTTCTCCCCAAACGGAAACAAAGTCCAGAACTGAGCTAGTCAAATCTGGAGGCCAAGAGCTTCGTTGATCTCTCTCATGTTGACCCAGGGGTCTGAGGACATGAGCCATCCTCTTGTCGCTTTCCAAATCCATTAGCAGGTAACTGGTACACAAACCATCACAGGAACAGACACTGAGCTGGTCCTTACAAATGATTTATTCAGTCTTGTGACCAAAGAACCTGTATGGCTAGCTGTACCTCCCCATGAATTCAGCAAGCTAATTTTGGTAAGAGGCTGATTTGCAATCATAAAAAGAAAGCGTGGAAACTTGAGTTAAGAGAGGACGGGATACAACGGGATACTAGGACCTGGTAACATCCAGCATCCAAATCACAGTGACTTGGTTTCAGGCTTTAAAGAGGTTAAGGAGGTTATTTGAGTTCCCATCTCTTTAGCACAGTTTCTCTAAAAAAAATTTTTTTTTGAAAGTCAGATTTACAGAGTGGTGTGTGTGTGCGCGCGCGTGTGTGTGTATTTTGAGACAGAGAGCTGCTTCCATCTACCACTTTGCTCCCCAAATGGCTGGAACAGTGCTGGGCCAGGGCAAATCCAGGAGCTAGGAGCTTCACCTGGGTGTCCCACACTGGTAGCAGAGTCTCAAACACATGGTCCACACTCTGCTGTTGTCTCAGGCCATAAACAGGGAACAGCTTCAAGAGGAAATTGCATTCATATGTGATGCCAGTGATATAGAGGGCAGCTTTTTTTTTCCTGCTACAGGACAATGTCAGTCTTTTCATTAGCATTAAGTTTGAAATTTACCTCCCTGCATAACTTTTGGAGCCAAATTATGCTTCCGCCATAGTACTAGTGAAATAAGGAGGCAGAGGAAGTACCTGAGCCACCTGGAGACAATAGTTGCCAACTTACATTCAGACCTACAGGATATGATTTTGCTTCCTCTTGCTCCTGGGATGAACAGTTCCTTTGTCTACACCAGGCTTGGTTCAGGACAAGAAGCATCAGACCATAGAACACTGCACTGTGGTCAGAGAGCGACCCCAAGAAATCTCTGCCTTTTTCCTGGAAGAACCATGGCCATTTCTCCCCTTATTAGAGTGTACTTGCCCTTTCATTAAACTCAGGGACCTGGAAACCAGGCAGTCCTCACTGTTCAGTGCCTCAAACAAAGTACCACGGGCTAGGAGGATTATCCAGTGAAAACTTCTTTTCTCGGAGTGCTGGTGGATAGAAGTCTAAGATCAAGGTGTCTACAGCACAGTTTCTGCCTAAGGCATCTCTCCTTGGCTCATGGATGCCTTTCTCTCTCTTTCTTTTTAGCCATGGTCTTTCCCGTGTATGTTGGTGTCCTAGTCTCTTCTTAAGAGGGCATCAATCAGCTGGGTTAGGGGCCACCCTAGTGATCTTATTTTACTTAAACTAGTGCTTTAAGTACTCAGGTCAAATGCGATTGCATTCTAAGATTCTTGGTTGCAGAGTTTTAATGTATGACTCTGAAGGGAGGGGGTAAGTACATAAACCAGCCCATAGCAACTCAACAGCCATAAAGATCTGTGTATTCTGGTTGTAGTTTGGAGAATAAAGTGGAAGGCTAGAGAAGACCAGTGTGTGCTCTCATGGAGACTTAAACTTGTAACCAGGGGAAGATCAGAGATTTCACCTTGGCAGCTGTTACGTTTGTATCCAGAGTCCTGGAGTGATTCCAGATGAGCTATAGCTCATCTTGTCAAAAGAGAGGAGGAAATGAAAGAGACAAACTGAGGTAGATTTGTAGATATGATGGGAGAAGTTGAAGGGCTTTGCTTTCATAGTTTCCATTTTATTTTTCTATGAAGTAAGACATCTGCTGAGAAGGAGAAGAAAGAACATTGCACATGTGAATTGGGTGGAAAATGTTTTAAATTAGGATTCCAGAGAGTGGGGAAGCAAGCTAACAAAAACTCTTGTTAGAATTTCTATGCAGCTTTAAAAGCACCCATTAGGATGAATGACCACAGACTTTAAATGGTACATATTCTCCTCAACCCCTATTTTCCAGGTTTTTTTCTTCTTTTTGTGTTTGGCTGTGTGAGCAAAAAAGGAGCAGTTAGATTCCTCCACAGTTAAAGTTTCTCATGACAATATTCTGTCTCAGATTCCACCAACAGTTCTGGACTAAACTGTTCCAGCTCAAACCCTAGGAATGTCCCAGATGCTTTGAATTCAGCACTATAATTTAACTGGTAAAGATGGAGTGGGGGCTGTGTGAAGAGAATACAGCTGAAGTGAGAGCCTCCTGGAATCATCTCGCTTGGTGATGCCACTTCTAAAAACTATCTCCTGGGTTTATCCTGAAACATCCTATCAGCAATAATTTTAAGATATCCAGACTAGACAAACATACTGTGTCTTCTTATATTTTGATGCTACACTTCCCAAAAGTGTCTGCAAGATTGCACCTTTTCCCTGAATTGGAAACAAAGTTGGAATATAATAAAGGAAGGATCATGTTCATGCCACATGGCGTCTAACAAAACACATGATTTGCTGAAGGGTTGCTGGCTGCTCTTCATCTCTCCTGCACTGCATGCTCAAGTTCCAGAGAGATTTGCATCATCGTGGCTGTCTTAGAAAGTGAAGGAAAAGAAAAGCATTTCTTCTCTTCAAAATTATTATAGTGACATCTCAGCATTAACGTACCTGAATGCCTTAAAAACCAAAGCTTTCTTTCCAACAGACCATTTGTACATGAAAATTGTTCCACTACAAGATGTATCAGTGCCTCCCTCTGCCAAACACACACACGAAACACACAGAGAAGTAATATGTCACAGTGTCAAGTTCCTTAGCACCAAATGATCTCATATTTCACCCATCTCAAGGGGAAGGAATTTAAGGATATAAATTCCACAACACAAATTGTTTTTACATACATCACTGCTGGCTTTGTTTTGAAGCAGGCTCTTGGTGTGAAATAATAATAAGGAATTTGCCAACAAAAAGAAGCTGTGTTCTCTAAAATAATGTTCTAGTGAAATATAATGTAAAGGTTAAAAAATCCCTTGACCTTTTAGAGACAACTATCTTTATCCTAAACTTAAAACTGAGATGGATGCTGAATTTTCTGAATAGCCTCATAATTTCTGTTAAAAGGTATGAGCCAAGTTGCTAGGAATGGAACTTTGACAAAGGATCCGATGTGTATTCAGCCTGAAATGTAAAAGCATGCTATTATTTTTATTAAAAATGTTTTATCTTACCATTTAGATTCTGTCTGCACACAGACATAACTACATGCTTCCAGCTAATAACAGGGAAGAAAGACTCTGGAAAGTCATTGCTATCAATAATTTGCGACCCAAATAAGGAAGGAAGGATGAAGCAGAAACAATAGAACATGACTGCATGGCATTTTGATTGGAAGATATCCTCAGAGAAGCTTTTACTGTGTCTCATTCTAGAAGAAATTGATAGGACCCTACCAAATTAAAGACTCAAGGGAGTCGTGACAGCTGGCCCCTCTGCAGGGAAAGCAACTGAACTCATGTTTTGAGGACCTTTTACTAATGGAGAAACTCGTTGCTGAAACCAACTGCTTTTCTACTTTCATAGCACCAAAATAGATTCATATATGAAAAGTTACACAGTTATTTTTCTTGTTGTTGTTGTGTGCAGAACTCTTAGAAGGCTAAAAAGGGAAGAAATATAATTTGTGTGACCACTAGGGATATCTATAACAGGTTCGCTGGGGTTCTAATCCGGAGCACACCCTCCTTTATATGCCTTTTCATCAGATATTTCACCATCTCTTCAAACTATTGAAAGAGGTGATGCTTTGAATTTTGTAGCAAGGGGCTGTATTTATCTGAATAGACAAAGTAGTCACAATCTTTTTAAATCTAGATCAAGCTTTGCCTTGACGAGTTTGATCTTATTTCTTTTCATTGTAGAAACAATTTGGATATTATATTTTAAATATGACTGTGACTTATCAGTATCTCCTTTTACCTGTAAACATGCATGGTTTCAAAGCATCCAATTAAGAAAGAGATATACTTCTACTGCTCCATGAAACTATTTCACCAAAATCAAATGATCACAAAAAAAAGCATGTGGCGAGCAGACCCGAGAGTTTGTTTGAAATTTGAAGTGTTCCACATTCCGAATCTCACTTGAGAACCAGAATTATTTCCTTCTGCTGGAGGTATGAGAAAAATGAAGTTTATGAGGTGCATAGGCTCTTAGCTATAATATTGTTTCACTTTTGTGAACTTGTAGCAATCTTCACTGTAACGCCCTGGCATTATTTTTAGATTTTCCAATACAATGTTTTTGTGTTCTTTGCTAATCTGTTCCTCGTATGCAGGAGCTTATAACTCTGTGGCCTTCTGTGCTTTCCAGTGCCATCTCATGTTTGTTTTTCAAGTCAGCTTCAACAAACACTCTTGCTATTTTTTTCTCAAAAACACCAGGATCTTCATCTGCTCAGGATACGGATCACATTACAGTCTGCACTCCAGTTCCCTCTAGCCTGGACAACGTGTCCTTCACATGGAGTTTTCTCTTACCCTACAGCCACTTATACCTCAGAGCATTCTGAGGGTGATATAGTTTAGCACTCAATAATATCAAATACAGCATTTCCAGAAAACAGAATAATGAAGTTGTCTTTGACCTTCTTCTGCCCTTCACTCCTATAGGTGGTCATGATAGAATTCGCCAACTTTTGTCTGAAGCAGGTCAAAAGATCCTCACTTATAAGGCAAAAAAATGTTTCCCAGACATTGATTTGAAACTAATTATGGATGCAAATGAAGAACATAACAGGGTACTATTTCTAGGAGAAAATTTCTGTGATCTCTACTTTGTCTTTGAGGTTTAGGTTCAACACTGTGAGCCTGACTCATGAAAGATGAAGCTGATCAGTTGGATTCTATTAAAACAAAGATTGATCGGCATGTGATAATATTAAGAAAACACACATATAAGATACAGGCAGGGAGAAAATATTTATAAAATACATGGAAAAAAGGACTTGTAACTAAAAATGCAATGAAATCTTAAAGCTCAGCTCATAAAAACAAGCAATCCGATTTAATAAGTAATCAAATATCTGAATAGAGCTTTCATTGAAGAAGATATGAAGATGATGAAGAAGCATATGAAAAGATACTAACCATCATTTTTTTTACTAGCTGTATTAGTCTCCTATTATTTCTGTAATAAATATTCACAAACTTAGTGGGTTTGCACAACACATACATATGTTTGTGACTTCTAGAGTTCAAAAGTCTGACTGAGAACAAAAATCATTGAGGCAGAGCATGTGTTAGCCTGATTGTTAAGATGCCCGTGTTCCACCCTGGAAAACATGAGTCCTGACCACAGCTCGCTGTTAGCACAGGCTGTGGGAGACAGAAACAATGGATCAATTAATGGTTTCCTATCACCTATGTGAGAGATCGCTATTGCACTTCAGATTCCTGCCCTCAGCTCAATGATTTCCGGTTTTTGTGGCTGGTGAGCATTTGGGAATGAACTAATGGATGATCTTTCTCTCCCCATCAAATTTTTAAAAAAATAATAATGAAAAGTACAGTGTCCATAGAATTGTTTTTCTTCTGGAGGCTCCAGGCATGGTTTTTCTAGCTTTTGGATAGGCATGGATTCACACATGTACACATTTCCTTGTGTTATCAACTAAAGAAATTAGATCACACCATAAAAAATAAGACTGTCATGAAAATTATTGCATGCTAAGGAAATTAGATTATTATAATCCACCTTTCAGAAACACTGTGTATAAATTTATAAAATTTTCCTTACAGCAGGCCAATATTGAAGAACATTTGTTATTATTTTGAAGTAACTCAACATTAAACTTTGTCTCCCGAACTCTTACTTTTTACATTCATGCTAATAAAGATCTTCCATATAATTCAGGATTCAGCAGTGTCATTCTTGATATTCAGATGTCACTCTAGTGGTAAAGACATCAGGTATAAATAAATCTATTATCAATAATGAGACCCAATAGACTTTTCAGTTTAAAAGACACATGGGTAAGTGGGGAGAAAAATGGAACAACATAGCAGGAAGGAAAGAGATCAATGTATTGATGTCAAACTCTGAAACAGCAAAGATAAAGTGATAATTTCAAGGGAATATGAATGGAAGTATTGCCAGATATGTCTCTAATAATGCATACTTTTCTGGCTCTTCATCTTGGAATATATCTTCTTAGAAAGTCAGACATTGAGTAGATGTTATACATAGTGGTTAAGACACCTGAATCCTATGTTGGAGTGGTTCTATTTGATAACTGGTTCTAGCTCCTCTCTCCAGTTCCCTGCCTAATACAGACCTTTGTAAGAACAGGTGATCATCCAAATCATTGAACTCCTGCCACCCAGGTGGGAGACTTGGACTAAGTTCTTCTTTCACCCTCAGCCCTGTCTCAGCCATCCTACAGTTGCAGGAAGTGTACTAGTGGATGAGCTTTTTTTTAAATCTATTCTCTTTCCACAATCCTCCACTGTATGTGCATATGTGTATGTTGCTTCTCAAATAGAAGAAAACTATTCTTTTTTATTGTAAGGTTTAGCTAATTGTCCTAGTGTGTAAGACACATGCATTCTGTATCAGAATGCCTATGTTCAATACCTTGTGCTAGTCCTGACTCCAACTTCCTGCTGCTGTGTGCCAGGGTTGTCCAAGTGACTGGGTTGCTACGGCCATATATAAGGGACTTCTGCTGTAGCTGAGGCCCAATGCAAGCATTTGGGTATTAAACAAATGGATGGAATTTCTGTCTTTCTCCATTGAATTTTAAAGCAATTTGATTTGTGAGACTCAGATGGAAATGCTCTCTTTAAGCATGAATTGAAAAGTAGAAGCCGTCTGTGTATGAGGCAGACCGGTAATAGTCAATCAAATTGTTATTGTATCTTTGTGATAGAATACAACACACTTGACTATGCTTTCTTAAGCAAATGCCTAACTTTTTTTTTCACTACACTAAATTATGCTTTGTGATTTTTTGGTGTTGATTTCATTACTTACCTCACATTAAGAAATCTTAGGAGGTATGGTGTTAGGCCTTATGTGAAAAAAAAAAAAAACAATAAAAAAAATGATTCATCCAGAACTGAGTCTTCCTATTTCTAAGTGCAACTCTGGCTTTAGCAAGAATATGAAGATAAAGCAAGCAAACTTTAAGGTACATGATTCTATAACTTCATTTTCTTGATTATCAGTTCTGACTCAGCAATAACTCTAAATACCAATCATGTAAATAAAAAATATGATTTGATCAGCTACAGCTCTGCCTAACTCTTTGTGACCTAACCTCTCACAAAGGAAGCAGGGATTTAAAGAACTTTTCTGGAATAAATAATTCATTACAAAGCATTTCATATTGATATGTTGACCAGCACTTAGAAGCGTGCACTAAAGCTAGGGCTGAGGGACTTCCTGGCAGGGATAGATCACAGTACCCATGAGTGAGAGTTGGAATACCGGATGCGTAATGTTAGGCTAGACAATGACACTAACCAGTTTGTGAGTGAATCAGGTCTGAGGCGAATTCTTTAGGGGATATATGAATTCACCCCTGTGAAACTTCACTTTCTGTTGGTACTTAAGAGCAGGGGAAGTGGGGTGGTGATGGGCTGAACTAGGCATGAACATGGAACCCTCAACCACTGTGGGTACTGGGGTTCAGAATATGCCAGTTTAGTCCAGGCTGCAGGACCTGCAGGTACACCCAAGCATAGGTTGTATGGTGGGCTGGACAGCAATATCCACCAACAAAGGCCAGAAAGCCAGGTTCACACTTTGCCATGTAAAGCCCTAACACCCGCTGGTACATAGGAGATCTGGGTCTGGGGGTGGGCCTTTTGAAAGAACTTGAAAACTCTCCTGGTGGCACACAGCTCCTGCTGGTGAGCATGTGGCTCAGGACTTAGTGTAGGTAAGGCCAGGAAAAGTAGTTTCACTCATTGGCAAGTCTGTGAGTTGGTTGTGGAAGGTAGTGGACAAGGAAGGGCTTGGCCAAACCTTAGCACACTGGCAAATGCAAGAGACAGGCTGGCATGTATGTCATGCCAAGTTAGGCTATCACCACACTACCATGCTTGAGTGAGGGATGGGAGCAGACTGGGCAGAGTTAGGCTGAGCACCCACCAGTCAGTGTTGAGACTGGGGGTGGGCCATGCCAGGCCAGACTGCTGCATCTGATGGCAAAAGGGGGAAAATGGGGAAAATGCCGTGCTGGGCTAAGTCAGAGTACCACTGATACATGTAAGATTTGTGACTAGGAACAGACCTGGTTGGGGAGCTAAGGGGACACCCTGGTTGGATTGTGGTTCCTACTGATAAACATATGACCCAAGATGGATGTGGTGACTGAGCTGGACATGACTGCAATGTCCCTTGGCATCAGCATGGACTGGGTCTGAGCATGCCAGATCAGGTTAGACTCCAGGATCCACTGATACTAATGAGATTCAGAGTGGGTATAGACAAACTGGGCTATGTCTCAGCCCTTCTGACCCATGTGAGAGCTGTGTCTGGATGTGGAACAGGTATGACTGGGGTGTAGTATCCAACAGTAAGAATTGAAATGGGTCTAAACTGGTTGGGCAAAGCCATTATTCCTTCCAGGACAGGAGGTGGGGTAAGTTGGTCTGGGCCAAGGATCCACCAATGTGTGTGAAATTTGCCACTGGGAGGTAACCTGAGAGAGGAGTTTGGAGAACTCCTCTGACAGTGTACAGTCCCTACAGGTGAGTGAAAGAACCCAAACTGGGAGCAGCCCAGCTCAAGCCAGGTTATGGTAACACCTGGCACATGTGTGCCTCAGGTCTGAGGCTGGGCAAGACAGGGCCAGTTTATAACACCCACTGGCAGTTGTGAGAACCAGGACATAGTGCAGGACAGGTGGGGAGAGGCCACAAAACCGTCCAGTTCACATTTGGCATGGGACTGTGAGCTGGCTTGGCTGGACTGGGCAGTAGCATTCACCAGCATGAACTGGCACTGATGGAATTTTGGACTGAGCCAGGCTGCAGCACCTGCCTTCAAATGCCAAGGTGAGGTAGGCCATGCTAGATTGGGCCATGGAACCCAAAGGCACAAGCAAAACCTGTGGTAGGGGAAGGGTGCTGTGGTGTAATCCCTGTGGTAGGGAATGTGTGGGGTTTCCATGCTGGGCCACTGCTCGTACTGGTAAACATGAGAACTGGAATCAGGGGCAGACCACAATGGGCAGTGCTACATCTGATGGCCTGGTTATGATTTGGGTTTGTGGAACAGCCAAGCTTGGCTAATTGACTATATCCACTGATGCATGCATGCATGAGCCAGAGGAAGGGCAGGCTAGTTCGGCTTTGTAGAGTATCTGCTGGTAAGTGCCAGGAATGGGGGCGAGTCCTATCAAGCTAGATTGCAAAACAACCTCAAGACTGAGACCAGGGACTTGAAGTGGCCCAGTAGGGAAAATATGTGCACATCTCTAATGGACTGCAACTCGCAATGGTAAGCGTGAGAACCAGGCCTGGGGACTGAATTGGCTAGACAGGTGGTGGCAATTGCCAGAATGAGTGTGGACTGGAAAGTGGGGAAGGTTGAATTGAGCTAGGATTCAATTCCCATTAATTTATACAAGAGTTGAATGGGACATGGGAAGGACTGAACAAGTCTGCTGCACACACTGGAAAGCACAGGAACTAGGTTTGGATGTGGACTTACTGGGGGTTACTTGGGGGTCATGCCAAATAGGATGCAGTCCCTGCTTCTGTGCATGAGAGTTGATGATATGGTGCAAAATGTCTGGCTGGGCGGCAGCACCCATTGGTTTACATAAGAGATGGTGCTGGAGACAGAAATGACCCAGCAATTGCAACTGCCAATGTGTGTGTGTAGGCTGATGTGGGTGACAGACTGAGCTGGATCACACGCTCACACACAGGAGTCAGGTCTGCGATCACTTCAGTGAGGTTTCTTGGGTTCTCCCCAACTGAGCCATTGGACTCAGAACTCCAACCATGGGGAGAATCACAGGATTCGTGGTCTGACCATGGATTGCATGTGTGAGAACTGGGCCTCTTCAGTGGCATAAACTGAGCACTGGACAGCATGCACAAATGCACAAGGAATATATGGCAGCCCAGGCCTGCAGAGGACATCTGGTGCCATAACAGAGGAAGGAAGGCAGAACAATTGGTCAACTATTCCAACCCAGGCTTGACAGCAAATATCTGGGTGAATAGACTCGAATGGGGATTATCAGGCAATGGAACTTAGAAAGATTTCCCCATCCTCGGATCTGTGAAATCGACAGCATTTCAGAACTGTCAAAATCATTTGAGTAGAACCCTCAGAGTATGCTCCACATCAGGGGCCTAGGGATGACATCAGGTGGTTGTTCCACATTCCCAAGTATTAAGGGAGTTGGGAGGCTGGGTGTGGCTTCTCCCTTTCTCTCTCCCATTCACCCAATTACAGGAAAGAGGAAAGAGAGAATTTAGAAACTATGGTCTCATCCACTTTTCTCTAATCCTTGACCCTTACCACCCTGATCAACTGTGCAAACATGGTCAAAAATAAAATAAAATAAGATTTTATACATAACACTAAAAAACAAGAAAAGAGGACTTTTAAATCATTCAGAAGTAGCTGTTTTCTAGCCTCTGCTTTCAATTATTGCTATCCCAATATGCAAATTGGTTCAATAAATAGCAATATGAATGTAAATTTCATCTTAAAATACATATTAAAGTATACTTACATTTACTTTACAATAATATTCTTTTGTTGCTGTATTAGATTGATATGTTTCTGTGGGGTGTAATTATCCTTTCAAAACTTGGAACTTGCATCACATAGAATATATACATATATTTTAAATATATATATTTTTAATGGCAAGGTAGATTTATAAAGAGAAGGAGATATATAGAGAAAAAAATTTTATCCACTGGTTCGCTCCCCATGTAGCTTCAATAGCTGTAACTGAGCCAGTTCAAAAGTAGGAGCTTCTTCTGGGTCTTCCATGCGAGCACGTATGCCTTGGGTCATACTCTACTACTTTCTGAGGTCTTAAGCAGGGAACTGGATGGGACAAAGAGCAGCCAGGACATGACCAGCGCCCATATGGGATCCCAGAAACTGCAAGGCAAAAATTTAGCATCTGAACTTTGCACTGGGACCCATATAAAATATCCTCAAGGGTGAGTTTTTATATAGCGGTTGAGATGCTATTTGGGACAACTGTCTCCTATATTGGAATGCCTGAGTTCAATCCCTGAATCTGCACTTGATACCATCTGGCTGCTGGTACACAGGCTAAGAGACAGAAGGTGATTGTTCAAGCAGCCATGAATTTGCCATCTACAGGGGAGATCCATATGGATTTTCTGGCTCCTGGCTTCGGCTGGCCCAGCTTCAGGTGCTGCAGGCATTTGGAGAATGAACTAGCAGATGGGAGATCTCAGTCTGTCCCTCTCTCTCCCTCTGTTTCTCTCCATTGGAGATAACATAAATAGGTAACCTTTTAAATTTCAGATGGAAAACAATTTAAATATAAAAGTATATTTCCTTAATTTCTAATAATTTTAGATTATTTCAACTGTCTTCTGAGAAGATATATGTAATAAAAATTTACAGTATCTAACTGGATTTTAAAACCTGGAAAAACTTAATTAAATTCATAGTGAAATTTACATCTCTCAGCTTTAATACTGCAGGAAAAAAACTGTAGAATTTCATTTACTTTGTCATGTGTATGGTGAATTTAAAATATATGGCTAAGAAGTCCCAGTTGCCTAATGGGTAAGGAATCGGCCTCCTAAAATTTATGGCTAGGGCGAAATACTCATCTCTATCAGCAAAACATGAAGTGAATGCTATCCATCAATGTGTGCCTCTCTACAGTCCAATTAATATTGTCACTTTTGATAAAATGTAGTTAACTACTCTTCAGCTTAAATCACTCAATCACCAGTTTCTTCCTTTTTCCAGGCTTTTGTTGCTGTAACTATTCTTTTGCATTGCACTCAGGCTTTCTTTTTCTCAGATGACAGAATAATTTTTAAAGGTAAACAATAGTCTTTCTGTCGATAAACAACTGATTTTTATCTGCTTTTATCCTTTTTGACAAGCCAGAAGATCGAAGACTGTTAACTATTCTTTCCTCATTCGAACACATGCATCTTCGGCCCTGCCAGACATGACAGTCTCCTGTCCTCCTCGTGCTCTGGCTGCTGTGCCATTTCTTACGTGCAAGTTTGCTTTTTTCTTTACAGAGAATTCATGGGTGAAATTATTCAAGGGACTCTATTCAACCCAGACTCCGTACGTTAGGACTCTCATTTACACTTGCCACCAAAATAGAGATGATTTATGTATTTTTTCAATCCTAGACTTCCCTGCTCTGCAGACCAGAATATCTAACTCTCTCTCCTAAATGACTGCAGAGCTGTGCCAAGCCATCCTTCTGATGCGTTAGGTAAATTCCTGATCTGTTGGAAACAGTACATTGCAGCCTTCTTCTCCTTTCAGCAATTTCTTCTGTTTCCACTTCATCATCATCATTGTCTCTTGTAGATTTTGTTCATGGAATATCTTGTAAATCCAAGTACACCTATTTCTATCAACAGCTTCATTTACATTACAATAATCCTTTGTTTAAATTTGGCAATAACTTTCTTCTTGGTTATCCATTCTCTACACTGCTGGCTGCATAGTTTTCAAAATCTCAAAATCTTCAATGTCACCTTATTAGACCTTAAGAGTGTTAATGTGAAATAAAAACAAAATCCATCATTGTGCACTATTGTTGCACTGTTTGCCCAGCATTGATCTCTGCTATTCTGCACTGCCCAGTTTGGAATCCACCAAGCTCTCCTGGCTGCTGAATTCTCAAAATGTGTCTTGTACGGCTAAGCAATCGAGCTTTAAGTTTAGCCCATTTAAGTCTATCAACTTTTTGTTTTTGTTGCTTGATACACTTTAGTTGGCTCTGGGGTCTCCCTTTCCAGTCTCCCACACTCCCTCCCCTCCCTTTCTTCTCCCAACCAGCCTCACAATGAATGTCTTTCATTTTTACATACAGTTTTACTTATAATTTAAGATGGATATCCAATCCGATGTATATTTTATCATATCGAGAAGAGAAGATACATGGCAGTATGCATCGCTAATCCCAAATAAAAGATGGATTGCAATGAAACTATTAAATATATCTTGGTAATAGGATGCTGGATTTTCTCGTACTGTATATACTTACAATGTTAGGATATACTTAAATAGCAGAGTGATGATCTTATGCCGAATTTGAAAACTATACTATTGCAGTAATATAGTAGAAATCAGTGGATGGAAGGGAATTGGGGATGTATGGAGAGGAAATCCTTGATTTATCTATTTATTTTTATGGAACTTTATCATAAAAATGAATAGATAAATAACAAAGTTTACCCTTAAACAGTAGAATGACTTTAAGATGTGAATTTACATTTTTCACCTACGTAATACTTGAATTTTAAATTTACATTGTATACTTTCAGTGAAACTTTGTTATTCTGAAATGTGCTGTAAACTTAAAATGCATGCCAGATTACAAACAGCATCCAAAATTTACTAAATTAGTGATTTTATATTGTATGTATGCTGCAATGGTGATATTTTAGAAATGCTGTATTTAAAATAGTAAATCAATTTTGGTGCCTTCTACTTTTCAAAATGTATATTTTAAATTTATATTTATATTTATATGAAATATACAAATACCTTTCTATTTAAAATTATAATTTTTAACTTAAAACATTAAATAACAGAATTATTGTATCCAAATTTTACTTTTATGAATTTATTTTCAAAATTGAAAGATTAAATAATCGGAACTATTAAAATGAAAATATTATTTTCTATTAAATATTTCTTTTTGCAGCTATTTTGAGAGGCATGGAAACAGAGAAAGAGAGACAAATGAAAGCTTCCATTCATTGGTTCAAATTTCCTCAAAAGTCAGGGATGGACCAGGCCAATGGTGGAAACCAGGGTTCAGTACAGCTTTCCTGAATGGAGAAGGCCTAAAGATATAACGACCACCTGCTGCCCCCATGTACATATTAGCAGGATGCTTGAGTGCAGAGTACAGGACTCATACTCAGTTACCCCACATAGATTTGCCAAGTGAGTTACAACAGTAAATGTATCATTGTGTGTACTTATTAAATTGGCCCAACACACACACACACACACACACACAATCTATCAGCCTTATTAAGGCAGATACCACATGTGTTTTACTCACTATCCTTCCCCTACAGGGCAGCACAGTGTGTGGCATATAGACCTTCAATTGTGAAGATTAATTAAGGTCTAGCACTGTAGCATAATAGGAGTCACTGCCTGCAGTGCTGGCATCCCAGATGAGATGGAGATGAAGTCCAGTCACTTCACTTCCCATCTGGCTTCCTGTTCATGTTCATGGGAAAACAGCAGAAGTCCCAAGTCCTTGATCCCCTTTTCCCTTGTGGAAAGTCTGGAAGAAGCTCCTGGCTCTTGGCTTTGGATTAGCCCAGTGTAGGCAATGTTTTATGTTTATGTCCATATACTGTGGTTCACTCTCCACATTGT